>NW_004567109.1:12642150-12678923 GCF_000260355.1 Condylura cristata | reverse complement strand
GGACTAGCGCTCACGGCAGAGAAGCGGCCGCAGCCCCCCACGCGCGCCGCGCCGGTGCGTCTTATAGAGCACGGGGCGGGGCGATGGGCAACACAGCCAATCAGAGATCGGCGTGTCCTGAGCACGGGGCGGGGCGATGGGTAACACATCCAATCAGAGACCGGTGTGTCCTGAGCCCGCCTCCCCTGCCCCGCCCGTCCGGGACGTTGCCAAAATCCTCACCCAGTCGCTGGTCTTTGGTCGGCGGTGCCCAGCTAGGGCAACCGGTCCCTATCCACTTACCCCCAAATTTGGGGTGGAAAGGAGACCTCATGGTCTCTGGTCTGCCACAGAGTCATGAGCTCTGGCAGGTGGTCCTTAGAACTCAAGGTTTCCAGTACCACCTGTGGGAGGGTTTTGCCCGAGGCCACACTTTGGGATGGTGAAAGTCTAGGCTGAACTCTGCAGGCCTGACTCCTAGCGCAGTGCTCCACCCATTACCGCACGCCCGACGCTTGGCCGAATCCGTTCTGCCCGGCGTCCTGGCAACAAGGCCAGCCTTCTCCAGTCTCCCTGCGGCAGCAGAGAGGTTGACGCGGAGCGGTGGCTGAGTAGGGATTTGGCCCGGCAGGGCCTTCCCTTGCAGAACAAACTGCAGTGCTGTTACCGAACGCTGGTCTCAGTTTCCCTCAGTCAATAAAAGGAAAGAGTTTGAGGAAAAGGGAAATGGTTTTATTTGTCGACAAATGAGGAGGGCAGCGAACTCATGTCTGAAAGACCACCGTCTTTGGCAAGTTGCAGGGCTATTTACACAATGTTCAACAAAAAAAAGGGAGGGAGTAAAAGTTAGTGCTGGGATGGAGACCAGTGGGCACCAGCCTTTATTTACAAAGACAAACAAAAATGAGGAATCAGCAAGATTAATGGGGAGGGGCGGGGGCAGCACAGGGAGGAAGAGGAGTCCTTGCCAGCCAGCTTTCTCACTTCTTGCTTTTGTTTGGGTTTCCTTTCCTTGGCCCTAAACCTGTCAAAAGAAGAGAAACTGTAAGGAAAGGAGAGAAAAAAAAGTAAGCCCACAGACAATTAAGAAGTCTGGGAAAACCAATTTCATCATAAATTTGTCAAAGGAGGCAAATCCGCAAATGCTTATCTGAGAGCCCATGTACTGTATCAGTGCTGCGGCTGCGGCCAGGTGGTGTGCCCTTCACAAATCCTGGTGGCCCTCCCAGTGAGCCCGGGCCCTGTGTGTGCAAACTTTCCATGCCCGTGCCCCTGCTTCATCCACCCAAAAGGTGTCCCCATACTTGTACTGGGTGAGGTGGAGGGTTTGGGGGGAGGGGAGAGACTCAGAAGGTACAGTGGTGCTGTTCACTTGGCTGGTGAGTGGTTGAACCTGGACCGCTAAATGGCACCAACTCAGGCATTCATGCCCTCTGTGGGCTCAAATACACTGGTCACCATCATTAAGGGAGCCTCCTTGGCTGGGCCTTCAGTCATCCTCACGAAGTGGTAGGACTGAGCTTCGCCCCCTTGTCCCGGAGCAGAAGGGAGCCCACTATACCTTCCAAACTCTGGCCAGACACCATGGCCCTGCCTCAGTTTCCACCTGCTGTAAGTGCCACCAGAGAGGAAGGTCTGTGTTGGGCAGGAGCGAGGGCTGGAGGACCAGAGCCAGCCGAGAGGGGACAGGGAAGAAGTGAAGCTGACCCTGAGCTCCCCAGGACCTGCCAAAGTGGGGCCAGTGCCGGCGGGGGGGGGGGGCGGTGTGGAGGGCTGCAGACCCCCTGCCCAAGCCAGCTCTCCGAGTGCTTTCAGGAGCTTCGGATTGAACCACAAAATTCGTGGGTGAGACAGCTCAGAAAGGACTCAAACGGGAGGGCTGCACGAGGGGTGCCAGGCTGGGGGTGCTGGGGAGGGGATGGAAAAGGGGAGGGTGTTCTGGGACCTGCAAAGGAGGAGGCTCCGAGGGACGACAGAGGTCACAAGGGAGCTCACCCAAGGGGATTTATTCTGGGAGGGGGAGGGGCTGAGAGGGCTGCTCTGAGAGAGGTCTCAGAGCTGGGGTGGGTGCTCTGGGAATCAGAGGGGCTTACGGAGAGGACTGTGGCTCAGAAGTTGCCAGGTGGCTCCTGCACGGAGGAATGCCCTGCTGAATGTCATTCCTTTGAATGGTTTCCTTTTGCGTCATCTTTCTCTGCGCAAAAGCTCAAAAGCTCCTCCCTCCCACCACCACCACTTCTGTGATGAGATTGACAGGTGATTTGTTTGCATCAGGCAGATCTCGGCTTCCAACAACTTGTAGGGATGAGTCAAGGAAAACCAGGCCTGGATTCACCCACCCTCACTCCCCACCAGCAGCCAGCTCCAGAGAACTAGCCAGATGGGAGTCCAAATTCCACTCATCCTGCCAAGCTGGGTGACCTTGGGCAAGTCATTTCTCTGAATAACCTATGTATGTAGGTGGATACATACATAAGAGCAGCATCGGCAGCCTTTTTCCCCCATGAGAGACCAAAGTCCAGAAGAGGCTTGCCCAAGGCCACACAGATGACCAAGGATTCAAAAACAGATCTGACCCACCCCAAAGTCACCCCTTGCCTACTGAAATGTGACCCCTCCTATCCTCTATGGAATTCCCACAAGTTGGGAATTACTTATCTCTCCCCCTTGATTGGTTTTGTTTATCCTTGGGGTTCCCTGAAGTGAATTAGCCTGCTGGCCCACGACACCAGGCTTGAACAACGCAAGGGTTTGTGGAGGATGGAGAAGCTCCCTTCTCCATTCATTCACTCATTGTTTATTTCACTCTTTCCGCAAATTTGATCATTAGCTCCTTTATTGGGGTGGCGACTGCAGGTGCAGTGACAACTAAGTGGGGCCCACCCTCAGCAGCACAGTCACGGGGACACAGGTGATGACAGTTCAGGGAGGCAGTGACTGAGATGCAGGAAATGCACAGCCCAGCGGGGCAGGGGGCTCCGAGAGAGCTTTCTGCAGATGATATTTAAGCCGAGACCTGAAGCATGAATCAAAGCGAGCGTTGCGCAGATGGTGGGGGCAGAGGACTGGAGGAGGCTTCAGGCTGGGAACACTATGTGCACAGAGCCAGAGGTGGGGCGCTGACATCTGCCAGCTTCCTTCCTGGCTTCCTTAATGGCCTGAGCCCCATAATCCTGGAGAGGTTAGGGGTCACTGCCAAACACCTCTTAGGGCACAGCCAGTCCAACAAATGCAACATTAGGATTCGGGCACACATCTTAAAATGACAATGATTATTGGTTTTTGCTGATCTTCATAAAAGCTGTGCTTCAGCAAACCTACCAAACAGTTCCAAAATAAAAGAGAGAGAGAGAGAGGCACCTGGAATTACACTGGCATCCGAGTTAAAGCCTTGCTGACCATGGAACACTGAAAAAGGCACATCAAGGCCCGAGGAACAGAAATTCCCACCACTATGGCAAAGTCAAGGATACAGATAAAGGCAGGAATTTGTCCACTCTGTCTCGAGCTGGTCATGTCTGTCTGTGGTCTAGTCTCAGAGACCTGAGACAGCAGCAGCAGCTGCTGTCAGGGGGGGTCAGGATGGGCCTGGTTCCAGACTCCTTACCACTGTGCAGATGCCACTCCCAGGCAGCAGCATGGAGACAGCCTCACGGAGGGAGTGGCCAGTGCGGTGGTGGCCCCTCACAGGATGCCCTCCATCAGCGAGAGTGGGTGGGACAGGAGGTAAGAGCGGGAGCAGCCTGCGTTCCACCCTAGAAGATTCGCTGCCTCTGCTAAGAGACCCAGCCCCTCCCTTTCAGTCTCTTCCTGGCAACCTGGCCTGGCACCCTCTAGGATGTGATATCAGTTTAATAATTTAGCAGATGCAGACAAAGATAGCAGCTCTGAAAATAACCCAACCAGGCCCCAGCCTCCATCTCTTCTTTCCCTAGCAGACTCCCAAGTGCCCCCCCCAAAGGTCTCTGATTGCCCCCCACCACCTGTCAAGTTCCCCTGCCTGTCCATGGGGCCCTGATAGGACAACTCCCCACCCCCACCTCCTCTTTCTCTCTGTCTATTAAGCGCTTTTATACTAATTAGTGTGTAAAAGAATCTTGTGCTAGTAGTCAGAGTTCAGGTTTACTTCATCATATGAATTTGAGCAGTCCCTTCTCCACTTTAAGCCTCTGCTCCTCCTTTACAAATGAGGCACCTGGATTCCTGAATGGCCAGAGCAAAATGCTTGCAGGGTGGGGCAGGGTGCTCACTTGGCAGGGGACAGGGGACCGGCTCTTTCCCAGAAGCCAAGACAGCAGTGTCCGCGCCACCTGACAGCGGCCCGCACCTGCCTCCTGCTCCATTTGGAGAGCTTGCAGCTTCTTTGTTTTTAATCGCTCTTGTGATGAAAGTTTTGCCCTGGTTATTATTCCTAGAATAAAATGATGTGACTTGTGTTTGCATAGCTGTAACAGGTGTCACGTGTTTCTGACAAAAGAAACATTACTTCCCTGGGGCCCTCCCTGGTGGCGCGAGGGGCTAAAGCCCAGCACTATGAAGCTCTCCTCAGCCCCTGCAGCACAAGTTTGATCCGGCCTAGGAGCTGACCCACTTGACAGCTGCAGACCTCTTCTGTCTGACCTCTCCTGACCCCCTCAGCAGTGTACTTCATCTTTCTGCCTGTCTGCTCCCCACTTTGTCTCTGGTGAATCCTCTCACCCCCACACACCCGTGGTCTGTACCCCAGTTCTGAATGCATAAATAAATCTTTTAAGAATATATATTACTCCCCTCTGGGAAGTGGTTCCCCTCCCCCTTGAAGCTTTGCTGCAACCAGCCCGCCTCTGTAGGCCTCAGTTCTCATGTCTCTAAAGTGGCCAGGTATGATGCCAGGACCAGCTTGGGTCTGTGCCCTCTAGGCTGAAGCGCCCAACAGGGCAGGAAGAGCTGGCCCGAAAGGGACAGTTTCGCAGAAAGAAAACTGCATGGTCCCAGGCAGGAGGCCTGAGGAGAGCGGCCTCTGCTGAGGGAGGTCAGGTGCAGGTCACAGAGGGCCTGGCAGGAGGCTGCCGCCCTGCAGAGGAGAGAGGGGGTGGAAAGCGCCTGCATAGGCACAGATGGGCAGAGGACTGCTGGCCCGGGCCAGGGCAGAGGCTGCCCTGATAAAGTCCTTTTCTGTTTGGGAGGGGCTCACACCTTTGTGGAGTGGCCTGTTGGCTGCTGATTTTGGATTACTGTGGAATCATAAAGGATCTGAAATCTCACAATGGGCCCAATCCCTGTATCTTCACCCTCAGGTCTGTTTCCCATCGTCCCTACAGCAGTCTGGTACCCTCTTGGGCCGTCTGCCTTGTGATAAGGCACTAAGGGTCATCTATGACTGTTTTTTTTTTTTAAGATTTTTTTTATTTGTGCATACAGAACTGGGGTACAGGCCAGAGGCTCAGGGGCAGTGAGAGGCTTCACCAGAGACAGAGTGGGCAACAGAACAGGCAGATGGTCAAAGTACACTGCTGAGGGGAGCAGCGGGCGGGTCAGGAGAGGTCTGCCACGCCATGTGGTCACCTCCGGGGCTGGCGGGAATTGAACTCATGCCGAAGCGGCTTTAGATTCTCAGTGCTGTGCTTTAACCCGCTGAGCCACCAGGGAGGGCCCATCTATGACTGGCTTAACGATGTTAATCCCTTCTGCCCCCACCTCCTTGCGTGAGTCAGGTTTTAATCTTGTGATCACTTCAGATTTTCGATTCTTTCCCTCCATCACTAGCATGCCCCAGCTACAGATGAGGAACCGAAGGACAGAGCAAAGTAAATGTGGCCGAGGTCCATGGTCAAAGAGGCATTTAGATTCCAGACCCAGGCAGTTGGCCTCTAGAAACTGTTTTTGATCAATATGCCAGAGCGTGCCCCTCCAAGTCATGGACAAGGAATAACCGGTGATGTGTCAGCAGGGGCTTCTCCTTAGGGCATTTAAGCTGAGACCTGGGAGATGATGAGTCATGCATGTGGAACTGGAGAAAATTTCCCGACAAACAGTAAGAACAAAGGCCCAGAGACAGAAGGCCCAGATGTTCAGAAGCCGGTTAGGGACCAAGAGAATGGGGGGTGCAGAGGTCAGAGAAGCAGGCTGGGCCTGGAGGCCAGGAGGAGGCTTTTGGATTTGTAGGTACAGGTGTAGCCTTTGAAAGGTTTAAGTGGGGCTCATCATCATCGGATTTGTTTTTATAAAATAGTCCTGCGTGCTCTGTAGAAATGAATAGAAAGGGGTCAGTGAGGCAACGGGTTGGAGCGCAGCACTATGAAGCTCTCCGCAGCCCCTGCAGCACGAGTTCCATCCCCGGCCAGGGGGCTGACCCACATGGCCAGCAGACCTCGCCTGACCTCTCCGCTGCACCCCACAGTGTTTCAGTGGACCTGCCTGTTCCGCTCCCCACTCTGTCTCTAGTGAATCCCCTCAACGCCTGCTTCCACCTCTGGCCTGTACCCCCAGTTCTTGTGTGCATAAATCTTTAAGAAAATTGGGGGGAAAATTAGAAAGGGAGGAGGAAAAGACAGGGACGTCAGCACTGCAGCCCTGCAGCCGGGAGGCGGCCCGGCTGGAGCAGCGGCCGGGGGAGTGGGTGTCCGCTTCGGAGGAGCGGACAGAACTCGAGCATGGGTAAGTGTGGGCTGAGGGGTGCTCTCTGATTTGTGGCCAGAACAGAACGGATTGGCACACACAATTGGCTGAGGTGGGGGAGACCGAGAAGCAGCAGATTTAGTGCAGAAATCAAAGTCAAGAGGAATTGTGGGGTTTTTCCGAAATAATTAACTTCATTACAAAAAATCAAAGCAGAAGAGGCCTATAGTAATAACCTATTTTTTTAGCCCAGCTAAGAAATATACCTTGCAAGAGGACATACATTGTTTCAAAAGTGGAAAGATTTGAAATAACTGGCATCGACCTAGCATTTAGGGAATGTGGTTGAAGTGTCTGTACACTGGAAAATGAAAACCCAGCCTGTGAAATCACGTTCTCATGTCTCCGTGAAAAGGCAAAATTCAATTAAAATAGTAAAAGGGAGAAATGTAGTTCTGGTTACAAGTGTAAAACAGAGTGGATAAGTAGATTGCAAAACACTGTTTTGGAAACACCTACTTCCACTGCACCAGCCCCACCAGCCCCGGCTCCTTCTGACATTGGTAGTGACCAAATGAGTTTTCTCCCCCATCAGCCCGTTTGGGACACCACCTGGGTGCAATTCAATTCAATTCTGAACTAATGAGTTAGCACGGATTAACCCCCAGGGTAAGGGATCCTCAACAAGAGACTACCCCCCACTTCCCGAGCCCAATGACAGGAGCAAGTGTGGGGGCTAGCCCCAACTTCTGTCCAACTTCACTACAAATCAGAGGCTCCCTTCTCCTGGATTCATCATCTGCCAGCACAGCTCACAGAACTCAGGGCGGCACATTTCACCCAAATGAAGGCTGAAAGATACAGATGAAGAGATATAGAAAGGTGAAGTCTGGAATGACCCCTAGTACAGGTGTTTGTCTCCACAGAACTGGGGTGCACCCCCTTCATGTAGCGGTGTTCACTGACCCAGAGGCTCTCCAAACCCCATACTCCTGGGGCTTTACCATGACATCACCACACAGGCCTGACTATCACTAATACTCCCCAGGCCCTCTCCCCTCCCCAGGACAGGACAGAGTGAAAGTTCCAAGCTTCTAATCTTAAGTCCTTCCTGTAACCAGCCTCATCCTGAAGCCTCCAGGAGCCCAACCAGTCACCCCATTAGAAAAGCTGCTCCTTAGATCCAGGAAATGCCAAGGGATTAAGGAGCCCTCTGCCAGGCACCAGGGCCAAAGACCAACTTTTAGAGCAAAAGTTGTTTCTGGTGACCCCACCACTTAGGAAATGAGTTTTTCAGGGGCTCTGTGCCAGGAAAGGGAGGGAGGCGGAGAGACTGATCTATTTTCTTCCATTATTTCACAGCACTTAATTAGACAAGCAGAGAGGTGTGCAGCTACTTCTGGAGTGGGTGCTGGACAGTCGTCCACGGGTGGTTCTCCCGTGCAAGGGAGCTGGCTGAGAAGCCCAGGAAGCAGCAGCTTAGGGCAGGGGACAGAGGCACAGAGATCTTTTGCAGAGCCCTTGGGGGGCAGGAGGGAGGTGAGCAAAGATGGAAGAAAATGAGCTGGAATGTAGAGGGAGATAGGATAAAGCCACAGAAAGAGGGTTCATTTCTAGCAAGATGGCAGAAAGGGGGAGCAGAGAGTTTCCCCCTTCGCAGCCCTTAAAAAGGGAAAATTTGTAAAAATTATCTTCTGTGAAATATTGTGCAACCACCCCAGGCGGGTGTTGCTTCTTGCAGATGAAAAAGAATTTTGGAGGCCCAGTACCACTTCATGGGCCCTTCACACAGCGCCAGGGGCTGGCGGGCAGCAGCCAGGCCCTCATCTCAGCGCGGCCCTGCCCTCGGAGGCGAGGTCCGAGGCGGGGCTGGCGGCTGCAGCAGAAGCCCTTTTATCCCTGCTCCGGCCAGCCCAGGTGTCAGCATTCACCTGTGCTAACGCGGGCTCCTGCTCTCAGGCTCTCAGCCCGTGCCCCCATCAAAGGCACCGGGCCCCTCGCCCACGCCGCCTCTTGGCCTCGGCCATCCACGAGGGCAACCTAGCAGGAGGCGAGACCGCAGGTGAGGCTGCAGCGCCGGGGTTAGCTCCACCTTCCCTACAAACACCACCTGGCATGAAGGTAGGAACATCCTGCTGATGGCAAAGTAAGGGAGAGAGCTCAGCCAGAAACGACCAGGGTCCTCAGCACAATGCCCCTGTGCCCGCTGTTTGCCTTGAAGGCCCCTGCTGAGCCCCAAGGCCAAGACCAAAGTCTTACTTCAACCCATAAGCTACTTATGGAGCCCGCACACCAAAAGCTGTTAACTCTGCAGAACACGCCCTGCCCACCTGTCCTGAGGCTGGTATTGTCTCACTGGCTCTTCCCTTCGCGGATTTTTTTTAAAAACCAGTAAAGAGCCTAGAAATGATGGGGTGCAGGGCGGGGGGAACCATGTAGCAGTGAACTGCAGGTAACACTCAGGTAGCATTTAGAAGGGATCACTTACGGTGCCGGCATTTTGCTGAGTTTTTGTCTTTTCTTGGGAGCTAAATGTTGGCCCAGGCAAGCTCAGAGTGTTTTAGTTAGTCAAGGATTTCCACGTGGGCAGCTGAATTAGCCCGTGGGCAGCTGAATTAGCCCGTGTGCAGCTCAGGGCAGAGGACATCCTGCAGGTGTGTGTGCAGTCAGTCATTCCCCTCAGGCGAGGTTTGACTGCATGAGGTAACCTCGGGGCGAAGAAGGGATGGGTCAGAGCTCCAGCACCCACAGACCCACAGCCCCGGGGGAAAGCGCCCCTCTCCGCCCTCCTCTTGTTCCTCTGCTTCATCCTGTGTCAGACACGAGGCCCAAGGAGTTTTTGAGGGGTGGTACACGGGTGAGATGTGGGCTGGGAGCACTGTTACCTCCAGCTGACACAGAAAGAACTGAGAAACTCCTGGCAAGGTTTATCAAGAGGAAAAACGGAGGTGTCAAAAATAAAGTTAGGTTTGAGGAATGGGGCACAGAAACCCGTAGCAGAGGTTTCAAAGGGAGGAATAGATGAAAACGTGGACAAATTTAAAACAAAGCTCAAATTAAGTGTAATAAAAACACCCCTGGGAAAAAAAATGTTTATCAAAACCAGCCAAGGATAGTATGAGATTACAGAACAATATTACCTAAGAATACAGCTACAAATGTCTCAAGTAAAATATTAGCAAGATAAATTTAGCAGATTTAAAGGATAAATATATCATGAGTTTATTCTAGATTGATTCAGCATTAGAAAATTCACTAGTGTTAAGCACATTCATATGTTAGAAGAGGGCCCTCCCTCGTGGCGCAGCAGGTTGGAGCGCTGTGAAGCCAAGCCAAGCTGTGGCCGCTTCGAGATCAATTCCGGCCCCAGAGGTGACAACAGAACTCTCCTGCTCGCCTGCTGCTCCCCTCAGTAGCTTACTTCGTAGATCTGCCTGTTCTGCGCCCCACTCTCTCTGGTGAATCCTCTCACCACCCCTGCACCCCATATTTATATGCATAAATAAATGTTTGAAAAATATGTTAGAAGAATAAAAACAAATATCTCAATTTCATCTGTTAATTCAACAATCTTTTCTGTTAAATAACAATCCTTATCAAAATTAGCTAAACTGATAAAAGCACCCTCTTCTGGAAGAATGAGTATCTACAAATATTTGGAATTCTGTAAGGAAGTTTTCTCTTAACCCCATTTATTTAATCAGTCATTCCTGATTTCAAAAGAAATTAAGATAGGGCCTCTCCCTGGTGGCACGGGAGTTAGTCTCAGTGCTGTGAGGCTGCAGCCACTGCAGCAGGAGTTTGATCCCGGTCATGGAGCTGACCCACATGGCGTGGCAGACCTCTCCTATCTATCGTGCCCGCTGCTCCCCTCAGCAGTATACTTTGTCTATCTGCCTGTTCTGCTCCCCACTCTGTCTCTGGGGAACCCTCTCACCCCTGCACCTCTGGCCTATACCTCAGTTCTTGTATGCATGAATAAATAAATCTTTAAAAAAAAAAGATGCCCCCATATCGAGGAGCCTGAGATCACAAAGAACTCCATGCCCTAAGCATGACTGGCACCAAGGTGCACAGCCCTGACCAGAAGGGGCCATGTGAGCCAGGCGAGCCAGGCCCAGTGACCAGCTGGAGGGAGCTTGTCTGTTCTGGCCATGTGACGCCCAGGCCTGGCCTGGCTCTAGTGACTGTCATGGATTGAGAGAGCCCAACAGTAGTGGAGATTGGATTGCGCACCAGTCAGGTGGAATAAAGGCTGAGTGTATTTTTTTTTTTTTTTTATCCAAGAACTGGTTTACAGGCCAGAGGTGTGGAGGGTGAGAGGATTCCCCAGAGACAGAGTGGGGAGCAGAACAGGCAGCTCTACTGAAAAACACTGTTGAGGGGAGCAGCCGGCAGGACAGGAGAGGTCTGCTGCACCATGTGGATCACCTCCCTGGCTGGGAGCGCAGGTCACAGCCCTGAGACTTAAGCCCTAGGCCACCAGGAAGGCCCAGAGTGAGCGTCTGTAAAAGAGCTTAATTTAGCTGAACTTTGGTGGCAAGTAACTAAAGCCTGCTGGAACAAGTCTTCTAAGATATATATGACTGGAGGCTGCAGTCCAGGGTGTATTTTGCAGGCTACAAGCAGGGTCTCTGGAACCAGAGGGAGCTTACAGCTCCCCTTAAAATTGAAGGTGTTTATGCCCAAGGTGAAACTGAATCCTCTCGCGGCAAGGGATCTCCTTATCTGCACTAAACAGAGAACAGTACGGTGACTCCTTGTGGCCAATGGAATAAAACCAGAGTCCTCTGGGGAAAGGCGACATGTGCCCATGGAAACAGTGGCACGCTGCAATAAAGCCACCTTCCTGAGGCCACAGGACACAGAAGCCACATAATGCGGTGCCCCGTGAGGATTTAAACTTATTGAAAAGTCAGTAAATAAAGGTAGATTTGTTCTCTCATAATAGTCTATTTCTTGTCTAGCTGAATGTATGCACCTGTTTCATATCCCCTGCTTCTGACTCGCTTCTCCCTTCTGTCTCTTTTGGCCTCCCTTGGTCTGTCTCCACCTCCCTCTCCAGGTCTCTGGTTTTGCCTGCCCCAACTCCCACCTCCTTCCTCCTTCCTCCCTCCTCCCTCAGGCTGGCGCTACCTGGCTGCAGAACACTGCTACCTAGAAAATGATGCTTTTGTTGAGAGCATCAGAAGCCGAGACCCCCTCTCCGAGTTCCATCTCCCACCACACACGCCACCTCCAGCCCTTCAAGGATCAGAGGCCTGGACTCGGCAGCTGCCCCCAGGTCAGCCCCGCACACGTTGGGAGGAAGAAGCAGCAGCTCTGGCGGGGGCAGCGGGGGGCTGCCCTTTCCTTCAAGGGATGCAAACTCAGCTGGCTCATGTATTACTGAGCCCTGTGGCTCCACCTGGCAGAGCACAGGAAACCTCAGCACCAGCCTAGGAAAGTGGGCCAGAGTCAAGGTCACTCAGGCTGAGACTGAGCGGGCCGAGCTCAGCCCCCCCAGACACGGCCTCCTCAAGCCTCCCAACCTGCCCGGGGCTGGGTGCTGGGAAGTCAAGACCAGACTTTGCTGGCTGGGAGCCCCTGTCTGGGGACAAGGACAGCAGCCATCAGAGGGGCCCAGCCCTTCTGAACTGGCTCAGGGAAAAGCCTCCTTGCTGGGCTCTGTGGTGCAACAGACTGGGCAGTTTCACTGATTCAGGAGGATGAAAAGAGGATTTGGAGCTCCTCTAACATGCCTTTCACGCTCAATCAGGAGTGCGCCGCACGGGCTGGCCAGCAGGCAGGAGGCAGGAGGCAGCCAGCAATCGCCCTGCCTGCCACGAATCTCCCACTTTGCCCCTCGCCCCCGGTGCAGGTGTCCGTGTTTACCTACGTGCGGCCCCGTGCTCTCCAGCTTCGTGGCCTAGGTGCCAGCAGTCCCGGGCGCACATGCCCCGTGCTCACGCGTCAGGCGCTTTTTGCATTTACACAGCATCATAGGAAGCTAACGCAGCCCGGAGGGAAGAAGGCCCTGGTGGTGGCTGTTCCTCCCGGGCTCTCTGGGGAGAAGCCACAGGGATGTGAGGTTGGCTGAGGGGCGTGGGGAGCCCGAACATGGGGGTGATGTTGAGAGGCCAGAGCAAGTGACTGAAGACAGCGTCATCCATGGTATGCCCCTGAATGTGTGTGTGTGAGTGTGTGAGTGAGTGAGGAGGAGGGTAGACAAGACCATGGTTGGATGAAAGAATAAAATTTACTGACATGGAAACCAAAGCCCAGAGAGGCCAAAGCACTTGGCCAGCTCACAAAGCCTCGGGGTGGCAAAGGCGAGATCTGAGCCAGGCCCATCTTGACGCCAGGAACAGGGGCCCTCTGGGCAACCTGCTTACTTGCCACGGGATCTTCACTGAGGCTGGGGCCTCCTGAGCCTCATTTCCTCATCATTCAATTAAAGGAGTTGGATGATGTTTCTTTCATACAAGGTCTCTGCGGAGAATAAAACCTACTCGAGCTTGGAACCAAATTCAGGACCCACGAAGTAGCCCCTGCCTCAACGTGGCAGAGGGCAGGTGCTCAGCTGGGAGGCAGTCAACGCCACACTAGCAAAAGCCAGAGTGTACAGAATCCCCGGTGTCAGGAGAACCAGCTCTCCCTCCTGATAGTTCGGCCTGCAACTCCAGAAGTCCCTTGGAGTTCTGAGACCCAGTTGCCCTCTAACCACATCAGGCATCAGTTCACCTGCCCTCACTTTCCAGGGTGACTCCCAGGCCTCCCTGTTTACCTCCATCTCTGGAACACCCCATCCTCTGTTCAATTAAGGAAAGGGAAGACAAGAAGCAACTCAAAATGATCTGGCCCATTTCTGACCTGACCAGTCAGAGGGGACAGTCTTAACTCCCACATTCCAATTCTGTTTCTCCCCCACCATTCTGCTCCCTTCCACTGGATAGGACTCCCTGTTGGTTCTATTCCATCAGAATTCCAGAAAATTCTATCTGGAGAGCTGGAGAATGGCAGCTTGGTGTTGACTGCAGGAGGGATTAGTTTATTTATGCATACAAGAGCTGGGGAGTAGGCCAGAGGGGGGGAGCTATGAGAGGACTCACCAGAGACAGTGGGGAGCAGAACAGGTGGATCTACTGAAATACACTGCTGAGGGGAGCAGCAGGAGAGACAGGAGAGGTCTGCTGCGCCATGTGTTCACCTCCCTGGCCGGGGTCGAACTTATGCCTTAGAAGCTACAGGATAACTTCATAGTGCTGAGACTTAACCTCTGTGACACCAGGGAGGACCCTGCAGGAGGTAATTCTTCAGAGGAGAATCCTCCATTCAGCTGGGGCCTGGGCCAACCTCACCGGTCCAGTTACCGAGGTCCCAGGGGAACCACTGCTAAGCGCTCAGGGGCTGAACAAATTGAGCTCAGCTGGCCGTCTGTCTTCTGGACTCTAAAATGGGGGTTTGGGTTCTACTCACTGGCTTGTGAGGATTAAAAAGGAATAAGGCATGTAACAGACCCAAAACATGGTCTATTGTAGTCGAGACCAGCACCGGTAATTTGTTCTCCTGTTCATTCCCAGAAGCAGTGATCTTGCTCAGGGAGCCTTTGTCCCAGAAGGGGTGAAAAGTCAGACTCACTGACTTAGCACTTGCTGTGTGCCAGCCTCTACTGTAATGACATGAAACTATTACCGCTTCCACTTTGCAAACATGGTGCCGGAGACACAGACAAGTTCAATAACGGGGTTAAAGTCACACAGTGAGTAAGTGGTAGAAGCGGGGCACATTTTCACGCCCTGAGGCTCCTAAGTTCACACGCTGAACCACTGTGCTCCCCCGCCTCACAATGAGCCCGTTTTCAGATAAGAAATGCTGAAGTTCAAAGAAGTCAAGTTCACACTACACAAAGCAGGGGTGCACGGAGGACGCCAACTCAGCCAAATGATGCCAAAGCTCCGGCAATTTCCACTGTTGTGTGCTGCCCCCTAGCGCCCTTACAGCGGAAGCACATGAAAGGCAACCAGGAGCCAATGAAGGCGGGTGGGGACCCACGCTCCCAGGAACCATGCCTCCTTCCCAAGGCCAAAGCAGCAGGCCTTGTAGCTTCTAAATATCATGCTGAATGTCATCCATACATACACTTGTGATAGCTCTTGACTAACTCACAAATCTGCAAACTCAGCAGGTACATAACATCAAATTTATACCCCAAATCTCCAGTCATCTCCATCCAATCCAGTGCATAAGCTAGAAACCCTGTCATCTTTGACACCTCCTTCTTCCTCCAACTCTGTTACCAACCAGGAGCCTGAACGGTGGTCGAGGAAGGAGACCAGAAAAATAAAAGCTGAATAGAGCAGAACATCAGTAGTTGGATGAAGAGGATCAGGACACTAGCCCCAGGTCATGGCCAAGAGGCAGAATGGAGCTCAGGTGGCTTTGGGTAGGAAACAGGTCTTTGTCCTAAGAAAGAAAGCCACATCCCGGCCTCCCTGGGGGTGCAACAGGTTAGGACGCAGCCCTGCAAGCTGGCGTCAGCCGCTTCAGTGCGTGTTCGCTCCCTGACCCCGGAGGTGACCCACATGGCGTGGCAGACCTCTCCTGACCCGCCCACTGCACCCTCAGCATTGTACTTCGTTGATCTGTCTGTTCTGCTCCCCACTCTGTCTCTGGTGAATCATCTTGCTGCTCCTGCACCTCTGGCCTGTACCCCAGTTCTGTATGCATAAATAAATTTAAAAAAAAAAAGAAAAGAAAAAGAAAACCAGATCAAACTTGAAGGGCAGGACCAGGGCACCGTGAGGAGTCCTGCACTGAGAACCACATGACCTAACCTTGATGTGCCTCGGTTTCCCAGTCTCTAACATGAATAGAACAATGCCTACCTGTAGAGCTACGGCAAGGAGCAACTAAAAAGGTGAACTGCACAGGGCAAGTGCATTATTGTCTGCAAAGTTCACTCTTGTAGACTTTTCTTTCCTTCATAATGTCAAATGCTAGGACAATAAGTATTCCTGAATTTGTTTTTAAGTTGTCATGCTTGGAGACTCCGTGGTGGTGGTGCGGGGGGAGGGGGAGGGTAAGAGAGCACACCAGAGATAAAGAGATAAAGCAGGGAGAAGACCAGGCTGACTGACCAAAGTACACTGCCGAGGGGAGCAGTGAGTGGGACATGAGAAATCTGCTGCTGCGCCCTGTGGTCACCTCGCGGGTCGGGGCTGGACCTCGTGCCGCAGTGGCTGTGGGTCGCTTCATAGAGCTGAGACTTTTATCCCTGAGCCACCAGGGAGGCCACCTATTTCATCACTTTGAATGAACAATTCAGTGGTATTAATCACATCCACACCATTGGCCAAGTAGCCATCGTTATCTATTTCCAAGACCTTCTACCACCCCAAAGGGAAATTCTGTACCCGTAAAGCAACTCCTACACCCCCTCCTCCCGCCCATGCTGCTGTTCATCTGTCTCCATAAATGTGACTTTTCTAAGTGGACGATTTGCCCTTTGTGTCCGGTTTATTTCACTTAGCATAATGTCTTCAAAATTCATCTATTTCATAGAGGGTATTAAAGCTTCATTGTTTTTAAAAAATAAAATAGAACTTCATTGTTTTTCTGGCTGAATAACATTCCATTGTGTGTTTACACAGTATTTTGCTTCTCCATTACCAGCTAGTGGGCCTTTTGGTTTTGGTAAATAATGTTTCAGTGAATCCTGGCGTCTAAGTGGAAATCCAGTTGTCTGTTCGTTGGGGTATATGCTGGAGTGTTAGTGGGTTTGACAGTTTCAAATGCGCTTTTGTAGGGGAGAGCCCTTGGGAATAGCGGCTGAGGCGAGAGGTTTCCATTCCCGCTGGCTGTGATCAGAATAACTACTAAGTGCTTCAGCAGCTGACTACTAAGTAGCCTCCACTAAACAGGCTCTAGGGGAAACTTATTATCCCCATTTTACAGATGAGACGAAGGAATGTGACCCTCCAAAGCCACACAGCTGGGAAGAGGCAAGGCTGGCGCTAGAGAGAGCTCAAGGACGGAGGGTGAGAAATCATATTCTTCCTTTTTTTTTCTTTAAAGACTTATTTTATTTATGCATATAGAACTAGGGTACAGGCCAGAGGTGCAGGGGTGGTGAGAGGATTCACCAGAGACAGAGTGGGAGATTGGGGAGCAGAACAGGCCTACTGACGAAGTACACTGCTGAGAGGAGCTGTGGGCGGGCCAGGAGAGGTCTCTGCACCATGTGGTCACCTTCGGGCAGACGGGGATTGAACTCATGCTGAAGTGGCTTTAGCTTCTTAGCTGTGCTTTAACCTGCTGCGCCACCAGGGAGGGCCCTTTCCTTCCTTTTTTAAAAAAGATTTATTTATGCTTACAAGAACTGAGTGTAGGCCAGAGGTGTGGGGGATGAGAGGATTCACCAGAGACAGAGTGGGGAGCAGAATAGGCAGATCCACTGAGATCCACTGCTGAGGGGAGCAGGACAGGAGAGGTCTGCAGCTGTCATATTCTTACTTATTAATCTCCACTTTGGATTGGACAGAAGCAGTTTTGTAGTGTGCTTCTGTATACTTACAACCAAGTATGTTCTGGAAAAGGCACAACTATGGAGACAGAAAAACATCCATTGTCAAGGGCTGAGGTTGAGAGCAAGGACTGGCGTCAGAGAGGTTTAGAGGAATTTGTGTGGGGTGACGGACCTGATCTATATTTTGATTGTGGTGGTAGTTACCTAACTACATGCATTTTTCAAAACTCAGAATTTTACACTAAAGGGTGAATTTTTTCTGTATATAGATTATAACTAGTTTAGGCTGGATCCTACAGGTGCCCCCAAAAGTCACGTTTTCCTCGGACTGTTACTGTTTTTAAGTTGTCACTAAGGGGAGCAGGATAGTCTGAGACCCGACCTTTTTTGTTACTCAGTGAAGTGCCCCTTACAAAGACCTCAAGGGATATGGTGATCACAGCCCATTTGGGCCACCTGTGCTGATTCCAGATGCTTCTTTCAGGACTACATGGGCGCCCCCCCAACCCCTCCATGGGCTCCCAGGCCCCAGAGCAGAGGTACTTGTTTTCACCTGCAGATTTCCTGTGTTCCCCCACACCCCAAGAGAGAACATGAATTGACCAGCAAGCAGAGGAACCAAACCCCCAGTTCTGCCTCATTTAATATGGGCCCTCAGGACAAAGGGAAAAAACCCAGCCCAGTCTGTCAGTCCAGAGATTATTAGTGGAGCACCTAGCATAAGCCAGGCCTTGCCATCGGCACCGGGAGACTAGCATTGTTCCCTGGGAGGAGACAGAGGAGAGAAAAAACAGTATGTGGAGTGTTGTGATAAAGAAGCACAGGGAAATAAACGTATACGTGAAACAGCCTAGCGGTCAGGGAAGACAAGGCCTTTGAGCTGGGCCCTTAAGGCCTAGGCAGGTGGTCACCAGGCGCTCAGAGACCACTAGGGCCGCACGCCCACTTGGCAGATCCGGACACAGAGCCTGCTTCTGTCTACCCTCCCGCCAGGCCCAGCTTACCCGGCCTAGGCCCAGGGAGACTCCCACAGCGCGGGCCCGTCCGCCCAGCCCCGGGGCGGGGCCTCGGCCCAGGTGCGCCGCGGCGCTTCGCGGAGGCAGGAAGTGTGTCCCCAGCGGCAGCCCGTGCGGCGCTCCCGCGAGACGCTCACCTGCGCCCCAGGTGAGCGGCGAGGGGGGCGGGGGGAGGGGCCGAGCCGGAGGCGGCTCACCTGGCGGGACAGGTAAGCCCCGCGCGGGCCCGAGGGGGCGCGAACCAGGGCGGCGCCAGTGTGGAGAGACCCTCGAGGCAACGCCCGGGCAGGGGAGCGGCCCGGGACAGGTTCCTCGGGGGCCACCCTCCCACTTCCGGGGTGCGCGGGCCGGACCGGGGAGCGGCCTGAGCGGGCGCCTGGGTTGGGCGGGCAGAGTTGGGTGAGGGGTGGCCGGCTTTACGCTTGGGGCTGCGCCGGCTCGGGGCGAGAGCGGTGCTTGCCCGGGGGCCGTGTCGGGACGGGGAGGGGGCGGTGCTCGCCCTGAGGAATGGTGTCAGGCGGGAGGGAGGCTGGTCCTCCCGCAGGCGGAGGGCCCCAACATCTGGAGAGGGTGTGCTCGCCCCGAGGGCATTGTTGGTGTCGAGGCTGTGCTGGTCCGACGGGCTGTGCCAGGGTCTAGGTGCCCGCGGATGCGGGAGTCGCGGGCTGAGCCTTTGGGGCAGGAGATCAAGGGTGCACGGATGCCTGGTCTGTTTCATGGGCAGGACTGGGGCGCACCTCCTGCCCCAGCGAGAGGCTCGTCTGGACACGGGGGTTGAGGCGCGTTTAGATCTGTCTCGGGGACTTAGGAAGGAGGTTATGGAGAGAGACCCCAGGGTGTCGGTGCGTGAGTTTTCAGAGGCTAAAGGGGAGGGGGAGAGAACCCAGGAGATGTTTGGGGCGGGCATGCCAGAATCCTGGGACCTCCTGACCTCCGCAAAGATGCTACTGTGCTATGGGTGACCAAAAATGTAGCCCCTCCCAGATGCCAGTCCTCAGGGATATGCCACAAAGACACTACTCTCCCCTCTTGTTATAGCTGAGAAAATTGAGGCCAAGAATCTTGCCCCGGGAAGTGGGAGGTGGAGAGCTTCCCTCACAGAACCAAATGAGGGGTGTTTCTAGGATTTGGGAGAAGGGATGGAGGTGGTATAACTTGCATAAAACTGCCTGAGTGTGATTTCAGGAGGGTTGAAAACTTGGGGGGGGGGGGACAAACCGAGGCTAGGCACTGTCCTCACCCCAGTTCTTGAGCTCTTTCCTTATTCCACCCCTGTTCAAAATGTGTGGCACCTGCAATGTGGGCTCTGGAGTCTGGGGACCACAGTTCAAATCCTGCTCCATCCCTTTCCAGCTAGGTATCTCTTTTCACCTGGGAGCATCCGGATACCTGATGTGAAAGTGGAGCTCTAATACCTGCAGGGCAATGTGAGTGCTGAATAAAGGGAGGTCCCCTGGGGCTGGAGCATGCCTCTTGCCCATTCACTTCGGCTCCCAGCATTTAGTAGTGTGTTTGGGGGAGGGGAGGGGTGGATGTTCAGTAAATATTTGTGGGATGAATTTAATAAACAGTGAACCCCAAAGCCTTGGAGGCGGGGGAGGAGAGTGACCCAGACTATCATCAGTAAACCTTTGATGTTCTTACAAACCCGAATTCAGTATGGCTGAAACTGTGCAGATGTGTTCATCTTCTAAGACCTGAGGCTGGATGGCTCGGGGCTGCCTGTGTGGGCACCTTGGGCGCAGGCTGTGGAGAGCGGGCAGAGCCACTTTCACTGCCCTGTCCTCCCAAGGGACGGACGAGATGGCGTAGTGAGAGTCTGGGCCAGGCTGCTTGGGTACAAGCAGATGTGTGGCTGCTTATTCATCTTCTCTGTCTCAGTATAGTGATAGTAACAATAACACTTATACACAGGGCAGTGAGAGGTAATTGATTTAATGCATTTAAAGCACTAAGAGCAACGTCCAATAATCAGCTCTCACTAAAATGCAAACTCCTGAGTTTAGGGATTTGGTCTGTTTTACCACTGTCTCCATAGAAGGTAGTAGTGTCTGGCACACTGAAGGCCCTCAGCAAATGTGTGTTAAGTGAGTGAACGAGTGACTCCATATCCACCCCATTACTCAAACCATGGCTAAGGATTTTTAACCACTCGTCCTCTGGGTTGTTAACTACTTTAAAATCACATCTTACAATTTCATCTTTGGATTTCACCCTCTTCCCCCTCAGACTACTGCTCCCCCCCCACTCCAGTCAGCCTAGGGCCTACGTCCTTTTTCTTTTCCCTCAAAAGCCATGGTTGTACCATGAGTCAGCCCCCAAAGCATTATTGAACCGAATCCTTCCAGACACTGAGGCAGAAAGGAGTCAGTCTCTCGGGGCCATCCATACTTACCTCCGAACAGTGGGCTCAAGCCTGACTCAGCTTACAGAAAGCCCAGAGAAGATTTGGGGGTCCCATTATCTTGGGTTCCGGAGGGTACTTGGAGAAGGAGTGCTGAGTGGGAATGGGGGAATGGGCTGAAGAGCTGTAGGAACAAAGACCTCCTGCATTCTCCCCGTCACCCTTCACCATGGCTGAGATTCCCTCCCTCCCCTTTTTTCTCTATTCACATATACCTTACCTTCTGGTTTCCTGGAAACTTTTCAGACTATTTTGCAGAAATCATGCTCCTTAACCTCTAAATACCGATACATTTCCTAAGAAGAAGAATGTTATCTTCCATAACTATAGGAATCAAATTCAGAAAACATTGACCTAATTCTATTAAATATAGTCTATTTTCAAATATAGTCTGTTTCACCAGTTTCTGCCCTTGATCGGTTTAGTTGTCCTGCCCATCAGCAGGGGTTGCCTGATGCTTCCTCATGATGGGGTTCAGTTGTGCACCCTTCCTCAGGGCTGCCTTGTCGGTGGCGGCCTCCTCAGTCTACCCATAGTATCCGGAGGCACAGTGCTGGTTTGCCCCATTATTCGATATTAACTTTGATCATATTGATTAAAGTGGTGTCTGCCAGGTTTCTGCAGATTCTTTTTAAGTTCTCACTGGCTGCTACAAGTAGATTGGAATGGAGGTGGCCAGAATGAGAGTCTTGATAGTGCCCGAGAGTGACGGTAGCCTTGTTTAGGGAGGTGACATTGATTTGCCTGAGGCACACTGCCTATTAGAGCCAGAATGGAGCTAGGACACAGACATCTGCCCCCCCCCCCCCCGCCCCACTACCTCCCCACTGCCAGTTCGGAGAACCCAGTGCCATCAGGGATTAAAAAAAAAATAAGGAACCAGTCTTCAAAAGCCCAGGCTAAAGACAGTCACTGCCCAATAAACCCCTTTTTGTGATAAGGATCCTCCTGAGTCCACCACTAGACAATGTTCCCTCATCCTTCAGCAGAGTTATTTACTCCCATGAAGCCTCCTCTGTCCTGCCACTTCCATCTCCACCTTTTTTCCCTACCAAAGCATGTGGGAATCACAAGGATTCACAACCTACATCTGCAGGGCCTGACAGGCTCAGTGCCTATGGGATGACTGAGGTCTTAGCTCTGAGCCTACAAGCAACCTAATTAAAAAAGCGAAAGTGGCTGTATTTTGTGGCTCGGCTTTCTTGTCTAATCAAAGGAAGCAAAAAGTGCTTAGTGCCAAAGCACTAGGAGAGCAACCTGAGCTGGACTGAACTACTGACAGCGGCCTGTTACGGTTCCTTGTTGGTTCTGAAGGGAGGGCCTGGAGAAGGGAAGGCGGCCGTGGCAAAGATCAAGCTCTGGAGAGTCGCATGGAAGGACACGTGCTGTGCGGCCTCCGAGCCTCTGCTGGCTGGGCTACCATGGGGAGAAACTGGGGGAGACCAGGCCCCAGGCGTAGGATCCCCGCAGAGAGACATGTGTATCCGTTGCAGAATATACACCCAAAGGTGGAACTGCTGGCTCGTAAGGCGAGGCTGTAACTTGTGGAGGGACGGCCACCCTGTTTCCCCAGCGGCTGCCCTGCTCACATTCCCACAGCTGTGCACGAGGGCGCCAGCTTCCCCGCATCCTCACCAACGCTTGCTATTTCCTGCTTTTCCAAGAGCAGCCATCCCGATGGGTGTGAAGTCCCAGATGCTGACATGTAGGTTAGACCCAGAGAGAACTTCCTCTTTGGGGAGCAGAACAGCACTAGATGAGGGTTATGGGTGTGCTTGGGCCCGTCCCCACCACAGGCTGCTTAGTAACCAGTGCCTGAAGCTCCTCTGTCAGTGCAGGTTTGCCTCGCCTCTGACCCTCACTCCTCCTTGGCATCGCCCTCAGGTGCCGGCGGCAGCAAACCCCGAGATGAGCCATGCCCCGCCCCGGACACCCCCGCCCATCATCTGGGCCCCCACGCTTGGGACCCTGGGAGCGCCCATCAGAGCTGTGTCTGGAGGCATATGAGGAGCCACCCCGGCACCCACCAAGCCGCCGCACCCGCAAGGCAGACCCCAAGGACCCTGGCCACCACGGGCCCGAGAGCTTTACCTTCATTTCCGGTTCTGCTGAGCCAGCCACTGAGCCCCCGGCCTGCTGCCCGCTCTGGCGACCCTGGGTGTGGGACTGGTGCCGGGCTGCTTTCTGCGTCCGCCGCTGCTGGGATTGCCTCCAGCGCTGCGGAGCCTGTGTTCGAGGCTGCAGCCCCTGTTTGTCCGCTGGGGACTCCACCGAGGGGGCCACAGAAGCCGACTGGGCCAAAGAGCACAACGGAGTGCCTCCCAGCCCCGACCGGGCACCCCCCAGTCGGCGGGATGGCCCGAGGCTCAAATCAAACACGGGTAGCAGCTTCAGCTACCCAGACGTCAAGCTCAAGGGCATCCCAGTATACCCCTGCCGCAGCGCCACCTCCCCGGCCCCCGACGCGGACTCCTGCTGCAAGGAGCCGCTGGCCGCGCCCCCACCCATGCGGCACAGCCTGCCTAGCGCCCTTGCGAGCAGCCCCCGCGGCTCTGAGGAGTACTACTCCTTCCACGAGTCGGACCTGGACCTGCCCGAGATGGGCAGCGGCTCCATGTCGAGCCGGGAGATCGATGTGCTCATCTTTAAGAAGCTGACGGAGCTGTTCAGCGTGCATCAGATCGACGAGCTGGCCAAGTGCACATCAGACACTGTGTTCCTGGAGAAGACCAGCAAGATCTCCGACCTCATCAGCAGCATCACCCAGGATTACCATCTCGATGAACAGGATGCCGAGGGGCGCCTGGTGCGGGGCATCATCCGCATCAGTACCCGCAAGAGCCGCGCCCGTCCGCAGACCACGGAGAGGCGGTCCTCGCGATCGACTGCCCTTGCCGCTGCGGCCCCAGACAGTGGCCATGAGACCATGGTGGGCTCAGGGCTAAGCCAGGATGGTAGGTGGGGGCACTGGGGCTGAGGGGCGGAGTGGAGGCTCTGGCCAAGGGAGGGTTGCAGTAGCCTTGAGCTGCTGGGGTCCACCCCTTAACAGTGCCTGCTTTCTCCACTTCTCTGCATCCGGTAAGAGGCCCCGCCCCACACTAGCGCCAGCCAGGGCAGCTTCCAGACCTGGTCTGGTTAGCAGGAGCCAAGAGCCCGGATGAAATTGGACCCTCTGGCCTAACCAAAAAGTTTCACCCACCCTTGTACACACAAACACGTGCATTTTTTTTTTTTTTTAACCTTATTCTAGTCTTCACTGGGCTGGGAACAGTGAGGAGGCTTGAAAGGCCCTGACAATAATGTAGTTCCATGTTCTTTCCCTAGAACTGACGGTGCAGATCTCCCAGGAGACCACTGCAGATGCCATTGCCCGGAAGCTGAGGCCTTATGGAACCCCAGGTTTGGTCCTGACTTGAGAATATCCTGAGGCCCCCACTTACCCCATTCCTCCCGGGGTGGGTGAGAATGGGATCAGAAAGGGACAGGCAGCCTGAGCGGCTATAAACTACCCTAATCTTGCAAACTAAAAGGGCTTCAGCAGGCTGCCCCGAACTAGAGGGGCAGGTGTCAAGAACAAACAAGCGGCACATGGTGGGACCCTAACCTGTAAGCCAGGTCACCGGGAGGAAAGTAGAGGGGAGACCAGCCTCTGGAGCTGAAAAGGCACCCCCTGCGGTTTCTACAGCTCTGCTTGGCCTTGACAACCAGCCCCTGGAATAGCTCCCTACAGTCAAGCTGGGGCTCTGAGGTCAAGAAACGAACAAGGGGGTCACCCAGCCGGGACCAGACTAACCCAGCTCCAATCCCCCTCAGCTCCGAGGTGTCTCCCTGCCCACGGCCTGAAGGAGCTCCTCCCCTCTCTCAGCCTGTCCCCTCCTCCCTTCCCCTCAGGATACCCGGCCAGCCATGACTCGTCCTTCCAGGGCACAGACACAGACTCATCAGGGGCACCCTTGCTCCAGGTGTACTGCTGACCCCTGCGGCCCCAACACTTCTGAGCACAGCCTCCTGAATGAAGAGGGGGGACCAGGATCCCTGTGTGTGTGTGTGTGGGGGGGGGTCGGGCCATGAGCCCTGAAGCAGTGCCCACTCTGCTGCTCCTGCCACGCTGCCTGGCCCCTGGACCACGTGCATTTCACTGGACCACAGTGCCCTCACCCCCTGGATCGGAACTTCCTGACCCCTGCCCGGGCCTCCAGGCACGGAAAACAAAGACTTAGGAGTTACCTTCTGGATTGCATCCGATTCCACCCAGCGCCTACCTTAACCAACCCTACAAAACTTGTCTTCGGTGGCTTGGGTTGGGGGCAGACAGTGGGCAGGGCCCACGCCACGTCATGCCGAGCAGTTGGGCTCCTGGCTGACGTTCTACATGTTAACGTGATCATGGTGCCAGCACAGGGTAAAGGGTCCGCCTGCTTGTCTCTGCCGTGACATGTGCTTTCTGCCCCATTTACTTGAGAGCTGTTCAGAGTTGGAGCCAGGATGGAGCATCAAGCCTGGATTTGTGTCACAGGGTTGAAATTGGCAGGCTAAGGAGGTGCAATGATGCTCACCTTTTGGGGTCAGCATTTAAGAGGGCCAAAGGGGTCCTAACAAGGTTCTAGCAAGGGGGCACGGTAGCAGTGCTTCTGGCCAGGCTACACTGGACTCCACTCTTCCAACTTTCTGGCGACAGGTCAGTTTGTCTGCCATCCTGCAGTGTCCCCAACCCTGAGCATATCAGTCCCCCCACCCCCAGTGCTGATGGAACACAGCTACACCGCTCTTCTTGGCCTTGTTAGCAGCCCTGGAGCCAGGCCGTGCTTTTGCGGGGGGCAGCTGGGGTTTGAGGGGTTCGGAATTCAGTGGGTCCGGCTGCTAGCAACTGCCTCCACCTGGGAGCTGGTCTCTTGGTAGTTCTGACTCCCCAACATAGCAAGCTGATCTTCTTGGGGAAAAGCAGGTCTCCTTGTTTGGAGTTCAGGCTCCTGATTAACTTCTCCCCACAGAAAGGTCTAAGTCCTTTCAAGAAGAGAGCATGCACTGTACAAAAAAGAACAATGTAAAATATATATAAATAAAACTAAAGCTAAAAAAATAGGTTAAATGGTTAAGTTGAAAATTTAAAAAAAAGAAAAGGGCGTAAGTCCTTTCAGCAGTGAGGCCAGAGCAAGCTCAAGCCCATTCTCAACTGAGGAACTAGCCAGAGGTTTCCAGAACCACCCTGTGCCCCTCTCACCAGCAGCCCCACACCCCTTTGGGAAGTGACTAGGCAGCTGCCTGCCTGGCCATCTTCCTACCAGAGACACGGATAGTCCCTGAGGCTCTGACCTCAGGCAATGTTTCAGCTGGTAAAACTGGCCCCCTCCTTAGGCTCTGCGGTCTGATCCAGGTCAAGATAAAAGTGACCACAGGGTGCTGAAGCCCAGGGGCTACCACCGGACAGCAGAGAACAGCCATGCTAAGGCCCCTCCGCTCTCTCCTTGGCCCTGAAGACCAAGTTCAGCCTTGGGAACCACCACTGGCATTCCTTGAAAAAAAGGTTTACAAAGCTGGGTATTGCCTAGTCTCTAAGTCCTTAAAACAAGCTATCCTGAAATGCCACAAATACATGTTATATTCCAGAAAATTCAGGAATCACTCACAACTAGACATTCTTGCCCTAATTGTAACTTCTGTGGCGCCTGCACGTGGTAAGCGCTGCTTTCTGGTCACAGTGGACAAGTGCCAGCTCCAGGACTGGATCCGGACAGAGGTGAGCAGCTCTTCAGCCCAGCGCCCCCATAGGCGGGCTGAGAAACGCTCCATGCTGGAGGCCCAGGTCAGACACACAAGAGACAAGCTGGACTTGATCCTCCTGGCCAGGCCCCAACAAGTATGTAGTTTTAGAAACACTTAGGGATGAAGGACAAACTTCATCCACAGCAGGGGATGAAAATGGTCTTAAATTCTGCTGGGTCACAGGCCCCTTTAAGATTCTGCCATATGTTCTAGAGCCAGAAAAACTCACATTTGCTCAGAATCACATGCACATCAGAAGCTTGTTTTAACTCCTCCCTCTCAGTAAGGAGAAACTAAGCCCCCGAGAGGGGCAAAGACTTGGCCTAGGTCACGTGGCAGACAGGAGTTAAAGCCCAGCTCCCAGCTGAGGAAGGAGGACAGTGGTAGTGTTGGGTAAATAGTTTTAATGTGTAACAGGAGGCCAACCGGGGAGGACAAGACCATCCCAAAGCCAGTCCCTCTCCCATGGTGCCCTGGGACCTGTGTGCCGGGCCAGTCCCATACCTGCCCCAATCCTGAGGTCCCCAGGTCCCAGGGAAGGGTGAGGAAGCAAAGAGGATGGCTGGGGGCTCAGTCCTACAAGTTCAAGAGGCTGTCAGAGGCTAGTTGAATTTGGCCTTGGAAAAATCCATCTCTGGATGCTGATCCATGAACCTGGAGCGGGAAAGGAGAAACAGGTAAAACGGGCTGTTCCTCCCCCCTCCTCCGCCCCACATCCGGGTGTGATCTTTTTAGAGCCCTGAGCAACCTGGAGCCCACGTGAGCTCAAGGCTGGAAGCTGAGGTAGCAGCTCAACCTGTGTCCCGTAGGTGGCAATGACCGCCAGCTACCTCCCTACCCAAGGCGGCCTTGCCCTCAAGATGACCTCAGCGAGTGATTACGGTAGGCGAGCAAGGCCGTGAAGTGTCATAAACCTCGCAGTCTCACCGGGAAAGGGCAGGGCAGGGCAGCCCGGTGACCCACAGAGTTGCTATCGCCCGGGTCCAACCCCGCCCCCAAGCCCCAAGCACTGCTTACTTCTTCAGAATCTCCTGTTTCTTCTGTTCATCCGACGTGGGCAGCCCCATGGACTTCTGCCTCTGGTCGTACATCATCTTCTCCACCATGCTGCGAGTCTCGCTGTCCAGATCTGACAGCTGGGGGCAGGCAGTAAAAGGATGGGTGAGGTGTGGGGTGAGCCAGGCCCCCTCACTCTCTCAGCTGAAGCCCCCACAGGACTCACCTTGGAATTCTCAGGATTGATTTTCTTGGTATTGATCTCGGGGTCACTGGACACCAAGCGGCTCCACCACTCCATCTTGTTGATCTGGAGCAGTGAGGGGCAGAGCACCAGGGGTGGGAGGTGGCTCCCTGACGAGGGGAGCACTGACCCTTCCAGACCCAAGCTTCTCCCACCCACATCCCGCCCCCGGGACCCAGAAGCAGGCCTGTGCTGGGGTCTGGGGTGCAGGTGAGCAAGATGCCTGCTTTCCCAGCAGCCAGGGAGGCAGAAGCCAGTTATAAGGGGAAGGATATAGTACAGAGGGAGCTATTAACCAGGGGTGAAGAGAAAGAAGTGACACACAGGGCTGGGCTTTTCAGAGGCCAGTCGAAGAAAGAGGGGAGGGCATTCAGGTGGGAGGAATACAAGTGCAAGGACATGAAGGGGTTCGAGGCAGCTACAGCCAGTCAGGCCTCGTGTACCAGGGATGCTCTCCTTTGACCCCAACCTAATGGAGAACCCCCTTTTTCAATTGGTGCCTGGGCCCCACCTCCATAAGGAAAGTGAGGGAGGAAACACAGGCTATCTGGGGGTGATTTTCTGTGTCACTGATTGCTCTTTTAGCTCTTACAACAGCTCCTGCACGGGCCCTCCCTGGTGGCATGATGGGTTAAAGTGCAGCACTGTGAAGCTGGCTGCAGCACTGCAGTACAAGTTCGATTCCTGCCAAGGAGGTGACCCACATGGCGCAGGGACTTCTCCTTTTTCGCCCGCTGCTCCCTTCAGCAGTGTACTTAGTCAAGCCTGCCTGTTCTGCTCCCCACTCTCTCTCAGTATGCATAAATAAATTAAAAAAAAAAGAACAGCCCATGCACAGAGTAGGCAGCTGCGCGTATGCGGAACTGAAGCGCACAACGGGCGGCTCTGGACCAGGCTGTTTCAGTCCTGACCCCCTCTCTGCAGAAGGCGCCAGGCAGATTTCTAGCGGCCCTTTTCCTGACTCTAGCATGGAACAGACCTTCTTTAAGTCTTGTTAGAGAATCAAGTGAGTCATACCCACCAGGCCCCAGCAGTCCCTCAGGAGCGAGCAGATGCCTACGGCGGAAGCCACATCTCTCGTACCTTCTCTAAGTGCACCGTCACCACCTTGCCATCCTCGATGAGCCACGAGCTCTCCTCCACTTTCACCTCATTGTAGAGCTCCCCGTCGATGATGGCCGGCTGCCCCTTGAGTCCCACCCGGAGGTGCCGCCGCTGGATGTCCACCACCACGTCCTTTCCCTTCAGCCGGAAGTTCACACGGAAGGGCACTGCCAGCTGCACGGGACAGGGCAGTCAGGAAGGCCCTAGGGCCGCCCAGGATCCCATGACGGCCCCTGACCTCCACCCCAGCCCTTGCCACTCACGTCCAGCTCTGACAGTGTCTGGGTCCAGCGGTAATTGGGCAGGTCAGCCCCGTTGCCAAGGTTGGGCTTCAGTTTCCCTTTGTCCTTCTCATCCTCCTCTTCCTCATCCTCCTCAGCCTCCTGCTCAGCCAGGGGTTCTCAGTTACTTCTTTGACAGACTGAACCCCACTGGGCCAGGCCCAGGGTGGCATTGGACACAGTGGCAAAAGACAGGCACGGTGGTCTCTGTTCACTGGGTGCCAGTGCTCAAACCTGGTCTGACTGCCACCTGAGCAAGTGTCTGCCAGGTGACAAAGGACACTACTTGGGGTTGTGACAGCCAGAAAGGGACACAGGTGGGGGTCCAAGTCAGGGAAGCTGGGAAGCCAATGTGACAAGGTGGCCAGGGAGTGAGGCTGTTCCTAAGTAAAACCAGGCAACGATCAGTACCCTTTTTCTGTGGCTGCAGAGTTGAGATTCCTCATCTCAGACAGGAACCTCTGGAAAGTCAAACAATGTCCCCAGGATTGTTGGGAAGCTGGATTGGAGTAAGCGGGGGTCTACCTGAGGGTCGCATACCCCAGAAAGACCCAGACACTCTCCTCTTTCTGGCCCCCGCCCAAGCAGCTGTGCTGGCACTGCCCTCTGGCCCCCGGACTTCCTGCCGAGGCTTAAAGTCAGTCAGTTTATTTTTTAAACCCCGGTCCTCGGGTCCAGTGCCTTGACTGGGATCCTGAACCTAAAAGAGGAGCGCCCAAGCCAAGGAAACACTCCAGAGAAAGGGGGGGCTGGGAGGCCCCAGAAGCGCTGGAGCCTCTGCACTCACCTGCTTCCCTGGGGAGCCAAGGCTGCCGTTCTTGAGCTGGGCCTCAGGAGTCTCTGCATCCTTTTTCTGTGGCAAAAGACACAGCAGTTGGCCAGAGGGTCCATCCCAGTGCCAATGGGGATGAGGCAGGTGAGGGCGGAGACCCACTCTTACCTGGTCAATCTCCAGCTGCAGTCTCTCTGCCTCCTCGTCAGTCAGCTCCTTGATTTGCGGCCCGGAGGGCTCCGACTTGGCCTCCTTGGCCAGCCTGGCTGCCCGCTCTGCCTTCTCCCGCCGCTCAGTCTCCTGCCGAGCTCTCTTCTCCCTGCGGGTCTTCTGTGCTAGCTGATTGTGGTGGTTGAAGGTCTGTGTGATCAGCTGGGGAAGGAAGGAGGTCATGAAGCCTCAGGGCAAGCAAGGGACAGTGTCCCAAAGCCTGGGGTCAGTCCCATCACTACCTCCTGGGTAAGGTAATACACTCAGCCTCCGTGTCCCCATCTGTAAGATGACTCCACATGCGTTGTCCTGAGTACGCCTGCAAAGCGCCTGCGTCCAATGAATAGCAGTTTTTTTGTTTTTTTTTGAAAAATACTGTCTATGATTAAGACCATGGACACTGAAGTTGTATAACCTGAGTTCTGACTCTTCCATTTCTGACAAACTGTTTAACATGTAAAGTTTCACATCCCTCGTCGGTGAGGCCGAATCTGACTCGGGTTACTGTGCAGACCAGATGTAAGAGACCTGCAGACCCTGCCCTTCAGCGCGAGCCCTCAGAAGCAAAGCTCCAGTCTCAGCACTCTGCGAAGCCCCTCCGAGCTTCAGGCCCACACCGGCCTGGTCTGACTGACCTCACCCACTGCAGAGTCCACAGAATGCGCCCCTGCTGGGCAGCACTGTCCAGAAGCAAGAGGGCGCTTTCTTGAGGGAACAGGCTCCTCTCCTCCTCTCCTCCTCTCCTCAGCCTGTGCAGTCAAGTTCAAATCCTTTCTCTCCCACAATACCTTGCGAACATACTCCCACCCACATCCTATTAGCTGGCCTCCCAACATGCGATGTCTGGCTGAGGCTGTGGAAAAGTGAACAACTGACTCTACGCCTCAGATTCCCCATCTGTCACAGCAACTGACTAGGTGAGGACTGAGATGTGAGCAAGGCCAGCCCCACGTCAGCTGGCAGCTGGGGAAGCACACCTCCTTGGCCTTGAAAAGTGAGAGAATGGTTCACCTTGCTTCTAAGACCAGCTCTCAAGGTGTGGTTCCCTGACCTGCAGCATCAGCACCACCCGGAATTTGGCAGAAATGCTATACCTCAGGCCCCACTGCAGACCTCCCGAATCAGAAACCCTGGGGTGCAGCATCTATAGTTTTATTTTTAAAGATTTTATTTATTTACGCATATAAGAACTTGGATGTAGGCCAGAGGTGGTGAGAGGCTTCACCAGAGACAGAGTGGGGAGCAGAACAGGCAGATCAATGAAGTACACTGCTGAGGGGAGCAGCGGGTGGTTCAGAGGAGGTCTGCTGCGCCATGTGGGTCACCTCCAGGCCAGGGATCGAATTTATGCTGCAGTGGCCACAGATAGCAACACAATGCCTTGCTTTAAGCCACTGTGCCCCCAGGGAGGGTACAAGCCTCTGTAGTTTTAACAAGTCCTCCTGGTCAAGTCTCAGGCTCACCTGAGCCACACCTCCGTGACCCAGAGGCCTTTTTGTGCCTTTATTATTTCTAAAAGCAGCCTCACGGGCCCTCCCTGGTGGCACAAGGGGTTAAGTCTCAGCACTATGAAGCTGTCTGCAGACACTGCAGCACGAGTTTGATCCCAGCCCGGGAGATGGCCCACGAGGCGCAACAGACCTCTGCTGTCCAGCCTGCTGTTCCCCTCAGCAGTGTAGTTTAATCAGTCAGCCTGTACTGCTCCCCACTCTGTCTCTGGTGTATCTTCTCACCCCCCACCCCACACCTCTAGCCTGTACCCCAGTTCTTGTATGCATAAACAAATAAATCTTAAAAAGGCAGTCTCACACAAGCTGTTCTCTGCCTAGAATGTACCTGTCCCTGCCCAGGTCACTAGTAAATGTCTACTCACCCTGCAGGACCATGAAATGTCTCGAAGTGAGTCTCGGTTGGGCTACTTCAGCAGCCTAGACACATGCTCAGCTGGGAAACGCAACTGTGTGGACCCACACCCCAGGGCTTGCAGGGTACCCACGCATGATCAGTGGTCAGTAAACCATGTTTCAAGCATCTCTGTGCCAGAGGACGGGGTCTGCCAGAGGTGAGGGACCGACGTGAGGCTCAGGGTCACCAAGTCACCGTGGGCTCCCAGACCCAAGGTTTTGCCAAATGCGCCCTGTGGTTTCTCGTTCATCTGATGCCAATTCCTCCCACCACCCCAACCTCCAAGCCCATGGCACACTGCAATAGCTCCATTCTCTGCAAGGGTGAAGGGTACCAAAAGCACTTCCCAAACCAAATGGGTCCACAAAGCATGGTTTAAGTGTAGAAGAAATGAAATGAGCCCTTCCAGACTGAGCCAACACCTGAACGCCACTCCAGTGTTGACAGAAATCAGTCGAGACAGTTACCCGAGCAGGACTGTTCCATCACAAGGCCTTGGGCCCATGTTCCTAAACACAGAGTCCTTGACCTCAAGCCATTTGCCAAGCAGGGCCAAGGGCCCTCTCCTCTCTCGGGTCACTCAGTGAATCATGCACATCCCATTCATCCTGTTCCTTCCTAGCTCCCAGAGGTTAGGTGAGGACAGAAGCTGAAGCACCAGGAGTCAAGGCCAATCACCTGGGCCTCTGGCCCAGTGTGAGGCAAAGACCTTGGGTGCTGTCTAGTCCACCCCCAGGAGCCAACCAGCAGGCTCAGAATCAAGTCTGTGTCCTGACCCACCTTAGGAACCAAGCCCAGCAGAGTGGGCAAGGGAGAAGGAGAGCAAAACCGCTGCCAGGGACAGGCCCAGGCTGCTGAGTGCACACCTGGAAACCAGCTTCCCCTCACCGCTGCTGGGCCACAAAGGAGTAAAGAGTGGTCCCCGCCAGCCTGGCCAGGGGAGACCTGAGAGGTACTTAAGCCGAATCCAAAGGCATGAGGTCCGAACCTGACCATGGAAGGAGACACTTCCCCAACTCTAAGGGAGAGGACACACGCCTCTTCTTAACTCCATGTCAGTGGAGCCACACAATGAGTGCTTATCCCTTTTTTTTTTGGTAACAACACAAGACTTCATCTTCTCTTTTGATCTGAACAGTATTCCATTCTGTACATCTTTATCCATGCATCTGTCCTTGGGTACTTAGGTTGTTTCCCAAGCTTGATTATTGCAGATAGTTTTGCAATGAACAGGAGTGCATATAAACCTTCAAATTAGTGTCTCTATTCCTGGGTATTTAGGAAGGGAGTTGTTGGGTCACACGGTAGAGCTAATTTCACTATTTTGCAAATGCTCCCCATCCTTTTCCACAGAGGCTAGATCAGCTTGCAGGCCACCAAGAGCAGCTGCAGTTCCTTCTTGTACACATGGTCCCCAGCATTTGTCGCTTCTGGTCTCTTTTTCACTTTGCTCTCCTTAAACGACACTATCTGCTGTCCAGACCCCTGGTCTGCTTCCACCTGCTGGCTACTGTGAATAAGTACCATGAACGTGAACAAACCTCTGCAATTCTTGAGGATATACACAAGTGAGACTGCTGGATCATGTGGCAGCTCTATTATCAAGTTTTTTGAGAACAAACCACACTGAGTTCATCCTGTGTGAGCTGACCCACAAGGTGCAGGCCTCTCCTGCCTCACCCACTGCTCTCCTCAGCAGTGTATGTCAGTAGATCTTACCAGTTCCCCACTCTCTCTGGTGAAGCCTCTCACCCGCCTCAACCCCTGCCCACACACTGCTGGCCGACACCCTACCAGTTCTAAACAAACACTGCCTGTTCTGGCCCCGCTGTCTGGTGAATTCACCCCCCCACCCCTCTGGACTGTACCCCAGTTACTATGTGCATAAATAAATAAATCTTTTTTTTTTTTTTAAATTAGACAAAGCATCCTCAGTGGGAATCAACAAACATGGTATCACCGGCAAAAAGCCACCGGTCCAACCCTGGCTCTCACACAACTCAGTTGAAGACTTTGCACCAAGTGCTCAACACTCTGCGCCAATCTCCTAACTTATAAAATGGCAACAACAAACTGTTAAAGGATCATGGGAAACTGGCAAAAGTGCCTGGCAAGCAGAGGGGATTTCCATCCCACCCCTTGACCTTGGCATCTCATTTGTGCCAAAATCATATTAGTGTATCAACGGAAGGCCAGGTGAGCTTTCCATATGAAGAAATATATGCCCAAAGGGCAGCGGTCCCCAACACTCACCTTCTCTGCTATCCCCTCTTCTCCTCCAACGAAAAAGTCTGTTTTGCGTCGAAGAAAACTGAAGAAAGTATTCACAAGCTGGAAGACAGAAGATCCACGATGTGATGATGCCACTTGGAGAGCCCCTGGCCCACACAGAAGTCAACTCCTTAGTATAGGATGGGGCTTGACTGTTTTACCCACGAGCCAGCCTCCCGACTGAGGAGACGCCCTCTCCAACAGGTCCTACCTTGGTGGCTTGTGACAGGATGCCTAACCTCACCTTACGCAGATCCCTGAAGGTGGGCTTCTCACTTCTCATGTATATGTGTACACGCCTGGGTGCACCTTCCTCGCCACACTAATACCAAAGCCCACCCTAGACTTGGACTGGTGCAGCTGCTGAGGCCAACCTGAGACTGGCTGAGGTACTGGTGTAGCCAAGATGTCGAGAGCCTAGGCTACAGTATCAGACTGTGACTTAGGGACATTTCTTAGGTATAGACACAGGGCCTGTTTATAGGGATCTTTCAAGGATCAAGCGAGGTAACAGAGGCAAGGACCTGAGAGTGGCCCCTGAGGCCTCTGGGAGAGCATGAGCTCTTCACAAATAGGCACCAAGAACCACAGCTTGTTCTGTCTCCACTGCCTGGCATCTGGCACCACGTCAGACTCTTGAATGTGAAGATCTAGCAGTAATGCAGGATTAGCACATATGAACCTTTTATATGTTCTAAATCGAACGCCAGAACTTATCTCCATTGCTTGGACTCCTGTTTCTACATGTTTTCAATTCACTCAAAAATGAACTCACTCCCAACTCGAGTTTGTGTCAACAACTTAGGGCCAAGGAAGGCAGCCTTTCACACAAATCAGTAACTTGCCCCTAACCTCAAAGGGCTTCAGAGTCCTTGGTTATCACAAGCACCTAAGCCAAAGAATGGGAATGGAAAGTTCAATGAGGACTTGTCCCTGGTGAAACGGGCTACGGAAAGCACCCTGGCCTAGCAGTCTGGTGGCATCCAGGTCAGAAGACTGTTGGATGGTCTTGGGAAGGTACTATGCCCCTTGGTCTCTTCATAGACAAGCTCTGGGCTGATCTTAACAGGCTTTTCCACTCTAATTTTCCATATTTCTGCTCCAAACTCCAGAATCTACTGGTTGACCCTTGGAATTCCTACACAATGTATCAATTGGGTCTAGTTACCACATGTGAACTACACTGGTGAAAAGCTCTTCTGTAAGTGCCATCAAGAGAAGGACAGGTTTCTGCTCACATCTGTCATCTCCAGGACCCTGACCAGTGAGTGCGACACACACATTAATCACCCAACAAATATTTGTTGGATAAAACCGCCTGATTACTGAGAATTCTCGTTTCCTTTGTTTCAACACGCTACTCACCTAAGGAGATTGAGATAAGAGGATGCTTAGCTCTCTCAGAGACAAAGAAGCAGCGGTTTAGAGACGGGTAAAGTCCCAAGTTGGTAGGTGGTGGAAACCAGAGGTGAACACCGTCTCCTATTTGAGGCCGCAAAAGACCACGTGCTAACATCGCCCTGCCGCCTTCAGCCCTCACCCCACCCCGCACACATTGGGCAGCTCGTCCCGAGTCTTCATGGATGCAAATCACCAAGTCTGGCCCAAGGAACCTAAGGGGTGCATCCTCAGGGATGCTCTTCGGGGGCGACTATCAAAAGCGAAACGGGAAGGTAGTGTGGAGTCTAAGGCAGAAGCTAGGGGTGAGGGTAGCGATCCCAAGGCCTTTGGGGGCTTTGGGGCGTGTTCAGGGGTGCTGGAGTTGCTAAAACGGAATGACTGAGGCAAGCCGCGGGCCCGATAGCTACTAAGGGACGCGCGGCAGGGTGGCCAGACCGGAAGCGGGGGCACGGCGAAAAAGGAGGGGGCCCGGAGGCCCACGGGTGGGTCTCGACCCTCGAAGGCAGAGGAGGGCAGAGGGAACGTGGCTCTAGCCGCCCCTGTGGGCGGGCGCCGCTGGGCCAGGCCGGGCCAACGTCGCGCGGGCCGTTACCTCCTGCACGCCGCCCTCGTGCTGCTGCGCCATGGCCAGCAACATGCCGTCGAACCGCTCCTCCTCCTGCTCTCCGCCCATCGCGCCGGCTCCCGGCTACGCTCGCAGACCAGAGCTCCGCACTCGCGCCCCGCGCTCGCCCCGCCGCTGCGGCTTGCGTCCGGCCCAACGGCTCCAGTGCTCGGCCTTCCGCAGCGGAGCCGGAAACACGCACGTGCCCGCCGCCCAAGCCCGCCTTCTTCCCAGCTCTCGGCCACTAGCCGCACGGCACACAGCCCGCTTCGCCAACCATTGGTCGACACCCTGAGCCAATCAGCAAGCAGGTTCCTGAAGCGGCGGGCGGAGCCGAGGGCCCAGGAGTTTGGCGTGAGTTGCTATGGTCACCAGAAGCTTTGGAGCCTTCCAGAAAGCCCTGAGCTCAAATGGGTGGGGGTGAGGTTATAAAGAGACAAACTTTTCTTCCTCACCTTGCGGGTTACCTCCAGCATGTAAAATGGGGGTACCAAAAGTGATCTTATTCATCTTCTATTTCTCCCACCGGTGAAGTGAGACCCTGATGGAAAAGAGACTTGCCCAAGAGACAGGCTACGTCTTCACCAGTTCAGGCTTCGTGGACTGGGCAGTCACCGCGGCCTCGGGGCGTAGCTCTATGCTTGAGTTCCAGCTCTTGTTACAGTCCAGAAGTGCTTAATTTTTGCACAGGAAAACCCCCACATTTTCATTTTGCACTG
>NW_004567109.1:12590995-12641350 GCF_000260355.1 Condylura cristata | reverse complement strand
GTGAGAGGATTCACCAGAGACAGAGTGGGGAGCAGAACAGGCAGATGTACTGAAGTACACTGCTGAGCAGAGCAGCAGGTGGGTCAAGAGAGATCTGTCGCACCATGTGGGTCATCTCTCTAGCCAGGATGGAACTCGTGCTGCAGTGGCTGCGGCTAGCTTCATAGTGCTGTGCTTTAGCCCATTGCCCCATCAGGGAGGGCCCTGAAACAAACTTTCTAAGTGGCAAAATTCAAACGATTCATAATTAAATGAAAGGTGGGTGCCTGTTCATCTGCTGGGGCTTATTTCCTTAGGTAGAAGGAAGAAGGGAGCAAGATCCCCCTGTTATGTGCCAGGAAAGGCTTGAAATTGGATAGCCAGGACCTTACTTTGTCCTCACAGCAGTCATTTGGGTAGGCATTATTGTCCCAAATGAACTTCCTGGGGCCCACAGAGTTTGGGGATCAACTGGAGAGTGATGGAGCCAGAAGCAGATGCCAGGGATGGTGATGGCTGCCCAAGAGGGTGCTAGCTGGTCTGGCTGAGGGGCATGGCAGAGCCAGGGCCTTCCAACCTGTGCTCACAACCCAGCCCCATGGTCTGGGACAGCCTGGGACCGAGGAGCAATGTGGCTGCTGGTGGAACAAGCTTTATGCGCAGATCATAAGAGGGCAACATCTGCAGGCTGCAGCAAGGTGGGGCCCAGTAGCTACCAGCTCTGGGAAATTCAGCTCCAAAATCAGGCTGGTGAGTGCAGGCTGTTATGGGTTCACTCTTCTTAGTGATATGACCTTGGGCAAATTCACTTCTTTGACTCTCAAAAGAACCTTGTTTCATAGGGAGCTCTGAACATCAGAGTAAGTGCCTGGGACATAGTAGGTGCTCAATAAACAACAGCCTTATTTTGCCATCATTCTGTGAGGGGTTCTCAACAGCTATGGTCTGTCAGGAAGGAGCTCTAGGCTAGGGAGAGAGTTCTTAAATATATTTCTTCAGGACTCTCCAGAAAGGAGACTTCTCAGAGGGGTGGCAAAGTCCTCCCAGCTTCTCAGGGTCCTGGCTCCCTTCCCTGCAGCCTGTTCCTTACCTACTACAGGAGCAGGGCCCCAAGGTTAGGCAAACAAGCCAGTGATAAGGCACTTCCAGGTTGGGTCCTGCATTCAAGGCTCATTCCGCTCTGGAGCTGGGAGCCTCTCCTGTGCACGCGCAAGCAGCACCAATAAGGACACCTGCCACGACCGCCTGCTGATTACACACCTGAGGCCTTGGTGCCCTGGTACAGCCTGGGTTAATGACCCTGTTTATCCTCTTGAGTCATCCGATAAGGGGTAACCAGGCCAGCAGGTAGGTGGCCTGTGCCCTGCACTGACTTACTTCATTGACTGAAGCGCTATCAGAGCCACGTGGAGCTCCCAAGGCCCCTTCCCCCCACTTCCCTTTTAGTCCTGCCAGGGTCAGTGTGTGTTTCTTTCTTTTTTTTTTTTCAATGAACATGACTTCTAGAGTCAAGGTTGTTCGAGTTCCCCCACCCCCAATCGGGGATATAAATAGCACCCACAGCGCAGAGCTGAGGGCCAGAGAGCAAGAGCTAGGAGGAAGGAGGAGCAGATACTCGGTCATGAGCTCCGACCCGCCAGAAGCCTGCCCATGCCGGGGCGCTTCAGGTGGCCCAGCCATCCTATATGCCCTTCTGAGCCCCAGCCTCAGGGCCAGGCCTCCTGCGCCCCCAGCCCGAAGCCACTGCCTGTGCAAGCAGCACCGGCCCGTCCAGCTATGCACTCCGCATCGCACCTGCCGGGAAGCCTTGGATGTGCTGACCAAGATGGTAGTCTTCCTCAGGAACCTGCCGTCCTTCTGCCAGCTGCCTGCCCAGGATCAACAGCGGCTGCTGCGAGGCTGCTGGAGCCCCCTCTTCCTGCTTGGGTTGGCTCAAGACACCGTGACCTTCGAGGTGGCTGAGGCGCCGGTTCCCAGCATACTCAAAAAGATCCTGCTGGAGAAGCCCAACAGCAGTGCGGGCGGAGCCAGGCCGCAAGGTCAGCCCCAGCCCTCGCTGGCTGCGGTGCGGTGGCTTCAGTGCTGCCTGGAGTCCTTCTGGAGCCTCGGACTCAGCCCCAAGGAATACGCCCACCTAAGAGAAACTATCCTCTTCAATCCTGGTGAGCAACTGGAGGGCGCCAAGGCTGGAGGGAGGCAGGGCCCAGCTGGGGAAGGCACTTTCTAAGTTATCTTTAAAAAAAAAAATTTTTTTTTTTTATTTAGCCTACAGAACTGGGTACAGGCCAGAGATGCAGGGGCAGGCGGTGAGAGGATTCACCAGACAGAGTGGGGAGCAGAACAGGCTAACTGACGAAGTACACTGCTGAGGGGAGCAGCAGGCGAGACAGCAGAAGTCTGCTATGCCATGTTGGTTACCTCCCTGGCCGGGGATGGAACTGGTGCCGAAATGGCTGCAGCCAGCTTTACAGTGCACTTTAACTCATTGTGCCACCAGGGTTATTAAGTCCTATTATCAAATAATCAATCTCATGAAAGAGACTCAGAGAGGCTAAGAGACTTGTTGAAAGTCGCACAGTCAGGTAGCGACAGGCAGGAATGGGAACTCAGATCAGGTCACACCAGAGACTGACCCTTGACACTCTCTCTGCCCATGAACTGTGCTCTAACCTCAGGGAAAGTGGGAGTGGGGGAGGGGAGGAGAGCAGATGCAGCTGTACCTCAGTCCCAAGTAACACACTATAGGTTCAGAAAGCACCCTAGAGAAGAGGAGTGAAATCAAGACGATATGGCAGAGGCGGTGCGAGAAGTCTTTGTGAAACTCAGCCAGGAGACCAACAGATGGAAATGGTGTGCTTTATAATCCCGAGAGCATCTGAGATGAGATTCCCTGCCAAAAGGTGCTCATGGAATGTGTCAGTTACACTAATTCATTATAATAACAAATGAATACTCATACTTACCATATGTTAGTCCAGTGCTTAAGGTTTTATATATTCTACTTCATCTAAAACTCAGAACAAGCCTGGCATTATTATTTTAAGTGGCATTTTTTATGGTATTACTACTACTATTTTAAGTGGTACTGCTATTGCTCTTCTGGTAGGTACTATTAGCACCCCCATTTTACAGAAAAGGACACTGAGGCACAGAGCCCAAGTAATCTGTCCAAGCCATGCAGCTAGTAAGTAACAGCCTGGGAGTCAAACCAGCCTGGCTTTTACCACCACTCCACACTGCTTCCCCATAAATGGGTAGATGAGTAAAATGACAGGCAAGCAGAGGAGGTGCGTCTCAGAGGCTGAGCAGCAGCCTTGGGTGTTAGGCCAGGTTCATCTATGGTGTCTGGGAGTGGGGTGCTCACCTGCCCTCTTCACCTCTTGCCCACAGATGTGCCAGGCCTTCACGTCTCCTCCCACATCCGGCACCTGCAGCAGGAGGCTCAGCAGGTGCTATGTGAGGTCCTGGAGCCCTGGTGCCCAGCAGGCCAAAGCCGCTTGGCGAATGTCCTTCTCGTGACTTCCACCCTCAAGTCCATCCAGCCTGGCCTGCTGGTGGATCTCTTTTTTCGCCCTGTCACTGGGGACACTGACATCGGCAGTCTCCTCGAGGACATGCTTTGGCTTGGACAAGTGCGCCCAAGCAGAGACCCGGCATAAGTTGGACCAAAGTTGGCGGTGCTGATCCAGCCTGGCTGTCCCCCCAGGATGGCCCTACACTCCCGAGGAGGCCAGTCTGTTCAGACAGTACACAGCTGCCCAGGAGAAGGCACGGTCGGGGGCTTGCCCTCAACCACACCTGTCTGGCTAGCCTCTGATGCCTCCAGAACCTCTAGGCCAAGTCTCCTGCTCTCCTGGAACAGGAATGGATGCTGGGAGTGTTCATGGGGCCAGGAGTCCTACTGACTTTGCACAGACTGACTTAAGTTATTGGGTTTTGTAATAAAAGGTATAATACCTTCAGAGCCTGACTCTGTGGTGTGTGCCTGTGGAAAAGACCGTCTCTCCTCTGGGGTCACCCTGGCCAAGCAGAGAGGGAACCCCAGAGCAAGAGACCATAAGGTGTGGGAAGTCAGCCTTCAGGACACTGGGAAGTTAATTTTCCAGTGAAATGGTGATTTCAGTTCTGGAGAAGAGATTTCTTTGGCCCGGGTCTGAATCCAAGAGTAGTCTCAGCTCAGGAATGCCTTGTCTCCTTGCTTTTATCTTTTAAAAAAATATTTAACATTATTGTTCATTTTATAACAACGTTTACTTTATCTTTTTAAAAAGATTTAATTTATTTATGCACACAAGAACTGGGGTGCAGGCCAGGGGTGTGGAGGGTGAAAGGATTCACCGGAGACAGAGTGGGGAACAGAACAGGCACATGTAATGAAACACACTGCTGAGGGGAGCAGCGGGCGGGTCAGGAGAGGGCTGCTGTGCTGCATGGGTCAGCTCCCTGGCCGGGGATCGAACTCGAGCTGCAGTGGCTGTGGAGAGCTTCATAGTGCTGAACTTAACCCCTTTATCTTTATTGCCTTTATCTTTGGAGACAAGGGGTTTCTCTACCTGCCCCCAACCCCCCACGGCCCCTGCCCTTGACTGCTGCCCCATAGCACCCCTTTCTACTCCATGAGTGGGATCACAGCCAACAAGGAAAACCAAGCAGCGGGTGCCCAAACTGGAAGAGACAAGGTCACTGGAATTTCAGCAATTTCTTTCACTTCTCCCAGGACTGCAGCCAACAAAAGAACAGAGTTGTTTTCCCAATGGCTGGGGCAAGGGCACCCAGGGCTGGCCCGGCCACTGCTTGGAGGCCAGGGCCAGGCCCTGGTGCAGCTGCCGCCCAACTGTTAGAATCTGAAACATGTCCTTGACAGTTGTTCCCAGCTACCCCCTGAGCCCTGCGGCGTTCCTTTCTGCTGTTCCTGGAGCTCCAGAGGCCATACGAGGCCTAGTGGTGGCCTCTGGGGCTGCACCATTCACTGGCCAGCTTGTGTTTGCACTGGTCGAGATCTGTGCCCCACTGTTTGTTAAATTGTCTGTGTCTCACCCAGGTCAGGGTGAGTGACCGCAAGGTGGGCAGGAGGGAATGATAGCAACACACATGCCCATAGGACCCCTTAGGCCTCCTCCTTTCTCCAGCAATAAGGTCTGGCCCGACCAGGCCCCACCCCCTTTCACCACCACAGTTTGGATTGTTCTCATGGGGGTCAAGTTAATTATTGCTTAGGAGAGGTCATTCACTCAGGGACAACAAACCAGAGTCACCATTCAGGTAGCTCCCGAGGTCCCCAGGATCAGGACCACAGTTGTTCTAGCCATGGGTCCATTGTGGGCACCCAGTGCCAGCAGCACGGCACCCTTGTCCCTTATCTGCTCACCACTCAGATACCCAGGATGAGACAGAAGCACACAGCTCAGGCCCAGAATAGACAGGCACATGTTGGGTCTGCAGCTTGCTCTCCCACCCAGTAAGGTGCACCACTCTGTAAGGTGCACACAAACCACAGAACGCCTCCGTCCTGCCCCACGCAGCCCAGAGGTCTGCTGTGCCATGTGGGTCAGCTCCCTGGCTGGGCATCGAACTCGCGCTGAAGCGGCTGAGGCCAGCTGCAGTTTAACCCGCTGTGCCACCAAGGAGGGCCCTCATTCTACCTTTTATGTCCTTTCACTCTCTCCCCCAGTCGTTAGCTGCTGCACCTCCCTGAACACCAGGCTGAGTCTTCTAATCCTTCATGCCCTTCCCCAACACCAAAGAGCCCTTAGAAAGTGCCTCTCCACTCCCACTCCAGCCTTTCCCCCTCAACTTAGCATCCAAACAGCTCTTATCAGCCTACCTTGTCCTTTGCAGATCTCTCCCCTTCTCCACATGGTTGGGAGTGACATTTCTGGCTGCTTCTCATGGGTCATTCCCAGTGCCTTACCTCTAAGCCTCTGCAGAGAACATAAAGACAAATAGAACAAAACTAAGGAGAAAATATGGTTCAATGTTGTAAAGGCAACCGTGCTTTCTTCATGCAGTCTTCCCTAAGGTGTAAGTTTGACTATCCACTACCAAAGTCTTAGGAGTGGAACCTGTGTCTCTGAGAGGGAGAGGAAATAGTCTCTGGCCTGCCCAGGGAACTTGAACTCAGGTCTGCATGACTGTGGTGGCAGAGTTCTCCAAGCTGGAGTGAGCCTCAACCAGGATCAGGATGTCTGGGGCCAGCTCTGTCACTAATACCAACCATTTACCCTCTCAGCCATGACCCTTGTCCTCAGGCCCAGCAAGAGATGACTCAGGAAAGCAGGAGCATGGTTGTGGCTCTGGATCAGCCTCAGGTACCATTTTATTATCATCATCTCTACTCTCATTAGCTAATTCATTGCTTATTAAGCAGTCAGGCCACTGATTTGTGTGCAGACACACCCTGTCCTTGGGGCAGTCACATATCCTAACACCTGTGATGCTGCAAAAGTAGTGAAGATCCTTCCATCCATTTGTACCAGAACCTGTATTGGGTACCAGGTCACAGATATGGGGCACAGAATAAAACATTATGGTCTCTGCATTCAGCAAACACCCTCTCTAAGGCAGAAAGAGACATATGGTTGGTTATAATAAGCATGGCCTGAGCAGAGACAGAGGGATGTACCGCAGAGGCTAAAGAGAGTTATTAAACTTGCCTGGAGATGGGAAAATACTATACCCAAGTGGTAGCTGCTTTGAGAATAGCAGTTTGCCATGCAAGTCAGGCATTCCAGACATAAGGGGTGATAGGGGTGAAGACACAGGTACCAGAGAACAAGGGTGCTCAGCCGACTGCAAGTGCTTTGGGGCAACTGGAGCTCAGGGCAGCAAGAGATGTACCTGCAGAATTTGACAGGGTCAGTGTCGCAGAAAAAGGCGGCAGAAACACATCTGCCATGAAAGTGATGGAGACCACAGGCAAAGGCCTCAGGAATCAAGATTAACAAAGGGGACTTCTATTCCCGGACGGGTCAGTCCGGGAAGATACTAAACACCTTATGGATTATGTTTATATCATTCTCCCAATAACTTCACTGTAGATACTATCCTTATCTTCATTTTATACAAGAAACCAAGGCACAAAAAGGTTAAGTAACTTGCTCAAGGTTACAGAGTTAATACATAGCAGAGGGGCCTCTCTGGTGGCTCAAGGAGTTAAAGCACAGCACTCTGTAGCATGAGTTCAATCCCCAGCCAGGAAGGTGACCCACATGGTGCAGCAGACCTCTCCCATCTCACTCACTGCTCCCACTGCTCAGCAGTGTGTTTTCAGTCAATCTGCCTGTTCTGTTCCCTACTCTGTCTCTGATGAATCTTCTCACTCCCCCAACCCCACCCCCATTCTTGTATACATAAATAAATAAATCTTTAAAAAATTACATAGTAAAGATTTGAGTCAGGAGGTCTGGACTCGGCCTCTGCTCTTAAATACTTTGCTCTATTATGTCTTTAAAGACCACGATGATGGTTAATCAAAAAGAGATGATCACCTGGAGGATAAACAACAGCATCTAAACTCCTTTCCACCCGAGAATGAAAATCTAGCCTCAGCTACCTCTGGGTTTAAGTTTTTGATGAGAAATTTGCCCTGTATGTTCTCTCCCTGGAAAGAGTCCCAACCACGCTGTGCAGCACAGCTTCACGTAGTGCCAGGAATCCTCGTTCTGTCAGACGATTTACTAACGCCGTCTTTTTCTTAGTGATTTTTGTAGTTCACCAATACGTTTTGGAGGAGTAAATGGATAATTCAACTAGAAACACTTGAATTAGATTTATGAGAGCCCAACAACTAAAATTCTTAAAATGTGTCTTCCCAGCAAGCTTCTAATTTGGTCCTTATTAGGGCCTCAAAAATGTTCTGTCACCCCATTTCTCTGGTCATCATGGTCCGCCGCCTTCTTTGGAAAAGGAGCGGTACGACTTGCCCCACCTCCCCAGCTCTAAGCCCTACACCCACAAACCAGGCGGTCCCATCCCCTCCCCTCCCAGACGCAAACATTCCGAGCGCGCTTGCGACATTCTCGCGAGATTTGGGTTCCAGTCGATCATGTGACTACCCATCATGGCGGCGCCCAGCGAGGCGGAGGAAGGAGCGGCGGTTTATTTAATAGTCAGTGGCATCCCCTCGGGATTGCGCTCGGCTCAGCTGCGGAGCTACTTTAGTCAGTTCCGGGAACAGCGCGACTGTGGCTTCCTCTGTTTCCACTACCGGCACCGGCCTGAGCGAGCTCCTCCCCACACACCCATAACCCCTGTCGGCCAGGTTCTTGGCCAAACCTCAGGAACCGACACTCCTGCTCTTTCCACTCGGGATTCGGCTCCTGCCCAGACCCGCACTTGTTGCTGCGTCATCTCGGTACGCGGGGCGGCGCAAGCCCAGAAGTTTCTGCGTATGTATTCGGGCCGCCGGTGGCTGGATCCTCAGGGGATTTGGATGCCAGGACGCTGTTTCATCCGCAGACTTCGGCTACCGACTGAGGTATCAGGTACGAATGGGAAAAATAATAGATTGACGTACGGCCCCGACACAAAGGAAACTTTCCTTAGGGGTGGTGCGGATTAGTCAGGTATCTGACTACGGCTTTGTAGACGGTTACGTTTAACTCCTGGACAGGGAGCATCAGGCAAAACTGCACGTTAGTTTAACGTCGGGGTGAAAAACCTGGGGAAAAAAAAACAAAAAGCCAAACTAACCTGTTCGAATGATCCTGCATTTTTCTATTTGTTAAGACTTGGAGTTCCATTTCCTTATCTGAGGGGTTCATTTTACCGACACACAGAAGAAAAAAGCGTCATATTTCTTATCTTCTTTTTGTCTTTTCTTTCATCGCACTCTTCCTGTACACTACCCAGCCCCTCTTTTGGCAGTGAAGTGACTTGTCTTCTCTCAGGGTACCTCCCATTTTCACAAGACCTCACTTTGATAGATAACAGGAAACAGCGCATTGCCATCCAGTTCACTCACTGAACAAATGCCTATGTTGATAGATCTAGTGTGACTCGCTCTTATACAGAGAACAGCTGGATACAATCTGTTCAGAATCTTAAGAGGAAGAAAAAATTGAAAAAGAATTGTCATAGAGATACCATTCTATTTTTTCCTGAAAATTTTTCATTCAATTATGGATACACAATGGAAAATAAAGCTTTTTTTCCCATGAATATTCTCAAGGCTTATAATTATCAAAAGGAAAAAAAAAAAACAGGAGAAATACTGAACACATGGCAAGTGGATCAATTTCTGCTTCTACTTCAGAAAGTTTTTAAGGGACAGATCCTCTCTTAAAACAGATGGAAGCTCAGCACTATGAAGGGATCCTCAGTAACTGCAGCAGGAGTTTGTTTCCCAGCCACATGGTGTGGCAGACCTCTCCTGACCTGCCTGCTGTTCCCCTCAGCAGTGTATTTCAGTCAGTCAGCCTGTTCTGCTCCCCATTCTGTCTCTGGAGAATCCTCTCACACCCCACATCTCTGGCCTATGCCCCAGTTCTTGTATGAATAAAAAAACAAATCTTTAAAAGAAAGTTTCTAAGGGCTTCCCTAGTAGTGCAGGGGCAGCCAGCCAGGGAGTTAACCCACAGCACATCAGACCTCTTCTGCCTCCCCTGCTGCTCCCCACTCTGTCTCTGGTGAATCCTTCCTTTCTCCCACCCCATGCTTTGCACTTTGGCCTATACCCCAGTTCTTGTATGCATAAATAAATCTTTTTTAAAAAGAATTTAGTTTAAAACTTGCATTAAACGACAACTGCTGGTGTATTTATTTGATTAGAAATGAAGACCAGCAATATAAAGCCCTGTGAACACATCCATCTGGAGCATACCCTAAAACGTCAGTGATGCCACCCTCATGGCTAATATTTACTGTGCACTTCCTGTGTACGGGGCACTATTGTAAGCCTTTCGTTTTCGTATTGACTCCTCACAACCATCCTACAAGGTAGGAAGTATCATTTATTCATTTTATAGGTGAGGAAGCAGGGATGTCCACAGTCCCTGAGATAGTTATTAGCAGAACACCACAAAATAGGGAGATTTTGCTGTAGAGCCTGTGGCTCTTTATCACCATGTGCCGTGAGAGAATAAAGGAGGGAGAACTGGATTTCCTAGAGGGGTCAGAAAGTGTTAAAAGATAAACAGAAGTTTGTAGGAACGAGCAAATGGAACTTGCAAAGATAAACATACAAGCCTGTGAAACATTCAGGCATGTTACACCATTTGTGTCTGAACACATGATAGGGTGGTATGTGTGGGGCACACGTCGTGGTATTTGTGGGGCACATGTTGGTGGCAGTAGAGAAAAAAGTCAACTAGAACTAGATCTGAAAGAAGCTGTGTGCTTACTGGAGTTATGAGAATTGGCATGAAAATATTAGGTGGTTCTGATCAGGGAGTGGAAGACGGGACTCTGGAGAAGTTTGCAAGGGAGGGCCACCATCAGGCTAAAGGATTTATACCTTGACTGAAGTGTTTATACTCCGGCTGAAGTGTTGCTGAAGGCTTATAGGTTTCAGAGCTATCCTTGTCCCTCTGTCCCAAGGTTTGGGCTCCTTTCCCTTCAAGACACGGAAGGAACTGCAGAGCCGGAAGGCCAACAGTGAAGCCTTCACTCTGGCCGACCTAAAGCAATTGCCAGAGCTGAACCCACCAGTGCTGATGCCCAATGGGAATGTGGGGACTCCCTTAAGAGTCTTTTTGGAATTAATTCGGGCCTGCCGCCTACCCCCTCGGATCATCACCCAGCTCCAGCTCCAGTTTCCCAAGACCGGCTCCTCCAGGCGCTATGGCAATGTCCCCTTCAAGTATGAGGAGTCAGAGACTGTGGAGCAGGAGGAGCACGTGTACACAGCCGAGGGCGAGGAAATACCCCAGGGAAGCTGCCTGGCAGATAGACCGGCCAGCCCCTGTGGAGAGCCTGAGGAGACAGAGGGAAAGGAGGAGGAAGAGTCATGGCTCTCTGATGAGGTGAGTACAATAAAGCACCCTGTTCTGTTGGCGGTGCAGAGGCCAGGCCTGAGTAATTCCACTTTTCAGTTGTCTAATATAAGGGTCTTCAACCTGACGTCCTCAGGAGGGTTCCAAGGAATATGACAATTCCCTGAATGTAAAACTATTTGCACGTGCAGATACACATTTCTCTGGGGTGCAGGGCTAGAAGATTCTTACAGGGGTCTCAGAAGGATTACGGGAAGGGCTCCTTTTCATAGATGACAAACTACTGACCACGATTTCTAAGGAAGCAGAGGCAACCTGGATGGGACCAGTCCCCTGTGGTGCTCGTGTGCCCTGAGTTTTCATTATGTGGCTAAGAGTTGCCTTTGTTTTCTCATATCTGTGCGTCACCTTGAGTCTGTGGACTAAGCACTAACTTTATCGATGAAAATGGACATTTCTTCTACTTCTCTCTCCAAACCTACTTGTTCATCCATCCAATCAGAAGAGGTGTGATTGGTTGGGAAAACTTCGTGTCCTCTGGGTAAAATGCAACTCTAAGCTTCCAGGGCAGGTTGTCACCATCTGGACCACATGCTGAGGGTGGTATCATCTGGACTTTTCTCCTGCTCTGTAGCAGTGATTCCGAAGGTCTCCCTGAGTTTAACTAGGCCAGGAACATCCAGAGATTGACACTGAGAGTCATCCTATCATTCCACACATCTAGTCACCTATAAAACAAGGCTGCATGGGATTCTATAGCCACCTGAGACCCATCTTCTGTCTCAGAGCTAAAAAAATCTCCTCTCCCCGAAAAGAGAGGACCAGCCTCTGGAGAAGGCTGCATGGTGTAGTGACTTGGTTTTGGATGCTGGCTCCGCCACTGCTAGCCCTTGGTGTCTATCTTGGGAAGATGGCTCCTTTGAACCCAGGTTCCTTCATCTGTAGAATGGGAGTGACGGTGCGTACAGCACAGGGTTGTTGGATAATCAGAGGAGCTAAATGATGAGAAAGGCCCACACACTGGATGCTAAGTGTTCTTGTCCCCTTTTCTTTGTGACTATCTGTAAGCTGTGCTGTGACATTGAGAGACCAGTGATAGTGTTAAGGGCCTGGGGGGGGGGGGCCTTCAGCTAGGCTGCAGAGCTTGAGGGATGAGGGACACTTAGCAAAGAGAAGAAGAAAGTTAGTGCTTAGTCCACAGACTCAAGTGAGAAAGGCGGGCAGGTAGTTCAGGCAGAGGGAAAGTGACCAGAAGCACAGAGATGAATCAGGTTTGCGGGAGGAAGGAGCTAGGTAAGTTGGGGAGCAGTGAAGGGATGGGGAGCAGTGAAGGGATGGAGAGCGCCTTGTGGGCCCTGTACTGCCTCCATGTGGGTACGTGGTCAGGAGTTAGGCAGGCAGGTCACCACCTCGCCTTCTCTCAGGACGACGACCGGGGTGAGGAATGGGAGCGGCATGAAGCGCTACACGAGGATGTGACCCGACAGGAGCGCACCACTGAGCGGCTCTTTGAGGAGGAGATTGAACTCAAGTGGGAAAAGGGCGGCTCTGGCCTGGTGTTCTACACGGATGCCCAGTTCTGGCAGGAGGAGGAAGGAGGTATGCTGGTGTGACTGGTCCCCCTGCATTCACTTGGGGTTCTTGGTTCCATGTGGTGGCTTGCACATGAGACAGCAATTTCTGTTTTAGGGATGGAGGTTAGGTGAAGAGAAACTGCTCTCCTCACAGAATAAAATTAAAACCCCCCAAGTTCTAGAACATACGTGTAACTCTAGCTCTGGCTTTCCACAGGGCTGAGTCCTTAACTGTTTGATGCTTTTGTGTCCTTGCAGACTTTGATGAACAGACAGCTGATGACTGGGATGTGGACATGAGTGTGTACTACGACAGAGGTACAGTAAGGAGGAATGGACTGGGCCCCTGCCCTGGCAGGGGCACGTTACCAGACCTGCTTAGCTGAGGCTGAGACGGGACCAGTTCCCTGAAGTAGCCCAGAGAGTGTTCCTCTCTTAAAATGTCTCTCACTGAGTTCCCTTGGTGCAGGTAGTGGGCGGATCTGTGCAGACAGCGGTCAGGGGATTCTGGTTTTGACAGGCAGGTCCCAGTTGATTGGGAGGGTCAGGAGCTCTGGCTCCAGTTGAGTTGATCTGGAGTGAAAAATGACTTGCTTGTGATGGACATGGGCAGTGGCAAAGACCTGGGTTCTTACTCTTTCTCATGGGTCAGCTCTTTACTTCCTGCACATAGTTTCCTGTGTGAGACGGGAGAGCCATAGTTCCTACTCTTGGGGAACTACCATTCTAATGAGCGATAATAACAAGGCAACAGGACAGAAGATATATAAATGAACCTTGTGAGAGGCCTAGACTCCTGATTGGCCCCTTTTGCTGAGATCGTCTGCAAACCTGGCCCTGGTTCTTCAGATGGTGGAGACAAGGATGCCCGAGACTCTGTCCAGATGCGCCTGGAACAGAGACTCCGTGATGGCCAGGAGGACGGCTCTGTGATTGGACGTCAGGTGGGCACCTTTGAGCGCCACACCAAGGTGAGCACTGTGCCCAGCCTGTTGATCCCTCTTTTTCTTCTTTAACCTCGTCTCCTCCCCCCCCACCCCAGGAACCCCATCTCAAGTCCCTTTCTCTTCCCTTTGCAGGGCATTGGGCGGAAGGTAATGGAGCGGCAGGGATGGGCTGAGGGCCAGGGCTTGGGCAGCCAGTGCTCAGGGGTGCCGGAGGCCCTGGATAGTGATGGCCAGCATCCCAGATGCAAACGTGGATTGGGGTGAGTGTGGCTGAGGGACCTTCTTAGGAGACCCTTAAGGGATAGAGCAAAGCAGAGTTAGAAGGAAAAAGTGGATCTGGTCCTTTTTTTTTCTTTGACAAGCTCTAAGATTTGATGGGATCACTGACACCAGCCCCCCCATGGGCATCTGTTTTCCCCCTCCCCAGCCCCCCAAGTGAGGGCTTGGGGTACTCACTTGCCTGCTGGTAGCCTCCCTGGCAGTCAGTGAGTGCAGCTGTATGCACTTTGTGTCCTGTTCACGGTGAGAGCAGTGTCAGAGAGCCTGGATGCTGAGCTGACTGTTAACCATAGGGGGCTACAGAAACCCAAACTTTTAAAGGCTCTGACTCTGGGACAAACCAGATCGCAGTAGAGTCTTAGTAGCTCTTCCCTTTCCTCTCACCCCCTTATTGGGATGAGAGAGAACAGTCCTCTTCATTGAGACCATTTTTTAATCCAGGTACCATGGAGAGAAGCTGCAACCATTTGGGCAGTTGAAGAGGCCTCGACCAACTGGCCTGGGGCTCATCTCCACTATCTATGATGAGCCCCTGCCCCAAGACCAGGGGGAGTCGCTGCTGCGCCGCCAGCCTCCCACCAGCATGAAGTTTCGGACAGACATGGCTTTTGTGAGAGGCTGCAGCGCCTCGGAGCCTGAATGACAGGTTTGAGGGCAGGATCACTAACTGCAGAACGGCAGCCCTCTGCCACTGCCTGTCTTCCATGGACACATAAAGGCGTCTGGGAGCAGCGATCCCTGTGGCTTGTTTATGGTGCTTTACTCTGAATTGGCCATCCAGTTCTCTACGTCTAGGACATTTTTACACTTCGTCGCCCCCTCTCCCCTTTGATATTAGGGTTTAAACACCTCTCCTCCTCGGTCTTCTAATCTTCAACCCAGTTTGTCCCGCCTCATCCACCCCCCGCAGTACCTTGAAAAGCTGAAGGGCTGATATTATCTGCACAGCTTCACTGGGGTGGTGGTAAGGGGCCGAATCTACGAAGGTCAGAAGACAGAAAAGGCCCTGGAGGAGGATTCGTAGTTCTCGGTAAACGGTCTGGGCGGGCTCGCCACTGCCTCGCCGGTCACTGGCTGGTATCGCTTGCGGAGCGTCCGCGGGACGAGGCCCAGGCCTGCGACCTAACGGGAGAATAAACAAGTTTACGGCGGGATGGCTCGTTCTCTTCTAATTTGGGGCCGGGGAGAGGCCCCCCGCGCCCGTCGCCGGAGAAGGAAGGCGGCGCGCGCGGCCACGCCCCTCGGCGCCGGCGGGCGGGACTTCCTCCCGCGCCCGCCGTTTCCGACGCCGTCCGGAAGTCGGTGCCGGGCCGGCTGGTCCGCGGCTCTCAGCGGCGGGCAGCGGTGGGCTCCCGCTGGCCCCTTGGGCGACCCCTGGCATCGTCTTGTATGTCGGGGATCTTCCGCCGTGACTCTCGTCTCGGACGCGGCTGCCCGCGCTGTCTCCCGCCGAACGTAGCTGCCCCTCTTGGACAGCGCGCCGTCCATGGCGGGGGCTGCCCCGGCCACGGCCTTCGGGCAGGCAGTGATCGGCCCGCCGGGCTCGGGCAAGACCACGTACTGTTTGGGCATGAGTGAGTTCCTGCGCGCGCTGGGCCGGCGCGTGGCGGTGGTGAACCTGGACCCGGCCAACGAGGGGCTGCCGTACGAGTGCGCCGTGGACGTGAGCGAGCTGGTGGGGCTGGGCGACGTGATGGACGCGCTGCGCCTGGGCCCCAACGGCGGCCTGCTCTACTGCATGGAGTACCTGGAGGCCAACCTGGACTGGCTGCGCGCCAAGCTCGAGCCCCTGCGCGGCCACTACTTCCTTTTCGACTGCCCAGGCCAGGTGGAACTCTGCACGCACCACGGCGCTCTGCGCAGTATCTTCTCCCAGATGGCGCAGTGGGACCTCAGGGTGCGTTTCTTCTCTGGTTAGGGCAGGCCCATTTTCAGATGGAGAAACTGAGGCTGTGAGGACTGTGCCACGCCCTCAAGCCACACAGCCTGGTAGAGATTGGAGAGGCGCTTTGGAGTAAAACAGGTGTGAGTTCAAATTCTGGCTCTGCCTGTAACTTGCTGTGTGGTCCTGGGTAAGTCCATTTGTCTCTCTGAACCTCAGTTTTTTCATCTGTGAAATGGATCTATTAGTACCAACCTGGGGTTACTCGAAGATGGAAGGGGTTATGTGGAAAATGGCATAGTGATGGTTGTGAACTGGTGACAAAAAATAACAAGAGTCGAGGCAGATGCAGCAGGAATTGAACTAGTCACCTACAGGGAGGCTTAGTGTGGTGTCTTGTAAGGAAAAAAGTCCTGTGTCTCCTGGGAGAAAGAAAAGAGTGTGGCTATTGGACGGAAACAGAAGTGGAGGGAGACTAATGGGAGAGGCTTGCACTCTTCAGGCATCAGGAGTGGTGGGGGAGACAGACCTTGGTGTTCGCTGCTGTCCCAGACCACTCTCACACTGCTCTTCCTCCCCTCCCAGCTGACTGCCGTCCATCTAGTGGATTCTCATTACTGCACAGACCCGGCCAAGTTCATTTCGGTACTGTGTACCTCCCTGGCCACCATGCTCCATGTGGAGCTGCCCCACGTCAACCTCCTCTCCAAGATGGACCTCATTGAGCACTATGGGAAGCTGGGTAAGACACCTGTTCTGCACAGGCAAGGAGTAGGGCAGCTGCTGGACCAGAGTGAAGTGGGATACCAGCTGAAGGACACCGCCTCCAGGGGCCTCGCATGCCTGGTGACAGTGCTCACAGCCAGTCCTGTACCCTGCACGTTTATTTTAAACCACTGTACTACGCACTGTTCCGGGTTTGGAGGACAAGAGCGATGTGGGTAGTGTTAATATATTATGCAGGAACTAGAGATGGGACAGTGAGTGTTTGGGAATGAGAATGAGCAGTGCGATCTGGACTGAGACCTGAGTGGTGAGAAGGAGCAGAACTATTCTAGGCAGAGGGCCAGCAGTAAAGGCTCTTAAGGAAAGAGCTTTTTGTGTTTATGGAAAAGAAGTGGGAGGAACCTTGGGTAGCTGAGCTAGTGGTTGTCAGAAGAAATGAGATCAGAGAGGTGGTCAGGGACCAGACCTGTGCCGTTTTGTTTTTTTTTTGACTCCCTTCTCCCTTGTGTACTGATTAAACACAAAAGAAAGCCAGCCATTATGAGTATTAAGAAAAAATACAGTAAGCTGAAAAGACTATTCTGGCTGCTTTGTGAAGAATGAATTGAAAGGGACAGGAGTGCAAACATCGCTTAGGTTTCTGCAGCAGCTCAGTCAGTGGGAAGGAGTAAGACAGATTCAAACTTACTTAAGGAACAGAACAGTTCAAGGATTGAACATGAAAACAGGACTTAAGGGTGACTCTCCCCTTTCTAGCTGGGCCAGTAGACAGATAGGGTGCCATTGTCAAAGAGACAGAGGGGGCAGCAGACCAGTGTGAGATAGACGAGTTGCCTGGGGGCCCAATGGCTAGCATGTTTTTCCCTACAAAATTAGTGCTCTGCTGAGCATGGGGGCTTCAGCTCCCGAAATAGCATCCCCAGCCACAAGGGAACATAAAATAGCTGAAATTCCCATCGGCGAGCAGGAGGGAAGTTGTCCAAAGGATACTGTCTGACTGCCAGTCAGGATTGGAGGGATGTCAGCTCCTTGGAGGGGACATCCCAGCCCAGAGTCCTGGTTCTGCCTTTGCAAATCCAAAAACCTCATTTCAGTTCTCCCAACCCTCTGTCCCCCCTCCCAGCCTCTAGCCCAGGTGGCTACAGGGTGATCCTCAGCCTTTCTGGTGCTTACATGTGCCTGCCATCCGCACGGTATGATGTGCAAACCAGATGAGGCAGTTTAGGTCTAGAGACATTACTTGGCTAGCCCAAGGTCGCTGATAGCTGATAAGTTAGCTGTGGTGGAACCAAACCCCAGTGTATCTGGTTTTTAGTTCTTGATGAAAAATGTACCTGTCAGACAACTGAAGACATTTTTTGGGCCACACCTTCCACACCCTCAGTGCTCATGAACTCGGGTGCCTCCCCCAGGAATTCAGCATTGACCCCACCCAGGCTATGACAAATACATTATAGTACAAGGTTTGTTTTTTACTTTTTGTGGCTTCCAAACTTTTATACCACCCAGGTTCAAAGAGTTGAGGCAAAACAAGGAATGTGATCTATCTTCAGAAGAGTCCTGATTGTTCCAGGACATTTTTCATTATAGACATAGAAGCATCAGTTTCTGATTAGAGCTGACTGGCATACAGTACATAAGAATGAGCTCATCAGTATCTGACAGCCTTACTCCCTCAGCTCACTCTATGACAGACCTGCTGAGTAGCTCAAGTGCTTGAGTTTCCTGGGTGGAAATGGACAGTCAGAGAGGCCCAATTTCCTTATAGTGGGAAGCTGCTACTCACAGAACTGAGTCAGGGACTCTGCGTCATCTACGCTGGGCTCCTCGCCCAACATAAAGAAGGAATTGACCCCGAAAGGGAGAGTGACTTGCTCAAGAGGTAACCCTGCCTGAATGTGGCACCTGCAATTCCATCAGCATTTGCAGAGTCCCTGTTGGGGGATTCTGTATACAACTGAGAGCTTCATGAGGCAGGGCTCAAGCACTGTTCATGCTGTTTGGTGTTGTTACTTATTTCCTTTGATGAAGTGCTGCTCTGTAGCAGTCACTAGTGTTGCAATAGTGAGGTGGGTACCGATCCATATAGTCGGTAAATGGCAGCGCCTGCAAGTGACACCAAATATTTTCTTCTTCGTAACTTCATTTCACTGCTTCAACAAACATTTGTTGAGTGAGTGAGTGCAGGCATGGGAAGACAGAAAATATGATCCCTGTCTTTATGTCTTTAGCCTGATGCCAGCTGCTTCTGTCTTTAGCCTTCAACCTGGACTACTACACAGAGGTCCTGGACCTCTCCTACCTGCTCGACCACCTAGCTTCTGATCCCTTCTTCCGCCACTACCGTCAGCTCAATGAGAAACTGGTGCAGCTCATTGAAGACTACAGTTTGGTGTCCTTCATCCCTCTCAATATCCAGGTACTGGGGACTACAGTGCCTCTTCCCTCAGCTACAGGCTCTGCAGCTCCTGTGACCTCACCACACCAGGAGTGCAAGAAACTTTCAGGACTCAGTGGTTTTGTCCCGGGTCTGATTATCATTTGGTCCCCTTGGTTTGGGGCCAGGGGTAGTGATGGGTAGGGTTCCAGTGAAGAGGATGAACCAAATTTTGGCCATAGCTATTCTGTATTACTGGGTTCTCTCTACACATGTTCTCTCCTCAGTGTGAAAATGACTTCAGAGAGTCACTAGCAAGGGACTTGTCCTAGATCAGGGATAGCACATAGCCTCCTTGAGATGCATCAGTTGAGCAATTGCTGTTAACTTTGCATCCCACAAAGATAAGCTGGGAGACACAGGTGCTTGTAAGCTTCCTTTCTGCAGTATACAGACCTGGGGAAATTTGTCTCTCCTCTCACACTTTCCTCCTCTAAACGAGGGGATGAATCTTAATCATAACGACTGCCACTTGTTGAAGGCTTCCTCTCCCAGGCCCTGTGTTGAGGACTACACTATATTATTTTGATCTCTCTTTCCCATCATGTGAAGGTGAAGTGGATGAACAGATATATTTATTGGGTATTACGTACTATTAGCTAAGTATCTCCCGGGCAGTGGGGATACCTCAATAAATGAGCCCCTAATTCCAAGGGTGCACAGTCAAGTAGAGGAGACAGGTGAGTTTACAGGTGTTTATAAGATGGTAGGATCAGAACTATAGTAGGGATAGACCCAGGGGCGTGGCTTATCTGTTTTCATTTGGGTGGGTGTGGTCAAGAGAAGTGGAATGTCGCCAGGCCTCTGGCGACGAGTAGAACTGCTCCAGGCCTAGGAAAGCTGCATGGAGGTCAGACAGTTTGGTACCTCAGTTCCACATACCTGTCTCCTTCCCCCCCTCCCAGGACAAGGAGAGTATTCAGCGAGTTCTGCAGGCTGTGGACAAAGCCAATGGCTACTGTTTCGGGGTCCAAGAGCAGCGGAGCCTGGAGGCCATGATGTCTGCCGCCATGGGAGCCGACTTCCATTTCTCCTCGTATCCTTGTTCGCTAGTATCAACCTCTTCTTAGCCATAGCCGAGAAGGGAGACAAGGGACTCAGAAATGGCCACAGCTCCCCTTGTAGGTGACTAATTTTGTGTTGCCCCGTTGATTTCATGGTGACTCTTTCATTTGCAAAGGCTAGTCCCTGAGAAGGCTTTGGGATAGGTTACACATGAAGACAAAAGAGGATATCTGAAGGAAGAACAAAGAGAGAGGCCCCAAAATGAAAAGGCCTTGGTCCTTGGGAGAGATGCAAGGGCTCAGCCCGCCTGGCTAGCTTGCATGTGGCGATGGCAAGGATACGCAGGGGTTCCAGGAGGCAGTGCTGCTGGTGCTGGTGGAGGGGTTGGGTGCCCGGTGAAGGATTGTGGACTTCAGCTCTTGGGTGGGCAGTGGGAACTAGCACAGTCACAGACACTTAATGAGCACCCATTGCATGCCAAGTGCAATGCCAGGCCATGTTTTCTTTGTGCCTCTTGGTCCTCACAATGCTGTTTTACGGGTGAGGGGGAGTGACACGATCAGGGATCAGGACGTGAGCCCGCAGCCTGGTACCAGAGCCTGTGCTATACACAGCTGGAGGGGTGGTGACTTTTGGTCATTGGATCCACAGCAGTGTGTGGAAGAGGTAAATGGGGAAGCGTCTGCAGCCGGATGCTTTGCGGGTCTTCTCAAACCCAACTGTTTGTTACCCGAAGCTTTGAAGAAGGCGGGAGGGGGTGGAAGAGAACCTGCCAGATGTGTGGATGGCGGGGATCCGTGACAGCCCCTCCCCAGGCCAGGTGTCCATCGTGGCCTACGCTGTCTGCCTTGACACTGTCTACCAGCACCCTGGGCATCCAGGAGAAGTACCTGGCTCCCTCAGACCAGTCAGTGGAGCAGGAAACCATGCAGCTATAGCAACAATCTGGCTCTGGAGAGCCAGATGCGTAACCCAGTACCGGGGCAAGTGGCCACTCCCAGCGAGCAGCAGACAGTTCTGCAGGCCCAAAGCCAAGGGCAAATCCTTTCGGCCAAACTGGGACACTGGCAAAGGGAGACTCGGCCCTGCCAAGGACATCTAGCCAAGAGGCAGACATGGTGCCGGCAAAGCGCCCACCATCCTCTATGCTCACGAGCTCTGGGCACCACCACCGGGAACACAGCACTGCCCCACCCTGGCAGTGATGGACTGTACTACAATACAAGGGTTGACTTTCTGCTTTTGTGGCTTCTACTGTCCAGACCCAGGGATCTGGGGCAGACTGCCACCTTACCTCTTACCTGGTGGACATTTTCCCAAAAGTACAGGAGCATGGGGGTCGGGGGGTGGACAGTCTCCAATCATATGCTTTTGTTCATATTCAGTTTTAACAGTGAACCTCAAGATTGAACTTTCACAGGCAACACTTCTTAGCTAGATTTTATTTTAAAGTACTTCTATTGTATTTCATGGTTTTGTTCTGTTTTGGGCAGGTGTTAACTAGTTTTTCATTTATGGCAGTGATTAAAAGTTCACCTTAAAATGAAAACTATTTCTAAAAAGTGAATTATAAAAAATATTGCATACATCATACATTATGATGGTGTGGCAAAAGTTAAGATGCCTTGAAAATAAGAAATAACATTTGCTTCCTTTGCTCTTGCCAACTAGTTGAATGCAATTCATATTTTCAGCCAATAGGTGGCATCCCAGGCTTGAAAAAAAATTGTGCCATTTGCATTTGTAGCCTGGGGGCAGAAAGGGACAGATGGCAGTTTTGCCAAGTCTTCCTTCCAGACACTGGGTCCTGTTAAAACAGGGGCTTGGCATTTTAGAGTGCTTCCACACACATGGGCCTCATGTGTCTCTCAGCCAGCAACTCTGGGTGGACAAAATGGGGGTGTTACTAAGTCCCATTTTATAGTGAGGAAACCTCAGGATCAGGAGCTTGAACTTTGCGTCTCTCATAGTCCATTTTACTCACTTCTTAATCGCAAACACTTCATAGTGAAATGTTAAGGCCCCACAGGATTTGTAGCCAACAGGAGACAGTGTGTAGACACAGAATGACTAAATCACAAATCAGACGGAAGAGAGATCACTGGTGGCACCTGGAGGATTCAGTTTAAGGAAACCTATTCTGAAGCGGCTTTGAAATGGGGTCTTTCCCTTTCCAGTTTTGGCAGCCAGAGCATAAGCCAGAAGAGGAAGGGGCTCCATGGAAGCTGCTGTGGCTGGAACAATATGAAAGCCGCCAACCTCCCCTCCCACGCCTGACCATAGAGGGGATAATAACCAGGTGTTGCTTCCCCAGCCTCTTTCATGTGAGGAGTTCAAAGCATCTCACCCCTATTAACACCCTGCACAGTAGGTGGGGAGTATCAACAGAGCTAGCCAGGGAAACTGAGGCCAGGAGGCTCAGCCTAAGGCTGGCTGTGAGTCACTGTGGTGCCTGGAGCTCAGCAATCCTGGCGCCCAGGTGCTGGACAAATTCCTCATCAGTTAGGATGTGAGGGTGGGTGCTGTGTTTTTGAAAATAGCCAGAGCTGTGGTCATGGGTTTTAATGCTTACCCCATCACAGAGGCTCCAGCGCTCACCAAAGCAAACCAGTTTGGAAGGAAGGCGTCATTGAGAACTTTATGGTCTCATATCCAAGCACCCTCAGCATTATTCTTTTGCAGTCCTGTAGTAGAAAAGGGTGGAAATCCAAAGCTTTGTCTTGAGGCCTTGGTGTCACAGCAAGGGTGTCTTCTGCTCTAATGAAAGCAAGATGATTCTTCCCCTGCATGGTGGGAGGGTACAGCACTATGCAGAGAAGAGACTGGGACTGGGTGATTTGTGGGCTGAATGACCATTCTCCAATATGGCTGGCATGTGTTAACCTGCCTTAAAATTTTTTATTTTCCCTTTCTGATAAAAACACAAAACTAACGATGAAGAAGACAGTTCCAAAAAAACAAAAAAAAAAACCCACAAAACTAGGCCCTCCCTGGTGGCGTAGCGGGTTAAAGCCCAGCACTGCAAGCTAGTTGCGGCTTCTTCGGTGCGAGTTCGATTCCCCAGGCCTGGAGGTGACCCACATGGCTTCGCTGACCTCGCCTGACCTGCACACTGCGCCTCTCAGTAGTATGACTTGTCAGGTCTGCCTGTTCTGCTCCCCATTGTCTCTGGTGAATCCTCTCACCGTCCCTGCACCCCAGTACTGTATACATAGTTAATAAACACACACACACACAACTAGGGCTCTCCCTGGTGGCACAATGGGTTGGAGGGCAGCACTGTGAAGCTAGCAGCAGCCCTTCAGCCGGAGTTTGATCCCCAGCAGGGAGCTGACCCACATGGCGCAGCAGACTTGTCTCACCCACTGCTCCCCTCAGCAGTGTACTTATCAATCTGCCTGTTTCACTCTCCACTGTCTCTGGTGAATCCTCTCAGCTCTTCCCTCCCCCTCGCACCCCCCCAGCACACTCCTTTGCACGGCTAGCTCTGCAGGACCTCAAGTGCACCTGTCCGCCCTGGCTAATGTTGTGCATGGGGGAGCACACTCCCCAGTAAGGCCAGCAAACAAGTCAGCAGAGCACAGTGCACTCTGTCCTGCAAATAGCTGCAACCCACTTCTTTGTTTCAAGCTACAAGAAGCCCCAGGCCCCCTACAAACATGCACCCCACTCCCTGTGTCAGGCACATTTCCTGTTTTTCCCTGCACAAACAGACCCTATATATACCCATGGGCGGTCCTAATAAACAGACTTCGGGCTCCAGACCCCAGGCTCCTGCTTCATTCTCTCCCGACTCCAGTCTCCTAAGTTCCAAGTCTCCTAAGTTCGGGCAAATGTAGAAGTCAGTGCACCCCTCGGTGGGTTAGCAACACCTTTGTACCTGTGGCCTACACCTGAGCTCTTGTATGCATAAATAAATCTTTTAAAATAAACATATCTTGTGTGTTTTTCCTTCAGTCTTATTTTTCTATACATGGAGGGAAGCGAGATCATTTATCTAAGTGGGATATGCTACAATTGCTTTGTAACCTGCTTTTTTTAGTTAACACTCATGTAATTAAAAATATAAAGATCCTTTTAATGTCTACATGATAACCTGTGGTATGGTGATAACATTGTTTAATTATCCAGACTCTCAACTTTTGCTACTGTAAATAGTGCTGTCATTAACATCTTCGTACCCAAATCTTTGAGTCTCTAATTTTTAACTTACGATAAAGTCCTGGAAATAGAGTAGGCACCAGGTTCTAGATTCACATTGTCAAAAAAATTGTCCAGAAAATTGTCACTTTACAGCTCATGGACACTGTCTGACATGGTTCTCGCCTCCAGAACTCACTTGTCACTTCCGAACACCTTCCAGGGGAGGAAAACCCCCTAGTGCCTCAGAGAGCAGCCTCCTGGTCATTTGGTAGCCCAGTGGCATTAGGATATGTGTGTTTTCTGGCTCTCAATGGGGAATCCCTACACCTGGGGGCCACAGGTAATTGGAAAGGCTTCCCCCCACCCCTGACAAAGAAGCTTAGGAGAAAGGGTGCCACCATAAAGCCCACAGAGCTGAACATCCAGTCTTTTCTGAGCTGCTTCTAGATTAGCAAACTCCTCACTCACATTGACTGAGAACAGGAACCCTAAACCCATTAAGGTCTGTGGAAAGGAGGGAACATCTTAAGGATGTTCTGTCCTTTCTCAAGCTTCCTGAGAGGGGAGTGGAGAGGCTGCAGACCCATGTTAGCACTAAGGTGCTCCCCGTCTTTGAAAACCATAGAGGCCCAACTGCATCAGAATTCTGGAGGGCAATTTTCTAGCAAGCGAAGTTCTCCCTTGCCTTCCTTTGCATCCCTATTTTCTTGAGCTTTGGAGCCTGACTGCCTGTGCTGGTCAGCCCACCTCCTCTCCCTGTACCCTTTGGAAGTATTAGTTCCAAACCAGAACATACCTCAGCGGCATCAGCCTGCTGAGGATGGGCGAAGCTGTGTGCCTCACTTCCAACCCACTGTGGCCACCACTTCTAGCCACTGAGCCAATTCAGGCAATCCCAGAAGTCCAGCTACCCAGGAAGTCTAAGACTGAGGGGCCAGGCTGGGCATTTGAGTATTGGCAAGATGCTCTGGATTAGAATACATAGCAAAGTTTTAAGTTTTTCTTCCCCATCCAAAACCCTGTAGAGGAGGGAGATGAGAGGCCCCTTCAAAACCATTTCAACAAAACAGCAGTGCTCTCTGGCTTCGCAATGCAGCTCCCCTTCACACTGGATATTGCCTCTTTCTCTCTCCATCAGTCCTGGAGGATGAAAATAATGCCTTTTCCCCTTCTTTCCTGCCTTTCTTTTAACAAATACTTATTGAATCCTCATACTGATGTATTATATGCTGCACCTAGCCACAGATCAAAGACTCCATGCTTTTTCAGAGTCTGGGATTTTCCTCTTTTATCTCTAGACAAGTAAAGAGTTAAATTTCCCAGAGAGCAGTAAGGAGATTGGGTGGAGATGAGATGAATCAGCCCCCTGACACCCCCAGGGTGACATACCTGTCTGCTGCCCCCACAGACATTCCTGGCTGCTGACTCATTGGGCAGGTGGAGCTAAGGGGGTTCTGTGAGGTCACCCCCACAAACAGCAGGGATAGGAGACAAGACTAGACTCTGTGAACAGGGTGAATAACTGAAAAGGAAGGAAGGAACCAGATTAAGGAAAACTAAACTTGGTGAACCAGCCAAGAAATTGGTCCACCATTCAAGTTTTTGTTGCTGTTTTTTCCGCTAAGACAGTTCTTTTGTGCTGGGCCCTGGGGTGGCATTAGATTGATAGAGTGAGAAGGTCTTGAATTTTAGAAACTCCAAGATAGAGTAGAACAAGCATAGCATAATGTGGTTCTTTTCAAACTTATTTTTAAGTCATGAAACTCCAATACACAAACAGACATATGTGTGGCTATTTTAACCCAAGTGTGTGGAAACAGAGGAAACCCTGACTGCTGGGCTCTTGCCCAGTGGCAGCTTCTGGGGAACCCTCTGAATAGTCAGAAAGCAGCTGTGTATTTTAAAATCATGGGCCTTGGAGTTAGACCCCGTTTAACTTCCAGACACATAACTAGTTGTATAACCTTGGTTATTATTAGGATTTTTTTGTTTTTAGCTGCTTTGAGCATCAGCTTCTTCACATGCAAAACAAAGATGGTAATATGTACGTGCAAGGATTAAGGTATGAAACTGCTTCCTACATAGTGGTTGTGCCAGCTGCTATTGTTACTGTACTCTGTTCTCCAGTAAGAAGCCAGAGTGGGCACTGCTGGTCAGAGAGCAGTGTCGGTGTAAGCATCTGAAATCAGTATTCCTAAAAAGGCATCAGTCATTTGGACAGTGTGAGTGTGTGTGAGAGCGCATGTGTGTGCCTGCATAGTGCTTTGCCTTTCTTGAAGGAGTCACAGTGGCCTGTCTAACTCCAGTGCCTTAGCCTCCTTGGGGTGCCTGCTCGGTTTTTACAGGGTACCTTAACCCCAGTACTCTTCCATCACCCACTACTACGGACCTACAGAGTTAAACTGGGTTTTTGCTCACTGAAGTAGTTGTGAGAGAAGAGAAACACCTTCTCTAGAAAATTTAGGTAACAAATTTCCCCATGTCTCCCAAATTTTTGGGAGAGGAAGATTTCTGCAAACCCCAGACCTCCATTTCCCAGGGGAATATCTGGCAGTGCAGAAAGGATGGGGTTAGAGTAACTCAAATGTTATGAACTTAATCTCTGTCTAGACAGCCCTCCCTCAACTCAACCACCTGCGTTTCCATTTCTACCAGAGGCCCAGGCCCTAAACCTGGTTTTCGAGCATGAAGTTTTGAAACTAAGTCTTGAACACAGAACCTTGCGGGAGTCCATGCTTAGGTAGCTCTCTGAGGAGATAAACCAGGACCTACCTAGCTGGAACCCAGTGGGGCTCAAGTACACTTGAGATTAAGTAAATGTACCTATACAGATGTGAGGGGCTGGAAGAACAGACAGCAGATTCGCGCTCAGGATATGTGTTAAAGGGAAGTTTTGACCTGAAGACAGTGCCTTTGGGAAAGGGGGCTCCCTGATGGCACACAGGGTTAAGTCTCAGCACTACAAAGCTATCAGCAGCCACTGCAGCAGGAGTACGATCCCCAGCCAGGGAGCTGATCTACATGGCACAGCAGACCTCTCCTGTCTCCCCAGCTGCTCCCCTCAGCTGTGGGTTTTAGATGATCTGCCTATTCTGCTCCTCACTGTCTCTGGATCCTTTCACCCCCAACTCCCCTACACACACCTCTGGCCTACACCTCAGCTCCTGTATGCATAAATAAGTAAATGTTTCTGAAAAATTGGAAAAAATTAAAAGAACATGCTCAAGTGGAGAGGACAGTGGAAAAAAGGTAGTGGCCACCATGAAACTTCCAGCACAACTTGGCAGTTTCACTTACTTTGCCCTCTGGACAGGTATTTTTAAAAGAGATAACTCATATACCATGGAATTTATCTTTCTAAAATGTAAAGTCCAGTGTTCTTCAGTATTCCCAAGAAACTTCACACCCACTAGCAGTTGGACTGAAATGTTTGAAATGGCCAATTAGGCCAGGAAAGGCCGAGAATGCTCAGTGAGGGTAGAAAGCTTTGCAAGGACTGAAACATTTACATGTCTGACAAAAAAAGGCCTGCGAGCGTCTGAGGGAGCGTCTGAGCGAGCGTCAGAGCAGCCCAGGCCGCTAAGCCGGCGGCTCACTCCCTCGCCAGCCAGCTCCTTCAGCGCCAAGGGGTCACCCCCGATAGCTCCTTCCCTTCCCCTAAAAGGGCAACCAGGCGCGGCCTGGAGGAGGAGGCCAGTTGGAGGCAGCGAGAGGGAGAGGAAGAGCGAGGAGCCTTTCCCAGGACCTACCCTATTAAGAGAAAGTCACCAGACCTGTCTGGTCAGAGAAACCGGGTCACCTCCAGAGCCCAGGGGAGTCACCGGCCCAGGCCCAGTTTCTGCCTAGTTGGGAACCTGGAGACTTAACACACTTCCAGAAGAGGGGGGGTAGTGGGGGGGCGGCCCTCCGCAGGTCGGCGGAGACAACAGCGCTCCAGCTCGGGTGTGGGGGGGCGGGGTGGGGGGCGCTCTTGGCCTGGGGGCGCCGGCCGGCTTCCCGCTCCTCGGCAGGGGCCAGGCTGGGAATTCCGCCCTGGGCCCAGAAATGTGGGGTGCGCCCTGGCCCAAAGATGCCGGAGGGTTCCGAACAGCGAGGAACTCTGCGGGGCTACTTTACCTGCACTTAGTTCCCCAACTTCCTCCGCCCCTCTTAGGAAGCAGGGGCTCGTTTCAAATCTCCCGTGAGGTGACAGCCTCGGTCGCGGCGGCCGGGGACCCAGCCCCGGTCCCCCGGCCCCGTCCCGGGCGGCCCGAGGCGCGCTCCGGGCCTTTCCCTGCGCCCGCGTCGCCCGCGGGTCCAGCCCCGCCCGCAGGAGCCGGTGACTCACGGGGCCGGGACGGCGTTTTCCGCGCGACCCGCCCGTGCCGCTGCTCTGAGGATGCTGCGCTCTCGGGCCGGGCGGGTAGCAACTTGCAGGAGTGAAACCCGGGAAGCGCCGCCCCAGGCCCCCTGCGGGGGGCGGCGCCCCTCAGACCCGCGGCGCGGCGCGGCGCGGCGCGGCGCGGCGGAGCCACTCCGGCGGCGGGGAGACGCGCCGCGCGCGTCCGCCGCTCACCCCCACATTGGCCCGTCAGGCCCGGGGGGCGGGACCCTGAGCAGCCCCCTCCCGCGATTGGGCGGCCTCCGCCGCGGGCCCGCCTCTAGCCCCGGCTCTGAAGCCGAGCCCCAGCCCGGCCGCCGCAGGCCTCGGCGTGTTGCTGAGGGGAGCGGAGGCGGCGAGCGCGGCCGCCTGGACGGGCCAGCGCCCCTTCCCACCCAACTTGCGCCTCTTCTCGGAAAGCCGGAGGAGGTTGCAGGGGGAGCGGGAGGGGGGCGTGCCTCAGATCTGGGTTTTAATGGCGGCGCCCCATGCGTTCTCCCTTCTTGCAGATCGGAGCACCCTATGGGACTGTTACCCACTTTCAGATCTGGGGCGCCCAGATCTGCTATGACGTGTCCCTGCAGCCCTGTACCCTGAGGTCACACTTGAGGCTTCACTGGTTTCCTGTGTCCTCAGATTTGAGCTCTTCCGTCTGTTTCTGGCCCCACGAATCTGGCTTTAGCCGGCCAAGGAGCCTCAAAACCGTCTTAGCCATCACCTGACCCTGTCAGGACCAGACTGGAGTGTTTGGGGCCACGCTGATAGAGAGCTGAATCCACAGCTGAATCCCTGGCCTGTGGGTCGCCTCCTGGCAGGTCAGGCCCCTAAATCGATAGTCCAAAGTCAGGGTCTCCCGGGACCCTACGCCAGTCCCAGTCCCAACCCGCAGCCAATAACTGGAAAAGACAGGAGTGTCACAGGGGAACTTTATTGAGAGGAAACATGGTCACACCCAGCAGACATACTTTCCCTCTTATTCCAGGTCTTGCACACACACACACACACACACACACACACACATCTCCAGCCTTGGCCACACAGTCTGAATCAGCCACAAGGGTGGGACACTCCTCAATTCCTAAGATCCAGAGGCAGCAGGGGCAGGAGGGAGTCAGGAGCAGGGGAGAAGTGGCCTGGTTCACAGGTGGGGGCTCTCGAGGAAGGGGGTGCAGAGGGCAGGGCTGGGTGAGATGGCCAGTGGTTAGGCGCACCCAACAGCCGCACAAACCGTGCGCTCTCCTGGCTCCAGGTGGCCTCAGCTCTGCTGGTCCCACTTCAGGGATCCGCTCTGAGCTGGATCAGAGCACTCAAGGAGAAAGGTCGGGCCTCCCACCCCATACAAGTCCTCTCTGCCGGGGGTGCGGGTCTGGAGAGGGCAGGGCGGGGAGGGTAGCAGGCCTGCCTCAGCTCTGGGGCTCCTCGGGAGCCTCGCCCCCCTCTTCCCCAGTGTTGTCGGCCGTCCACAGCGTCAGGTTGTCTCGGAGCAGCTGCATGATGAGGGTGCTGTCTTTGTAGGAGTCCTCGCTGAGGGTGTGCAGGTCAGCCATGGCCTCGTCGAAGGTGGTCTTGGCCAGAGAGATGGCCTCCTCGGGACTGTTGGCGATCTCGTAGTGGAAGACGGAAAAGTTCAGGGCCAGGCCCAGGCGGATGGGGTTGGTGGGCGGCATCTCCTTCTTGCTGATGTCCATGGCCTCCTGGTAGGCCGACCGGGCTGAGTCGATGATGCGCTTCTTGTCGTCCCCGGTGGCCACTTCGGCCAGGTAGCGGTAGTAGTCGCCCTTCATCTTCAGGTAGAAGACCCGACTCTCGGCATCCCCGGCCTCCTTGATGAGGTGGGTGTCCAGCAGGCCCAGCACGGTGTCACACACGCCCCGGAGCTCAGCCTCCACCTTCTCCCTGTACTCTTGTACCTCCGGGCCCTTCTCCTCCGAGGCCTCCTCGTTGCCTTTCTGCTCAATACTGGACAGCACCCTCCAAGCAGCCCTCTGGCCGCCCACCACATTCTTGTAGGCCACGGAGAGCAGGTTCCGCTCTTCACAGGAGAGCTCCTCACCCTTTTCCACGGCGCTCTTCATGAAGGCAGCCATGTCCTCATAGCGCTCGGCCTGTTCTGCCAACTTGGCCTTCTGGATCAGACTGGCTCTCTCCATGGCTCTGGGGACCGGTAGGCGGTGGGGTGACTGGCTGCCTTGGGACCAGTGCTGGACTCTGCGCCTCTCCTGTGCTCTGCCTGCCTTTTGGCTGGAAGGCCTGGCCCGGAGAAGGGTAGGGAGGGGCAAAGGGCGGGTCTGGAGCTCAGGACCTCCCTCCCTCTCCTCTGCTTCCCCACACCCTTTCCGGCTCTTCCTTAAAGGTAAAAGGGCCTGGTCTTGGGGGTGAGTCATCGGGACAGTCAGCAGGAGAAATCTGGGCGTTGGCCCCACCTGTACAGGCAGCTCTCTAGGCTCCAGATGGCCCCCTCTTGTCCTAGCTCCATTACACGGGTGCCCAGGTTCTCAGATCAGATCCTCCCTCGTGTGTCCTTCCAGGGGCTCGGGATGACTTCCGCTCAGGTAGAGCCCATAAAGCCAGGTGCAAGAGGAGGGTTCCTAACCCTGCCAGGTATATCCCCCTGCGTGGTGTCGGTGAGATCATTCGTGTCTAGGTGGCTATACACAGTTTTCTGAACACTTTCATATCCATGGTCTAATTTCATCCCTAATATGTCTCTGTGGGGTGGGCAGGACGATGACTATACTCCCACTTGTGAGATGAGGATACTGAGGCTCAGAAAGGGGAGACACTTGCCCAGAGTCACAGCTACTAAGTCACCTACATTCTTCTTGCTTTGGCTCCAGTCCCATCAAAGCCTCTGAGCAGTGAGCTGCAGTTTTAAAAGTGAGATCCAAGCTTCTTTCAGAGTCTACCTTAAGTAGTGCCATCGGTGGGTGCTCACACCCTCCCCCCTTAGGATCTTGTCCCCTTGGCACTCCCAGAGTGCACAGGTGGCAGCTCTCAGGGTGCCACTGAATGAGGAGTTTAACGAGCGGCCTGTGACGCTCCAGCCCAACCCTTGTAATTAGTCACCCAGTAGGTCTGTCGGACACCTTCCCCGTTGTAGCACAATTTCCCCTTTCAAGTTGGTGGCCTGTTGCCACTTGTTTGAGGACTTACTCTCTGGCTCGCCACGCCAGGTCACCTGCCCCTTATAAGCTACCTGCTGTCCTGTATCAGTGGGGCTCATGAAGGGTGGGGGCCCGGCTTGCTGGCTGGCCCACTTTCCTGCCTGACTCAGCTTGCCCTCTGTCAGAAGCTGGGAAGCAGGCCACCTGGTGCTCAGTCCAGTTTGGCTCCCCAGGGGGGACGCTAGCAACCTGGGGAGAAAACCAGGACCAAGAAAAAGGAGGCAGTGGTGACACATGCTATTTTGTTTTATGGGGCAGAATCCTAGCTGAGTGTCACCTCCCCAGCCCGCTTCAGAAGTTTCCCTGTCCATCCCTTGGACCACAGCCCCACCTCTGACCCCTGGCAGAGGCCTCAGGGGTAAAGACTTCTCTGTCCCTGCTCACTTGGGTTACCCTGTGTCAGCCACGAGTTTCTCCTGAAGGTGTTGGCTCTGTGCCTGTGAGGATGGGTTTCTATCTGCCCCACTCTCAGCCAAAGCCCAGATGGGCTGAGGGGTGGGGCTCCCCTCAGGAGGTTCCAGACGGCTTAATCCTTGAGCCAGGACCTTTTCACAGACCTGTCCCTCCTTTGGTTCTTCTCCAGGTCTGGATGCCCACCCTCCTCTCCTGGAGGGAGGCCTAGGCCAGACTCTGAGGCTGCAAGATGCGATCTGCCTCTTTGAAGGAAGTCTAGGCTGATAGTCCAGGATTTCCAAGGAAGCAGAAGGCATCTTCGGCTGGATACCCCCAAGCTTTTGTTCAAACTAGATCACTGACAGACATGATGGAAAGGAGACGCACTGAGGTACCAAGTTACAGAGCCTATCTTTAGGTCGTGGGAGTCCAAGTGATTGCTTTTCCTTTTCATTTTCCTGTGAAGTTATCTGTGGCCAATGTGTATTTTTTCCTAGGAGGGGAGAACAGCACACCATCTGAAATCGGCCTGGTGCAATGCTTACAGGTTGCTGTGGCCTCGGTTAAGCGGCAGCCACTGTGAGCTCCCGCTTTCTTCAGTATCAAACGGGACCTGTGGTAAGAACTAAGTGAGCTGACAGAAAGCACTCAGCAGACTGCATGGTGACTGATGTGAAAAAGTTCAACCAACTGTGTGGTGATGAACATACGCTCCAGCACTGCCAGAGCTAGGCTCTGTGAAGCGGCACGGGCCCTGGGCCAGACCCTGGCCCTCAGCGTGTCCCCCTCTTCCCTCTCACAGCGATGTGTCAGAGGCTGCTCGGCACCACCTCCTCCCTCACCATCTTGGGCATTTTTCTGACCCACCAAGGCCCTGGGTCCGCAAGGACTTTCCTCTGTGCTAGTCACCAGCCCAGGCGTTCCCAAGTCCTGTGAGCAAGCTTTGGTCCCAGAAACCTAGAAGACAGGGCCTGGCAGGCCCGGGCACTTGGGAGCTTCTACTTCTAGGGAGGGAACACTCTCCCTGATGCTCAGGACGGAGGCCTGGTGGTGCCTCACCACCCCAGCTCCTGCCCTGTGCAAGGCCCTGAGCAAGGGAAAGGAAGTCTCTTCACTCCGGCCCCTCCCCTGAGAAAATCAGGGGTGAATCTGGGAGCCAGGCTGCCAGACACCACCTGCCCGCTCTGGCCTGTCCGTCCTGACTCAGTTCCTGTCTCAGGTTCCTCCCTTTGCCTCCAGGCCTCCATTTCCCAAGTCCAGGAGCCCAGGCAGGCAGGAGGCAGCAGGCCCTGGCAGGGCCTGGAGTTCCACAGCCAGCTACCTGAGTCAGCAGGACAGGAGCTGGGGCTGCAGCCTACGGGGGCTTTCCTCATCCTGCCTGCTCGCCTCCCGCCCTTCCACACGCATCCATCCTTGCATGGGCTCGAGGCCTCTGGCGCCATAGCGAGCCATGCCCCAGCTGGTAATGACAGGCTTGGAGAGTATAAAGGCAGCGACCAGGTGTTATCTGTCCCACTGAGAACAGGGCACAGAGCTCTGGCTGCTGCAGCAGGGAGAACTCTGGTTAGACTCCAGAAGAACTTCCCAGGAAATGTTCCAGTCTTGGAATCAATAAATTACAAGGGAGACGAGCAGACATATGAAATCTTCTCCCCCTGGTTCTTCGTGAACAAAAGCTCAGTTATCCAGCCAACAGCCCACTCTCCGAGTTGCCTCTGGGAAGGGACGTTAGGTTGCTTTTAAGTGACTCAGCTATTCTGAGACTTTCTCTCCCCAAGGCACTGCCGTTTAGAGTATTCCACATCCTCTAGGCTAGTCCAGTCTAGGGCAGAGTAGAATTTGGGGCAGAGAAGGGAATGAGATCCGGGTGTGGTCTGCCTCTGGGTCTCAGTTTCCCCAGTGGCAAGTCAGCTGGCACAGATTACGACACTCTCTAAGTGGAGAGCTGTTCCTACCTCTACCTCAGAGCTCCCCTCCTGAAAGTGACATTCATGCCTAGGTAGCACAGAAGGGTCAAAGGTCAGGACAGAGGTCCAAGCCTGGGTTCTCTGCCTGGCCAGCTGGGAGACCCTGGGCCAGCCCTGTACCTTCCGAGCCTCAGCTCTCCCCTCTGTGCGAAGGCTGACATCACTTCTCAGGCAGGGAAACAGGCCTGGCCGCTGCGACTGTCTTTACCTCTGCACACCCTGTGACTTGACGTGGGACTCAGTCCAGGGATGTGACAGTCCCAGACTGAAGTGAAACCCTCCGTCTCTGCCTGGGCTGGGACTTCTGAGTCAGAGATCAGCTAAGGATGGAATGTCTCTGGAGGGCTCTGAGTGCAGGGTGAACAGGGCGCCGGCTGCCCTTGCTGTCATTCCTGGTCTTGTGCCTCTTTGTGACCTCCAGAACCACACTGACCAGCCAGAGGGAAGCCGGACTCGGAGGGAAGCCAGAGGGCCCCTGTACACCCACAGTAGACTCTGAAGTAAAGGTGGACCAAAGAGCCAAGACTATGGCAAGAAGAGGGGATCTTTATTCTGGTTACAAAAGGTACAGGGCAGCGGGCAAGCATCCCCCCCTGTGGGTCCAGTCTGGTTTCCTTTAGTCTCTCCAGTGTTGGGGAGCTCACTCAGTCCCTCAGTGCCTAGAGCAAGGGCAGCAAGCATCTCCCTTGTGTCCTCCCTACTGATGGTGGGGGCGGAGGGGCCGTGGGAACCGTGTCAAGCTGGATGCACTTAGAACAGTCACCCAACTTGTTCAGCGGCGTCATCAACCATCCACACCAGACAGCTCCTGAAGAAACCTGCTCAGCTCGACCTGGCTATGCCTGATGGGGGGGGGGGGGGGGATGCAAGCTGCAAGACAAGATTCCTAAGGAGTCTTGACACCTTACAGAGCTGGGAAAGGGGGAGTAAGGTGGGGGAGGGGAGAGCGAGGTCAGCGCAGTGTCATAGCACCGCTGACAGCTGCATATGGCTTATGACACTCAGGTCGGTGCAGTGGGGCAGAGGCCGGCTCCTGCCCCCTTGGGGGCCCGAGAGAGCACACGTGTGGGGCAGGTTTGGGGGCAGACCCTGTAGGCACAGATGGTGGCAGGTGGCCACGGGTTAGGCAGGTGGAGGTGCCGGGTGCCTGGCTCCCCCCAGGCCACTCCTGGAGAGGCAGACAGCAGCGGTCCTCAGGAGGTCCTTAAGCCCCCGAACACACTGGAGATCCCGGCACGCCAGCAGAGGAGGAGAAGAGAGACGGTTAGCAGGGCTGAGAGGAGGGAGGAGGCCTGCAGGGTGCCGGCAGGGACAGGTGGTGCCCTGCCACTGCATCTTCCCCACAGAAGGGCCGAGGCTTGGCAGAAGGCAATGAAGCAGGAGAGAAGACGGGTAGGTGAGAGAAAGCTCAGCAGGGACGGGGCGGCAGGACAGGAGCGTTAGTGAGCCAGGGCCCCCGCACCACAGGACACCAGACAGGCCCAAGCACCTGGGAGCAGGTAGACCATCCTCACCCTTCACCTGCTCCGGCTGGAGAGCTGCTCTGCGAGAAGCTACTTTCTCAGCCCGGAGTGGCCGGGTCCTGAGCCTGCCCACACTCCATCCTTCTGCTCAGGGGGACCCCAGAGGGCCCTACCATGGCCGGCCACACACCACACCACACACCAGACAGATGAATGGCTCCGCGGGTGGGGGAGGCATGCGGTGAGGACGAGATGGTGCGTGAGGGGCGCGGCCATGCTGGCCGACAGGGGAGACACAGTCTTACCAGCTAACCCTCTGTCAAGAGGCCTGTTAGCTCCCCTCAGGCTGTGCAGGAGATGGCAAAATCCTGACAGGTGTCCTCCTGGGGGAGATACCAGAGAGGCAGGCCGTGTTATGAGCTGCGTGGCCGGGCCTGGCGCCCAGGCGGGAGGGGGCCATGGAGGCCCCGGCTGTCAAGCTGGAATCTACTGTCTCATCAACACTTCCTCAACTGAACAGTCACTGGGGGCAGAGGGGAAAGGCAGCTGCAAAGAAGTGGGGTCTCCAAGCCCCTGAGGCAGGGGCAGGTAAAGAGAAGGACGGGCAGACAGGGTGGCCTCTCACAGGTCGGGGCCAGCCGCAGTCCCCTCCGCTCTGCCGCCGCAGTAGGCTGCCAGCGGGCGAGAAGCGCCACAGGGCCGGGCCGCCCGCGTCCTCTCTGCCCTTCTTGGAAAGGCCAGCGGGGCTGAGAGGACAGGCTGCTAGAGGGGCCTCAGCAAAGGGAGAGCAAAGAAAAAACAAAGCAAATCGATTCTTAAAAACAAAAGTTTTATTACAAGCAGAAACAAAGAATACTGGCTTAAATAAAAGGTAGGTGGGGTCCCCTCCTCTCGCCAGTCCCCTCCCAGGGCCACTGCATCACGGTCCCGGGCCCCCGGCCGCGAGGCTGGGGTGAAGCTGCTTCTCCCAGAAGGGACCCTCTTGGCTGCCACTTCCAGCCCCTGGTGACCCGCTAGCCTCGGCAACAGGAAGGCCAACATGCAGGCTGCCTATGTCGCCTCCCTTGAGAGCCAGGGAGGACGGAAGAGATCTTCTATCGCTTCGATGAGGCACTGTGACTCCCACAAGCGAGGGCCATCCTCTGGATTTCTGGCCCAGGTTTAGGCCAGTCTTCACTCCTGGCCCCCCAGTCCCCTTCTTCCTTCCTCCCGACGGGCTGCCAGCCGCAGCCCCCAGCACCAGGTCCCGTGCTCAGCGCTCGGGGGAGTGGGGCAGCGACTCCCCACCAGCCATCACCCCACCCACCCCGCCCAGCCTCGGCCTGTCTGGGCAGGTCTCAGGTGGAAGCCTAACCCGGGGGCTGGGTGGCAGGAGGTGGTGAGTCCCCAGCCACAGGCTGTCTGAAGTCCGAGGCGGAGGAGAGGGTGGGGCGGCCGCAGCAGCAGCAGCAGGAGCTCGGGATTTCAGACCAATGCACGTGCCCCTGCGTGAGGCTACTCCTGTTGCTGCCAGCTCACACCCAAGAGGGCGGCAGGGAGGGGACAGCCCAGGGGATGTGGGGAAGTGGGAGCCAGTCACATTCGCACATGGGCACACGGACACACGCACTCACAGCCAGAAGGTCTCTAATAATTAACTTATTAAAACCAACTTGCCTTCTGGAAGCACTCACCCTGGCACTACAAATAGCAACGTGGCTGCCTTTTTTTTCTTCTTCCATTTAAAAAAATGCTATGTAAAAAAGAGGTCTATAAAATTGTGCAAAATACCCAGCATTAATAAACCCGTTTCAAGTATTGCCAGCATGAGCAAACCTCGCCCATCCCCAGACCTGACTTGGGGGTCAGGCTGGGATCCCACAGAGAAACTTCCATGGGCAGAGGGAGTGCCAGGCCTCACCAGCTGGAGTGACGCCCAGGAATCAGGCAGAGGCTGAGTCTGGGGGTCCCGGCTGGCTGGTCCGGCTTCCTCTGACACAGGCTGCTCCCCCCACCCCGCCCCCACCTCTGCCCTTTCTACCTGGACCCCCAGCTCTACCTACTGGCCAACTCCAGACGAAAACAAACGACAAAAGTTAAAAAACAGGAGAACAGATGATGATCATCACAAAAAGGATGGAGACCACACACGGAAGCGGCACGCAGAGGCGCCCGCCCAGCCTGCTGGCCAGAGCTCAGCAGGGCCGGCAGCTCCCCGAACTGGAGACGCCACCCTCGGCCCGCCCCCGCCCTCACACAGGGCTCTGGCCACACAGCAGACGCCAGGTGGCTCCCCTGGGTGGGCTCAAGGCTTTGGCCTCTTTCCTATGACTCTGGCCACTGATCAGTGGAGAGGATGTGGGGCCCACGGCTTTGGGAACCTGGGTTTGGGGGGCAGGGGGTACAGCCATGGAACGGTGTGGGAGAAGTCACGCAGGGTGGGAAATAAATATGAAAAGGCTGGAGTCTTTGGCAGCTCTGCATCCCTCAGGTGGAGCGGGGAGGATCCCGGCAGGGGAGTGCAGAGGGCGCACAGGCCAGCAGGTGGCAAGGACTGAGCCCGGGTCAGGGGTGGCCTCCTACCATGCCGGTGTCGGGCTTGGCTCCGAAGGTGGGCTCGTCACTTCTGATGGGCAAGGGCGACACGGTGTCGGACTGCACAAATCCCCTCCGGTCAATCAGGCTTCCAAAACAAAGGGGAGGACGTGAGGGCCCTGCCCAACACCAGAGTCCCAGGTTGGGGCCAGCTGGCCAAGAAAGACCCAGCCTTAGGGAGGTCAGGAAAGGGGAGCTGTTCCCCATTTGGGAGCTCAAGGTCCTCAACGCCCTCTCTGAAAATGGACTTTTGGCCATGGCATTTATTCACTGTTAACTCAAACTGGGCCACCATTTTCTTTTTCTGATTGCAGGCAACAGGGACAGCAAGGATGAAAGGGGCCCTGAGATAGTGACGGCCCCCACTGTCCTGACCCCAGGGGCAGAATGAATGACAGGCATGTTGGGCAGCCTCTCGGAAGTCTTGTTTCAGCAGTGTCCACTGCAATTTAACTCCAGTTCTAGCACTCTGGCGCCTCCTGGTGTTGGGACAGAGAGGGTAGCGGAATATCTAGTAATTCCTTTTTACATTTTGAACTTTTTTCTACAATGAGCATGTAATTAAATCTACAACTCAGGGCCTCCTTGGTGGTGCAAGGGTTAAAGATACAGCTCTATCAATGATCAGCAGCCACTCTAGCACAAGTTTCATCCCTGGCTGGCCGGGGAGTTGACCCACAGCAGACCACTCCTGCCCTGCCCACTGCTCCCCTCAGCAGTGTATTTCAGTGGATCCGCCTGTTCTGCTCCCCACTCTGTCTCTAGTTAATCCTCTCACACACCCCCACCCCACAATTCTGGCCTACACCCAAGTTCTTGTATGCATAAATAAGTAAGTCTTGGGCCCTCCCTGGTGGCACAATGGGTTAAAGCCCAGCACTATGAAGCAATCCACAGCCACCGTGGCATGAGTTCAATCCCCGGCCAGGGAGCTGACCTACATGGTAGAGCAGACCTCTCCTGACCCACCTGCTGCTCCCTTCAGTAGTAACTTCAGGAGATCTGCCTGTTCTACTCCCACTCTGTCTCTGGTGAATCCACCCCTCGCACCTCTGGCCTATTTCCCAGTTCTTGTATATATAAATAATAAATCTTTAATAAATAAATAAGTCTTAAAAATAAGATCTTTAACTCATCACACAATCCCTTTCCATGACAAATGTCCTAAATACATTCAGCAGGGGGTGGGGGACAGAGAGTGGGCACTGGTGGTGTGGGGGTAGGTCTGCTGATGTCCAGAACCTTTGAGAGGCGTGGCCAGGGCAGGCCCTCTGCCCGCTCCTCTGTACCCAGCGGCTTACCTGGGAGGTAGGGGGCCACAGAGCACGGCACAGCAGTTGGTGATAACACTTTTATGGCTGTAGGGATTGACAGAGGTCTCACCACCCCTCTTGCTGGACCATGAGCCTTTGATCTGCAAGCAGGAAGGAGGTCTGAGTCAGGCACTGGGCTGCGATGTGCTTTTCTACAAGGAGAGCACACAGGTGGGGAAACGCAACAAATTCTGAAGCCACTTCTGACTGCTCTCCTGCAGGGCACATGTCTTAACCCAGGCCACTCAGTGAGGACGTGAGGGCTGCTGGACATGGTCACCAGCAGAGTCCAGGATGGGACATGGCTGAGCCAGACGTCTCCAGGGGAAACCGGTACATCCACCCATCTCTGGCTGGCCACCTGGCGGGGAGGGTGGCCCAAGGGCAGGGGCTCACACCTGACTGTGAACCCGACTCTTGACAAATCAACACTTCTCTGAATTTCAATCCGTGTTAGAAAAACAGGACGCCGACAGCGCTGCGCGCGGCAGTGGCCTGCCCTTCTGCGCCCTGGGAAGCGGCTGCTGCAGGCAGTGAGGTTCCAGTGACCGACCCTGTCCGAGCCAGAGTCTTCCAGGCCTTCCTGGCCATTACACCACTTCAGCTTGGCCTCTGCCGTCATCGTGCAGAACCAGCACCCAGGACCCAGCCGGGGAACTAAGAGCTGCTCCAGCCTTACTTACATCTTCGTTGGTTGTCAGGTTGGAGGCGACGAGGTAAGTGTGAAACCCTGAGAGGCCCAAGATGGACCAGATGGAGAAGAAGCAGATCACCAACTCCAGCACGGTGAGCAGAGTCAAGGACCCACACGGGAGCTAAGTTCATAACCTGCCCATGACCCCATCACCACTTCAGACAGGATCGCTCCCTGTGCCCCAAGGAGGGCTCAAAGTTCCTGGGAAGATGGGTGCAGGATAGAGCTACCACGATGAACCTCTGTCCTTTATAATTTTGGAATTATTTATTTATTTATTCATTCATACAGAACTGGGGTACAGGCCAGAGATGTGGAGGGTAAGAGGATTCACCAGGGACAGAGTGGGGAGCAGAACAGGCAGATCGACGAAGTACACTGCTGAGGGGAGCAGCGGGCGGGTCAGGAGAGGTCTGCCACGCCATGTGGATCTCCTGCAGGGCAGGCGGGGATCGAACTCATGCGGAAGTGGCTTTAGCTTCTCAGTGCAGTGCTTTAACCCGCTGCGCCACGAGGGAGGGCCATAATTTTGGAATTTTTAAATGAGATGTAGTTCATAGACAATAAATCATTCTTTTAAAGTATAGCATCAAGTAGGTTTTTAGTGCATGCCAGAGCTGAGTACCTGCCACCATCAAGAATAGAATGAGGGGCTCTCTGGTGGCCCAGCACTATAGCTATCACCGCCACGACCTGAGCTCGATCCCCGGGCAGGGAGCTGACCCACATGGCACAGCAGACCTCTCCTATCTTGCCTGCTGCTCCCCTCAGCTGTGCGTTTCAGTGCATCTGCCTGCTCTGCTCCCCACTCTGATTCATCCTCTCACCTCCTGCACCTCTGGCCTACACCCCAGTTTACAACAAATATATATATATATATATATAAAAGAATAGAATGAGCCCTGGGGGATGGATGGTAGGATTCTAAGCACCAAGAGCCAAGGACAGACGTGGTCAGGGAACATGGAGGAAAGGGAAGCCCATAGCCTAGAGTCCACCGAGATCAGCTCTCACCTGAGCGTGGACAGAAGCAGCTGGTATGTGGGATTCATTACTATACCATCCCCCAGCTTCACAAGGTGAGGTGTGGGGACCCACCCTGGGGAATGGGCCTCGGTTTCCCCTAGGGTGACCACTCGCTGACAAAGGATATCTCGCTGGTGTCTCCTTCAGAGTGGAGAGGAAGTTGCTTCCCTGAGAGCCTGGGGAGGAAGACACATCAGAGGGCGCAGCTCAGGGACGGCCTCCTCCCAGCCCCGCCCCGCCCGCATCCACTCACGCAGTGTCAGGTGGGTGACCACGCAGGCGAAGATGAAGGCCGTCAGGAAGGAGAGGGAGAGAATGAACGCGTAGAAGAAGCGGTAGTTCCGTCTCCCCACACAGTTGCCCACCCAGGGACAGTGGTGGTCAAAGCGCTCTGATAAAGGGCGAGGGCACAGTCAGTGGGCCTGTCTGCCATCAGCACAGGCGTCCGCAGGCCTCACGCACAGCTGGTGCTTTCCGCCCCCACACCCTCCGCTCTCGGACGCTCCTTGCCCCATCTCATGCCCAGGCTACCCTTGCCTTGCACGCCCCCCTGCCTCTTCCTCAAAGCCACTCCTGAAGTCTCCTCCAGCCCCAGCGAGGCGGGGACCCCTATTATCCAGCCCTATCCTCTGGGCACTTATCTTTCGTGGCACTTTGCTGTGTTTATAACTACTGGACTAGTTAATGACTCCTGCTCAGGGGTAAGCAAGCTCCATGAGGGGCCTCTGCTGGCCACACACTGCATTGAACCCTGGCGTCCAGCGGGTAGCCAGAAAATCCACAAGGAGCACCAGCTGCCTGGCCTGCGACCCAGCCGCAGGCTAAGGACCAGCGAGCCCTGTCGCAGCCGCAGAACCAGAGGGGCAGGGAGGGGCCAAGCCGCTATGTAACTCATCAGCTGTCATGGAGGCCCAGTCAGAGGGCTGAGCTCACATGAGCACGCTCCCTCGGGGTGGAACCAACCTCGCGGCGCTGGGAGGAGAGTACCCGGCGGGAGCTGCCAGCTGCTAGCTAGGAGCCTAGGCCATGGGTGGGTGGGGCCGACTCTCAGGAGGAACGCCGCCCACTGAGTCACCCCCTCGCTGGCGTCACGGGGTGTTCCTGCTCCTGCTTCTGCTCAGGAGTGCTGAGCGAGCACGATGAGCTCACTGCCCTGGGGACTGTGCACAGTCACTGAGACTCAGTTCACCTGGGTCCCGGCTGAGCGTTTCCCTTTCAACACACTCCCACGGCACACCCTCGGTCCCCATCGGAGCTGCCTGGCCTCTGAAGAGCAGGGAGAGGGGGCAAAACAGCCTCCGGTTCCCCAGCAACCGCTGCAGCTCTGGCTCAGCGCTTAGCTGCCGATCTTGACTGCACCCTCCCCACCTCGCCAGCTCCCACTCCTGTCACCAGCTTCTGGTCCTCCCAAACCCTGGAAATCAGATCAATCTTCCAGCACTGCTGTTCCTGGGTCCCTGGGTGATAAACAGGCAAACTGGCCCAAACTGAAGGGGAATGTTACTGCTCCGGGTTCTGACTCCTTGGAACCTGGGGTCTAGGCTGGGGGCTTCCCAAGTGCCCTGTGTATCTGCCTCCCACTTCAGAGCTGGGGGGAGGAAGCTACCAACTCTAAGCTGAACAGACACCAATGGTCACGCCACAGCCCCTCCCCGTGGCCTCTGCTCAGAACACTGCTCCTGCCTCCAGGACCCCGGCTCTCTCAGGACCCCACACTCCCTACCTCCACTCACCCACACAGTTGTCGCAGACACTGCAGTGTGAGGTCCGAGGGGGCCGAAACATCTTGCAGGTGAAGCAGTACTTCAGCTTTACCATCTGCCCGTTGATCATCACCTCCCGGGTCCGAGGGGGCGGCCGGTATGTGGAACTGCCCGTGTTGTCTGAGAGCAGAAGAGAAAGATGGGGGTGTCTACGCAGCCCAAGCCAGGAACCCCAGTGAGGGGGAAGCCACTGCCATCTGGCTGAAATGAGAAGACTTGGGAAAGTGTCCCTGGGTATGATAATGGAGGCAAGATGCTGGCCTTCCTGGTGGCGCAGGGGTTAAAGTCTCAGCACCATCAAGCTATCTCTAGCCATGCAGCATGAGTTTGATCCCCAGCCAGGGAGCTGACCCACATGGCACAGCGGACCTCTCCTGTCTCGCCCGTTGCTCTGCTCAGCAGTGTCTGCCAGTCAATCCACCTGTTCTGTACCCTACTTTGTCTCTGGTAAATCCTCTCACCTCCACATGTCTGGCCTGTACCCCAATATGCATAAATAAATAAATCCTAAATAAAACATATGAGAATGACTTGATGACTCTGGAATGGACAGTTCTCTTAATTTGTGAAGTAATATACATGGGGTCAAATGGATAATCTGCATTCAATGAAAATTAAGAATGTTTGTTCATCTCAATATCATTAAAAGGACACAAAGATGACCTTCTGATTAGAAGACATTTATAAAATATTTGCCTGTCAGGAATTTGCAGAGTACCAAAAGAATGCCCCTAAATCTATAAGAAAGTAAGGAGACTAAAGTCAAATGTGGACAGAAGATTTCAACACCCTTTTCCCAAGAGAGGCCGCCCAAAGAGGCGATAAACACGTGCAGAGGTACTGACACTCCTCAGTCAGCAGAGAATGTAAACTGCACTGCAGTATGCTACTCACTACACAGCACACCGGACTGCTAAAACAAAAAAAGTAAAAATATCAAATGTGGGCAAAAATGTACAGCAACCAGAAAATTCCTCTGACGACTCCCGAGAGCTGCTGCGCGCTTACTCCCGAAGCTCACGGCACACGCACCTCGCTGCAGCCCTTTCCAGGCACGTGCCTGGGACACGCCTGTGCCCGGCGAGACGGGCAGGCCCGAGTGGCAGTCCCCTCAGCAGCCAAACCGGGGCGACCCAGGGGCCCGCCCACAGCGGCCTGGCTTCTAAAACATCATAACCCACACAACAAGACAGCAATGTGAATGAAGGGGCCACAGGGCCACTAGCTCTTGCGTGGCTCTCAGCGCCGTGGCTCTCAGCGCCGTGGCTCTCAGCGCCGTGGCTCTCAGCGCCGTGGTTCCCAGTGCTGTGTCCAGGGGAGAACCACAGGACACAAAATGTTCGACCAGGTAAAAGCCGTCTACGGTGCTGGCTGGGGGCCATGGAGGCCTTGAAGGGAGACGGCGACAGGAAGGGGAGCACGGGGTGCTGCTGCGACACGGCTCACAGCCTGGCGCTCATCACACATGCCTGTTTCGTTTGTGTGCACTCAACGAGCAGAACACTGTGATTTGTGCACGCTGGTTAAGTCTGTTATACTTCAGCAAAAGCACGGGAGAAAGAAAGGTGGCAGAGCGGTTACAGCACAGAACGACAAGCTGGCCACAGCCACTTAGTGTGAGTTCGACCCCCGGTGCAGGAGGTGACCACATGGCGCAGCAGACCTCCCCTGTCTCATCCACTGCTCCCCGCAGCAGTGAACTTCACTGATCTGCCTGTTCTGCTCCCTACTATGTTTCTGGGGAGTCCCCTCACCCCCTGCCCTTTTGGCCTGTGCCCCAGTTCTGTATCCATAAATAAATAAATCTTTAAAAAAAAAAAAAAAAAGGAAAGGCCCTGATAACTTCTGTGAAGTCACGTAGCTGGTACTCTGCTGAACGAGGAACCTAGGCCTGCCAGAGGCAAAGCCGCAGCTGTACCCACTGCGCCCCCGGTACCCAGGCCTGCGGGGACCTCAGTCCCCAGAGAGCCACTCCTGCCCAGACAGAACTGCGGCCGTCGCCAGCGGCCCACTCCGCTGCTGCACTGGCCCCTCTCTAGATGATGCCTCCAGTCTGGCCACTTGCCTCCAGCGATTATTCACACGGCGCCTGTCACATGCCAGGCGCTATTCCGGGCACCTGGCGCCCAGGCGGTGGCAGGCAGACGTGGCTGCACATTTCCAGCTACCAGAAGATTTCTGCGGGGCTGCTCCACCACCACTCAACCGCGGTGCGTCCAAGATGGAACCGGACACCGGGACACCCCCGTGAACCACAGCATGGGGGGTGAGGGCGAGCACGCCTGAAACCCTGTTTTGCCACTGGCCGGTAATACGCGGGGAGCCAGGGAGCCGCATGAGCTTCCCAGCCTCCTGCTCACTCGACTGGGGACTGGCAGGAGGGGCGGCCTGCGACTCCTGCTATTCCTCTGCCGCCCAGCCCGGCTTCTCCTGGGAGACACCTGCTAGATGCACATGATAAACCGCCCCCTCCGTGCCTGCTTCCCCAGTCACCGAAATGGACAACAGCCACCTGACTGGGTCACTAGGAAAACTGAGTAAATACAGAGAAATGGCACAACGTGAACTTGCAAGAAGTGGCCCCGCTGTTATGAGCTCACAGAAAGAAGGGGAAAGAGGACGCCAACACCTCCCTGTGCCTGCTGGATGCGAGCGCCCTGCACACACCCCTCCCTTAATCCCAATAGCAAAGGCTATTAATAGCGCTCTGGGTAACAGCCAAGGAGACTGCACAGAGGTGAGGTGACAGCTGGCGGTGACAAACCGGGATGTGAACCCAAGTTTCTGAAGCTTGGGCCTGCGGTCTTCTGGTCAATAATGAGGTGCCACGAGTGCTCTTCACCCCTCCCTTATTTCTGCACAAGTCAAGCGCTGGGAGGAACCTCAAAAGACGTAACACAGTTCCTGGCACATGCCAGATGCCTGGTGAATGTCCCTTAGCTGACAGCCTCTGTTCTAATCCCTTCACTTTATAAATAAGAGAACAGACTGGGAGAGGTGAGGGGATTTGCCCAAGGGCACAGTTGGTGGGTGGCAGACAGCAGAACACAGTGTGGAACGTTTGCAAATCACTCCCTCACTCCCTCTACCTGTCCGCCCCTCCGCACCTCCGCCTGCCAGGCAGGTCTTCTTCTTCCTCTATAACCCTTCGGGCCTCCACTCCTAATACCCTAGCCTGCCAGAATGTACCACAGATCAGGCTCCCCAGTGACTCTGCTTCCAGTGTCATCCAGCCTTTCAACTCCTGTTGCACAAACTGCCACATTCTCTAAACAACACCTCTCCAGTCCTATCCCAGCTCAAAACTCACTGGACTCCCTTAAAAAAGCAAGCTATGGGGGCAGGAGTATAACGGAGCAGGCGAGAAAATAATAATAATGATGAACAGCCATATACCAGAGACATTCTGTGGGGGTGGGGTGGGGAATGGGATCAAAAACAGTGGGGGGAGGGAAGTGCACTGGACTATGGTGATGGCACAGGGTGATTTGGTGTTGGGAAACCCAAGGGGATTACAACTGAGATGGGAAAATGCACAAAATGATGGAAAAATAAAATATTAAAAAAGCAAGCTCTGGGACAAACTCTTATTCTGCTCTCTGGCCCCCCACCCCCACGCACTAGGCCCAATCTGCATCCCTACTTTTCTCCTACCCTCCCCAGGAGACCCTGGGGCTTCGGGCCTCCTGCCCTCCTCCCACCATATCCCGACTCCTCTAGTCTCTTCTCACCAGGGCTCACTGAGCCCCATTTGGCCCCCAACAGCTACTCTGACGGTGCCCACCAGGTGTGTCTGTCTGTGTGTCCTGAGGGACAGTGTACACAGCCTCTCCACCCAGACCATAACCCAGGTCTCTGGACTACAAGGCAGCAGGCAGGACAGAAAATGTGCTCTGGACTCACATTTCCTGGCCCGGAGTTCAAACCCAGCCCTTCCGTCTGAGTGGCGCCCTGCGCGCAGTCCCCAGCTGCATCTGTAAAAGCCAGCTCACATCAAGGCTGGCACCCGCTGGTAGCTGATCCATGAGGGGCGGCAAGGCACAGGCTCCAGAGCCTAAGAACTCTGGCTCAAGGCCTAGTTTTGCTCCCTGCTTGTACTTACAGAAGTCCTTCCATCTCTCTGAGCCTGTTACACCTCTGGTAAGGGCGATAAGAGAGTCCCAACCTCACAGGTTCCTGGTGCAGGCTGAAGTGGGGGAGGAGGGGGGAATGCTGAGGAGCCCTGAGCAGTCCTGGGAGCCTCAGTGCTAACAGCCTCCCCTGTAACAACTCTCAGGCCCTTTCCAAGCTGTGGCGGCTACTCCAAACCCTATCCTGCCCCACAGGCCCCGGCGGGTCCCCACTCCTGCTCTCAAGGCGTCTGCTAAAAAGTAAAGCAGGACATAACCACGGCACTTCTGGTGTTGGGCTGGGAGCAGGGGAGGGGATATGAGACTTCATCAAGTAGTTTTAGCAAATCATGTAGCATCTGGCTAGAGCTAGTAAATAGCCATCATTACTGTTTCTATGAAATTCCACAATCCAAACAACTTATTTACAAAGAAATCTTCACAACAAACCCACCTGTGCGTGAGGAACAGGCCCTTTTTGGGAGGAAGAGAAAAGGTACTAGCCTCCCACCGATTGCCAAGTCTCGTGGCCCAGGCAGGGAGGGCACTCCCATCAGCCAGCTCTTGTCTGCAGCCAGGCTTTCTCCTTTCCAGAAACCTGGGGAGGGGGAGTGAGGCGCTGCACACCCAATTCCTTCATAGGCACCAAGAAAGGAGGTGGAGGAGAGAAGGTGCAGCCTGGAGCCAGGGTGCTGAGCCAAAGCCCCTGACTGCAGGGCCCTAAGTCAGCTGCTCAAAGGAGGCTCTGTGGGACTGCCCCTGCACAGACTGAACCCGATGGAGGTGGGGGGGTGGGGGTGGCAGACAAGCAGCTGCCCCAGCGCCCACCAATCAGCGCCCTGGGCTCAGTCTCCAATCTCGCCAGGTGAGCAGCTTCAGTGCCAGAGCAAGTCCCTTGGCCACACCTGATGACGAGGCTCAAGTTGCTTACTTTGCCATCGAGAAGAACAATGTTCAAGAGCAGGGCTATTCCTGTCTCACCTGAGCCAGGAACAACGAATGCTCTGGGCTGGGCCAGGGCCCACGCTGCCCTCTGCAGGTGAGCAAACTGACTTCCCCCAATCTCAGGGGGGGGGGCTGAGAACCCTGGTGCTCCCAGCGTCCCTGTGTCTTGGAACGCACACTAGACGAGGCCTGGGGGTGGCCAGAGGGGGACAATAAGAGGCAAGCACACACGGGCGAGTCAGACTTGTTTGCTCTGTTCCCCCAGCTCAGAGAATATCTGCTGAAGAAACGATGGGAGGAGTGATAATAAGAGATGCTGCCCTACCCTAAGGGGGTCTAAGACCTACCCTCCACTCCTTCCGCTTCAGGCTCTTCCCAGAAAGTCAAAGGCGCCTCATGGGTGGTGGTGGTGCCTCCCCCCACCTTCCAGATGGGAAACCAACCCCTGGCGTGGCGGTAATGAGGGGCAGCTCCCCCTCACTGCATGCCTGGGACTCTCCGACACCGCTCCCCAAACACAGGGGATGCTAGGGGTGGCCCCCCCCACTAAAGCCTCAAAGTTGGGGAGGAAGCCCCGGAGTTGGCCATAAGCTGCTGAGGGTGTAGAGCGGGCACCCTCTGCGGTCACCACCTGTGGAGAAGGCAGCTGCGGCTCCCTGATTCCCGGCTGGCTCAAGGTACCACGTGCCAGCGGTGGGCATACCAGTGCTCGCCATTTCCACACATTCCAAGGACTGGGGAGCCCTTGCCACAGGCGGGCTTAGCGGAGCCTGGGCAGATGGAGCGCAGCATGCCGGCAGGCGAGCGGGTAACACGAGCAGGACAAGTGGGTGATTTTGGTCTGTGAGGCTGTGAGTCAAGCGCAGTGCCTGGGGGCCCCTGGTCTCAGCCGCCACCTGCCCAGCCGCGTGTTAGCCTGCCACTTGGAGAAGCAGCCCAACCTCTCCGAGCCCGTCTCCCGCGGACTCTCTGACCACCCTGACGTGGCGGTCTAGCCCGCAGCGAGTCACTAAGGGTGTTACTGTATCTCAGTGCACCACCGTGGGAACAAGGGAGAGGTGAGGGGCGGGGCAGCACTCAAAGGGAACAAAAGACAAGAGTGTGAGGCGGGACTGCGCCCCCCAGGGGAGGCTCGGGCGGCAGAGGGGCGCAGAGGCATCGGAGCTGGGGACAGCGACTGGCAGGGATGGGAAGGTGGGCTGGAGTGGGCCTAGGTCCTGCAGGTAGGTGTGCCCCAAGGGGGCAGCTTTGGGACAACTGGGAAATGATGCTTGCTGACCAAGACACTAAGCAACATTAAATCACTTCATGAGGAAGTGATCCCTTTTCAGTTTTCTTTCAAGTTTCTGCTCCCTCATGGGGAAAGTCTCCATTTTAATGCCCAGTGCCTGCCAGCTTCACCTGTAACCACCAAGAATACTGCAACACTGTTTTTGTGATTATCTTTCACTCAGAGCAAGTGGCTTTCTGCCCACGGGCCAAAATAAATTTCCCTTCTAAGCCATGTTTACTTAGGACCCCTGGTGGCGCTAAGCCTCAGTACTGGGAAGCTACCAGCAGCCACTGCAGCCAGAGTTCCATTCCCGGCCAGGGCGCTGACCCACAGGGCGCAGCAGACCTCTCCTGACCCACCCGCTGCTCCCCTCAGCAGTGTGCTTTAGATCTGCCTGTTCTGCTCCCCATTCTGTCTCTGGTGAAGGCTCTCACCCCTGCACCTCTGGCCTGTACCCCATTTCTTGTATGCATAAATAAATAAATCTTAAAAAAAAAAAAAAGGGAGCCACTTAAAGGAAAATACTAAGGAACTGAAGGTAAAAGGTGGGAAGCTGTAAGGACAAAACCCACACAGGCTGTACTCCGAAAGTCAGTCTTCAGGACATGCTGTGAGCACTGGGGAGCATGAAGTACTGAGCCAGGGAGGGCAGGGCCTGTCTGGCCTGGGGAGACAGCGTGACTGAGGGGAGAGGCCTGGAGTCCTCTCCTGTCCGCAGAGCCCTGAGCCAAGCCAGGCTGGAAGAGGCAGTGGGAGTCAGACATGATTCAGTATGAGGCTTGCATGTGGTGACCTTCACATCTATCCAGTGAGCTGTGTGGGTGAGAGCCTGTCACTCGGATTTGGACATTTCTGTCATGTCCCATTAGACCAGATGCTTCTGGGGGACGATGTTTCTGCCTCCTGCCCTCTTCCTCTGTGTGGCCCTGGGGGGTGACCTAGCTGCAGGGCCTGGAGCCGGCCAGACCTGGCCTCAGAAGCAGGGCTTTCCCACAGAACTTGGGTGCTAACCCAGATACAGTTCTGGGCAAGCTGGGAGGAGCCGGTCACCCCTCAGGCACTGCAGGGTGGGAAGCGGGCTGAGGGGCCTGGGTGCAGGTTTTTGATTCCCGTTTATGTGGGAAGCATCACCCACCTCAGAGCTGGCCTCCAAACCTCTTGAAAAGGCTCATTGACCTCAGTCTTTTTCAAGAGAGTATGTTTCACCCAGATCAGAAGCCTCCTGGCCACACACTAAAATCCAGCTCCAGTTCATTTGCGAATTCAAAGTTCCCAAAGATGCCACAGTGCAGGCTCAGCAACTGTCCTCAAGGGGAAGTCTCTGACCTGACACTCAGGGCCTTACGGAACAGCCACCATCCGACCACAACTGTCCAAATTCCATGACATGCTGTGTTCCAGACAACAT
>NW_004567109.1:12584660-12590884 GCF_000260355.1 Condylura cristata | reverse complement strand
CCCCGTCCTCGCCTCTGTTCTCTGTTCCATCTGCCCAGAGGGCTCCCTTCACACGCCTCCCTGCCCCTGAACTCTACCCAAACTTTACAGTTTGCCTCAAGACACCTCCCCAGGGAGCCTCTCCATGTCCACCAGGCAGAACATACTCCTGGTTTCTCTGGTCCTCCTCCAAAGCTTGGCCTTACACCTGCGGCAGCTGGTCAGACTGTCCGTCTTGGCCTGAGCAAGCCTGGAAGCCACCACAAGACATGGTTTACACCAGATTCACTTCTGGCCCCTTTCCTCTCCCTGCCACAGCCAGGCGTCTACATACAGAATTATCACACAGGAGAACAAATCCGTAACGCCCACCGAGAGGAGCTCCGAGTCTCTCCAGCAGCCGCCCAGGAAAGCCAGACACCTCCACACAGATGTGTCTATGCAGCCAATGTCCTGAGTCTTCCACGTAGCACACTGAGTGGACAAGACGGTCACCATCCAAGAAAGCCTGCGGGACCTGCCTGGTGATTCCGTCACGCCCACCATGCAGCGCGCGGCCGAGAAGGGAAGACAAGACACTTAGGGAAATGTCAAAGGAGGTCTGGCCCAACTGGGGTCACCAAGGCTTCCCAGAGCCGAAGACACCTGAGGTGAGACAAGGATGAAGATGCTGTGGCCACAGAAGATAGGGGACGTGTCCGCGCCACCACCTCGGAGAAGCAGGGAGCGAAGACGGGAGGCAGGACACACATCCCATCTCCATTCCCTGCCTCAGTTCCCACCACGGCACCACAGACTGTTGTGAGGATTGGGGGGTAACGGCTGGAAGGCACTCGGCATACAGCCCAGCGCTCCCCAGACGTGGGGGATTACAGCTCACGGGAGGCAGCCAGATACTCCTGCCACACGACTACCCCGCTGGAGCCACCCGCTGCGTCTCCCCACAGGGCAGAAGGAAGGACCAGGGCAGCCTGAGGGACTGTGACAGAGCGGAGTCAGGAGGCCATGTGGCCCGGTGGTGTGAGGAGGAAGGAAACTGAGCACAGAAGGAAGACAGTGTGGCCGAGAACAGGCGGGGACAGGGGAAGGGGCCAGCGAGTGAGGAACTCGGCCTCCCCGGAGCTGCCCCAGAGAGCTCATGGCGGACTGTCCAGTGGTGCCTGCAGCAGGGCTTGACATTTACAGGCCACAGGGCTCCACCGTGCCAGCTGGGTCTTTAAAAAGTCTGTCTGAAAGCCACCCTATTAGGGAAGGAGCCAACGACGAACCGGAAACCCCTGAGGTGTGCAAATAACCACGTCACTTCTCAGCAGGAAGGAGTCAGGGTGGAGCAAGCTGAGATTAAGGCCTGACCTTAGTGCCCAGCCATCAAGGGGAAGCCACGCAGCAGTGTGGGAGGAAGTGAAGGCCACCAGGGAGCGTAAGTCTTTCTGACCGCCCTGGCCTTCCTGCTGGCGCTGTTTTCAGGCCACAGAGTACTGGTTCCATCCCACCGTTCAGGGCTCATCTCCAGGACCTCCTCCTCCTTGAGGCCTCCACACCCACCCTGACTAGCTCTCTCTCCACACCTGCCGTGCTCCTCTCCCAGATGCTCACACTGCGCGACTGTGCCATGCTCTGCTGACAAGGCCTACCCCAAACACCCTATTAAAACCGTCTCTCTGCCCCCCAGCTCTCATGTTCCCTCGCTGCTCTCTCCCCCTGCCTTTCATCCTAGGTATTTGTTTGTTTACTATCTTCTTCCTCCTGCTAGAACGTCAGCTACAAAAAAATTCAAAGGTCCCAAAGATACCAATATCAGATTTGCTCACTGCTGAATCACCACCTAGAAAATCAGCATCTAGAAAAGTACCTGCCGCATCACAGAGCTCCAGAAATGCCTGATGAGCGAATGAGTGAGCGCATGTGCGGGCCCTGGTCAGACTGTCTCGGGTCTCACTCCAGCTCTTCCACTGTGTGGCCTTGGATGACTTTACTTAACCTCACTGAGATTCAATTTAATTCAACAGTAAAAGAAAATAGCACTCCCCTTCCAAGGTGATCAAGGGATTAAGTGAGACCATGCAGCTAATGAGGCTCATGCCTGCCCCCAGTAAGCACTCAGGACTACTCTGGCTGCCACCACAGCCTGGCTTGTTAGCATTTCCTGCTTGTTTATCATCTGCCTCCTTCTCCCTAGCGTCAGCGCCTCACGCTCAGTCTTAGCGCAGAGTGGGGACAGGATGTTGAGTCAGGCATGTGGAGCAGGAGCCTCACCAATCTGTTTCTCCAGGGCGGCTGCCTCGCAGACAGTGGCCCGGGGCAGGATTCCAGGGTCGGTGAAGCTTGTCTGCAGCAGGCAGCTCATGACGAAGAAGAAGAGGATGGCGGCGATGACGGGGATGGCAAGGGTCAGGTGGCGGGCCAGGAAGGGGCAGCTACAAAGAGAGAGGGAGAGAGATGAGCAGCTGTCCTGGGGCTCCCGGGACACAAGCCTACGGCACTAGGTGGAGGGCTTAGCCCAGCGGCCACCACCAGGCCCTGAGCAGACACCCCGAGCTGATCCCTGCACTTCGCCCCTGGGTCCCCGGCAGATGCGACCAGTTGAGACCAGCACTCCTAACCCCTACACTGAGTTTACAGCCTAGGAACCCTCCTAAAGACAGCGTTTCAGGCAGCTTAGTGGACTGGACTGAACCACTCACGGCAATGTTCACTCAGTCACTCAATCACGTCTCCACAGTTTTTGAGGTCTGGGCCAGGCACTGCCCTCAACAGGCAACAGGAACAGCAGTGAGTAAGACTAGCGTTTCTTGCTCCCTCGGTGTGGCTCATGGTCTAGTGGGGGAAACAGATGTAAACAGAGAATTGCCACACAGCCTGAGTGCTCTGGTTGGGGAGGGAGGAGCAGAACGGGCAGGAAAGGCTTGCTGAAGGGCGTCCTGGGTCGGCCCAGCCGGGCGGAGAGCAGTGCGGGAAGGAGGGTGGAGGTCCAGCCCCTGCTGTGGTCACCCAACCGCTGGCGCCGCCTGGCCCTGGCCGGCTCAGAGCCCAGCTCACAGGCCTGACTGTGCGGCCCACCGGGCTGCTGACCGTCCTCCCACGCTGCTTCCCTCCTGGAGCCAGAGTGGCACCTAAGAGGGCCAGGAGCAGCCAGGAGGGAGGGGACTGGTCACTGGGAGCCCTGAGTGGCGTGAGGCGCCAGGAAGGGCGCTCGGAGGTTGTCTCAGGAGCCTCCATCATCGGGGGTTCTGACCTCATACGTGCCCTTCCTTAGAGGAACAGGAGCCAAGGCCGAGCACCCCCAGTGGGCCGTGCTCTGCTCCGCACATCTCAGTGCTCCCGGGTCTGAGCCCCACACAGGCCCTCCGCATCACCCACAAGGCAACGTCGTCCACCCACGTACAGACTTCTTGGGGGATGAAGAAAACTTGAAACCGGAGACATATGGCGTCCTCTGAAGCACCAAGTCCTAGCCCCGACTTCACGGAGGGCGACGCCAAGGCCCACAGGCAGATCCAAGCCACTGACAGGACTGAGAGTAGACAGGTTTCCAGCCAACACTGTCCATTCATTCAACAAATATTTACTGTACTGAGCACCGTCAACACACCAGGCCCTGTTTGAGGTACTGAGCATACAGCAGACAGCAAGGAGAATAAAGGCCTGATCTCATGGAGAAAGTAGGCAAGAGGCCAAGAAGAGTACAAGTGTATACTCGGTGAGGCAGTGGCACGAGCTCAAAGGATGCTAAGTCAGGGCAGAGGGGTCAGGAGGGAGCTAAGGGGCTCGCGGGTGACAGGGCTGGGCGGGAGTTGGAGAGAGCGAGCCCATCCCAAGGAAGGACTCAGCCGCCCAGGGCCCCGCGGCAGGGAGTGCCAGGAGGCCAAAGCCCAGAGGGGAACACGCTGGGGGTGGTGGGGGGATCGTGGGAGGGAGGCGGTGGGAACAGGAGGACGCTCTTTATCAGGGTCTGGCTCTTTGGGGCACACCCAGACTTGACCTGACCTACAGGGGCGCTCTGGCTGCTGTGTGGAGGTGGTGAGTGGAGCTGCGGCTGGAAGCCTTTCGCAGAACCCCACCAAACCAAACAATGAAACAGGGGCCTTGACAGCAGCAAACGCCCTGGAGAGCCACCCTTCCCCTCCCCCGTAACAGGGAGTATGAGCGCCGCGCGCACACACAGCCGGCACACGGTCAGCGGTCACCAGAGTCCACATCCAGGCGAGCTCAACCCGAACCCAAACCCTCCTGCCAACTGCACCACTGCAGAAGGAGCTGAGGCTAAGGCAGGATGACCCACAAGTGCACCCCACATCTAGAAACCCTCGCTTCCCACCCCCTCCAGGCACAAATCTGTCACCCGTGAGGATGACCACTCGGACCAGAGGTGGTCCTGCTTCTGACTGACCGACTCGCACAGGCAGGGTCACAGGAGGCCACGCAGGCAGCACCGTTTCCTCTTGCCTGGGCTGCCGGCTTGGCTGCGAGGCCCTGCCCCGAGCAGTGAATGAGGCTGAGGCGCTTTCGAATACCCACGGGGGCGGGCCCAGAGAGGTGGATCTGAAACTCAGCCAGGGCACTGCTGGGCCCAGCGGGCTCCCCAGAACTTCTGCTTATCAAATGATCACACAGCTTTTTATCTATCTTGACTCAAGAAGGAAGGGCAAGAGAGAGGAGCTAGCTTGTAGGATCCTCCCTGGATTCAAGGGGAAACCCAGGCTGCTGGTCACGGTCTGGCAGCTGGAAAGGGCCCTTGGGGGCAGGTGCTTCTGCGCCAGCCTTACCGTGGCCACGGCACCTTGGGAAGTGCCTCCTGGGGCAGACGAGCAACGGCCCATGCTGCAGGCTGCCGCTGGCTCGAAGCGGACAGCATGAACTCGTGCCACCCTCACAACACCCCAGGGCCTGGGTGCCGTGATGAGCCCATCCCAAAGAGGGGGCAGTGGGAGCTCCAGGAGGTAACGTGACCGGCCCAGGGGTGGTACAGCTGGGATGGGAGCCACGTCCGTGGGCGCCAGAAATGGAGTTCTCGCCATACAGTAACATTTAGGGAGACAGGCGAGGATGGGAACTTGGGGGGCTGGGGGCGTGCAGTTTGAAGTGGGCGTGGAACCTGCACGTGTGCGTGCACATGAGCAAGCACTAGCGGGCGGCTCGAGCCGGGGCCCAGGGCACGGTGGAAAACTTCCGACACAAACCCGTGGCCCTGGTGAGGTGACAGGCATGGCTGGGCCTCCTGCACCCTTAAAATGGAGATGCCATGGGAGGCACTCCTGGGCCACGGAGGACATGAAGCCGTAAGAAGCCCACGGGGCAAACATGACCTGCCGCAGGAAGGCCCTCTGGGCTTGCCTGAAAATCAGCGAGGCACTGAACAGGCTTCAGCCACACAGCAGGGCCGCACTGCCCCGGGCAGCAGGTGGAGGGCTGCACTGCTGGGAGGAAGAGGAAGCCTGCAGGTCCAGTGTTTGAGGGAGATTGCCCAAAGGCCCAGGAGATAACGCCTGGGGGAGAAGGAAAGCGGGAAGGAAAGGGGAGTGTCAGAGAGAGAGATGGCCAAGGGGGCCTGCAGGACCCTGGAGGAGAGGGGAAGCCGGCCAGGTGACCTGCAGTGGGGAGCGCATAGCTAAAGAACACAGAAGAAATTCAGGAGTTGTGCGGAAAGGACATAAAGTAGGCTCAAGGGTGACAAAGAACCTGGGAGTGGGCAAGAGATGGTGATGGGGAATAGGCGCGGGTAAGGAGATGGGTCGGGGCGCAGGGGAGCCGGGCAGGTTCTGGGAGGGCGGGGTAATGGAGGGAGAGGGCGGCGCTCCGAGTGAGCAGAGGCTGGCAAAGGCAGGGTGCCAGGAAGGACCCGGGAGGATGGAGTGGCCAGGAGGGGGGGACGAGAGGCGATGGATGAGAGATGCCAGGAGACTGGCGAGGCCTGGGGCATACGCGTTCGGAGGCACAGGAGGGCGCGCGGGTCCAGAACAGCCGCGAGAGGAGGGCGCCTGGCAGGTGCCGGGAAGGGTGGAGGGGAGGGGGCAGGGAGGCGGCCGCGGGCCGGTGCCCGCAGGGGCCCGAAGGCGATGGGGTGCAGACGGGGGGCAGAGGGGGCTGGGGCGCCAGGGGGCGGGACGGGGTCGCCGCGGAACTCACTCGAAGACGAAGAAGAGGACCGTGGTGGTGAGGATGAGCAGCAGCGTGAGCGCGAAGACGCCGCCGTGGCCGGCCAGCATGAGGCGGCCGCCGCAGTAGAAGCGGTTGCGGCCCGGGAA
>NW_004567109.1:12507134-12584250 GCF_000260355.1 Condylura cristata | reverse complement strand
CGCAGCCCCGCCCGCACCCGCCTCTCCGCCGGCCGCCGGGCCCCTTGGCGGGCAGGGCAGCCGACGAGTGGAGCTCAGTTCTGCTGCAACCGAATCACTTGCGGGCGGGTGTCCTCCGTGTGCAGGGCATCGTGCCAGGCGCTGAGATTTGGGTGGTGGATTTAGTGATCTACTGCTGTTGGCAACTCCAGGACCAGTCTTCACCCCCTCTGCGGACCGATTGGACAGGCATTTGCGGGGGCTGTAGGGGTGGGGACACAATCTGAAAGCCAGGGGCCTCCTAACTACTATCTTGAAGTTCAGACTTGCATGCGTGTGTGAGTGTGTGTGTGTGAGAGAGAGAGAGAGAGATTCTCTGACTTAGATCTGTGACCTAGACCCAGGTTTCCTGGGCATCAACTAAGGTAGGGCTCATAACTTAAGATTCCAGTGTTTTCCAGAAATTCTGAATATATATCCACTTACTATATTGCCCTGTAACAAATTACCACACATTTAGCTACTTAGAAAAAGACATCATTTCACAGGAGCCTCCTCTTGCCACCAGTGTAGCTGTCTTAGAGCTTCAGAGGCTGCAATCAAGAGCCAGCAATGCTGCATTAACTCAACACAACTGGAGAACACACTTGCAAGTCCATTCGGATTGTCATTTCTTTGTGAGGGCTTGGAATTTTCGCTGGCTGTTGGCTGGAAGCCTCCTTCAGCTTGCAGAGACCATCTGCAGCTCCCAGAGCATCCACAGTTCCTTGCCATGAGTCTTCTCCAACATGGCTGCCATTGACTCAAGCCCAGAAGAAAGTCTCTAGTCCAGTCAGCTAAGATGTAACTTATGAATATATGTAAAGGGAGTGACATCGCATCACTGTGCCATATTCCCTGGGTTAGCAGCAAGTCACAGGTGCCACCTGGACTCAAGAGAGAGGCTCACACAAAGGTGTGACTATCAGAGGGAAGGAATCACTGGGGGTGGGCACCTTAGTGTCTGGGCACCACACTGAGGTCTCTGGAAAAACTAATGAAAGTCTGGAGACTTGAATAGGAGATTCAGCAAGGAAGCTGAAATACATAACAGGAAGCAGTAAAAGGCAGCAACAGTGAATGCAAGGATCACTAGTCAATGCACATGTCAGAGGCCACACACCATGATGCTCTTGATGCTGAAGACTCTGGGTTTGATAAGCACCCACCTCGGAATGACTCACCCATGGGCTTACTCCTCTCTTGCTCCTTGGCTATGGAACAAAGCTACAGAAATAAACATACTGGCTCTAACAGATTTCTGTTGTCCCACCTCAAATGGGTCCTCTTGCAGTCCTAAACCTTTTTTTTTTTTTGTTCCTTGTCACATCACAGAAACCAAAGCTATCCTGCTTGATTTCCAGCTTCCCTCTTCTCTTATCTTTGAATTTCTGTTTGCATCTCTCCTTTCTTCTCATTTTAAAGAGAAGGCCTTCTGTCTATGGCCAACCTCCACTCATGTCCCACCTTTTTTCCTTTTCCTCAATATTGCAAGCACATGCTCAACTCTTCTCCATCAATTAAAAAGAAACTAAGCGGGCCCTCCCGGGTGGCACAGCACTTCATATGAAGCCATCACAGCCACTGCAGCATGAGTTCAATCTCCGGCTAGGGAGCTGACCCACATGGCCCAGCAGACCTCCCCTGACCGCCCGCTGCTCCCCTCAGCAGTGTACTTTGGCAATCTGTTCATTCTGCTCCCCACTCTGTTTCTGGTGAGTCCTTTCACCCCCTGCACTTCTGGCTTGTACCCCAGTTCTTGTATGCATTAAATAAATCTTTTTTTTTTTTTAAAAAAAAGAAAGAAAACTAAGCTAAAAAAGACAAAAATACCCCAGCCTTAGATTTATCTTTTTTCTCTCTCACTAGAATCATACTAAAGGCCCTCCCTCGTGGCGCAATGGGTTAAAGCACAGCACTGTGAAGCTACCACAGCCACTGCAGTATGGGTTTGGTCCCCGGCCAGGGAGTGACCCACATGGCGACCAAGAGCTCCCCTGGCTCGCCCGCTGCTCCCCTCAGCAGTGTATTTCAGTCAGTCTGCCTGTTCTGCTCCTCTCGCTATCCCTGATGAATTCTCTCAAACTGCCCCCCACACCTTTGCCTTGTACCCCAGTCTGTATGTATAAATAAATCTTTTTTCTTTTTTTTAAATCATACCATTGCCTTGTCACATTTCACTTCTTAACTTTTTACAACTTGGCTTCTGTGTACATCACTCACCTAAAACTTCTTTTTTAAACATCACTAGTGACCCAGTTAAACTACTCATTCCCACTGACATCCAGAGATCCCAGCCTTTCTTACAGATAGGTGTAGCCCGGTGACAGAATTATGGCTAACAGAGTGAGAATGGAAGAGGCAAACTGGACCACAAAACTCCTAGGTGCTGTTTCTGCTTCTCCTTCCCATCAGATAGCAGAATAGAGAGCCCAGAAGTCAGTCCAGTCAGTATCAGGGTCTCACACCTTCTCAATCACAGGAATAAAGTAGTAGGACTGAACCCAACTGATATAATTCCCCAACATGCACAATTATTTTTATTTGTAGCAAATAAATCTGATGGTTACAAGTAAGAGAGTGGTGGTGCTCTATGACTCTCTGGATGTGAATTTAGCTGAGAATTTAAAGAATTCTTTCTGCCAGGCCGCTGATACATTCCGAATTCCTCCCATACCAAGGCCCCACAGTCACCATCACTACCATAACAGTCACATGCAATCAGCACTTGGGCCCCCAAGGCACTTGCTTCAGCTGGCACTTCATCACAATAACCACAGGTGGTAATTTGATTAATCATGATGCCACAGCACCCCATGGATTAGTAGCATGTTTCTCAATGGCAAAGAGCTTAGCACATCCAAACCCAATGACAATAACTCAACCAGTTCCCTAACCCATCTTTTGAGGCCTATTTCCTGGGACCCTCCTAGTACCCATTTCTGTATTGGTAAGGGTGCAGTTGTCAATGAGAGCAACTATGCCAGTTAGAAGACAGAATTTAATATGAAGAATGATTAGAATGATGGGCTAGGTATAAAGTTGTTAGCCAGACCACTGAAAGGGTAAAAAGAAAACAGACATAATGCAGGCACCATCAGCTAGGGCTACAGCAAAGGGAAAAGTTTGAGATGACTAAAACCTAGACGCTCCAGACCTCTAAATCTGGGGCTGGTGACTGGTATCTCTGAATTTAGAGGGGAGATCAACACTTCTGAGGAAGGGGTGCTACCTAGCTGATGTGGGTGCTTCTGGAACACCATGGAGCTGGTTCTGCAACTACTGGGAAAAATTACAAGGTGGGCTCAGCTACTGCCACAGAAGGAACTGCTACTGCTGAGGTGAAGGAGCATTGTTGGGGTGACCTCACAGGAACAGGAAGCAAGGAGAAGTCCCTTCTTCCTCCTCTGGCCCCACTATCTCCCTCTAGTGGCCCTTACTGGAAGAACCAGAGACAGCTGACAACAGAAATATCAACTCCAGATCCAGTATGTCACAGCAGAAAGTACAAGGTTTGTTGGGGGAGACAGTAAATTGATAACTAGCACCGGTGCCTTTATAAAGTACTAATAGAAAGAGGAACTAATATGAAAATTAACTATATTTCAAAAACAAGAAAGAAGGGAGACAGAAAAAGTTTAGAGATGATGGGCCTGTCAGAGTTGCAAAAGCCGACTGCTTCTGGACAAGAGTATAAAACGAGATTGGAAAGGTCTTAAAAATCATGAATTGAAAGATGGGATTATTACGGAGACAAATAGGTTTAGAGTGTATCTTCCACTTACTTCCATGTTACTTCCCAAGGGGTGAAACCTCACCCATTTCAGTATCACTACCGGTGGATTCAGAGTGAGGCAAGGGAGTGATGAAGCAAAGAAATACATAAGTGTAATATCTAAGAAATTTTATATAGTAAAGAACTCGAGCATGATTAGTGTACATGGATCTGACTATAAGAAAACGATAGCGTTAAATTTGTGTGTCAATTTGGCTATGTCATAATACCCAAATATTTAGTCAAATATTATTCTAGGTGTTCCTGTGAAGGTTTTTTAAAAGATGAGAGTAACATTTAAATTAGTTGATTCTAAGTACAGCAAAACATCCTCCACACTGTAGGTCGATTCATTTAGTTGAAGGCCTGATAGAAAAAACAGCTGAACTCTCTGAGAAAGGGAATCCTGCCAGTGTATTTCCCACAAACTTGAAAAGAAATATGAACTCGGAGCCCTGCCTGGTGGTACAACAGGTTAAAACGCAGCACTGCAAAACTGGCCACAGCCTCTTCAGCTGAGTTTGTTTCCCACCAGGGAGGTGACCCACATGGCATGACAGACCTCTCTTGACCAGCCCGCTGCTCCCCTCAGCATTGTATTTCAGTTGATTCGTCTGTTTTGCTCCCTACTCTGTCTCTGGTGAGTTTTCTCATTCCCCACATCTCTGGCCTGTATCCCAAGTCTGTATGCATAAATAAATAAATCTTAAAAAAAAAAAAAAAAGAAACATGACTTCTTCCTGGGTCTCAAGACACCCACCATACTGCAGGTTTTGGGATTGCCAGTCTTCACAATCACATGAGCCAACTCCTTAAACACAAGCTCTCTCTTTATACTTATTGGTTATGATTCTCTGGAGAACTCTAACTATATACCGAAAATGTTCTGAGGTAATTGTATTGTTAAGCATAAACCCAAACTAAATAAACCCCAGGGGCCTAAAATTCATCTGGAATCTCAAGGAACCCTGAGTAGCCAAAACAATTTTGAACAAGAATAAGGTTAGAAGTCTCACACTTTCTTGTCTCAAAAATTATTACAAAGCTACTGCCTGCCCTCCTGCCTGTGTCTAAGCAGTCTTTTTCTTAACAAACCTGCCTTAAAAAAAAAAATGCAGCCTCTGCCTGTTTTTCCTTAACAAAATTGCTATGTGTCACTGAATATAGCGGCTAGAGGCCGTGTGGGGTTACCGCTTTAGGAGGGGAGTGTCATTCTCTCTGTAAGAGCAGAAACAGGCATCTGGTCTGAAAGAGAGATTGAGGCAGACTGTGATACATGAATATCCGTGTTCACTTCTTCCAGACTTCACTTCCCACTAGGGTTGCCAAATTTGGCAAATAAAAACACAGGATGCCCAGTCAAATTTGAATTTCAGATAAACAATGCATGAAACATGATTATACTGGAAAAGCACTTGTTTACCTGCAAATTTAACTGAGTATCCTGTATTTTATCTGGCAGCCTTACTTCCCAAACTCCCTAGCAGTGTTACCACGTGGCTGAAAGTAAAAGTGGTGTGCCTTTCTTTCAGGCCTAGGGTGCTCTGAACAGCTTGGGGGCAGAGTCACAAAATGGAAGAAGCCTGGGTTCCGAGTGGCCAGTTAGGACTGGCGTCTCTCCTGCACTAGGACAATGTAAACAAGAAACATTGATCACTAAGCCACCAGGTCCGGGGAGTTGTTTGTTAGCGCAGTTACCCTATGCCAAGGGTGCCCTCACCCAAATTCAAAAGCTTTTCTCATCTTTTCTTTAACCTTAAAAGCCTATGACCCTGGTAATCATCTTTTTTCTTGAAACTCTCTCTTCCTCTGATATTGTTTCTGGTCCTTTGATGATGACGATTTTTAAAATAATAAACAGTCATTCATGAAGTTCTTCCTATGTGCCAATCTCTCTTCTAGTGTTTCACTTACTCTTCATAGCTCTGTGGTAAGTGCTATCACCCCCATTTTAGAGCTGAGAAGAGATTTAGAGATGTTGACTCATTTATCCAAGGTCTCACAGGCCTTCTCTTGACCTTGCCTTTTGACAGTCCCACCCAGCTGTTGTATTATCCTGCCCAAATGGGTCCCTCTCTTTGCCCCTGGTTCCACATTTCCTAGCCTGTGGGGGTGCTGATGGCACTCAACGTGCCCCAAATGCAGTTATTCGTTCTTCTTACTGTTCTTAACACTTTCCTGTGGGAACTCACTTAATTCCCACAACATCCTTGAGAGACAATGTCACTATGCTCTTATCTACACGGTAGGCAGTGTCATCCGCAGTGTCATCCGCAGTGTACAGAAGAGCAAACAGGCTGAGAGATTCAGTATCTGGCTCGTGTTCCACTGCTTAGTACACAGTAAAGCTTAGGGCTCATTTCACAGTCTAGATCTCAACTGCCTGCTTCCTGTGCTCATTCGCGACCCTACCCTTACCTTTCAAAAATCCTACCTAGACTTCAACGTCTAGTTCAAAGGTCGATTTTCTACAAAACCTTTTAAAGTCTTTCAAGCTGACAGAGCGCTACCTTGTGTAATTTTACAGAGCACTTACTTGGTATCTCACGTTTTCTGAAGTAAACAAGTAACTTTAATTTATTCTCATCTTAAGAGGTTCAAGTAATGACAGGGAGCAAGAAATCTGAGTATCCCTGTTAGGGGGGAAGGATGCCCTAAAGGAACCCTGCAGAGTTTTGTGGACTCCACCCCCTACTCCAGAGTTCCTTCAGGACATCCTTTCCCCCTAACATCCCTTCACTCCCCAGAACTTACAGCTTTCTATTTTGATTAGTGATCCTGTATCTCTCTAACAACTCTATCAGCCTAAGACAGGAGGCTTAGCTAGGTCACCTTCAGGCCCCTAAATCAGGTAAGAAAAGAATCCATCGTGTTTAAATCCCTGGGGCCTGTACACATTACATGTTTAGATGAAGGTAAGAGGGTCTGTTCAAGAAAAGTGATTTTTTTTTTCTGCAGGGGTGACTGGTAAAGACATGTCAAACACTCCCTCTCCTCCCACCATCATTAAAGAACAAAAAAGCATCTACCTCTAGGTATATGAAGCGTCTGGTTTCTGTTTTAGCTGGGACCAAGAAGGAAATGACTTTTCTCTGAAATTGTAGACGCCCAACCCAGCTGCAGCATTGTTAGACCTCAGGGTAAACAGGAAGCTTCCTGCCTTGGGCCCTTCATGTCCCTCTCCCAGACTATTAAAGACTGATAATAGCCTGGTAAAAGGACAGCTGCTGGCCATAAAATCAGACTGTCCCTTAGATCCTTAGAGAACAGCTACTGGATCCCTCCAAGGTCAGAGAGAAAACAGTCTTTCTCCAGGTCACACCAGGTGTGTCTACCTTGCTGAGATCCTGTTATCTTTTATGATCACTTGCAACCATAATAGTCTTTGTAGAGTATCAGAGTGATACTGGTTGAGAAGGGATTCCCACTTACGGGCCCTTGAAATCATGTTTTTCTGGGGGTGATGCGGTCTATTGTGAAGGCTAAGCAGAGACTGCCAGAGCAGTGAGATCACCCTGCCCCATGGACTCTGAGTCACCTCTTTCATAGAGAAAGTTAGCCCTGACTATCACCCCCACAAAGAGGCAAAGACAAGAATCCCTGAGGGCAAAAAGTCGAGAGCTCCTGCCTCAGCAATAAAGAACTGAAACAGGACCTCAACACTTCCTGCAGAGTGGAAGGCCTGGGTTTGCAGCTGTTGGGGAGGGAGGGGGGCATAGTTTCTGCCAACTGGAGGGACACTAGGGCAGGGGTGATCATCTTTTGCCAAGAAGGGCACTCGGATGTCTTGGCAGAAGGCAGAGGGCTGCCCCAATCTGTGTGTACATTTTCAGAAGCATTTGACTCTGGACCAAATTCTCTCAGCTGTGCTAAAGCTGGGGCGATGGCTGGGAAATGCTTATTGGCCAGGCTGACTAGAAGCTCCAACAGAGGGTGCTGGGGCTCAGCCAGCAGCTTCCCTTCAGCTGGCCAAGTTGAGCTTCTGTCACGGTCAGAGGGAGTGTGTCAAAATTCCAATTCTCAGGGCTCTCCAGGAGCTGCTTGTGATTGTCCATCTATTTTGAAGTTCTTGCTTGCTTGAGTTTTTGGCTCAAGTGGGAAATGAATGGTAATGATGCAGCCTCTTACCTGGCTCAAAGAATGAACAGAACAGCCCAGCAGGGCTCAATGAGCTTACTACCACTGCAGGGGTGGCTTCATCACCAAATGGGGGCCAGAAAGATACCATCTCATTCAACTGTGGATTTAGCTACACTTTACCAATTCATGTTGCCATGTTGGCTTCTGTGACCCAGGTCTATCAGTCATGCACTTAAGAATAACAAAGAAACTGTTTTACTTGCTCAGGACATGGAGGCTTCACACTGCTTTCTCTTCTTATTCAGAGAAAAGATGACTTAAGTTCCTCCTCACTTACATTCATGGGTAGGGAGAGATTCTAAGTGCTAAAAGCAGAAGACTGAATCTTTCCTTCTAACCTCACATGTTTGAGTCTAAGTAAGTGTTTCAGCTGGGATATCACCATTGCTTAAATAGATCTTAAGAACTTAAGAGCTCAAAGGGACCTTTAAGAAATCCCATGGTTCACTGCAATGATATTGTCCCTTAGCTGCAGGAGAGCTACTAGTGCTCCCACAGAAGGCCAGAGTCCAGAACTGCCTCCCCATGCAATGCTCTTCTTACTGTGACCTTTTTTCCCCCGAATTATTTGTATTATTTTACAAAAGGAAATTCACTGCTTATATAACCAACAGTTGTTTCATGTGCATATAAAAGACTTTTCATTTAAATGAGCAAACCATGAAAAAAATCCCACTTAGAAAAGAGGATCTCACTTATTACCTCTGCCCCACGAGGCAGGCCTCTGCCCCACGTTCCAACTGCTGCCAACATACCATTTGGGGCCTTCAATAAAATTTACATTTCAATTAATTTACATTTAATTTTACATGTGGTAAGTTTAAGAGTGTCTTTACTGTGCTTGTCTGACAAGACAGATCCAGGTATACTTTAGACTTGAAATACAATTTCTTCTCTTACAAAGAAAATATTTACTCCCTAGAATTTGCTATAACCAGCACAAGTGAGTCACACTTGTCCCATTCCTAGCCCATCTTCAAAGAGAAAGAGAAGAGAATTCGCACAGGAGAGAGGGATGGGAGCACTTAGCGTGAGCAGAAAAGGGATCCCAGAGACGGGTGGTGCAAGTAGACCCAGCATGTTTGTGCTTTCAGACCCTGGGCTAAGGCTGCTTCAGCCTGTCCCCTGAGATTCCAGGTCATGTCCAAGGCAGGAAGTTGCAATGCAGGAGTAGTCCCAGGAGCCAGTAAGTCAGGAAGTAGCCTAGAATGCACTGTGTGACTGGAGAACAGGTTTTCCAGTTGAACAAAAGTCCCATGATAGAATTTCTGGGGACCTTCTGTCCTGGTGGGGGGTCTCCTGCAAGAGGCTTCCCAGGCACAGTCTCCAGGGATCTTAACAGCGGCTCTTGATCCTGAAGCAAGTGAGCTGGAAACCAGTACACAACTGGAGTGGAGGAGCCCAAAAACCTGGTGAGAACCTGGAAATCACAAGAAAGGGAAATCCACACATTTATTGGGATGTTACTGCCTCAAACTCTACTAGCCTGGCGATTCCAGGACTTGTGATGAACTACAGTCCCATGGTTAGAAATGTGTTATATAGGGAAAAAAATGCAACCAACCTTAGGATCTGCCTTATAAAGCTGTGCGTGGCCCTCCCTGGTGGTGCAACGGGTTAGGACGCAGCACTGCAAGCGAGCTGTAGCTGCTTCAGTGCGAGTTCAATCCCTGGCCCCAGAGGTGGCTCACATGGCGCAGCAGAATCTCCTGACCTGCTCCTGCTCCCCTCAGCAGTGCGCTTCATCAAACTGCCTGTTCTGCTCCCCCCTCTATCTCTGGTGAATCCTCTCGCTGCCTCTGTACCTCTGGCCTGTACCCCAGTTCTGTATGCATAAATAAATAAATCTTTAAAAATAAATAAATAAATGAAGCTGTGCATGACACCAGCCAAGAGACTTCAATGTTATGGCACATACAGCTACAAACTCATTGCCACAAAATGAGCAAATCAATACAAGAAACCCTGTAAGGTTTGATTTCAGCCCAGGGCCTGCACTCTAAGCTCTCAGCTTTGTGACATGGGCTTTGGGAGCTTGAGCCCGCTCCCCATTCCGTAAGGATGGCAAAGCAGAGGGGAGGGGGCAGGGAATCATGTGGCCCAACAGCCCCCTCCGATGATATTCAGAGCCTCGGTCTCCACACAGCCTGCCCCGCATCTAGCCTGGAAACGCTAGTCTTTGCTGGCTCTCACTCTATTGGCTAATCCAGCCACAACACTGAGCGCTACTTTCTATTTCCTCTGTGTCTCTTATTCACACAACTCAGACACGTTCACAACAGCAGTGGCCGCCTCCAAGAGGAGGAAACTGCCAAGGAGCGGGCCAGCAAGGGGACAAAAGGCTTCCTTGGGGCTATGCGGAAACTGGGGCCAGCGCCAAGGGAAAGAATTGAATGTATAATCAAACCCTTCCTCCAGCCCTCTCTAGCTACCCCCAGCACCCAAACATTGCACAAGACCTGTCCACTGAAGACTGAGCACCTGCCAGAGTTCAGCGTACCTCCAAAGTCAACAGCAAGTAGACATTCTGGGTCTGTGTCTATCAGGGAAGGTTCCAGAGCTATTCTGTTTGTTCCTATATCGCAGTCAGATCAGGTCCTTGTGCAAATCTCTGTGCACATGTCTTTCCATCTGCCCAGAATGTTCTTTCCTAGCTTTTTAAATGGAATTCTTTCTTACTCTTCTAGCCACGGCACAAGTGTGATGCTTCGCCTTAACTCTTTCAGTCACTTAGTGACTTTTCCCTCTGTGCTTTCGTGGTACTTTATCCCAAAACAGCAACCCCTCTTCTGACCCGCTGCACTGTCTGTTTATCTACTAATGGTCTGTCTCCTCGTTTCTACCATGAGACCCACTAGGGCAGAAATCATACATTACTTATGTTCCATCTTCAGAGGTCTGACCAGAGTCCAGCAAAAGCAAGCCCCCAAATAGTTGTCGAATTAGTAAGCCAGCAACAGGTCACTCAAACGGGAAGTCACTTGTCTTCTTTGTCCGTGGCCAAGGGGCTGCCCGTGTTCACACCCTGGGACCCAGCAGGAGGCCACCTCACCTGAACATGCATGCACAGACCACCAAACAGCAGCAGCGCTACAGCGTGGACCAGGTACACAAACACCCGAGGGCTGAGGAATCCAGGCTCAGGCTTCTCTAGAGTCTCACTGATCTTGTTCCTTCGCATTCCGAGCGTAAGGCAGAGCCAAGGGTGGGTGGTCACATATGTCCAAGTTGCCCAGGCAACCAGCACAGTCACGGGGGCAGCCAGGAGAAAATTGGGCACCTGCTTGAGCTCATAGTATCTCAAAAAGCCAACATTCCAGTAGATGTCCTGAATGTAGCTGTAGGCCAGGGGGAGCTCCCAGGTGCACCAAGGTGGCGCATTTCCATCCACGGTCCGGTAGCTCTTGTTCACAGCTAACTGCAGGAAGGGCTCAGGGATGGGGCGAGCTGAGCCTGGCCGACAGAACTGGGAATAGGCATAATACTGAAAGAGGGCAAAGGGAAGGCCAAGTGTGAGCAGTGACAGGGACACAGAGCCCAGCAGCTTCAAGAGCCCTCTCAGAGGATTCAGCACCATGAGAGAAGAGAAAAAGCTTCGGCACTGAGAATGCACGAGGAAGCCAACGCTGACTAGACCGTTGGAGCGCACGCCAGTGGCGAGGGCAAAGAGGAGTCCGCTGGTCCAGCTTCGGCCCCTTTCCAGCTGCCCCATGGCACTGAATGTCAGGAGGGCAAACAAAGCTTCTGAGTAACCTGCTGCCAGGAAGACACTGGCGGGACTGAGGCAGAAGAGCAATGCCCCATAAAAGGCCTGGCGGGGACAGTGCAAAACCAGCCGGCCCAGGTCATGAAGTGCAACTGCAGCCAGCACAGAGAACAGGGAATTGAGGGATGCCACTGAGATTAACAGGCAACTCCGCAGGCTCAGTAACGCCTGCAGGGGCCGCAGCAGTTCAGCCCCTGCCCGCAGGACCAGAGGGAAGCCAGGGAAGAAGGCAAAGTTGTGCTCATACAGATAGCCGTGCTCAGCAATGAACAGAAAGTGTTCAGCATCCCAGTGAGACAAGCCACCCAGGAGACATTCCACAATTTGGTCCACAGAGCCTGAGGGGGTGAGGCGAGGAGGAGAGAAGGCTTCTGCACTGTGATCTGGGATGATGGCATTGAAGAAAGCCTGTGGGATGAAGGAGAACTAGGATTGTGGTCGAGAAACCAGAAGAATTACCACTTTGTAAAATGAGGAAGACCAGACTTGTTTTGGGGAATCAGGAATTCACTTTGGACTCGCTAAGTTTGAGCTAAATATTCCAGAGCATAAGTCAACTAAACAGTGAGAGATGCAAGTCTGTGCAGGAGAACAAGAAGTGCGCGGCTGGTATTTAAAGGCATGAGACTGAATGAGATCACCCAGGGAGGAAGTGCATCTAGAAAAAAAGAGACCAGAGGGCTGGGTACTGGGTACTAGACAGGTCAACATTCAGAGGCTTAAAAGAGGGTGAGGATCCAGCAATCAAGGTAAAGAGGAACAGTCAGGAAGGGAGAAAACATTATGAGAGCCAAGAAAGGAAGTGGTCAACTAACTGCCAAGTGCTCTGATCGGTCAAGTAAGGTGGGACTGAAAACTGACCACTGGGGCCCTCCCTTGTGGGGCAGGGGGTAAAGCACAGCACTGTGAAGCTGTCTGCAGCCACTGCAGCACGAGTTCAATCTCCAGCCAGGGAACTGACCCACAAGAGGTTCAGCAGACCTCTTGTCTCACCCGCTGCTCCCCTCAGCAGTGTATTTCAGTAAATCTGCCTGCTCTACTACGCACGGTTTCTGGTGAACTCTAAACCCCTACACCTCTGGCCTATACTCTAAACCCCTACACCTCTGGCCTATACTCTAAACCCCTACACCTCTGGCCTATACTCTAAACCCCTACACCTCTGGCCTAAAAAATAAATTGGGGCTCTCCCTGGTGGTGCAATGGGTTAGGATGCAGCACTGCAAGCTAGCTGCAACTTCTTCAGTGAGAGTTCGATCCCTGGCCCGGGAGGTGATCCACATGGCGCAGCAGACCTCTCCTGACATGCCCGCTGTGCCCCTCAGCAGTATACTTCCTCCATCTGTTCTGCTCCCCACTCTGTCTCTGGTGAATCCTCTCACCGCCCCTGCACTTCTGCCCTATACCCCAGTTCTTTATGCATAAATAAATTGGGCCCTCCCTGGTGGCACAATGGGTTAAAGCACAGTACTACCAAGCTATCGTCAGCTACTGCAGCACGAGTTCGATCCCTGGCCAGGGAGCTGACCCACATGGCACACCTCCTGTCTCACCTGCTGCTCCCCTCAGCAGTGGATTTCAGTCAATCCTGCCTGTTCTGCTCCCTGCTCTGTCTCTGGTGAGTCCTCTCACCCCCTACCCCTCTGGCCCTGTACCCCGTGTCTTGTATGCATAAATAAATAAATCTTAAAAAAAATACACTGGTTGGTTTAAAAAAACAATGAAATAAAACACATGTCAAGGGCAGCCTTGAAGAAGAAAAGGAGTGCAAAAGGGCCAGCGCATTCTGAGGGCTGTCGGGGGTGAGGTGGCGAAGGGAGGCAGTGGGGGAAAGCAAGGCGACTGCCGACTAGGCATACACAGACAGCTTCCCCATTCAGCTACTGACAAAGTACTCAGCACCTGGTCAGGTGACCCACGCAATGCTTTCAGCTGTCACACCCTGGAGGCCGCTCTGCTTAAGAATATCAGGGTCTGGCCCTCCCTGGTGGCGCAGCGGGTTAAAGCACAGCACTGAGAATCTGAAGCCACTTCCGCAATAGTTCAATCCCCGCCTGCCCTGGAGGAGACCACATGGTGGGGCAGACTTCTCCTGACCCGCCCGCTGCTCCCCTCAGCAGTGTACTTTGTTGATCTGCCTGTTCTGTTCTCCACTCTGTCTCTGGTGAAGCCTCTCGCCGCCCCTGAGCCTCTGGCCTGTACCCCAGTTCTGTATGCACAAATAAATAAATCTTTAAAAAAAAAAAAAAAAAAGAATATCAGGGTCTGTGGGAAAGACCACCAGCTCAGACCGAGGAACCTCGGTCTGATTCTGTCCTTCTCCAATTTGCTATGTGACTTTAGGGAATCCATGTAACCTTTCTGGCCCTCTACTGCCTCTCGTGTAAAACAAGGGATTCTGTTTAGAAGGAATTAATAGGCTATTTCTAAGACTTCTGCCCAAATTTCACTAAAAAGTCTCAGTCTTTATGATTCCAACCACCGGCGGGCACAGCTGCAGTGGCGAGATGAGGGCTGTGTCCGTGCCTAGCCCCGGCACACGGCAACTACATTCAGGACAAAAGATCAGAGACTGACCTGCAGCACCAGAGTCAGGACCCGGCAGCTGACTGCAAACTTCAGCACCTCCTTCTGGGATGTGTCCAGGGGCCACATCCTTTCTTCCCCAGCAACTCAGGAGTGTTGCTGCCAGGACTGAGCTCCCTCAGGCTTCCAAACACCAAAAAGCAAGGAGGAAATGTCGCACATGGGCTGCAAGTAGAATTTTGAAAGCATTCTTTATGGAAACTCTCTTCAGTATTACCAAGGCAAGATGAACCACCTAACTGCCCAGAAGAGAGAAAAGCATCTGGAAGACAGATGGGGCCACTTGATGCCAGCCTCGGCACTGTGTTCTTGTCCAAAAAGTTCCACACCAACAAGCACCAAGCAGAACGCTAAGTATATAGAAAATCTTTTAAAAGCCTGTTGCATGCTTCAATGCAGGAATCAAAGTCCTGGGTTCAAGCTCTGCCTGTTGCTCAGGAGGTCTCATTTAGTCCTTCTGAGCTTCAACTCCTGTGGGAATACACTACCCCACAAAACTGTCCTGGTAGAGAAAGGAGGGAAGTGGCAAGTCCTGCTGCCTCACGCTGTGGCTGTGTGTGCTCTTTTACTCTTGCCCAGAATAATAAAGTAGGTCCCAAGCCAGAGACCGTAAAGTGGGGCGCAGGACTGAACTCAAAGTGCACACTGTCTGTACCCTCCGGCTTAGCCCTCTGGTGTGCGCTCAGCTGGTCTGTTAAATGAAGCGGAGAAGGAAAACCACCACTCAGCAGGACTTGAGCCAGGAGGAAGACGGAGTCGACTACCAGGGATGAAGAACTGTCATTTCCCATCTCTTTACTGGAATGACAGCAATGTATAAACAATTTCAAGGCCATTCTGAGGCAAGGAATGCACTTTAAGGCTTTTTTTAAAAAACAATTCCTTTGGCTAAGGAGCCGTGACTCCCAGTCATGTCAGAATGTTCAAACGCTAGCAGTCTGAAAAGTCGGAAGGGGGGGCAAGGCCAGAGCATCAGAGGCAGCTCATCAATTTGGGGTAAAGAACAATCCCTAAAAGAAAAAACATTTAAGCTGAGAAATTAACAAGGAAGATTGGCAGACTTATTTGACTCAGACCTTTAGGTTTTATTCACTTCTGGAATTTCCCTGTTCCACACTAGACTACATAATATATTCTCATTGCACTGTGCTTTGTCGTCTTTATTGCTAGTGCTTATTTCAGGAGTTTGTGGGGGCAGAATCAATCTTCTCCCAACTATATCCCCTGGGTCTCCCATACAGACATTTTAAGCCAGTGTTCTGAGTGGATGTGGTAAGAACAGAATGTGGCATCACTAGTACATTGATTCTGGATATAAAATCCGCGCGCAGAGTGTTCCTCCCACTCTATCTCATGGTTAAGAGCAAGAGGACAAAATCATTGATGCCACAAGGCAATAAAATTTCTCAGGAAAGGGAGCAAGATTGGCCAATAGCAACAGTACTCGTCCTCGACACAAGGGGGCGACTGCTGCTTACCCATCACCAGGAGGCCTGGAGGAAGGGAGGGGCCACCGACGCCACACTGGTTTGCTCATCAAAACTCAGTTCAAAGGCGAGCTTCTAAAAACCCCTGAGAGCAGCGGTAGTTTGTGAATCCACCCAACATTTCCAACATCTGACTCTCAGAATCCAGAGGAAGCCTAGAAACAAGCACAGCCGACCTCACACAGCTGCTCCTTCTCTTTCTGTCCCAGTATGAATTCACTCTTCTCCTGCCTTGCCTTCCCGCCCACATGCAGAAGAAAACTTGGTAACAAGAAAAGCACTGAACCCACCTCTGCCTCTTCACCAGGCTTCCACTCTTCCTTTCCTCTCTCCAAAGTCAAATTCTAGCCTCAGCGACCATAGGAGACTCGAAAACAAAAGAAAGCCAGTGAGTGCTCCCTCTCAGCTAATTGCCACCCTCATTTCCCAACAACCCCTTTGCGAAATCAGACTCTCTGAACTGGCAGGACACTTACAGAGCAACGAGTTTTACTCTGATTTCCCGTGAGATAAATATGCCCCAGAGAGGTGAGTAATAAAAATCTCCATAGAGATCTCATTATTAGACCCTGTAAGGCCAGTATAATTACCATCGCCATTTTATGGATGTGCAAACTGAGGCTCACAGGGTCGAGCGACACACCCAAAGTCAGTACTTATAGAGGTCATGTTTGCTTCAGACACCTGGTTTCCCCATCGGAGCCCACCCCGCCAAAGGGGGGCTCCGGCCAGGTCGGGCCTCCCAGTCCCCGGCTCAAGTCCACCACTTGTCCAGGATGGCGCACGCGCTAGCGGGGCATGCTGAGCGCCGGGAAGGCCCTAGCTGAGAATTTAGGGGAGCCAGCGGAATTGGAGCCCTGACCTCTCCTGCTAAGGTTAACATGCCCCGTGGGGTGGGGAAGTCGCTGTGACCCTGCACCCTGAGCCAGGCCTCGCTGGCCGTCAGGGGGCCGCGCCCCGCCAGCCCAGGCAGGTCTGAGGGCCACTCTAGACCACCTCTTCCCAAGGGGGGCACGGCCCAGGGGCTACTCCTGAGGGGGGCCGAAGGGGCCGGAAGGCAGGGGAGGGCGGGAGGCGGTAAAGGAAGAGGCGGCACCGGGGCCGCGATGGCGGAGGGGCGGGGCTTCCCGCTTCTCGCAGCCGCCACTTCATCTTCCGTACCCTCCGGATGACAACTTCCCTCCCCACCCAGAACGCCAGGTTCCCAAGTTAGCGCCGCTCTCCCACCACCGGCCCGTCTCGACCACTCAAGTGGGGTCCGAACCTCAATTCCTCCATCCGGGGCCCCGGGCGGCCCGCGCCTGCGCACTGGCTCCGCCGACGGCTGCCCCGCCCCGCTCCTGCCCGGACTCCGGGCTGCCCCGCCCCCCCCGCGACGGCCATATTGACTCTGGGAGAGCGGGGCGGGGACGGCCTGTCCCCAGGACTTGGTGCCTCTCCGCGGTGGCCCCTGCCCGCCCGGATGACACCCGAACTGTTCGCCCTCGTCATCCTCGTCCCCCGCTTTCAGCTAGTCCTCCGGGGCGGCCGTTCCAGAGTCGGTGCTATAGCCCCAGTGCCATCCCGCAAACATGCAGAGTTCCCGAGGGTTCTGAGGCTCTCGCTGCTGTGGACTGGCCCTCGGCCCCTTCGTAGAAGACAGAGCCGCACTTTGCTCGCTGTCACGCAACAATAACTCCGCACAGGGCCCAGCACACAACAGCTGTTCTCTAACTGGAAAGAAAAGCCTTGGGGTTTCTGTGGCCAACAGTGGCACCCTGCATCCTGGGTTTGAAGAAAGTGGAGGATTCCCCTGACTTTCCCCTTCTCCAGCTCCAAGGACCTTCTCTCCTGCTTCAAAAAGACTCGGCCCCACTTCAGATGGCTAATGAGAATAGTGAAGGAAACTTCAGAAAACAACTCCCCCCCCCACCACACACACACACACACACACACACACACACACGTCTCTTTCTTCCTCATTCAAGCAGTCTCTCTCCTAGGAAGTGGGGCCAAAAAAGAAGAAGAGAAGCTGAACTCAACAAAACCGTCTGTTAGGGAGGAGCAGCCAGTTGGTATACCCCTGTAACGGAAACTGTTAGAACAACTTTGCACCCTCCTTAAAGGAAACAGATAATAAATCCTTCTCCGTTGGTGGATTTCTTGTTTCTCAGGATTCCAAAGCCTTCTGTGGTTTCAGTTATCTGCCCTGCAAACGAAGCAAGGCTCTGGGTTAGCCTCTGGCCACAGCCCTGGCAGAGGGAGGGGCTTATCTTCTGCAACAGCTACTAAGGTGGGTGGGAACAAAGAGAAGGTTGCTATCTCTCCACTCAAAGAAAACCAGCCCACATCAGTTGGGGGGTGGGGAAGGGGGGTGGGCAGGGACTGTATCTTCTTAATTCTTTATGACTCCTTTTGTCCCAGAAACCTGAGCTGCCCTCGGGTATTTGTTGTGTGTAAGGGGGGATAAAGTTTAAATCACATTTCAGTTGTGTTTTGGAGAGGGGGAAAATGGAGCGTGGGATGACTCTACCTCCAGGTTTTTCAGCGACACACACTCGTTCTCAGTTGCAGAGGCCTGTGCATGGGCAAAGCCGCAGGCACAGTTGAGGCTGGGGCGGAGGTTGTGGCTTGAATCTCTTGGAGTCTGTGAGGCTCCAAGTTGTTCTCTGCAAAGGCAAAACTGAGAAATGAACTGTTCTTGCTTTGTGAAGTCACAAGGAAAAAAACATGCATTCCTAAGATTCCCTGTCCATACTAAAGTCCCCCCTAAAATCTACTTATAAAAAGGACAGGGGTCTCTTATAACAAGTCAGAATGTTTTCTAAAAGCTCAACTGTCACCCTTTGGAGGTAGAACTTTGCCCAGGTCTTCAGCTCTACTTTCCTGCAATTTCTCCTTCCTTTCCTTCTTTGCTATCCCCCACCCACGTTGGCACTGTTCCTGTTTCATTTTCTGGCTTCTGCTCTGTCAGGAAAACAAGGAAGCTGAATCTTGTGCTCTCAAAGCCCTGGCTTGTCAGAATGGAAGAAAACTAAGTGGGATGAAAGGGGGTTCTGGGCTTCCAAGGCTGTGAGTAAGTCGTGGAGGAGTCAGCTCTCTCTAGGCTGCTTTCAGTCTGCAGCTAAAATGGAGCCTGCGTTTCCACAGGGAGCCAGCCGGCGACCAGCACTGTGGGAGGGTCAGGGAGACAGACAAGTAACCCCCACCACCAGTAAGACTCCACTCCCAGCCACTTCATTAGGAAGCAAATATCTGTACCACCAAGAAACAATATCAATGCCTGACCTAAACAGTTAAGCATTCATCAGTTCCTACAATTCTAGAATATAAGAGTACTGCATTTCTGTCTTTGAATATGCCTGGCTCTGCTCTTGTTCCTGCTTGAAACACTTTGCCTCCAGCCTCCCCTTTGGCCAGCCCACTACATTCAGGTCTCAGTGGTGGAACCATCACCTGCTCAGTAAGGATCACCAGGCTGCCCTGATGCCTACATATATATATACATATCACCCCCAGTGGGTGAGACAGGAGAGGGCCGCTTTACCTTATGTGGGTTAGCTCCCTGGCCAGGGATTGAATCAGGCCTTCCTGATATAGTGTTCAGATTTAACCCCTAGGCTACCAGGGAGGCCCTAGTTCTTGTTCTGCTTCCTTCAGAGCACTTATCACCACCTGGCTATCCTGTTAGGAATTACTCATTTGCTGGTCTGTTTCCCCTGCTTGTAGACAGCAATCACTAAAGTATTACCATTGCTTTTGAACAGTGTTTTGCATTTTATGTTTGCTACAGATCCAGTGAATAAATTAATTTAATAATATTGATATCTATATTTTATGGATGTGGGAACAGATTCAGGCAGGGGAAGAGACTAGCCAGAAGGTGACACGCCTAGTGGCGGGGTGGGAGAACTTGATTTCAGGTCTCCAGCCTCCCAGACTGGATTTTCCTACCACTCTATACTATTTTAAGCTTTCCTAGACTTACCTCTTCCTCTCTTCTTTCTTGCACAATTCAGCGTCTTTATGGGCTATTCTGAGAATTAACAGCACCTACCTACTCTTCCTCCACTAAATCCTTCTCTTACCTGTTGGAGTCATTGAACAATATCGGAATAATTTCTGTATGACAGGATGAGGCTCCAACATTGAGCAAGACCTAGTCGTTGTCCTATGAATATAGTCATAATATCTACTTCATGAATTTTATAGTACTTGGCATAAGGTGCTCAAGAATGAGGGCTGCTTAACTTTCTGATCAAAAACTATTCTCATGGAGCACTCACCTCTGGAGCAAGCTGACAACTCAGTTCTCTCCAGCTGCCTTACCTGGCTCCTGTCACCACATCTGCAGATGACCGCGGCCCAACCCAGGGAGAGGAAGAGCCCAGTTATCCTGGGTAGCTCAGTTTTCCAGACACTGAACCACCCGTGGCCTCAGTCCTATGGAAATGGAGTAGCACACCCTGTCAGGAGGCCTTGATGACAAGGCCACGCCGTGACCACATAGGTTTCTGATTCTGTTCCTGCCAACCGTTAGCATGCAGGCCTAATGCCTGTGATGACAAAAAGCACAAAACTCCAATTTTATGCTGCTTCTTTCCCCCATGGATAAAAAGTTTTTATGGACGGTTTTCAATGATTCTGGGTGGTATTTTCATACATCCTCACACTTAGGGTGGCACCAATCAGGTCTTAGACAAAGAACATTCTTTTTGGCCTCTGTCTTCTGTCTTTCAAGATTTGTTTATGCATATAGAGCTGGTGTACAGGCCAGAGGTGCAGGGGTGGTGAGGGGATTCACCAGAGACAGAGTGAGGAGCAGAACAGGTAGATTCAGTGAAATACACTCCTGAGAGGAGCAACGGAGACAGAAGTCTGCCACGCCCTGTGGGTCACCTCCCTGGCTGGGAGTTCCCGCTGAAGTGACTGAGGCCAGCTTTGCAGGCTGGGCTTTAACCCATTGCACCACCAGAAAGGGCCCCTGCCTTTTTTCTTAAAGATGCCCACCCACCCCAGGGCAAAGGTCCTACCAGGTCTCCCACTTAACGGAGCCAATCACTGATCCTTTAAAGCCCATGGACACTAGGTATTTTTACCCTTTCTTTGGTGTTTGCCTTTTATTAGTTGGAAAACCTTGACCCCACTGAAGCATAGTGGGAAAGGCCTCAGCTACTTGGGGGTGGCAGTGGCTGTAAGGCAAGAGAGCCAATGAGGCTGAGAGTATTGTTTAGGCCGGACTTGGCTGCTCTCCAGCTATGAAAGAAGGTTAAGGTCATTTGGGGGGTGGGGAGGGAGGAGCCTGGGAAAAGAACTACTGGCCACACCCCTGGGTTCTCTACTGGAGAGGTTCTATTTATTTCTCAAAAGCTAATTACTCACAGCTCAGTGGCTAGCAGTTCTCTCAGCCTCTGGTAACTCGTCAAGAGACTGGAGATCGGGCTAGACTTTCCCTGCATTGCAGGACAGCAGATGACAGGAACCCAGGAAACCAAACTGCTAGGCAATACTCCACACATGGCCCAGAAATGCACTTTCTAGACCAGAAAAGGCAGTTCAAGAGGCCTGGAGCAAAAAGTAGTCAGTGGCAATATAGTTCACCAAAATGCAAATATATAAAGCTCCCCATTTCATATATTCTGGAAGAGTTGGGCCTTGTGGTTGAAGATTTAGCCAAGTCTATTTCCCCCTCAACAGAGAAAGACATTTTATTCAATCCTGTCTCTGATCTAAGTATTAACTACATTTAGCTTGACAAAAACACTTGCTTGAAACTGTTGGGGCAGTCTGATTACATGCTATTGATAAACACAACAAAACGCAGCTTGTCTGCCGAGCACAACTAGACCCAGTTACCCTGGTTGTGTTCCCTACGGATGTGCAATGTGGTGTTAGAAGAGCATCAGCGTCATATAGGGCCTTTGCTTGGTGTGTCAGCCAACCACTCTACTTTCCTTTGCTATCAAATAGGAGCCACAACACTCACTTCCCAGGCATGGGCTGTTGTAGAATTATTCGATGTGCCACATCTGGCACATAAGTGCGTACTCAGTAGGAAGTGTGTCACTTCTAAGTGTCCACAACAACAGCATTTTCTGTTACTGCTTCTGGTTTCTCCATTGTTTTTTCCCAAAAGCAGATGAACAGGGAAACTACATATTGCCAACAGTAGCCTCATAAAAGCAGCTGCATCTGGTCAACATTTACAATTTCATTCAACAAGTACTCGGTGGCTACTCTGCCAGATTGCGCAGTGGGACAAGAATGCAGCAGGAACTAAAATAAAGCCCCTGCACTCAGGGCGTATGGTCAGGGGAAGCCAGGCACAGGTGAGTTTAATAGACTATAGGCCCGATGGTAACAAATGCTATTAAAAAAAAAAAAAAAAAAAAGGAAGTAAGGAGGAAGGCAGCGGAGCAGGCTGCTGTTTCAAACAAGGTGATCAGGGGAAAGATTCTTATGTAATCAATAGACACCTAAAGGAGACCACACGAGTTATGGAGATTTCTGGGCAGTTAAGTGCAAAGGCCCCAATGTTGAAACAGCCCCGCGTACAGTGGAAGAGGGAAGAGAGCCCAGCTGAGGGTAGCAGCAAGTTACCGGGTAACCGAGGCCCAGGGAGGTCATTAAAAAGATGAGAACTCAGAGTGAGAAGCACAAGAGGATTTTGATTTTATACTATACAAGGGGCATTTTGGTTGCTGTATTGCAAGTATACTCAACCAGGCAAAGCAGAAGCAAGACAGGCTCGCTTGGAGAACACTTTTAATTAAAAAAAGAGGGTCCTCCCTGGTGGTGCAATGGATTAAAGCACAGCACTATGAAGCTTTCCGCAGCCACTGCAGCATGAGTCACAACCCAGGCCAGGGAGGTGACTCAGATGGCCCAGCAGACATCTCCTGACCTGCCCGCTGCCCCCCTCAGCAGTGTATTTCAGTGGATCCACTGTTCTGCTCCCCACTGTCCCTGGTGAATCCTCTCACACCAGCAACTCTGGCCTGTATTCCATTTCTTGTATGCATAAATAAATCTTTAAAAAAAATTTCAGGATACAGTGTCTTGAACTATACTGGTAGCAACTGAATCCAGTGTTTTCTGAACAGCAGCATTAACCGCCTAAATGTGGAAATGAGGATTTCTTTTGATGCAGTGAGTTGCCATTTACTGAGAAGTTACAAGAGAAATAGGTTATCTATGGGAAGACAGGTCATTGTGCGTTGGGAGTATTCAGTATTCCAAGCAGGGGCTTCCCTGGTGGCGCAAGGGGTTAAAGCACAGCACTGTGAAGCTGTCCGCAGCCTCACAGCACAAGTTCCCCCACCAGGAGGGGACCCACATGGCCGCAGCAGACCTCAGCAGTCTCACCTGCTGCTCCCCTCAGCAGTGTATTTCAGTCGATCTGCTTGTTCTGCCCCTCACTGGTGAATTCTCTTACCACCCACCCCCACACCTCTGGCCTGTACTGTACCCCATTCTTGTATATATAAATAAATCTTAAAAAAATAAATAAAATTTCTAAAGAAAAAACACACTCTTTCCCAGTTGTTTGTGTTTTATTTTTCTAGAGTCTCATCCATTTCTTTGGCCATTTAAGCCCACTTTTATTTCGAGGCTGACATGTTTTTTATGCCTAGAACTTCCTCTTGCAGGTAATATCACCTCAGAGCTTTCTTAAATTCAGACTTACACTGAAGCAATGAAGTGGAATACAGTCCAGATGCTGCCAGTTAGGGGCGGGGCCACAGCAAGGAGCCAGTGCAAGAACAGGCCCAGCCCCTCCCCAGGGGGGACCAGCTGTGAGAGAGCTTGGAAACAATCAGAGGCCTCACAAACGTCTTACCAAGATTTAATGTACATTTATTCTTAACACGTGGAACATATAGTATAAAGATTTCATACTGAATAAATGATATTCATTAAGCCAAAAAAGGAAAAAAGGAGGAATTTACATCAAGTTTTAGCTACATTGTTTGAAATACAAATATGCAGATTTTATCACTGAAAAAATCTCAATTGTGTTTCTTCATCAGGAACTTCAACTGAACCTAGAACTTTTTCACACCTCGATTAGAAAGAAAACAAAACAAAACAAAAACCCAGAAAAAAAATAAACTATAAGTTGATTGGCTGCTGAGACAGCAAGGACTTTTTACAGAGACCTGTACAGCATCACATCAGAGGAGTGATGTCTGGCAAGAGATTAAATAGCTGTGTCTCGCTTTGTGCAGGTCACCAACTTGTTAACTCGTCATACTATAAAGGGGTAGCTGGGGGGACCAAACTGTGGGGCTCCAAGGGTATGTGCAATGTACAACGTCATATATATACACACGTGGCAGCACAGTGGCTGCAGCTAAAGGTTAAAACCAGTTCTAAGAGGTGATCTCAGGGTTATTCATACAATCAAGGAGGAGAGAAAGAGGTCAGGGTGTTGTAGGTTCACACATGATACTTTGGGGGAAAAGCCTTTTTTTTTTTTCTCCTCAACGTTTAACTAAAAACATTTTTAAAAACTACAGCTTGCTGCTGACCCAGCGTTTTCTCTTGTTTCCATGTGAGACATTATTATTACAGTATGTTTACAGTATCAGGTGTACAGTACAGTACATGAAAGGGTCTACACGCTACTGCACAGGCCTCTCCAGTGAACAGGGTCTGTTCACAACTGCGAACTTCTTGGCTCCTGCAAGATTGTGAATGTACAACAATAAACCACGCACAGTTCAGCAGTCACCTTTTTTGTCCTTCAGAGGTTTTTTTTGTATTTTTTTCCTTTTTTTTTTTAACCATTAAAAACAGTTATGAAATGTGGCATCCCATTGATGCAAGGACTGGGAAAGCCATTTTTATTTTTTTTTTCCCCAAACTCACTGTAAACAACAGTAACTTTGGTTAAAATAAAAAAGTCTTCTATGTAGGCAGAGCTTTGTCTTTTCAAATAGGGTGGGGTCCTGAGGGGAGTAAGGTGGGCAAGGAAGAGAAAGGTAGGTGGGGGTCGGGGAGGGGGGAGAAAAAGGAGAAACAGGAGAGACTTTTTCCCAAGGGAGAAGCTGGACAGCACAGGGTAAACTGGATTCTGAGGTGGTTTTGCATAAATAAAGGGCAACAGTCAGTTTCTAAGTTCTCCACACACGCACACACACACAGGGAGGGAGGCGTCCCACGGCTGTCATGACTGGCCAATCAAAAATAGTACATCACAAATGACTTGTGAAACCAATGAGTTCATCAAGGGCGATACCGAGATGTCCAACAGCCGTGACTCGTACAGCGTGAACTCCGAGTGGTTCTCGTCCACTTTGGCCAGGGCCAGCAGTGCACGGGCAGCCCGCCGCATCATGTCCACGCTAGTTGGCTCAAAGGGCGGGTTCTGCATGTGGAGCAGGCTGGCCTGGCTCTGCTGGAACTGCGTGGCGGCGAGGCTGTCCTCCAGGAAGCCCAAGAGGTTGCCGATGCTGCCCTTCTGCACGGCGATGGCCCGGGCTGCCAGGCTGTCGCCCTGCGCCAGGTTGGCCAGCAGCACCACGGCCATCTCCCGGCACACCGGGTTCTTTCGGTCACTGAGGAAGCGCACCATGGTGCTATACAACTTCTCCAGGCGGCTGAAGGGGGGTGTGGCCAGGATCAGGTCCACATTGTTGTCCTGGATGCTGAGTTTGCTGAGGGTTTCCAAGACCAGTCTCTGCGGGGAAAGGACAGCATTGGGGCCCAGGGTGGAGAAGGGGTCCTGGGCTTCAGCTGAAGGGCAGACTGCCCAGTGGAGGAGTCCATCCAGGACCGGTAGGCAAATGCTCTCAGGGTACGGGGAGAGGTCCAACTGCCCCGAGATGTTGGCGAGCGTGACCAAGGTGTTTTCCCGGAGCATCTCCAAGCAGTCCCACCACCACTCCACCTTGTTGCAGCTCACCCCCTGGTCCTGCTCCTCCTCCTTCTCGTAAGTTAGCGGTGCCTGCTTCCGTTCCGGGTGCTTGTGGTGCAGCAGGATCAGCTTGCCCAGGATCAGCAGCAGTCCCGGGTGTTTGGACATCTCAAAGTCGTTGCCTGGGACAAATGACAGGCTTCGGATGGTGTTGGAGACACAGACGCAGCGCTTGGCAAGGGAATCCTGCCAATCCAGAAGGGTACACAGTGGGGTCTCATCTTTACTGTGGGGTTCGTCCTCTAGGATCTTGATGTTTCGGTGGCTCTGCGCTGGGCTGATGCCAAATGGAAACTTGCTGCTCTCCTTGGTGGCTTCAGCACTCTTAGTTCCCTCCTCGGTCAACGTGCTAGACCGGGTGGACAACATGTCATCCATTGTGGCTGTGACCCGTTTTTCTGCAGGGCCATCAGGCGGGGGGCCCTCCTGCTCTGTTGTCCCTGGTGCACCCTCCACTATTGTGACATGCTTTCGGGTGACCGGTGGGCAGGGCACGTGAGGCCGGGCAGGCAGCAGCTCTGTCTTGCTTTCAAAATGGGTCTGGATATGCTCAGTGGTGTCCCCCCCACCAATCCGCCAGTGCAGCAGACCACTGTCGAACTCCTGCACGCGCCCAAGCTTATCTGAGCAGTCCACCACAAACGGGTCGTTCTTCGGCACGATCTTGACTGGAAGCTTGTCAAACTTACTGGTCAGCTTCTCCTCGCTGTTCTCTGGCGCTGCCTTGTCTTTGCCCGAAAAGGCCATCTCCTCATCATTTTCAACTACTACTTCTTCATCCTCTTCTAGTTTAGTCTCTAGAAGGTCTTCCCCCTCCTCCCCCTCAGTGGGGGCTGGACTAGACGCCTTGCTGAATCTCCCAGGGTCCAGTAGTGTTCTCTGACCCGGATCACCCACCTCGTACTCCTTTAAAATGCCGAAGATCTCAATCAGGCAACGTCGGAAATATTCCACAAGGAGCTCTAGCAACCCTGGGAGCTAAGAAAGAAAGAAGAAATAGATTTAAGGGAATAAAGAGGGCTAACAGAAGAATCCTTGACTTGAAAGACCCCCCAAGGTCTTCTACCTACCCACCGGGCCACACATCTGTACCAGCGCGAGCGAGTGGCAGTCTCCGTCTCTCCTGTGCCCGGTGCCCATCTCCTTCCCAGCCAACTCCTGCTTTTCTGCACTGGGCTCAGTTTCCTACTCACTGGTTGTTGACATTGTCCCTCTTGGGACACTCACTATACCCCACTGCCAAGTGGAGCCCAAGGTTAGGTAAGGTGGGATGGCCCTTGCCAGCATGAGCTGAGAGAGGGAATGCAGGATACAGAGACATTCATCTGCGTTTTCCTCTAAGCTCCCCAATATTCTCAACACAATCACTGGTCCAAGCTGGTGCTAAGCAGACCTAAATGGCAGCCTGGACTCTGTACAGGCCACTTACCTCTAGAAGAAAATGATCATCTCCAGCTATATTACTTTTTTGACTGACAATTTAGCAGAATGAGAGAAAAAAGGGCTTAGAGAAAATTCTAGATTTCTTAGCAGAAAATTCTGAATTCTGTGGTTTGAATCCTGGCTTTTCTAGGTACTAGCTGTCCACAGGTCTTTAAACTTTCTAAGCTATTATTTTCCCATTTTTCTTCAAGAAACAATGAAAATTCCTAAGCTTCAGAGGGTTGTTCTATGGCTTAAATGGATTGTGTAAAATGCCTGGCAAATGGGAATTGTTCATTGTTTATTCCTTTTCTCTCACTGGAGGCAATATTATAAAATGGACACACAGACAAACTTTGGGAGCAGAAAGGCAGCTGTGAACCTGGACAAGGGTAAAACTCTGAGCCCATTTACATTATCTCCAAACGACCACACTTGCCTCAGAAGACTTATGAGGACGGTAAGAAAGAAAATGTTAAGTACCTGGCACAAAGTGAGGACACAGTAAGTGGTTGAGTGTTACTAATAATGACCTCTAGTCAGCTCCCTGATAGACAGGCTGGTGGGTAGAAGGATGTTCAAAAGACTGAGTAGGAAGGTAGAGTAGAGACACTTCCCCAGTCACTAGGAAAAGGCCATGGGCTCGTGCAGTGGAGAGGGTCTAGAGAACACCTCTGCAGGAAGATCATTAAAGTGCCTCCACACCACTCCCCACAAGTCTTACACTTCCCGTCCTGGACCTTAGGAAAATGGGTTCAACAGCGCTCTCTTCTTTCAGAGTACATGATGAAAGCAAGGGAAAAATAAAGAACTGCTCTACTCACTGATAAAGACCACAGGTTCTTGGTCGTCTAGAAAATATGGTATCTACAACGACGACAACAGAATCTGCATTTCTTACCAATATAAGAAAGTTTCTCCCCAGTTCCCTTCAAAGTGAATCTCAACGCCCGACACAAATTTCTATTGTTCTGGATCTGTGACCAGTGCCAAGTACTGGCACGAAGAGAGCAGACACACAGCATGAGAAGCGAGACCACGCTGGCAGGTCGCTTCAGAATCTCAGTGCCCCCGTGCCCTCTCCCCCTTTCCACTCTTCCCCAGGAATCTATACTTACCTGACTGAGGTTGAAGGTCATGATGCTGTTGTCATCATATAGCAGAATGTTAATGGTGTCTAGTGCCCACGTGCTCTCTGCCAGCAGCCCAGACTTGAGGGACATCATTACCCGCCATGCCTCTGGGGTTCCTGCAACAAACCTCCATGTTTTCCATCCACCAGTCCAAGCTGGCTGGTGATTCCCACACCAGAGTCTCTGGCCCATCGGTCAGGCCACTCTGAAGATCACACTTAGCAGACAGAGGACACACACCTGTCCCTTAGGCTTCTAGGTTCTCTCAGTGAATCACTGCATGGTGATTCCTTCAAATGAAGCCTGAGATCAGCTGATTTCTTCCTCACCCAAAGTTCACTGGCTGTCTATTTTAGTCAACAAAAGACCAGATTTAACCTCATCCAGAACATCGGGATGGAGAGACAAACATAGAACAGGTGAGAAGGGGGAGAGATTAAGCCACCCAAGCAGGGTGGTCTCCTTACCAATGTCTTTCATCGTAAGCCGCCGCCTCTGCTTCAACACAGGCTGTGTGGCTTCAATAGAGCCAGGTGGGAAGGTGATGTCTCGTCGAATCATGGGGGGCTGTACGGGCGCAGGTGCGATGTGCGAGGCAGGTACTGGAGGACCTGCCTTCTGCATCTTCATCCCAGAGTGCAGGAATGGAGACTTGCTAGGAGAGGTGCGGTTCTCCATTGGCCGGGGCAGGGGAGCGGGGCTGGATACCTGAGGAATGTGATTCTGCATGCTTGGCGGGGGCTGGTAGTTGGATGGAGGGGGCCTTGTCATGGGGGGCACGGGAGCAGAAGGGCCGTATGGCGGCTGGCGCGTGCCATGGGAAGGCCACGGGCCTTCATGGTTGGCCCTCTGATCCGTGTGCAGCATTTCGTCTGTTCGGTTCACGCCGTGATAGGCAGGGCCCTGGGGGGCAGAGCCCGTGCTCTGCCTGTTGGCGTAATTGTAGGTCATGTCGTTACGCCCCTGCCACATGGTGCCTTGCTGAGCAACCTCAGCGGACGCCTGTATGGGGCCGCCCATCATTTGTGGTGGCATATTCTGCTGGGCATTAGAGCCAGGGGGTGCAGAGACACGGTCTCGGCCAAACTGGAATGGAAACTGGTTCTGGGGGCCGCCTGCTGGTCGGCGCTCGGCGGCGGCGGCGGCGGGGTAGGTGTTGCCATACTGGTTGTACACGTCTTGCTGAGGGGAAGGCTGGGCCGCTTGCTGCTGGCTGGAGGCCTGGGGCTGGGCCGGGGGCAACTGCTGCTGCTGGGGCTGCCCCTGCCCGGTGCTGTATGGCACGCTGTACATCTCCCCTTCGTGCCGCTTGGCAGGAGGCCCGTACGTGCCATCCATCGGCCGCTTGTAATTCTAAGACAGGGAGGAGCAGAGGGGAAGTTCATACTTCGCACTCTGGGAATCCAGACCCACAGCTACCCCAGTAATTCCACGGGCTTACTTCTGCCCCTCTGGAAGAGGACACAGACACCCAGGGCACAAAGGAATGGCCACTACAAAGTAACTTCTGAAGCTTGTTTACAAAGCAACCACCATTTTCTATTCCCACCTCGCTCTCCCTTCCTCTAAGTAGGAAAATGTAGAGAAGTTAAAAAAAATCAAAATAAGGTGTGTTTCTAGTTCTTTTGGAGAACTAGAGGTTGGACTGGACTGGACTCAAACAGGAAAGAGACTGAGAGCTCCACTCTTCAGGCAAAACCCGCCAGGGTGTCGCAAGTGAGCTTCCTTAGACCTCTCCTCTTAGATTCTGAGCTGCCCTTTCCAGGAGCATCGAGTGGCAGTCGCCAGCATCCCCTCCTCACCTGCTGCTGCTGCTGCTGATACATTGTAGTCTGCTGGCTGGGGAAGGGGCTGCCGGAAGGGGTGCCTTGAGTGGAAAACTGATTGCCATAGGAATCATGTCTGCAGGAGGGAGAGAAACAGGGCATCACAGTGGGAACAGTGGAGTCGAAGTCACAGCGGCAGTGGGCCCAGCTCCACTCACCGTTGCTGCTGCTGCTGCTGCTGCTGCTGTGGGGGGTAGCGACTAGGAGAATACATCCCAGAGTCTGGGTTGGAAGGCATGAGATTCGGCTGTGGGGCTCCAGTGCCCATGCTTCCCTCAGGTCCTAGTCCAGGCTCCGTCCTAAACAGATGTGGAGAAGCAGGCTGAATCTACTATAGCTGTGGGTGCTGTGGTGGAAGAGGAGTGGGGTCATGCTTACCTCACTCTGTCATAAGGCCCTCCGTAGGGATAGTGCTGTCGCGGTCCCATTGCCACATTTCCCAGCCCAGGGCCTGCAGCTCGGCTGTAGGGGTCCCCCATTCCACCGTTGGGGCCCTGCCCTGAGGACATGAAGGGATCACTCCCTGGAGCTGAATGCAGAAAGAATGGTAGTGAGCAAGCTGGTATGGCAGCAGGCCAAGCATGTATCCCTAGCCAGCCCCTAAGGCCCAGGCCCTCTTCAGAACTCTGGGTCAGTGCTACTGTTTCCCTGACAGGTTCATAACTGAGACGTAAAGAGGCTGCAACCAACAAAGAGCACACACTTGTTATGGGTGACAAGGTAAGACTCGGGAGACGGAGCCAAGAGGGAAGGTAAAGACAGAGGAGGGTGGTTAAGCCCAGAAATGCCTTACGTCACAGGATGGCCCAGCAAGCATCCTAAGTCGTCTTAAGCTACTTCCCCCACTCCCCAAATTCCTAGTCCTGTCCTCAAGGGTACAAAGCCAATTCAACTGGTTACCTTTCCTCATGCTGCCATAAGGATCCTTATTTGGCTCATAGGACATGCGCCCCATCATGTCAGAGGTATTCATACTGGGCTGGTACCCAGGGTTTGGAGTCATGGAATTCCGCTTCTGGAATGTGGGGTCACTTCCATCGGGAAAGGCATCCTGAATCCCAACAGAATTGCTCCTGCTCCAGAGTGAGGAAAGCCAATCAAATGTCAAATTAGGCCAACAAAAGCTATTCCTCCTATAACTCAGGGAAAATGGGAGCTGCTGGCCAGGCAGGCAGAGCAAGGACCACCCTCAGCGCACGCACTTCTGCCCAGGCCCCCTAAACCACCAGCTGTGCCCCTGGCCTTACCTCATGCCCGGCAAGGGGGGTATCTGACTGTGTGGTGTGGATGCTGGAGTTGGTGGCTTCAGGTCTCCTCCCTCTGCCATGGAACTGCTGGTTGATTGAGGTGTCTGTGGCCCCTGCATAGACCCTGATCCCGCTGTGGACAGAGATATGGGGTGAGCAGGAAAGTGAAGATCCATGGAAACACACGGATTCCCTGGGATCTTTTTGGAAAAGATCTTAATGAGGCTAAAAGCTAGGTAGTTCTCTCCTGAGAGCTGGGGCCTTGCGAGGCCACAAAGAGGGGAATCTGAGGGCCTATGGTTCTCTGCTACTGTTTCCCTGTTGGAGAACAGAAATGAGGTGATGATGCCATCACCATGCTGGTGACTCCTTGAGCTTCCACACCACCAGTGACTTCAAACTTCCCAAGGACTTTCTAACCTGTAAGACAGAGCCCCTGGAATCCTGGGAAGGAAGGTTCTATCAACTCAAACCTGCAGCGCAATTCAGGAGCCTAAGGAGACCCTATTCGCAAGCACCTGAGCACCACTCAGCTTTGAACATTCCTCTAAGCTGATAAGCACAGAACTACCAGTAATTAATGTTTCCAATAGTTACCAACCCTAGCAGCAGATATCCCACTGCTTAGGCCTTTCCAGATGATGAGTCATCTCAAGCACTCATTATATCCTCAGAGGTCAACACCAGGGCACATGTGTTTACACCCACCTTCTAGGAGGCCTGGCCTTCTTCCCTCCCATGCTTGCCCAGGCCCCAGTCTCCTCTCAGAAAGGAGGGTGGGCAGTGGCACTCCCATCAGTGCTCCATTCATAGCTGCCCCGCCCCTCCCTTCCCATTCATTACCATCTTGGCTCCCTGGGGAATGCAGGCTCCAGTCTGCGCAGCAGCATTCTAAGGCGCTGACATCAGTGGGCCAAAGCTCCCAGATGGCCCTGCCTCACTGCTATTTGTCAGATTTCCCTACTCCTCTGGTGTCCCTCCCACTCACTAGTTTACAAACATTGGGCAGGATGCCAGGTGCACAATGAAAATTAAAACTTAAGGGCTGCTACAGACTACCTCCCAAGGGAGTCGCCACTGCCCGTTCTTCAGTCTGCCAACCTGTGCAGCCACGTGGCAGGGCTGAGCGGAGCACACATCCCTGGTGGCCAGCACTGCTGAGTAAGGAGCCTGGACTTTAAGGGTGAGGTCACCCTTAAAAGGTGAGCAGCTCACCAGATCCTTACCAGGAGAGGGAGGCTGGATCTTGGGCTGGGACTTCTTGGAATCGGCAGCTGCAAAGATGTCTGGGGGAGGGTCTTCTCCCCGCTCAATCTTGCACTCAAAGGCATAGAGACACTGGATGTACTGCTTTTTCAAGGAGCTGGCAGCACTGCTTGATGTGCCGACATTGAGGTTGGTTGCAAGTTCTCGCCATTTTTTGTTCTTGTTGACCTGTACAACCAACCAGAAGAGTTGGGGTACATCCTTCATCTGGTTTCCTTCCCATGATGTTACCAGCTATCCATCTAATGTAGGATCAGTTTCATTACTGAAAAGCTAGCCCTGCCTGGTAGATTGTCCACAACAAACAGTAAAGCTGTGATGGTCTGCCCTCCACCTAGGCAGGCTTTACCCAGGTCACTCCAACTACGGACAGTGCTTATTCAAAACAAGCATATTCCACAGCCCTGTTGGCAGGTCAGGCTTCTGCTCTCTGCAAGTACATTGCGTAAAAAAGGGCTCACAAATGGAGATTCACGGTAACACCAATGACCACACTGCCTTGACTGATTTTATCCATTGGGGTTTGTACACGTAACTGATTTTTCTCTCAGTGTGTGGTTCCACGCAAAGTTGACATTCTTGTGCCACTGCTCCCCAAAGCTCAGTGACATAAAACTGCAAGCCTTCTCCCTCACCAGGCACTAGCCCCAATTGTCTGAGATGATCCAGCCCATGATTTCTTTGTAGCTTCACAGCAGCCTGCTTATGGTCCTGTACTCTTTCCTCAGTACACTGATCAAGACCAGCCCCACTTCCTTACATTCTCTTCAAACAAGGCAGGTCTCCTTCATGTATTCTTATGCTTATGCAACCAACAAGTGATAAGCTTATCCTCAAGGGCTGGAAATATTAGCTTTCCAGTCCCAATCCATAAAGAAAGATGAATATATTGTGACCAGCTAGACTGGTACCTGTTATACCAGAGAGAATTGTGACTGACAGGAAGCAAAGCTGGGGACCACCCAGACGGAGGAGAACTGAATCTTCGCAAGCAGGTTAACAACAGAGATGACCGTGGTGGGCTCTATGCTAAGCTCTCCCCTCTCCATGCCATGTAAATCAGTCAACTGCAACAGCCCCTACCCTCTACATAAACTCCACTAATCCTTCAGAAATGCTCAAGGCTCATATCCTGCCTTCCTGGAGGCTTCAAAAACCACCTTATTAATAGCGTTCTTTTTGTTCTGAACTCACACTGTATTTATTTATTAAGATTTATTTTTATTTGTTTACACATACAAGAATTGGGGTGTAAGCCAGAAGTGTAGGGGGTGAAAGGATTCATCAGAGACAGAAGAGGTCTGCTGTACCATATGGGTAGGCTCCCTGGCTGGGGATCGAACTCCTGCTGTAGTGGCTGCCAATACCTTGACAGCATTGAGACTTGAACCCCTGTGCCGACAGGGAGGCCTAAGAACTCACATTGTCTTTAGAGTTCAATTACACCAGAGCATCAAAAGATCTGCATCATCCTGCAAAGTGGAACACATAAGCCCAGGTTTTGGGGTTCCCTCTACACTTTATTCTGTCTTCCATCCACTTTATCCCGCACTTCAGTCACTTACTCCATGGATCCAGGAGCCCAGCCCATCACACAGTATGCCAAACCTGGCCACTGTCCCCTTGCCCTAAGCAAGGAGAGGCCTAGCTATGAGCACTCAGTACTAGGGAGAATGGCAGATATAAGCCCATGGTCACCTCAGAAGCCTTTAGTGGCTTTGCTTCCCACGCCAGTTATGTGGCAGGGTGCACGTGTCTTGTTTTGTTTTGTTTTCCTTTGTGGGGGAGGGGAGCAAAGCCTGAAGCGAGAAGGAATTCATAACTGACTCTTGGTTGGCTTCATTCCAATCACTTTCTTTTCTGCTGGTGACAGCTGTTTTCCTCTTCTGATTTAGAAGCTTTGGAATATATCCCTTTCTAGACACGCCTCCACCCACTCCTCAGCTCAACCACAAACTCAGGCCCAGCAGCAGCCCCTGGTCTGACGAGCACAGAAGAAACAGGAGGAAAGCCTCCAGGCCTGTGTGCTGCTGGCATCTCTGCCTCACCTGCGTGCCTCTGAGGCTGAGTGTAAAAAAGAGCTGCGCAGGGCAGGGGCGAGGCTCAGAGTGGCATTGGGTTCAGAGGTTGCCAGCCTTCACTCAAGTCTCCCATACAGAATAGAACAATTTCCTACATACTTCTTCATAAATAATTTCTGTTAAATAGCTCCTAAAATCCCACCTTCACTGGGATGCTCCTACAATGAAAGGGTCAGCAACTACTCTGACCATCTTGCAGATCAATTTATGTGGCTGAAATGCTGCTAAAACTTCATCCTTTCTAGTTGTGGGCAGTCTAACAGGGAATGCACTGTCCTTACAAGCAAGAAAATCAGGATTGAGAATAGTTACACATCACTCTGGAAAAGGTCAGCATTTGTAAATGGCTAAGACAGGTTTCAAAACCCAGTCCCACCTCCTAGTACTGTGTCTGTCTACTGTACCAAGACAACTCTCGAGGAACTGGAATGCTCACAGACTTCTCCCATTTTTGCACCCAGTGAGACCACAGTTACACAGTAAACTTAAAGGAAGTATCTCATATACCCAGGGAGGTCTCGGCCACCTGGCTTTTCCTAATCTTCTGAAATTCCCATGCTCCCTGACCAGCCACTATATGACTCAAGAGAGCAGGAGAGGGCAATGTCTTTGCACACTGCATGAAGCCAAGCGAAGCAACTGAGTATTTAGAGAGACATGTTGAAACCACAGGAGAAGCCAAGTGCCAGGCACTCACCTGAGTCAAGCCACCAATCTCCTTCACAGACACATAGAGGCGATAGAGGTCCAGAGGTTTCCTACCCACAGCAGGCAGATTTGTCATGCCCATGGCCTTCTCCTCCGTGAAGGCCAGATAACGGTCTACCCACATCTTCCTCTCAGGCTCACCACCCAGCTCATATAGCTTGGTGATCTTCTCATTGGTTGTAGTAGAAGAACTGGATTTCTGAAAGGGGCAGGTCAAGATTAATAGGAACTCATTATATTAATAGGAACACTAAAGGTCTCAGATGTCCCTTAAAAAAACCCAGTAGTAAAGCTGCTTAATTTGAGGTGGTCACTAGATCCTGGATACTCTTTTATAGACTATTTCAGAGAATCCAAGAAACTAAAAGCATGACCTTAAGATAATGGGATGGACTAAAACGAAAAGCTACTTTTCTTTTTAAGGATGGGAAGGGTTTCCCACCTCTGACGCCAGAGGTTGCAGCAGTGGTTTTTATTCTCCTACTTCATAAGATAGGGAAAATGGGGCATCACCAAGGGTAAAAATGTTTCCAGCAACTCAGATGCTGACCAGGCCCCCAGACTAGACTGTCACACAGTCTAAGAGGTAGCACCCTGATAGCCGAGCCACAAGAAGACCAAGACTCCTACCCCACCTGACTTGCCTCCTCTGGTAGAGAACACAGGTCAACAACCATTCCTGCTGCTGAGCAGGAAGAGAAGAGTGGCCACAGAACACATCGTCAATCAGTGCCCAGGACGGGTGCAGTTTCACAGAGGCCAGTGAGGAAGATTCTAGACTACGGGTCTGGCTTTTCTCCAAGTCAGCCAGTTTTAAAATAATGCCATTTACATCAGAACCGCTGACACTACCACAAAACTCATTCAATGAGCTCTTGTTCTGGACCCCCTCATAAGGAGGGCAATAGCAGCTTTGTCTCAGATGATATAGTGATATATCATATATCACTATATATATATTATATATATATAATATATATATTATATATATCATTATATATATCACATATATATTATAGTGATATAATAGGCCTATTATAGTGCCTATTATAGTGTACTCCCTATTTTCCTTTCCTGTCACTGGACACAATGGGACAGAGAGAAATTGAGAAGAGGTAAGGTACAGATTATTACCTTGGATTTGGATTCTGTCTTGGGGGTCCCATCTGCCTTGTTGTTCATTTTGGTAGCTGGAGTTAACTTAACATCCCCGAGGCCCATCATCTCTGGGCTGGCTGCCATCCCTAGAAAAGATTTGTTCAATAGATTTGTGATACGAAGATCACTGGAAAAAATTCCTGGAGTGAGCAAGGACTAGAGGACTTACCTGCTGAATTGTTGGCCATGGTCCCACCCATGGGATATGGAGGTCCCTGAGGGTTGATCATGCCAGCCATACTATTAATCCCTTGTCCATAGGGAGGTCCAGTTCCCATCATGCCCCCTTGATTCATATTGGGGTAGCCTGGTGGCCTGAGGGAGAAGATGGAAAATGAGAGACAAGAATGAGAGACACTGAGCTTTCAAATTTGGGGAACTAAATAAGGCTGTGGAAGTCAAGATCATCTAGCTAGGCCTACAAGGACAAGGTCCCCCAAATCACAACCATGTATGACCTAACAAGATCTATTCTACTCACCACAAAAAAATCCTACAACAATTCAAGCTCCAAATAGGAAACCATTAGAACTTAGGAAACAATTAGAAATGATAAACTCCTGCAAGTCTGAAACCCAATAACATCTTTTGAGTATTACCTCTCTCTAGGTCACTTCCAAAGTCAAGTTGTGGCAAAAGGCCTAGATTAGATGCTCAGTTTTATCACTCTCTGCCACGCAAGACACCAACTAAACCGGACCCTCACAACATACCACCTGGAAGGGGCTCTGCATACCTTTATTTTGTTGTTGTTAAGAAGATTTAATTTATTTACACATTCAAGAACTGAGGTGTAGGCCAGCGGTGTAGGAGGAGGATGAGAGGACTCACCAGAGGACAGAGTGGGGAGCAGAATAGGCAGATTGACAAAGTACACTGCTGAGGGGAGCAGAGGGCAAGACAGAGGGCTGCCGCGCCATATGGGTCAGAGCTCCCTGGCTCGGAATCGAACATGTGTTGCAGTGGATGGCGATAGCTTGATAGACCTGAGACTTTAACCCCGTACCACCAAGGAAGCCCTCTGCATATTTTCTTGATGGAGCTACTATAAACTGTACTTTCATTATTCTGAAGTATCACCAAATCTCCCTCTTTACAATCAGTCACTCTAATCCTGCTATGGCTCATCAATATCCCAATAAGACAAGAAGTAATCCTGCTATGGCTCATCAATATCCCAATAAGACAAGAATTACTGTAAGAACTGTAGGCATCAATGAAGGGGTCCTTGAACAGCAGACACATTAGCACCACAGTCAAACATCCAGGACCACACAGAACATTACAAGAAATTCCTCACACCACTAATCCAAGTCATGTGTTTAACACTATAAGGACACTTAGTTTTCCTAACAAAGCAAAAGACCTCTAAATAAAATGTGTATTTGCCAAAATGGCATGGTTTAGGTAGAGAAGTATAGTGTCTATTGAATGACTTGACACTCTACAAATTTATTTTTTTGCACTGACACCCTCCTAACTTCCCAGGCCTTACCTGTTTTGGATAGAGTTGGCAGCGACATGCATGGCGACAGCAGTTTCTTGAGTTTTCCGGTTCATGCCCCCTGGTGGGGGACACATCCCTGACCCAACCTGAGGTGGCATATTGGCCATGTTAGGGCCGTAAGGCCGGTTGCCCATGGAGGCATGACTCATTCTCCCTGGAGGGAGTGTGCCATAAGGTGGGATGCCAGGCTGCCCATGCATCTGACCTCCAGCACCCATAGGGTTCATGCTTCCAGCCATGCCTGCACTGGGGTAGTTAGCGTTGGGCAAGGCATTATAATTTGGCTGTCTAGGGTAGCCTCCTGGGAAGAGAAGGAGAGAAGATGCAGAGATTTGGTTAGTAATTCACTAACAACTCACCAATATTTGCTCAACTGTAAAACTCCAAAGATAATAAACAAGAAATCATTCAATATTTGGTTCGGAAATAGGCCAACTCTAAGGTAGTCTTTACCCCATTAAAAAAAAAGAGAGAGAAGTAAAAGGGAGGATGGGAGCATATAAAGGCAGGCCTCAGTTGCTCCCTCATCTTCAAGACAGCACAGCACAGCACAGAGCAAGGTCAACTGCAGGCTGGCTTTACTGTTTTCCAGGCCCTGCAACTCCTAGATTCTTTTCTTTCTGAATACTCATCTTGCCTTCTATCCTGTGTTCTGCACAAGACATTCAGCTTTAGATCCACGTGGGTCTGATTCTGAGCAGAGATCAATTAGGACTTAGTTACTTAAAAAAAAAAAAATTGCAATAACCCACAAAGCCCATTAACTAACTCTCTCTGCTAAGTCTCGAGCTACACACCTTATTCCCATTTTATAGATGAAACTGAGGCGAGGGATATTCCCAAGACTTCCCAATGATGACAACCCTGCACTACTCTAGGGGCTGCCTTTGGTGGATTTATGGCAAAAGACAACCTTACTCATAACCCAGACAGCTTCGTATCAGACAAGGAACTTCTCTAACTACTATGTGCTCCCAACTAGGTAGTATACTCACCTTGTGGGCCGTACTGACTCCCCTGGGGACCATAACCCCCCATGGAGTTCTGCTGGTAAGAGCCCATGCCCGTGTGCATCTGTCCTCCAGAAGGCTGACGTGGAGATAAGGCCGAGCCGGGCTGGGGGGAGCTGTACTGAGGCATCTGGGGGTTCCTCTGGATGTAACCTATTTGTGGGTAGTGTCCATACAGTCATGACCCAGCACAATGGGAATGAATGCTCTCCCTTATCCTAGGAGTTCTTAAGTTACCATTTCTTCAGCAGCAGTTTGCATGAAGTCTCTATTTTATAATTTGCTATACAATTGTGTCCATGTAGGCAACCACTCCTCCCCCACTTGACAGTCACATGAACTATTTCCACTAAATGGAGGTTTTACAAGAAAAATAGCAATGAGAGAAACAACAAAAAAGCAGTGCATCATTTAAAGGACAGACTAATGATGACCTAAGTGGGGACAATGCAGAGGGGTGAAGGAGGGAGAAATATATCAAAATACAAATACTGAGAAACAAAGAATGGCTACGGGGATAGATATAATTCTGGAGCCATCAATCTGCCACAATCTATGCTATCTTCACAATTTGTTGCCGAGATTACCTAAGCATCATGATTATGTAGTTCTCCAAAAGCTATTACACAGGATAATCAAGTGTCTACCTTAGCCTTCCACTTCTCTAAGCACAGTTTCTTACCTCGATCTTGGGCAATGCTCGATTGGTTCATGGAAGGATGCATGATGCTGTCCGACTGGCCACTGGGTGGCCGAGGTGGCATCTGGTTACCTGCTCCAGACACAAAAAGTAGTATGCCAATTACGGCTAAACCCGGAAAATTCTAGCTAAAAGACCAATGGCTCTTGGGACGGCCAAGCACCCCAGTATCACAGCCACAGAGAGATCCTGCCAAAGGGCCCCTACCCTCTCCACATGCCAAAGGGAAACACAGACGTGACTCAGAGATGTGGGAGGTGGGGCTTCTTGCTATTGTTGGGGGACAGTTCCCAGTCCCTCTTCCCAAAGCCCAACACTCGAGGTTACCTGGCACTGCAGCAGGCGAGAGTGGTCCTGAGCGAGACTGAGCAACACTGGCAGGAGAGCCAACAGGGGACGGGGAGGGGCCTCGGATGCCAGGTAGGTGAGGGGAGGTATGAGGAGAGAAAGGAGACTGAGCTGGATTACTCTGCTCTCCTTGGCTGCTTGAAATCCCTGATGTGCTCACTCCAGGGCTCAGAGCTCCTTCTGTCCCCATGGGGAGATCATCTATTGAACCAGACAGATCCTGAAATATACACACAAGGACATGAATTAGCAAAGTTAGGCAGAAAGACTCCTCTTTCAACAGTCCTACTACATTTTTCTTAAACAACCAAGAGCAATGTGCAAATAGTAGTAGTCACGATACTATTATAGCTTTACATGTGGTAACCTATTAAGGGTCACACAAAATATTTCAGTCTGTGTGCCATACAGTGTTTGTCATACACAACTACTCAGCTCTGCCATCATAGCACAACAGCAGCCAGATAGTACACAAACAACTGGGCATGACTATGGTATAATAAAACTTTATTTATAAAACAAGTAATCAGTCAAAAAACTGCACATTGCTGGGCCCTTCCTGGTGGTGCAATAGGTTAAAGCGCAACATTATGAAGCTGGCCACAGCTGCTTCGGCATGAGTGTGATCCCCAGCCTGGGGGGTGCCCCACATGCCACAGCAGCTGTCTCCTGTCTCGCCTGCTGCTCCCCTCAGCAGTGTACTTCGTTAGTCTGCCTGTTCTGCTCCCCACCCTGACTCTGGCGACTCTTCTCACAGCCTCTGCCCCTCTGGCCTGTACCCCAGTTCTGTATGCATAAATAAATAAAACTTTAAAAAAAAAAAGTTACACATTGCTGCCCTCTCGTCTACTCACTCAAATATGGATCTAGGTCTTTCTTCTTTTCTAGCCCCAACTTCTAGTTGTAAGAGAGCTTTTCTTCCAATGAGACTAGTTTCCAAGGGGTAGTAAACACTACCGGGATGGCACTGGAGCTACCCAGAATGTTAACAAGTTTGGGCAACATTTGCAGATACCCTCACTGTCAGATTATTATAACCTATGTTTACCAAGGGCTCAATTACTTCGAGTTACTGTTTTGCAACATAAAGGGTAGGAGGTGGGAAAGATGTATTGTACAGAAAAGACAATTCCTTACTGCAAGAAGGCCTAGGACTATATTCTTAATACTGGCCTACAACAGAGATAAATGTTTGCCAACTGAATAAGCTCAGTTTTCCCTTAGTCTTAAATTCTTCATAGAGAATTTGCTTATTTGGTGGCTACTCTTCTCTGGGAAATATTCACCCAGGAAATGTTCCCACAATGCTACCACATGTCCCATGTTCACTGCCCAGCCATTCTGTTGGTTAAACACCACATATTAACTTGTGACTAGGAACTAACTGTACCCCAAAGAAAGACTGAGTGCTTCGGGTATAGGCTCAGGTCTCAAACAACAACAACAACAACCAAAAAAACAAAAACAAAAACAAACAAAAAAAAAAACCCTAGTATTCTAATGCTTAAGAAAAGAGTTTTCTTGGACAGACATATCTGGGGAGGAAGGAGATCCCAAATGGGCTGAGGTGACTCTATTCCTACTCCTACCACAACCTTACCTTCAGAAGATCAGTTCAAGGTGACGGTGACACCTAAAGTCTGACATAACAATGGAGTTTACAGAATACCTTTAAGTTCTCCCCCAGCATCCAAGTTGGTTGAACCTTCTGCAAACCAAGTGGCTAGGTTGAGAGCATTTCTGGGGAGTTCTATGGGAACAAAACTTATTCTCAAGGCAAGGCACCAGGGGAGTGTGCTTATGTATGTCCAGTTCTCAGTGTTAGCTCAGAAGTTAGAAAATGCTAATTTTACTGTAAGAATTTTCCACAGCACTTGTTAATAAACCTCGATCTGTAATAGAAACCACAGCTCAAGGCTCTGTTTTTTAGGAACCAGTAGGTTCCCTAAGCATTTCTTCCTTTAGTCTTTACTACTCATCAAATTGTCAGTTTCTGATAAGAAGGCCTACTTGCTTAGAAGAAAATGAAATCACTGCATTGGGGAATAGAAAAGGAATCAACAGTCTATCCATGAGAAAACAACTTGGTTCTATACAAATACCTTTTAAAACTCAACATGTTTGGGAACATTTTGGCCTTTAATTATACAAGTAAAACAAGAACGTTCTTATGGTAAAAACATTTCAGATAGTATAGCCAAGTTCCCCTTTGCTCTTTCTGCAGCCTTCAATAGAGGTGCCTGTCCTTGGAGACTTAAAGAATGGATGAGGAAGAAAACAACAACCTTCCCCCCCCATCAAGCACCGCTATCAGGGCCCAGGCAGGGAGCATGGATGCTCCTTCAGTCACATTTCTGTTAAAAACCAGGCTCTCTACAGATCCACAAGTGAATTTCCAAGTCCAGTTGAAACATCCTAGGAACCTGAAGAAAACACTGGCAGCCCATGGTCTGGGTTCTCAAGGCCCTGGAGGCATCTGTGATGGTAAATAAATCCGTTATTGATCCTTTTGTGTGTACCTGCAGTATAACTGAATTGTGAGCATGCGGGTGAGGTCCCACAGATAGACAGCCCAGTCCACTCTGGGCTTCCCTGTAACAAGGGGACAGCTGATTTAAGGAAAAAAACAAACAACAACAAAAAAACCCAGTCAAATTATATACTGTTAATATTAACAATATCTGAATATCTGTAAGTTAATTTTCTACAATTCTTGGAAGTAGATACTACTACCACCAACACTGAAGATGAGAGAGCTGGTGTTCAGAGAGGTTGGGTTGCATGCCCAAGTCATCTAGCAAAGAGGTGAAAGAAATGAGATTTTGAACCCAGGTCTACTGAATGCCAGTCTTAAGTTCTCTCTTTCTACCTTATGCAACAATACTACATGGACTGAAGAAAAAGCAGCACATAGTTTAGTTAGGAGGACCAACGCCCACCTCTTGGCTCTCAGCAGTTGTGACCTTGGGCAAACTGACAAGATCAGCTTAGGTTTTCTCACTTCTGCAATGAGAAGGCCAAACAAATCTGAGTTTGTGACACCCCTGGGGTATATTCATAAACTCCACTGGTACCATATGGTAAGGGCCATGTGGGCTGTACAATTCCAGCAGCAGTACTCTGGAATGACAGATATGACAACATACAAGCAGTTTAAGATGTAAGACATACCCATCACAGTCCCAGGGCTAATCACAGTAAATGTCTTTATTGGGAAAGGGAGGGAGCACGTAAGGTAGAAGAGTCCAAAAGAAGTCTCCCCTCTCCATATACATGAGTAGATATTTTTTCTAAACTCCATGTCCTTTTATTGCACAGGACACACCTCTGCTTTCTACCCTACAAAAAGCCAGTTTTTCAGGTCTTTTGTTCCATAAAAAGCCGGATGTCTGGTTGTTGAGTCAGACCTCAGTGTGCCTAAAAGTTGTCTTCCACAATGTACTCAATACACAAAGTTCAATCAAGCCAAGACTCTAGTCTTTTGGTGAGGGGGGAGGTGGTTGGGGACTCAGATCTCCTCAAAAGGAAGGGCCCACCTAACAGGTACCTGCTGAGAGGAACATGGAAAACAACAGAGGCAATGCCCCACAAGTGGGAAGATCTCTTTCTGGGTTTGTTCTCCCCAAGCATAATCTTGTTGGGAGATGGAAGGTGAGAATGAGCCCACTCAGTGCCCTGCCAGTTCCAGAGAAGCAGCAGGGCCAGGGAGAATTTCCTCACGTGTTTCCAACGTGTTTTATGCATTTTATTGCTCATCTACCATGCAGATCAAAAGCACTGGAGCAGGTCCAACTATTTCACACAGAATCTCACACTCCAGGCTGGCTACAGCCCCAAAAGCCTTCGTTTCTTCACTTGAAATACTGCCCAATGTTATTTTGGGATCTGACCTGATAGAGGAAGCCCAGAGGGACTCCATGACGATAACCGTTCCAGCTGTGATTGGCTGCCCAGCCCCAGCGAGTGCCAGGGCGGGTATGTCAGGCTCTGCTGACAAACAGAACTCAGCAGCTAACACCTTCTCTTCACACCATAACAAAACCATGCCCCAAATCACGCAGTCCATCCTCATGTGGGTGGGGGTGGGTAGGGGCTGCTAGTATAGCTCACACAGGGAAGATTTCAAGTCTTGACAGGAGCTGGCTGGTGATGGAGTACATTTTCAAGCAGGAAGATACCAGATCAGGGTTAGAGAAGGGAGTTTAAATAACCTCTTGCCAGAGTCTCATGAGAATGATCTCAGTTCATTTTGCTGAACAGATTAAATAGACCACCAGACAAGTCCAGAGAAAAGGCCCATGGCAATGCTCAGATTCAGCATTTCTCACGTTCAGCTGAATCCTGAGGAATGTGTCTGAGCCAAGCCCTTACAGAGTCCTCATATTCTTTCAGTTGCCAGCCAAGTTGTGCTGGCTACTGACAGGGGAACCACCCACTAAGAGAACCAGGTAAACCCTACACGCAAGTCTGGACTAGTGAGCTTGTGTGTGATTGGAAAGTCAACCTCTGGATGAAAGTCCAAATACTCAGCCTGAAGTGACCAAATCTGCACTGACAACTTACCAAGTGTCTAACAAGTAAATCAACAGAAGAGGCTGTTCCCATGCTGGAAAGTGGGAGGAAACCCTGGTGGTCACAGAAGAGGCTGGGAAACCGAGCCCTTGAGGAAAGGCAGATGGTAGGGAAGGAAGCAGTGGCTTTGACAAACTTTAAGAAGACTACAACAAACTTAATTACATAGGACCTACTTAGTTTTTCATAAAGCTTCCACCCTTTTGTCAAGGATGGAGCAGGGAGCTATGTCTAAATCAAGCAATTCTAAAAAATATTCAGTACAAAAAAGGTTTCAGCCCTAGGTCCTTGTTCTCCTCAGTCTTTGCTGAGAGGAAGCAAGGCTGAGCTGACCTACCCAGACTGGTTGGTAGCGACTGCGGAGCGTGGCACTTCTGTCCCAGTAAATGGGCCTCCATCCCTGCCTAGAGAGCCAGCTACTTGGCGCTAGCTGAAATGCCAAGAAAGAATCAACACTGAACAAACAGGCTGCTTCCTCCACACGGCACTTTCAGGTCAGGCGTTAAGCAGGTGGTAAAGAAGAGGAGACTCAGAGGCAGGCACCGTCCTGTCACAGTTTCAGACAAGCACCACTCCTCCCGCACCACTAAGTTTGGAACAGCAGCAACAGCTATTCCAGGCTTGTAGTACTGTATTCCTATCCCCGACCCGCAGTTTCTAAAAACTCTCACCAAACTCCTCCTTTTATTCTACAATACGCTGTTTTGCTGGGGATAATTAGGGTGTTCTTCCTGGTTCCTTCTTGCTGTTGGGTGGGAAATGCAATGTAGAGAAAAGTCAGACTCTTCTAGAATGCTTCTCATAGGCCCATTGCTAAGAGAAGATCATTATATACACAAATGGAAATTTAGAAATTAAGCACTGGGAGACCAAATTTCCAAATTCAAAGGATGTTGGAAAGAGGAATAAAAGCATGTCCTTTTGTGTCTCCCTCTTGAAAGGAAGTAGAACTGACACAAATATGTGAATATCATGTGTTCTACCCCAAGGTAAATGGTGAAGACTCATATTTAATTCTTACAACTGTCTTCTGTTAAAGGTCTTACCCATTTCAAGAAATTAAAACACCTGCCCAAGGACATTCAGCTATGATCTGAACAGCCAGGCTGCAAACCCACATTGTGATTCCAAAGCGTGTACTTTCTCCACCATAAGTACAAAATGGTTACCATCAAAGGCAAGGCTCCATGCTCTAAAACAAGTCTCCAGACATGCTGAATGATTAGTTATGTGAGGCCAGTTCAACAGGCCTCACTCCATCCTCTGTAGAAGACTAAATAAAGCCAAGCCATCCCAATCTACAATGCTATGCATTCCAGCTCTCCTAGTCTTTTAAGGTTTATTTCCAATCAGTTGCTTTACTAAGAACCCTCTTGAGTTAAGCCTATCTTTCCTATCTCTCTGGTTTTTCTCATCTCTAGATGCTTAGAAGGGTAGTTAAGGTACAAGGGGGAGAGGGGAAAGTGACTATAAATCTAGTAAAAAAAAGCAGCAAGTTCCATAAAGGTAGGTGTCTGGTCTCTGGTGTTAATTAATATCCAGTATAGTCTAATCCTACTCACTAGCACAAGGCTTATGGTCTGGAGAGAGAAATCAAACATCCCTGGTCTCTGGGTGGCCTCAACCCAGGCCATTTCAATCCTCACACTTTTTCTTTCTTTCTTTTTAAAGCCTTATTTTATTTATTTCTGCATACAAGGGTTGGGGTATATAGGCCAGAAGTACAAGGGCTGGAGAGAATGGAGGTTGGGGGGAGTCACCAGAGACAAAGTAGGGAGCAGAACAGGCATACTGACGAAGTACACTGCTGAGGTGAGCAGTGGGCAGGACAGGTGAGGTCTGCTGAACCATGTGGGTCAGCTCCCTGCCCTGGGATTGAATTCATGCTGCAGCTTCATAATGCTGTTGGGCAGCATTATGGGTTTTAAAACCCTTCATACTATGAGGGAGGTCCATATTCTCTTTTCCTTAAAAAACAAAAAACCCTAAAACCCTCACACTTTCCTCTTCACTCAACCTGCAGGTACCCTTCTGAACTATAAGACTATTGCAATTTGTTTAGGAATCCTACTCCCCAAACTACAAGAGGGGCAAGTATATTTCTGGAGGCAGAAGCCAAGCAAGCTTCACCACGCTGCCCACAGACATGCTCAAACAATGGGTTAAAAGAGCTATCCTCTAACATAGAGCAAAGTGACCAACTCCCCGAGACGAAGAGTAGAACTGGGTGGGAAGACCACCTGCTTGACCATGTACCATAGGTACTACAATTACATCAAAGATGAGAAAGTTTCGTGGAGACAAAGTCTCCACAATCAAGTACAACTTCTCTGCTCTTACCCTCACCCCACAGGCAGGGCCCAGTGTTCTTCGAGGCCTTCTAGGCCTAATGTTACAGAGCTGGTGGCACCATGATGAATCTGCTTTCCCCCACTCGCTTGCAAGACCCAACTACATTCTCCTGTTACGAGTGACCAGAAAAATTCCAGGCTCACAAGACAAAATATTTGAAAGACGAAAGACGTTGCTCAATGAACAACCTACTCAAAAGCAGCCTCTTTAGACCCAATCTGTTAGTATCCTTTCTCTAATCTTTGTTCCCTCACCCTAAACTTGTACCTGAACTCTAGACCTCCACATTGAGGGAAAGGAGGGTGCTGACATCCATGGAACTGGCTTTCTTCTCTAAATCTGAAGAGGGGCCTCCCTGGGGGCCCACTGGGTTAAAGTGCAGCACTATGAACTATTAGCAGCCACTGCAGCACAAATTTGATCCCCTGCCAGGGAGGTGACTCACAGGGCACAGCAGACCTCTCCTGTCTCACCTGCTTGCGCCCCTCAGCAGTGTATTTCAGTACATCAGCCTGTTCTGCCTCCCACTCTGTCTATAGTGAATCCTCTCACTCCTCGAACCCTTGGCCTGTACCCCAGTTCTTTCATACATAAAAATAAATATTTAAGAAATAAATAAAACGGAAAAGTGCAACTCAGAATGGGCCTTGACCATTTGGGTAAAAGCTCTTGACAGAACTGCAGTGCAGGGGGAAAGTCTGGACAAGGGGCTATTGGGAGGTGGGCCTCTGTCACAGTCACTGGAGAAATTTGTTACAAAAATACAAAACATGCCACTCCAATGCACCTCAGCAAAATGCTAAGGGTGTTGCCGAGGTGAACAGGGAAGATAGGCCGTTGGGCTGCTTGCATTCCTGTGGCGCAAGCCCCAGTGAACAGAAGCTCGGCTACTGCAGCAGCCATTGATTTTCTAGGGGTCGATATTCTGCTCCTACAGATCTGCTCGGCTAGAGTTTTAATCACAGGGAGGCCCCTCTTCAGATTTAATCACTTCTGCTCAACATGTCCCCTGCACTTCCCTCGCCAAACCAATAAAACAAACACCAGACACAACAAGAAATGGCCAGAGATAGATGGTGTTCCCCCATGGTGACTCCCACCATGGAGAAATTCTAAGCCCCAGTTCCATGGGAGTAAATACAAGGGAGAAGAAACCAGAGCTACAAAAGCATCACAGGAAGTTGCAGGACAGATCCAAGGCCCCAGAGAACCTTTAAGCCCAAAATTCCCACACAGACGCTTCTAGCAGGTGATTCAACATAAAAAACCCAAGTTCCTAGCTTGTGGGGGAAACAATAGATTCTAGGGCTCCTACAGAGCACCGAAACCTTGCCTTCTAGTTTGGCACAGTGGACACCAGGACTGTACAGTTCTATGTCACCTACTGGCCTGCCTTTCCACACCCATCCTCAACCCCTAATGAAGACCAGGAGAACACACCTTTTCTAGACAGAAACCACCTCTTGCCCATAAAGGTACAGTGTTGTACAGTGTTTTAACGGTCACTAGTTAACAGATTCAAATCTGAAAATAATGAAACTGGGTCAGAGCCAGCTTGAGTTACAGCAGTCAAGAGCAGTACGTATTTATGGAATAGGGCTGTTCTAATCCCCGCAGGAAAGGAGCATGTAGGGCCAAAGAAGGCAAAGAAGGCAGGAACTCCCTCCTTTCTCAAAGTCAAGTGTTCCCTGTTAGGAAAGCATACCACACAGACTTTTACCCATGATGACCATCAACTTAAATCCTAGAGCTTGAGCAAGAAGTCAGGAAAGGGGGAGAGGAAATAAGCACAGAAAAGCAAGCAGAATTGCAGGCAGACATTTCAGGGAGAAGGGACGCTGCCTTAGGCTTTCCCTCATTTATCTGCCCCTGAGGCTCACAACAACCAGAAAGCAGTTAAAGAAGTAATGTGCACAGCAGGGAGAGCCAAGCCTCTCTGACTGAACAGAGCCTGAGGTCTAGGGGGGTCTCTGGGCCGGGTGACTTCCTTGGGTTGGTATTTTAAGCCCTAAATTCATATCCACCAGTGGCCTTCCCTAGGTGAACTGGTTCAGCGAAAATTCAAAGTCCAAGAGACTGAGAGAAGTGGAGAACAAACATCTGAAAATGGGGAGTGGGTAGACGTAAGCTAGAAAAGCCACCAAGCTCCAAAGGCCTTCCTTTAAAACCAAAAGAACAACTTGAACATAGGGCGAGACAGTCAAATTCTAGAAGTGAAAGTTGATAGGGGAAAATATTCTTGATAAGAATCTCTAAACACCAGCCCATTTTATTTGGAAATAAGTTTCTCTCTTACCTTTCCCAAAATGTCAGGAAATTACCTCCATTCATCTCAGTAAACAATATTCAGTATTCCTTCCATGTCAAAGTTGACCTTAGGGGATAGGTTTGCTAACTCAGCTTGAGCCTTCAACCTCTAGCCCCTACCTACAACAAAGCATGGCTTCTTAGCTTCCTTGGAAAGGTGAAATAGGAGGGAAGCCTGCAGCTCAGAAGTGAGATCTGCTTCATGGCAATCTAAAATTATGTCACAATCCCAGCCAATTCCAGGCTGACACCAGTGGGGAAGACGGAATAGGCTGAGGCCAGAGTTAATGGAGCAAGGTCAGGCACTGCTCCCCAAAGGAACATCAGATCACAAAACAATTTCAGCACAGCTTTCATGTCCAATACCAGGTGTTTTAGAAATATGAGGAAAAAAGACCATTGAGCTGATTATCTATACTCGATTTGTGATAAGTTTACAAAAGCTCGATGGCTAGAGGCCTGATGGACCAAGTCTGTGGGAAAAGATTCTTACTTTAATGTGGGATGGCCCCAGTAGTTTCTGTATATACAGTATTTCTAGAACTTTACTTCTGGTTCAAAAAAAATCCATGTCCCCACCAAGAATAGACAAGAAACTGGGAGGGCTGGCTTTCTGATTTTAGTTGGCTTTTTTTTTTTTAAGATTTATTTATTTATTCGTACAGAACTGGGGTACAGGCCAGAGATGCGGAGGGTGAGAGGATTCACCAGGGACAGAGTGGGGAGCAGAACAGGCAGATGGATGAAGTACACTGCTGAGGGGAACAGTGGGCGGGTCAGGAGAGGTCTGCCACGCCATGTGGTCACCTCCGGGACAGGCGGGAACCGAACTCATGTGGCAGTGGCTTTAGTTTCTTAGTGCTGTGCTTTAACCTGCTGCGCCACCAGGGAGGGCCTGGTTGGCTTTTTTTTTTTTTTGAGAACAGAAGCTAAGGCATGTTCATTGTGATAATCTCCCAACTAGCTCTGTGGAAAGTTATCAAAGAGCCAATAAGAGAGAAAAAGGACAGCAGGATGGGTAAGGAAAATCTCTGTCACCAGGCAACTGAGTTCAACCATACACTGACTCAAGAATTTCAGGAAATTCTAGTTTCTTAGATTTTTTCCTTCTAGAGTAAATGCTTCTTAAATCCTCCTGAGAGCAGAAGCTACAGTTTTTCCTGAAAATCCTAACCCCATATCTCTTTCTTCCCTTTCTCCAAAGAGAAGAGAATATAGAAGACAAATGCAGTTTTTGGAATGTGGCATTCTTTCCCTTAAAGGAGCTTTTTCCTGATCCTTTATAGTAAGTTGGTCCTAACAATACAAGCACTGGAAACCAGGAAAATCAATGCTCTCATTTCTGAATGCCCTCGGACAAGTCCTTTTACCCTTTGTGGCCTTTGGTTCCTCTTAGGTAAAGTGGGGGGCGGGGGAGCAGGGAAAAGAGGGAGGCAGGTATCTGTGTTAGTGCGGTGAGTAGTCTGCGTACTGGCTCATGCTGTTTCTTGTTCGACTATTAGTTGTAGAGGTTCAAAAGTTTAAAACTACATTTCCCAGAATCCCCTACAGATGGGTTTTAGCTATTTAATTCAGAAGACTCAACATTAGATCAAAGTATAGCAGAGAGCATATTTCTGTCCTTCACTGCTTCTGCAGGAGCATTTTTGTTCTATCGTCCCAGCTAACCAGGTGCTGGCTCTACTGCCAGCAGCTCCAACTCCTGGATGACAGATGTGAAACAGTAATTTAGTGTCTCTGAGTTAGGAGTTCCCTGGTGGGTCAAATCTAGGTCTAGGCCCAATGCCTGGAATAGGCCCAAAAGACCTAATAAACTGCCCCTCAATCCTTCTAACAATTTTGTTATTAAATCTCTCTCTCTGAGACATACCTAAGCCTAAAGTTCAGGGCAGAAAACAATGACAGTGTTATCATATGATCCCCACCCCGAAGAGTAGTTGTAAAGGAGAGGAGGGAATCATTCACAAAGCATATTCTTTGCTAAGCCAGTGTCTTCTGGGGAAAATGGGCAAGGAAGGTGAGGTTTAGAACTTTAAAATATAGTTGCCCAGCAAAACTTCCTTTGCTTCCACTCATTTTTTAAAAAGATTTATTTATTTATGCATACAGAAATGAGACACAGGACAGAGGTATGGGGTGGGGTGAGAGGAATCACCAGAGACAGAGCGGGGAGCAAAACAGGCAGATCTACTGAAATACACTGCTGGGGGAGCAGTGGGCGGGTCAGGAGAGGTCTGCTGCGCCCTGTGGGTCAGCGCCCTGCTAGGGGATCAAACTCATGCTGCAGTGGCTGCAGATAGCTTCACACTGCTGTACTTTAACCAGTTGCTCCACCAGGGAGGGCCTGCTTCTTCCCTTTTTACAACCTCCCAGGTAACTTTCTCTCCCACTGCAATTTGGTAGTGGTGGTGGTGGGGTTTTGAACTGCTCATACAACATGGAAAGTTGAGTCAGCACAAGCTTTCTTCCCATCCCTTTATTTTATTTAATCTGCTTAGGGTAGCATTACTAGCCCAACCCAAAATAGTATTTATGGACTTCAGGGGAGAGGGGTTAAAAAGGACAGCAAGTATGTTCTTCAGCACAGGCAACACAGGCAATGTGTTTATAAACTGGGACCAAAAGAACCAGGGAAGAGGGTCCTGCTAACCCTGTATGGCTAATAAATGAGGACAAATTTGGCCTGCACAAGATCCCAGCTTATCTTCTTATACCACTTTCTGGTCTAAGCAACCAACCACTAGCTTCCTGTAACAGGGCTGGGGACAAACTGAAACACATACACATACACACAAACAAGGTCAAATCCAAGTGGTAAGCCTGGTGGGAGAGAGTATTTCCTGCTGGTCCTCAGGGATAGCTGACCCCAAGAACCATACTAGAGGTAATGCTCAACTGGCTTTTCAGATTCAAGTTGTTCCAAAGAAAACAAAAGGTTCTACCAAGAGGAATCTGTGTGAGACTCACAGGCAGGAAGCAGAGCTGAGCCTCCAGTGACTAGAATAGAAACAGGAAATGGGCCCAGGAACAAGCCTAAGTGATGAGCAGCAAGCAGCACAGGCTCCGGCAGGCAACAACGGAGCACAGTGTGGCTAGAGCAGCCGTGGGTCCGCCCTGCTGGAGATGGGACTTCCAGAGTCCGGACGGCTCCTCGCACAGGGCACTCACACATGCTGCTCTGACAGTGTGGGTAGGCGTGACAGGAGTGGGGATTTCCTTTTTGAGACCAAGTAAATGGGCTACAATTCAAGGAGATAAACGGTTGGCTATAAAGGATAGAGGCTGCCAACCTCAGAAAAGCCTCGCTTTTCTCTGGGTACCAAAATCATCAGTAGCATCTGTGTTATCCCTTTCAAATAAGCCACCAAAATCCTAAACAAACATTGCTTGCCCTGCCTCCTTTTACCATGAAACGTAGCAAAAGGGAACACAAACAGTGTAAAATTAAAATTCTTCAAACACTGTAAACTTTTTTAGCTTTTTGAGGATTTCTGTCACTCTTCTCAAGTAAACTTAGATGACAAACACTGGCCCAGGCCTCAGGCAGAGGGCAAGCACCTGGGGTCACTGATCTATGGTTGACTAGCATCACCTGATACAAACCCACACTCCAGCTCCAGTACAATGCTACCCCAACATTAAAAACTGCCTGAAGAGGGGCCCTCGCTGGTGACTCAGTGGGTGAAAGCGCAGCTCTATGAAGCTCTCCGAAGCCACTGAGGCATGAGTTTGATTCTGTGCAGGGAGCTGACCCACATGTGGATCTCCTGACCCGCCTGCTGCTCCCCTCAGCAGTGTATTTCAGTATCTGCCTGTTCTGCTCCCCACTCTGTCTCTGGTGAATCCTCTCACCCCCACACCTCTAGCTTGTACCCCTGTTCTGTAAGCATAAATCGATCTTCAAAAAAAAAATAAAAACTGGACCCTACCTGGTGGTACAGCGGGGTTAAAACGCAGCACTGAGAAGCTGGCTACAGCAGCTTGTGTGTGACTTCAATCCCCGGCCACAGAGGTGATCCACATGGCGCAGAAGACCTCTCCTGACCCGCCCGCTGCTCCCCTCAGCAGTGTACTTCGTCAATCTGCCTGTTCTGAATGCTCTCACTGCCCCTGCACCTCTGGCCTGTACCCCAGTTCTGTGAGCATAAATAAATCTTTAAAAACAAAACAAAAACTGCCTGGAGAAACAGCAAAGGTATCCCAGCTAGGTTTTGAAGTCAAGATAGAAGTTTGCTGGACATGACAAGGCGGAGGGGAACATCTTAAACAAAACAATGGTAGGGAGGACTAGCGGTGGTGAGGAGCTTCAGGACACCTGAGTGGCCAGAGTTGAGGTATGCCAAAGCTTGGAATCCCACAATGGAAGTCTGGACTGCAAGCATGGGGAGCCAAGAACCCGCAAAAGCACCCACAGAACTTGTGGTGGTCTCCTATTCCCATTCCTCACACCCAGAGAAATACTTAAATTTTAGTATACACAGTATAACTTACTATATTCTGTAGGTCTTCAGCTTGTCAATTTTACTTTCAGTTTCTAAGATCTAACATCTTACGTCTAATCATTAGACAAGAGAATTGCCTGGGGAGCTTGTTCACTGTGCTTAGTGCAATAAAGATAAAGCTGGGCCCAAGAATCTGCATGTCTAGCAAGTTCCCAGGTGCAGTATGCACTGCCAAATAATAGACCACATGTTTTAAGCAGCAAGAACCCGACTCAAGTGAGCTTTCATCAGGACATTGTTCTAAGAAGAATGGCACAGAGCAGGGTTTGATTCCATCCAACACAAGGGTGTCCAAAGAACCAAACTCAGGTCAACTTTCACCCATCTGAGGTGACTGCATGGTCAGCACCGCAGCAGTCCTGCCCAGTGGATCTGGCCCCTGCCCTTTTCCCAGCCACCATCTCTCAGCTGCCCTTTCCACAACGCATCTGTGTAAGCATCACAAGGAGGTCTGGGAAATAAAAAATAACATATAGTTTTATATTCCTTCATTATAGGGCAAATTAGTAAATTTTAAAAGGCAAAGAGTTGAGGCTTTGAGCAACAATGAAGAGAATCAAACTGTCCGTGTCTTTCTTCTGCCGGGTGGGATATTAAATACCAGAGAGAAGTGACTCAAATTCTGATACGTTTCAATTCCTGCTCTTCCAGGACAACAGGTGTACGGTGCAGCTCTTTTCCTGGTCTCATTCCTAACCTCTAAGATTCGAATTCTACAGGAACAACAATTCTTCCTCCCATTTCCTCTTTCCAGATTACTCTAAATCAAACTCTTAGGGCCTGAGAACTTCACAGAAGTGAAAGATGAGTGCTAACAGCTACTGTGTTAAGTGAAATCAATTATTGACTTGGAACACCCTCCCCACGTGATGAAAAACTAAATAATTAGCAGACATTAAAAACTGCAATTCGGGCCCTTCCTGGTGGCGCACCAGGTTAAAGCACAGCACTAAGAAGTTAAAACCACTTCAGCATGAGTTCAAACCCCGCCCGCCCAGAGGTGATCCACATGGCGCAGTAGACTTCTGACCTGCCCACTGCTCCCCTCAGCACTGTACTTTGTCAATCTGCCTGTTCTGCTCCCCACTCTGTCTCTGGTGAATACTCTTACTGCTCCTGCACCTCTGGCTTATACCCCAGTTCTGTATGCATAAATAAATAAATCTTAAAAAAAAGAGGTATTCTCTGAAGTAGTTTAAATGTTTCCTTCCAAATCCTTTTCCTCCAAATTTGTTTCATTGACCCAATAAATATTATCTTAAAAAATAAAATCCAGGCCCTCCCTGGTGGCGCAGCGGGTTAAAGCACAGCACTGAGAATCTAAAGCCGCTTCCTCATGAGTTCGATTCCCGCCTGCCCCGGAGGTGACCACATGGCGTGGCAGACCTCTCCTGACCCGCCCGCTGCTCCCCTCAGCAGTGTATTTCGTTGATCTGCCTGTTCTGCACTCCACTCTGTCTCTGGTGAATTCTCTCACCCTCCACATCTCTGACCTGTATCCTGTATCCCAGTTCTGTATGCACAAATAAAATAAAATCTTTAAAAAAAAAAAAAAAATAAAATAAAATCCAAATCCCTTCTTCACCTCACTCTGCACAGCAGTAACCTCCACTCCTATCTAACCAGAGGAAACAAATATGATCTATCCTCTTAAGACTTTCGGTCATGGTACCATCCTTTAAAGCTAACCCAGTGAGTGCCTTTGATTCCATTTGCTCTTCTACTGTCTATACTCTTAATATTCTGCCAGCACCTGCACCTTCCCATCTACCTCACACACATATGCAGGTCTTGAGATGAAGTGTATTTGGCCTGATCCAGCTCCCTCTCCTTCCGTGGCTTTCCAAAGTGTTCTTTCCCACTACACCTTTCCCTCGCTAATTTCCTTCCCATAAGCCTTCAGAGAAATCAAGTCCTCTCCCTATATAAAATAGGATCTAAATAACCTGCTCAATGATAACTCTAACCACCATTTTCCTTGAAATATGAATTTGATGTGGCTTATTCTCCTTCCTTCCCCACTGGTTTCCAGACATACAAGACAGTTCTGGGCTCTGATCTCTCCACTGTCTAGCAAGTGTTTCTATGGACGGCTGCTGGCACAGTCCAGGACACAGTCAGGCTCCTCCTGTTGTCCTCCACAGCCTGGGAGGCCTAGCCTATTCCAAAGTTTCAATGATAACCTCCAAGGAGACAACTCTCAACCCATTTTTACCCAAATTTTAGTCTCCTATCTCTAATTACTAAGCAAGTGTTTGTTTTTAGACATTTCATTATATGGAACTTCTCAACTCAGTTTTTCTATTAACCTTTCTAGTTTTGTCAATGAAATTTTTCTTTCAATCAAATTGTTAAATCTTCTACCAGAGGATTCACTTTTTCTTCTTACTTCTTTTTTAAGATTTGTTTTTATTTATTTGTACAGGCCAGAGGTGTGGAGGGGTATAGACAGAACAGGGAGCATAACCGGCAGATCTTTTTTTTTTTCAAGATTTTATTTTTTATGATTTTTATTTATTTATGCATACAGAACTGGGGTACAGAGGTGCAGGGGCCGTGAGAGAATTCACCAGAGACAGAATGGGGAACAGAACAGGCAGATGGATGAAGTACACTGCTGAGGGAGACAGGAGAGTTCTGCTGTGCCATGTAACTTAGCTCCCTCACCTGGGATCGAACTCCTGCTACAGTGGCTGGCAATAGCTTCATGGTGCTAAGACTTAAGCTATGCAAATGAGACAGGATAGAAGTACACATTTCTTGCCAAAATTATTTAAACAGTTTTAATAATGTTTTAATAATGTGCTTGTTTCCAGACTCTCCACTTTTCAAATGACACACCAATGGACTTCAAACCATATACCAATGAATTGTTTTTATATAACATTAGTATTATCGGGCCCTCCCTAGTGGCGCAGCAGGTTAAAGCACAGCTCTTAAGAAGTTAAAGCCACTTCCGAATAAGTTCAATCCCCGCCTGCTCCGGAGGTGAGCTGATCCATATGGCTTGGCAGACCTCTCCTGACCCTCCTGCTGCTCCCCTCAGCAGTGTACTTCGACAGTCTGTCTGTTGTGCACCCCACTCTGTCTCTGGTGAATTCTCTCACCGTTCCTGCACCTCTGGCCTGTACCCCAGTACTGTATGCACAAATAAATCTTAAAAAAAAAAATTAGTATTATCATGCTATTGTCCAAATGACATATTTGTAGGCCTGTTATTAGACCCAAATGGCCTAGACTACCAGGACCCCAACTCCTAGGATCTAACTTCCCTCCTATTACTACCTATCTCAGCAAGGCTTATCTTGACTTAACCCACCAAATCTCATCAATACTATTATCTGCCCATCCAGATCTGGTCTCTGCTCAGGCTGTATTTTCCCTTTCCAGTCACGGAAATACATCCAGTTAGTGAGAGGGAAAAGGGCTTAAAAAAACATAAACACATGTCATTAGGGAAGGGTAGAAGAACCAGATTCAAAAGCCACTCCTGAGGGAAGACTAGAATCAGCTGATCAACAAAGGGATGCCCGGGGGTGCAGTGGCGAGCTCCTGAGGTAGTGTCAGCGGGCAGGAGCTGCCCTATTCCAGTACGAACCTGACAAGGCTGCGGATACAAGGTAAGATGCGTCTTTCCCAAGTCTCCTTTCCATCATTCTCAAGTCATAGCTTACCCACCAGATCAAGAGTCAAATTATAGCATAAATTACCACGAGTATTCAAGTGATCGTGGTGGCTTCCTGCTCTAGTAATTTTTTTCTCATCCTTTCAAAGGACTATTGCTCTAAGTTTGGTCTTTAGAACTTCACTACCACCTGAGAGCTTGGATCTCACCCCACATAATGAACCAAAATTGGCTTGAGTAGAGGTCAACTGTTTTAACTAATCTCTAATGATTCTTAATGCATGCTAAATTTGAGAACATTGATTTACCTAGCTTCTCTAGATCAGGACCAGCAATTCTGTATCTATTTTCCAGCACTTACTGAAAATTCTATCCCAGGTATACTACTTTCAAAACTAAAATATAAATTTACAAACTTTCCTCAGTAAGAAAAATTGGGATAACATTTACTTTTCTAGGGTAACCACATATACTTAGATGAATCAAACAGAAGCTTCTAAAGATGCAACTCTAAGTTATTCTAAAAAATTACTATAATCAAGTCAGATACCAATTTCCAGCTGAATCCCATACAGTTTTGCCCCCTGCTCTCCCCCCAATTGAAGATTTAATAAAACCCTTTAAAGCTCTGCTTACTCATTCCTTATAAGAACCTTTTAATATATGGTGAAGTAGTAACTATTTTTCAAGACAGATGACAAGCTTAGCTTTCTTTCTTTCTAAGGTCACTGTCAGAAAGTATAGACAAATTAATCCAGCCTCTAAAATTCAGTTTAGGCCTTACTTTAATAGTCTGCAATACCTGTAGTAAAAATATGATCGAACTGTCCTGTCAGATGTACACTTTTGGGGTGTACATAATGAATACAACATAATGGATATTGCTCAGGTTCGTTCAGTCAGCTGAAGTCTTCTTTATGTCTCGCATTATGGTGGGTATGAGAAAGAGCAAGCGAGCCCTCACTGAGCTTGCATTAAATAAATGAAGTGACAGGCCCTCCCTGGTGGCACAATGAGCACAGCACTATGAAACGTGCCCCAGCCGTTTCAGCACAAGTTTGAGCCCCGGCCAAGGAGCTGACCCACATGGCACGGCAGATCTATCCTGACCCGCCCGCCCCTCCCCTCAGCTGTGTGCTTTGTCAGTCTGTGTTCTGCTCCCCACTGTCTCTGGTGAATCCTCTCACCGCCCCTGCACCTCTGGTCTGTGCCCCAGTTCTGTATGCACAACTAAGTAAATCTTCAAAAAAAAAAAAAAATGAAATGACACTTGAGACAAGCACAAGAAGTACGGGTGCTGAATAGTTCTTAGGGCAAAAGCTCCTGGCACGATTTGTAATGGAGCTCTGCAATCAGAACCAGCTGGGACCAAACCGAATGCCTAATCCCTACCCCACATCAAACAAGTCAGAGCTCTGTGAACATGACAACTAGTTTATTTATTTATTTGTGAATATAAGAGCTGGGGTGCAGGCCAGAGGTGAGGGGCGTAAGAGGGTTCACTACAGAGTGGGGAGTAGAACAGGTGGAGCTACTGAAATACACTGCCGAGGGGAGCTGGGGACAAGATAGGAGAGGTCTGCTGTGCCACGTGGGTCAGCTCCCTGGCTGGGGGGCTTGAACTCATGCTGCAGTGGCTGCAGATAACTTGATAATGCTGAGACTTAACCCCTGCACCACCAAGGAGGGCCCTGACAACTAGTTTTAAAGATAATTTAATCCCCAGATATTTCAATCACATAGCCAATGTTGTCCTGGAAATCGCAAGATAACACTGGGTCAGTAACAGCGCATTCCCTCTAGCAGCTACCCACCCAGTGAGCACACATGTCAGAAAAATGCCTTGACAACATGGATCCAACGTATCTCAAGTGACAGTGTTTCTCTTGGTGGAAGGACAGACAACTGGGAATTGATCCCAGAATAAGTGTGTTTTTACCTGGATCTGCAAGGTTAGGGTTGTAAAGATGGGTGCTGAATTATTCTGTGTGCCTTTTTAGTATATCTTAAATAGCTCAGGTTTTTAAAAAGCAAAAAAAAAAAGAAAAAAAAAAGCCTTTGATCAGTGAAAGCATGACAGAAGTTATTTATTTTAGCTGAGTCTTGAAGCTTGGTAAGGGAAGATTTTGTAGGAAATTACCTTGAAACATGAGTGAGTGAAGTTGTAAGGAAAAGTTATTAGGCAAAGAAAGGGAAGAATGCCATGACTGAATGCAGAAGCATGGGGCATTTCAGAAACGGGGCGGGGGGAGCTGCGGGTGTGGAGAGCAAAGCAAAGGACAAACAAGAATGAAATCAAGGTTCTCAAAGTGCCATCTTAGTCTAGTAGCATTAGCAGCACCAAGGAACCTGTTAGAAATGTAAATTCTAGACCTCACTCCAGACCTATTAAATCTGAAAATTGAGCAGAAAGGAACAGCAATCAATGTTTCTGATACTGTGGTAATATTAAGCATTTAGAATTTTATTCTAAGATCAATAAAAAAGAAGTGGCGCAGCACTATGAAGCTATCAGAAGCCACAACGTAAGTTCAAAGCCCGGCAAGGAAGCTGACCCGCCCGCTGCTCCCCTCAGCAATGTGCTTCAGTGGAGCCGCCTGTTCTGCTCCCCGCTCTGCCTCTGGTGAATCTGCTCACTCCATGTCTCTGGCCTGTACTCCAGTTCTTCTATGCAAAAAAAATGCATCTTTTTAAAAAATGGAACAAAGTTGTTGTCTTGTTTGTTGCGTAGAACTGTGGTGCAGGCTTGAGCTACAGGGGGCAAGAGATTCACCAGAGGGAAAGCAGGGAGCAGAGCAGGCGGCCCGACTGAAATACACCAAGCCAAGGGGAGCAGCAGGCGAGGCAAGAGCTGTCTGCTGCACATGTGGGTCACCTCCCCGGCTGGGGACTGAACTCAGGCCACAGCACTAATAGCACTGAGACTTAACTTCTGGGCCATCAAGGAGATCCACAGATAGTAGTTTAAATAAAAAGGCGAACATAATCAGGATAGCAGTTAAATGGTTTGGCATTAATGCCTGAGCAAAAATTACTCAAAAACAGAAACCACAGAGTCTTTAAGGATCACAATACCTCTAGGGCTAAGTGGATAATATGAATAAGTGAAAAGGGTGATGTGGAAAACCAGAGGGGCTGCCTGGTTAGTCAGTTATTCATCTACTTAGGTGCCAAAGAGGTGTGCTATAAGCATTTGCTGAATGAAGGAACACACTGAAAAAGCTAGAAACTCCTTAACATAGCTACGTAAGAAAGAACAGAGGATGTAGGGAATCCTGAATTCTCCTTTCTTAATATATGACTGGTTCCAGGCTAGGCAAATTTGGCATCAAACCAAACTTTCGAAGAATTAGCACCTTTGATTTCTTGGTCCAAGTAGTAGAGGGATAAAGAGCAATTCAACAAACAAAATGTCAATAACTTAGCCAGTTTACCTCCCAGATGGAGCTACTACCACAGAGTAAATGACCCATTTGGACAAATCTATAGCAGAAGCCTGAATTTGGGCATATTCTCTATGAACAGGAACTACCCTCCCCTAAGCCTAAAAAGGCTGCCAACATCTTTACTTCTTGTAGGTCATACCAGAAGGTTTTAGATTCAATAGTGCTAGGCTCTCACCTCAGCCCTCAGAAGATAAGTATGTGTTCGTACATTAGACTTCTCAGGATTAAAACATACCCCATACAGTTCTGTCCAAAGGTCAGTTGAAGCACACAAGTTGCTGTGGAGCAACTTACCACACCAGCCACAATAGCACCTTGCCCAGATTTAGCCACAGATGATAGGTGATAAGGGAGTGGTTACACATCTCTGACTGAATCAGGTTAAAAAGTACATTCCAGTGAAGTTCAGGTCCCCCAAAAGGATCACAATAATCAGTGAAAACAGATAGAGTGATTCCATTATTTAAAGGCTTCTTCCAATTCTTTAGTTGAAGCCAACAGTTTCAGCAATATTATCTGGCAGTGCTGTTTATCTAGCATGGACCACCAAGCAGGAAGGTGCTGAAGAACACCACAAACCCTGTTCCACTAAGGTCATTGCTCAGAGAGCTTCAGGATGAACAGCTCCTGCCTCCTACCTATTCCTTAAAAGTCCAGAAACCATTCCTACTCCCCCCCATCAAGTCAGAATAACCAAAGCAAATTTCAAATCCATGTAGAATCAAAATAGCAAAAAACTCTTATTTGGGCATGTCCGACTCAGTTTCTATTTCTTAACTGAAGCAGGTTATGTAATGGAGGGTTTACAAACTACTGTTTACTAGGTTTCAGAGAGCCCATTTTCTTCCTGTGCCCAGCAGATTAACTTATGGGCCCTGAGTAACCCTACAGACAGTGGCAGAACTAAGACAGCACAAATGTTCCCAGAAACAAGCCTACTATATTAATAATTGGTAGTAACTATCTTCCAGGTGTACAGTTAGCCTGCCCTCTGAGATGACAATGACAACAGCCCACAATGCACAAACACTTTCTCTATATTAACCTTTAATGTTAATAACCACCCCATGAAGTGGGTGCTTTCAGGTTCATGTTACAGATGCAAAACCTATAAGGCAGGTAAAAGTTTAGTGATGTGCCCCAGGCTATAGACTTAGTGGCAGAGTCAAAGCAGACCCAGGAACTGGGCCTCTGCAGGTCCAAGTTCTTCACCAGGAGATTATACTGCCTCCTGATACGGTCAAGTCGTGCCATGAACACTAGTCAAGGGGCCTTCCCTTGTGGCACAATGGGTTACAGCGCAGCACTGCGAAGCTAGCTACAGCCCCTTCAGCACAAACCTGATCCCTACCATGGAGCTGACCCACATGGCACAGCAGACCTCTCTTGCCTCACCAACTGCTCTCAGCAATGTGCTTCAATCTGCCTGTTCTGCTCTCCACTCTGTCTCTAGTGAATCCTCTCACCACCCATGCACCTCTGACTTGTACGCAGTTCTGTATGCATAAACAATAAAAAAAAAAATAGTAACACTAATCAAACACCTAGGCACTAAGCACTCTATAAACAAAAGCAACTATTCACACAAACAACCAAAAAAAAAATCTTTTACTCTGCCATGCGCCACACGACAAGCCATGCTAAATGTACCCCAGATCCTACTTCTTAAATGCTAAAAGATAAAAACCTAAAAAAATAAGAAAAATAAGACCTCGAATGTAAGGTTAAGGAAAAAAAAAAAAAAAACCACGACAGAGACTTCTCTGTCTGGAAAGCAGACAGTGCTTCCAACATTGTTGTCTTCTCTGTCCCTCATGCAGATCCTTCCCAAGAGCCCAAAATTAAAAAGATGACAAAAACACTAAACATAGCTTGCAAACCTATTTCCTGGGTAGGCAACTAGATACTCTACAAGGTCAGTTTATACCTTCCCATTCAGAATTTTGAACTTGAATTCAAGAAATAGCTTACAACTAATTTAGAGTAATACCACCCAAACATCCCAAATGGAAACTGGTTTTCTTTGCTTCCCTTTAGCCTTTCTGCCCCCATCACATTTTAGGGGGTGACAGAAATACTCACAGGCAAGCTCGAGGGTCTTGACTGAAGACTCAGGTTCATATCTTCTTGCCCTCCCTTGCTGGAGGTCATTGAGGGGGCTGAGGATGCCTGAGACCCAAATGAATCTTGAGATAACTCCTAAACAAGAAAAGCAAAAGCTGTGAAGGTCTGGCATTGATAAGCTAGTACTTCACAGTGAAAGGGCTAAGGGACTCGCTCACAGAGGGCGCAGGAGGGGCTGCCCAATGCTGCACATTATCATGTGGTGACAGAGAAATTAAGAAAATGCAAGGTGTAGCTCATAAGAACAGCATGTCAACATTTTCTTTCTGATGGTGCCACTGACCCTGTATCACCACCCGCAGGAAGGTATTCCTTAAGGCTAGATGCTGCTGTCCAGAGAACACTAGCGTCCATCAAGGAAAGAGACCAATTCATTTTAAAAGCTCATGCTAGAACCTCTGCATTTACGAGTATTGCGCTTCCTTCAAAGCCATCACCTGGGAAGAAGGTATTATTCCTACAGTGCCAGCAATGCATGCAATATTCAGTAGCTGTCCCATTACTCAGACACTTCTCCTGTTTTTACATTTAAAAAAATGAAATCCAAATTATGCTGACTTCATCTCCTACCCTGCTCATAAACATGCTACAAATAAATCTTAGCTATTTCTTACAATTAAATACACTCCCCTCAAAATAAAAGAATTTGCCACAACTCAGAAAATTCTTTAAAAACACAGAACAAAACCGTGGTGTCAGTTGTGATGGCACTTTCAAACGGTGAGTTCTAAAATATTTTGAGCAATAACAGCATGGAACAGAAGTTGGAACAAATGTACCGTGTAGCCTCCAGAAGTGACTTTTTTTTTTAAAGACCAAACTCAATTGGATTCTTAAGTTCTGACAAAAATCAGCCCCACTATCTTTAGTTTCTAATTTGTCTATGCAACTTTCCACTGTCCTATTTCTTCATCAGTGAGGGAAGCTACAGGTTTTTATGTAGTTAAGGTTATGCCTTTACTAATCAATCCAGCTCGCATTTTTACCCAGTGTTTAATTGGCTTCTAAGTGCACATTAGAGAGCCAATTTATATGGCGAAGTTCTCGTGACACCCACCCCAAGCTGTCTGCGGCCACACACAGGGAAAGGCAAGAGGCAAGGGGATCTTACCTGTGGTGGAGGGAAGCGCTGCTGAGAATAGGCAGTTTGCTGTGACTGCTGAGACTGGGGCTGAGGGTACGCAGCCTGCTGGGAGAGCGTCGAGGGTGCTGGCTGCTGAGGTTGCTGCTGCTGGTAGGGAGACTGTGCCTGCGGCTGTGAGTATGAGGGCTGGCTCTGGGGGTGCTGCTGGGCTGTGGACTGCTGGGAGGGGTATGGAGTGGGGGACTGCTGATGTGGAGGCTGGGATGGCTGGGAATATGGAGGCTGAGAGGACTGGAGCTGTGGTGGTTGAGACTGTGGCTGCTGCTGATACGAAGTTTGGGCATGAGAGGTCTGGGATGGCGGTTGCTGGGAGTAGGGTGGCTGCTGTTGCTGGGGGTGAGGACTTTGCTGGTTGTAATATGGAGTCTGGCCCTGCTGACCATACCCGCTGGGACCTTGTTGTCCGTAGGGAGGAAGCTGCAGGAAAGAAAAGGATACTTTTAGCATCAACTCTTCTACATTAAAAAGGTGAAATATTCTGGCAGAAGCTATACCCTAAGGATGGATCTAGTGGGCAAGTCAATTATCACTATTTAGAAGGCCTAGGATTTTTCTACCATCCCTACCTAAATTGAGCTAGGAAGGACAGTGAAGCTGGGTTATGTGTTTGTTTATAAGTAGGCTGTATTCACAATTTTATACTCCTTAATAGTTGGTTAACTTGTAAGAGTGGCTGGTTTCACCAATGCCTACTTTATCATGGCCTAGATATAAGCACTAGAAACCTGTATCCTAGTTACAATGAAGATAACAGCCTGGCTTTGTGGCTGAAAACCTAGGGTTTAGTAATCCAGTTAATGAGCAAATCTCCAAGTTACTCTGGTTCGATCTCTCATGTAGTCTTCATTCAAAAAATATCTGAGAACCTACTTGATTACATGAACCGGGAACTATTCTAGGCACTGACTGAGGATACATTTGGTAAGTTGGAGAAAAAAGGCAATAAACATCTCACCTGTATACTCCATTTTCTCATTTTAAAATAAAAAGTGATAGGTTTCAATGGGACAGACTTTGCCTTAAAGTCTTTTAAGTTAGATTTAATGTTTTGTCCCTCATCATTTCCATTATCAGTATCACTCAACTCTTAAATAATAAAAAATGCTAGCAAAACAAATAATAACAATGAAGAGAAAACAGGGAGCATGGCTATACAAAAGGAGATGTGGAAAATCTTATCATTCTGGTCAATCTTCACTTTTTCTTTTACTCCCAGTCCCTCCTTAACATTCATCTTGAACCAGACAGTTATTATGTGGAAGGCCTTAAGAAGCTTATATGCTGAAGGCCTTCCATCCCTAGATCACATGGTTTAAATGGTTTTCTTGGTAGCGGTAAACAGGTAGGTGATCAGTCACTGCCTTTCTTTCTTCCCACCTCCTTCAGAGATTACCACTCAGTGGGTACAAGCAGGATGGCCGGATCTAAACAGACACACGTACAACTTGTGGGCCAGGGACCAGCTTTCCTTAAAGCACTGTGACTATCAAAGCCAACTGACCCATGCTCCTTTCAAATGGCTTCTGCCAAAGGCTCATCCTGATTCTACAGCTCACAAACCAGATCCTGGACAGCAACAGGTTTAGGCTAATCAGAGTCACACTCTACCTGCTGTGAGTAAGAGAGGCCTCCCATGGCACTCTGCGCCCGGCCCTGCATGGTCATCGGGTACCGCTGCGGGGTCTGGGACCCATATGGCTGTCCTGGGTACCCATGTCCTTGCTGTGGTCCTGATGGAGGTCCCTGTTGTTGCGAGTATGGGTTAGTCCCGCCATATGGCTGAGGTCTCATCTTGCCCATCTGATCCATTGGACTGGATGGCTACAAAATAAAGAGCATTTTGTTAACCTGAAGTTTGTGTGGCCTCCAGTCAATCTTACCACAAATCCAGACACACAGGTCTTTTGAGTCTGTATGCCACACTGGAAACCAGTTATATGAAAAAGTGATGGTTCAGACCTTTGGGTAAATCATTTAACCTTCCTGAGAACCCTGACTTTGTCATATGTAAAATGAAGACACTGTCAAGTTTGTGAAAGCATTTTATAAGCTATATGCCACTTTGGGAGTGTGGTACACACAAACCAGTTGTGCAGCAATCAATCTATGTACTCTATGGTGTAGAAAGTTTTAGAACAACAGCACTCTGACTGGGAGAGGACAGTGCTGCTGTACCCTACCATGAGATCTCACTCAATACTAGAACTGATGCTTCAATACCATGGCTGAAAATCAAATACACAAGGAACACTGAGATGTTTCTAGTCTTTAAATATAACTGACTCTTTTCTCTTACACATGTGTGGCCGGTTTGCACTATAGCACAAGTACTTAAATTTATGCTTTCTTCCAAATGGATGATGTTATTAGTTATTAGGGAATTCTGACTGAGTTCAGACCCTTATGTATCTCAATAAAGAGGCTCATCTCCTTTAATAGTTGAGAATTTGAGGGTATGAGGACAGACATGTCTCTTTAGAGAACAAGAGACAGAAGACAGTCTAATACCAACAGTGAAATCTCCAAGTTTGGATACTATTTGGCTATAAACACAGCTTTCTGTGGGGCAAGAAGTTCAACCAGGTCTTTTTTTTTTTTAAAGATTTATCTTTTCATACAGAACTGGGGTACAGGTCAGAGATGTGGAGGGTGAGAGGATTCACCAGAGACAGAGTGGGGAGCAGAACAGGCAGATTGATGAAGCACACTCCTGAGAGCAACGAGCAGGTCAGGAGAGGTCTGCCCGCCATGTGGATTTTTTTCCGGGGCAGGCGGGGATCAAACTCATGAGGAAGTGGCTTAAGCTTAGTGCTGTGCTTTAACCGGCTGTGCCACCAGGGAGGGCCCCTCAATCAGGTCATTTTAAAATAAATTTATTTATTTGTGCATACAAGAGCTGGGGTATAGGCCAGAGTTGGGGGTTGTGAGAGGATTCACCAGAGACATAGTGGCGAGCAGAACAGGCAGATGCACTGAAACACACTGCTGAAAGGATCAGTGGGGCAGAGAGAAGACTGCTGCACCATGTGGGTCACCTCCCTGGCTGCCAGGACCTCTGTACTGCAGTGGTTGGAGCTAGTGATACCCTGATAGCACTGTCTTTAACCCCTTTGCTACCAGCGAGGCCCTGGGTCATTCTTTTTGTTTTTGACAGCACTTTATCCTACCAACGTTATATAAGACAGCTCCAGCATTCTTTTCCTTGCCAGAAACTCCTGCCTACATCTACTAGTGGTCTGGAGGCGCGGAGGTGTTTCTTCAAACACCTAATCAGACACACTCAGGCTGGAGAGTAAGCCTGAACTTGCTATAATACTTGAATACCGAATCTGAAATTGGGGGTGGGAGTATCATTAACTATCAAGTTCAGAGGTTCTTAGTCTTTACCATGCCTCAAAATCACCTGAAGGGCTTGTTAAAATACAGACTGCTAGGGTCTATCTGCAGAGTGACTGACTTTGCAGGTTCAAGATTAGGTCTATGATACTCACTTAAAACAAATTACTTAGGTGATAGTGAAACTGCTGGTCCAAAGAATGCCTGGTCCAGATTACCCTGAGGGTTTCGTTGTTATTCTATAGTTCAAGGGTTCTAAAATCTTATTTAAAAACAACAAAACCCCTCTAAAGTAAGGGGCAGGGGAAGAGCACAACTTATTTGTTTCATAATAAAGTAGAGCTGACTTGAGGAAAATGGGTAAGACATTAAATCACAGACTATTCTAAATACCAAGCTACAAAATACAGAAGCAAAGTTCTCTTAGGGAGCAGCTGAAAAGGTAACAGTGATCAATGAGGGTACCCTCCTAGTTTCTAAATTACAGAGAATCATAGTAAAACCATGTCCCAAATCTCCACCACAGATCAAGTTTAAAGGGCTATTTCCAACAACCCTAATTAAATGATTTTTTTGCCCAAGTCTACATCTATAGTAGAAACTCCAACAATGTTCCCAATCATAATTTTGACAACATGAGGATTCTTTTGGGACCGTTTTCTAGGCTCAAATCTAACAACTGTACTAGTGAATAAAAATAGCACATGTTCTTTCCAGATACACCTGGCAATGATACCAAATCACCACCATTCTCTCCTGGAAAGAGATCAGGGGCTTACAAAGCCATATCACACCGCCTATCATGAGATCTTCATCTCATCCCCCACAGCAGAGGCTGTCCATGAGGCTCCCAGGTGAAGAGACTATACATTTGCTGAATGGAAGACCAGCCCACTCTGGGTATCTGTCTCCCAGGAAGGCACAAGGCAGTCATTGCCATGGTTACCACGGAAGGTCTTGAGCAGATGCTACTACCAGATTGGAATTTTCTGTGAAGCCTCATAAAGTGTGGACCTCTACCTGGAGACTCCAATTTAGATCCCTGTTAGAAGTCCCCCCCTCCCAAGATTCTTGGCTATTCTGATGGATACTACTAGCTGAAACCAGTGATCTGAAGAGTCCATTATACACTGAAGTCCTTCAAACATGGGTAGTATGACCAAAGAATTGAATTTTTAATTCTATTTACTTTTTATTAAAATCAAATAACCACATGCGGCCAGTGGTTATCATAGTGGGCTGCACAGTTCTAGAGCAATATTCATAAATCATTCTCACCTCTCTCTTCTAAACAATAGCTTTAACTTCTTACCTACCACATCCTGCACAGTATGGCAGAGAAAGAGCAAAGGGTGTAATAAATTCATAGACTTGGGTTCAAATCTAACTCTATCACAGCCTGACCTTAAGTGCGTCAGTCTTTTCACCTAAAAATGCACATAACACTCTACATAGTACCTGGTGTTTAGATGCCCAATAAATAGTAGTTATCAATAATGATAAACAGTGCTTCTGTCTGGTTCAAAAGCACTCCAGGGTGCTCCAACCAAACACATTTTTCAACCTCATGCCAATTTTCCCTGCGCATAGTACAAGCCCAATTTTATGCAACAGTACATGACTCTGGCCCCTCCTGTCCACAGTGGCTTCTAACAGAAACAAACCCTCAACAGGAAGTCACTTCTCACTTTTTCAGCACTCTCTCTGGTCTCTCACATTTCTACAGGTAAATTCAGTCATATCATAAAATCAGTCAGAATCATAAGGTTTAGCTACATCTTTAAATACTAAGTTCTGAGAAGACAGTGATCAGGGGCTGAACGTGCTCCAAAGATCCAAGTGTAGAGGCAAAATAAAGCTCAGTAACTTCAATGTGGCAGGATGCCCTACTGCAAGAGATAGGTAAGGAGCTCTAAGGAGAAAGCCCAGATAAAACTTGCCACAGGGCCAGGGGCACACCCTAAACCCTAAACCAGGTTATTTAGGGTTTGGCTTGAATTGAAAAAGAAGAGAAGGGGGCCCTAACTGGTGGTACAATGGGTTAAAGCACAGCACTATGAAGTTATCCATAGCTTCTGCAGCACAAGTTTGCATCCCATTGCCAGGGAGCTGACCCACATGGTGCACCAGACCTCTCCTGTCTTACCTGCTGTTCCCCTCAGCAGTGTATTTCAGTCAATCTATCTGTTCTGCTCCCCACTCTGTCTCTGATGAATCCTCTCACCCCAGCACCTCTGGCCTGCACCCCAGTTTTGTATGCATAAACAAGTCTTAGAAAAAAGAAAAAGAAGAGAAGGTAAAACAATCAACTAAGAGACAACAACTCTTGAGAATAATATTACATGTCCTCTACCAGAGAGTCTTCAACTTGCACAGGCATCTCCAAACACGGGGCTTAAAATCCAAGTTGATGGAAGTTACCTTTTCCTCTCTCACTGTAGGGATATGCACTCCCCAAAGGAAGACAGCTACTAAGGGGGCTAGTTAATGAAGGGCACAAGAATCCTTTCATCAACTTTAGGAAATCTTCACACAAGTTAAAGAAATTATTCTAAAAATAAAGATACCCCCTTCTTCTGTTCATCAGATTTCTGATCCCCTCTCAATACCAAAGGGTTACAGTCAATAGAAAATGCAGCTTAGCAAATTAAAATACAGTCAGTTCAGTCATATTACTCTAGCCTCATGTCAAAGTTAAAATATCAGCAGAGATGAGATGGACAAGGATCCAACTTACACGTCTGGTGTTTAAATGTATTGTGAAAGATGTGTGATTTGCAGTTACAGGTGAAATGCCATCTTCTAATCTTTCATAACAAAAAAGAGGCCTTAATTCTTCACTAGTCACTAGACCAGTAAAATCCCTACTACACGCAAGAGAGAAAAAGCAGTATTAGCAGCCTGCAGGCACCAAGAAAAGAGGCAGGAAAACACCAAACTCCAGCTGCAAAGAGCCAGAGATTCCGCTCTGGGAAAAACGAAGAGGAAACCCTTTCAATGGGAAACCACAGGAGCAGATTACCGTGATTACACTTCAAAAGCAAAGACTCAGCCATAGACACATAATTGAGAGGAAAATGCTGCCCCTCGATCAGGGAAGTCAGGCACCCCGCTATATACTCTCCTGCATTCATAAAAAATAAAAATAAAAAAGGGGGGAAAAGCCCCCATCTCCATCCTCCACTTATCTCCTTCTAGATCACCTGCCTGTTACAAACTGCCTGCCAAATGAAATGCATCAAAAGATGCAGTTTAGGGGCCTCAGAGGCAATGTGCCTAGCAGGCTGGTCCTCAAAATACACTGAGAACAAACCACTCAGGCAGGCTAACTACCTGCATGGTGTTCCCCTGCTCCCAGCAAATGGAATTACATGCCCCTCCAGGCCAGTGGGTTAATGGAATTCCTTACAACTTCTTACTGCACCAAGGAAAGCTATAATGACCCTCAGGGGACTGCTGAAATAAGAAATGTTGGTCTTCAAATTCCCCAACTTCTGACCACAACTGACTAAGCGAAAGAAAAAAGGGGCTCAAGGATTTAAACTTGCAAGCAGGGAGATAACCCTGATGAAAATGCCCCACAGTAAATGACTGTGGCATCAGGAAAGACAAACTTGTTCAAACAGAAGTTCAACTGAGGAAAGCTTCAGGCTTCTCTTTCAATCCAAAGATGCAGAAGGAAATGACCAAGAAGCAAACCCAGAGACAGTTTAGGTACTCCAGGTTTGGCAAGAACATGAATACAGAGGGATGGGCTGACTCTGCTGAAAAGGTCTTCATCAGAAAGCTGAAATATCGACTGTATCAGTTGTTCTGTCACCCTAAACAATTAGTTGAAGCCAATACAAACCTAGAGCTATAACCCCAAATTTGGGACATTTAAATATTACTTCTTACTCCTTGTGCTTTCAATTTATTCCTGGCCAGATCTGTTATATGACTTTTAATAATAACAATAAAAAAAAAGCATCCCTGGCTCTTTAACCGAAAGAACCCCCTAATTGATTCCCACAGTAATTAACCTGCATTTTACCTCAGAGAGCGGTAGTTAAGGAAGTCGGCACTGCTATTTATAACTCATCTCAAATTGAGGGCAGACTGCCTAAAATCTAACACATCCCAGCTGTACTCCTGTTTGAACTGGGGCCAAGGGAATTTTTTAAAGCAATCTTGGCACCGAATGAATGACACCAACAGTATGAGCGCTCGAGCGGTTGTGTTGTGGTGACGTAGCACTGGAGGTGGAATGGGAGGGGGCCAGTGTACTGTGATCCCTCTCGTGCACGCCTGCTGCTCGCCGTCCCAGTACAGTAAGCTGGGAACCGCCCACTGAGAGCCAAACACAGGAAAAGGCTTTTCCTGTGGAACGCCTTGAAGTGAGAAACACATGGCTAATCTGCATAAACGCGAAGCCACACCGCCCCTGCCAGGAAGGTTAGTGCTCGTAATCTCTGGCCATGAAGCTGGCTGCCTGGGAGGACTTGGACTGGCGCCTGATAACCCAGAAAGAGCCGAGAGAACAGATGGGTAAGGACCCCGCAGAAAACAGTCCCAGGTCACGTGACTCGCCACATGGCCCCGCCAGCACAAACTATTGTCTGGCTGTGGAGCTCCCATACAAAGGCACCCGGCCTCAGCTTCCTGTGATTACAGAGACAGCCAGCAGCTGTTGATCCAGTTCCCGAGCTGGACCCTCCCCTGTTGAGGAGCATTCCAGGCAGAGAAAAACACAAAAGTTAAGGCCTCTCCCAATCAATGCACTTTCAGCTTCCTGAAAGCTCCACGTGGCTCCACTTTAGCAGTTAGAATGGACAGGGTAGAATTCCATAAAAAGAACCACCCCTTGCACCCTGGTACACAAACTGATTTAACATACAGCATTCTCATTGTACTCCCTTTCCCAGTCACAGATACTAGATATCTAGATATCTGTATCTAATAGGCCCTCATTCTCTTTTCTTGATCCTCCAGTACTTTATGGCTTTGAAGATTGGCCAAAAATCCACATCCCAACTAAGGAGAAAATGCCCAGAAACATGTCCCTCTTAAAAAAAGGAGACTCCCTTGGTTTTGTTTGAACAGACATGTTTTCATACAGTTGATGCAACCTAGGACAATAAGAGATTCCTAGCTGCCTACTGAACCTTGCCAGAGACATCATTAAACATTTCCTGAAGCGAGCCCTCCCTGGTGGTGCAACGAGTTAAAGCACGGCACTAAGAAGCTATCACAGCCACTACAGCACCCCCTTCGATCCCCAACCAGGGAGGTGACCCACATGGCAGTCGACCTCTCCTGACTCACCGGCTGTTCCCCTCAGTGGTGTACTTCGTCTGTCTGCCTGTCTGTTCTGCTCTCTGCTCTGTCTCTGGTGAATCCCCTCACAGCCCCTGCACCTCTAACCTGTATCCCAGTTCTATACACATAAATGAATAAATCTTTTTTAAAATAAATTGGTTATCCGCCCTTGATGAGAAACCACCAGCAATTATTAAAAGTTTGCAACTAACACACCAAAGTGTTGGGCTTTTTAAAAATTCTCTCCAAGTTCTGTAAGTGTCCCAGTTGAATAAAAATTCAAAATCCAAGATGAACAAAAATTTCTAGCTACCTCTTCTTGTTTATAGAAACCAGAAGGGGCTGCAAGCAGACAGACTTGGATCTTCCTCATCCACACTGTCTCTAAAGTGACAGAGGGTAAGACAAGGGGCCTGGTTCTCTTCCTGGCTCAGAGATATTCAAGTGACTGTGTTCCATCATTCTTCCAGGGGAGCAAATTCACTAAGGGCAGAAAAAGGAGACCAAAGGATAAGAGCCACTCAATCATCTAGTAGACTCACAGATGAGAGCCAACTGTAATAACCACCTCACAGCTGTCCACCCAGAAGAGCCATGCCCAAAAAACCACAACCAGGTGGCTCGTGTTTTTTTTTTCCCCCTTTGCTTCCAGAAAAAGCCCTTAACTAAAGCAGCTAGAACATTCAACTAATGAAGTTCCCAACAAATGGTAAAGTCCTTCTCAAGCAGGGCATTTTCAACCAGCCACCTTTCACAGAGAAAATGCTCTTCCTAAAACGATTAAGATCACTTTTGTGAAAAACCAAAGTCGGTTAATCAAATTCTCCCAGCTTCCAACAAATTAGAAAAATTACAAAAACCAAGCAACTTGAGAAAGCATTCCTCTTTGGGTAATGTGTAAAACCCAAGGTCACACAAACAACAGAAAGGCACCCAAAAGATAATTAAACAGGAACTGAAATACCATTTGATAAAAACTAAACATCCCTTTTCATACCATTTAAATCTCAAGAGTGGGCTGCCCTAGTGGCCTAGGGGTTAAGTCTCAGCTCAATCATGGTATGACCTGAGTTCAATCTGTGGCCAAGGTGCTGCCACCCACATGGCACAGCAGACCTCTCCTATCTCACACACTGTTCCCCTCAGCAGTGTATTTCAATCTGCCTGTTCTGCTCCCAACTCTTTCTCTGGTGAGTCTTCTCACCACCACCACCCCACCCCCTTGCATCTCTAGCCTGTATCTTAGTTTTGGATGCATCAATATACAAAAATAAATCTTAAAAAACAAAACAAAACCCAGTCCTCCCTGGTGGTACAATAGGTAAGGATGCAGCACTGCAAGTGAGTTGCAGCCACTTCAGTGCAAGTTTGATCCCTGCTCCAGAGGTGATCCACATGGCCCAGCAGACCTCTCCTGACCCGCCCCGCTGCTCCGCTCAGCAGGGTCCATGAGTTCTGCTCCCTACTTTGCCTCTGGTGAGTCCTCTCACCATCCCTGTATCTCTGGCCTGTACCCCAGTTCTGTATGCATAAATAAATCTTTACAAAAGAAAAAATCCCAAGAGCAAGGCATCAGCTCCTCATGGCAAACTAGACTCAAAGAACACCACTTTTCTGGCAACTCCCCAGGGGAGAGCAGGCAAGACAACTAGCCAGACCGTGCCTTAACTGCCTCAGCCACACAACAATATCCCTTAACTGCCTCAGCCACACAACAGTATCTTCCCCTCCAGATTCTGAATCAGCAGCTCTGGGATGGGGCAGGGATCTCCTCAGGAGCACTTGGGCTACATGGCATCCCTCCAAAATTCCTCTCATCTCCAGTACAAAGTGACTCTAGAGTACAAATGCACCTTCAGTTTCCTTAGCCGAACAATGTTGGGCTGAGGGCAGTGCCTGGGCAATAGAGAAGCAGGTGTGACCTCAGAATCCCAAATAAGCCAACCTCCCATATGTTCTTACCCTCAGACTCAAATTATTCACCTGAGCACATATCATTAACATATTATATACTTACCTTGTTTACCATCTAAATACTATACTAGAATAAACTCCACAAAGGTAAAAATTTGTATGTAAAATAGGAAAGAACTGTGGAAGAGAAAGTGAAATTCTAGAAGTCCTGCAATTCCCAACCTCATCCAAGCGAAGAGGAAATGTTTGCCATCTACAACGTCAGTTCTAGGCAAGTGTCAAGTGCTGACTCTTAAAAGGCCTTCAACTTCTCTGTCCCTGTTTCTGCATCAACAGAATACTGATAGTGCAGCACCCTCAAAGTTGAATTAAACGAGTTAATACATGCAATGAAAAACACTGTTCTTCAAAGAGCTGGATATACCCCCAAATCCACTTGAGAAATGGGCCAGGTATTCCAACTGGGATATACTTTCTCTTCCCAGCTCTGTCTTTCACATCATCTATCACTTCAATTTGGCCTTCCCTGGTGAACACATCTACTACTGCAATCCTGCTCACTTCTTACATCTATCATGATCCATGATGAATGCTTTCTGAGCATGCATCACTAGCATACTTACTTATCTTGTATATTGTCTCTATCCTAGACTAGAATAAAAGCCCCAGGAGGTGAACATGTCTGCGTGTATTTAACTGATTGCTGTATCCTCTAGCACCCATATTATTAACGACTGTCATCCTAAAAAGCTTAGAAACCAAAACAGTTAAGTTCTGGTCTCACACAATTAAGACTAGAAACTCAAAGTAGTCAACTAGAGTTTGTCACGTAAGTTAAGGTTAAATTTAAAAAACAAAAGAAAAGAAAAAAAGGCAGTCTTTGATGCCACTCTCTGAGCAAGTCACTTCATTCCCTGGCACTAAACCACCTATCAAAAAAACAGGGATAAAGGGCCCTCCCTGGTGGCGCAAAGGGTTAAAGCGCAGCACTGTGAAGCTCAAGCACAGCTGCTTCAACTCAAGTTCAATCCTCAGGCAGGGAGGTGACCCACATGGTGCAGCAGACCTCTCCTGTCTCTCCCGCTGCTCCCCTCAGCAGTGTACTTTGTAGTTCTGCCTGTTCTGCTCCCCACTCTGTCTCTGGTGAATCCTCTCACGCCCCGCATCTCTGACCTGTACCCCACTTCTGTACCCAAAAATAAATCAATCTTTTTTAAAAATGAGGGTAAATAAGACAAATACACATCGACATTGCTTCCCTCTCTCTAAAACCCAACATGAGAAGAAGCAGAATGAAGTTGAAAACACAATTTCAAAATATCTATACACAAAACCACACACACCAAACACCAAAAGGACAGGCAAGTCCAATTCGCAAGCACCACCTACTTTGTCTGTTCTAACAAGGGTAGTTGTTCAGTAGTTCCTTCTAAGAATTCTGGTAGTCGAGCCCAATAGTTTTCAACAGAGGCAGTAATAACCCAAAGTTTTTGGAAATAAACGTATGAGAGTGCTTTTTGGTTCCGTCAGTAGACTCTGTGATGTGGTATTACTGGTGTTTGTTACCTGGGGAGAAGATGACAAATGCCTAACAATGCATCTCTTCACAAACAAAAGCTCTGCTGAGAAACAATGGACTCTAGTCCATTACAGGTCCAATCTCAGATAGAGAATTTCCTGTAACACCTGACAGTGGAACGGCAGAGGGAAAGGGAATCAGAATTGGCCAGTACCAGTACCCAAGACCCCAACAGCACAAAGTCACCCACTAGCCATGGTGATCATAAAAAGTTATTTTAAATAGTTGGAAGATAAGTTACCTAAGGTGTTTCTTTTCTATACATTCATTACAATTGTAACTACACAGTTATTTATTACTACATCTTTCTCCACTAGAAAGTATTCCATGAAGACAGGAATTATACATCCTGTGTTCACAACACAGTGCCTGACTGATACCTTGTCAAAGCTCAAGAAGTATTTGCTGCATCAATGTAAGCAACTAGCATGTAAGTAGGTACTTACAGGCTTTTCAAAAGGTTTTGCCATATGATTTCTACAGTAGTAAGTCCCCAACTACTTTATGCTTTAATTCAAACAACACTACAGCAATGGGACAAGGAAGTTAAGTGAAGTTAAACAAAAAATTCTTATTCTGAAAAGTCCTGAAAAATGAAGAAGAATCATCTAGGACACCTTAATGGTATGCAAGGAATAGTACTGCATCCTAGCACGTTCACCATAACTTAAAACTTAAGGATGTGTGGTACAAGGGGTTAAAGCACAGTACTATGCAGTTATCCACAGCCACGGCAGCACAAGTTCCATCCCCAGCCAGGGAGCTGACCCACATGGCGCTGCAGGCCTCTCCCCACTTCACCCACTGCTTCCCTCAGCAGTGTACTTCAGTAGATTTGCCT
>NW_004567109.1:12492134-12506058 GCF_000260355.1 Condylura cristata | reverse complement strand
ATCGAACTCATGTGGAAGTGGGTTTAGATTCTCAGTGCTGTGCTCTTAACCCGCTGCGCCACCAGGGAGGGCCCTTTTATATTTATTTTTTTATATATTTATGCATATAAGAACTGGGGTACAGGACAGAGGTGCAGGGGTGATTCCCTAGTGAGAGATCAAACTCATGCTGCAGTGACTGGCGATAGCTTGATAGAGCTTACAAGCTTAGACTTTAACCCTTGTGCCACCAAGAAGGCCTGGGTCCCCAAATTTTTCTAAGTGCACAGTTCTCCATCCATCCAAAATGTTTCCCTCTATCCTAAAGGTATCTGGACACATCACAAAGCCTCTGGAACTTGATTTACATGCAGTCAAGGAAAAGGAATTCCATTCATCATCATGCTTCTACATCCTAGCAAGTCCATATTCTGGTAAAGACTGAGAAGCATTATCAGTGTCACCGTGTTTACTTCATTAATTCTTGCGACCGTAACGGACCACTTCCCAAAATATCAGTAATTTCCTGAAGTCCCTCAAGTCCACTCTATAACAGGCACAATTAAATAGTGGCTCAGGGCATATCCAACCTTATTAAGATTATAGGTGCCTTCAAATCCTCAGGCTTTTTAAGGTCAGCAATTCCCTGGACAGAAAGATTCTTGTACATTCTCCAGTTTCTTTAAAACTTCCAAAAGTACATTGGTACAAACCTCTTCTACACCATCCTCCATGGAAATGTGTATAGGAGGCTTCATCATTTATACCAGAACTATGTAGGACCATACCAAAGTTACTAGTTGTCTTTTCTGAAGTTTGTCTCTTCATTCTCTCTATCCAGTATAAGCAAACTGGAACAGATAGTTGGCATGCTAACTATGGAAAGCCAGTTAAAATGTATCCCTCCTCCAACTCCTTGCCCCCAAGTCTGTTTTGGCTCACATACTCTTTTGAGATGTGTTATTCAAGGCACACAGACTTTCTCTTTAGTGAATGTTTCTGAGTGGGTGAACCCAGCTATCTCAATTTCATCTTATTTTAACCCAAAATACCATAATGAGACCATATACTGGTTACTTGAGCTTTCATGTAGGAATTTTAAATTAGCCAAGTCAAAGCTGAACTGGGAAAGCAGAAGATTCAGTTACTAACTAGAAAGGAAAACAAGAATGATACAAAACTGTCCTGGGCCAACAGAACCCCCAAAACAGACTGAGGTCTAAGAGCCTCCAGACTAAAGGCAATATAGTGGAAGGTGGAGATCATTTAGGAAACTTCAGGTTACTAGTTAACCAGACAAAGGCACACTGCCTTAAGTTAGCCAGGGTGTAAGCAGGAACTAGGAATCTTTACTGAAGTTATGATCTGAAGGCAGTAAAAAAAACTCATTTCCAATCCTTCATTTTTTTTTTCCTGTTATCCCCCACGCCCCCTAATTCCCACCCTTTTAAAGAATTTTACCAGCTCTGGTATGGTAAAGTTACTGAGGTCTCTATGACACCAGAGAAGAGAATGAAAAAGAAAAACAAGACAAAATGAAGCTACAGGGTAAAAGGATCACAAAGTGGGCTTAACACACACACATAATGTAAGACTCCCTGCTAGAGTGTTAGTCTGTACATACAGCTATCAAATCACAGGTCAAACTACCAGCACACCACCTCCTGGAAGCCTCTACCTTCATCACAGCCAGGTCACAGTGATCACAGCTTCCTTTCTCAGCCAGGAAGGAAAAAGACCTGGCTGAAAGATACAGGAACCACTTAGGTTTTCAGAAAGCCCAGGTGAACTAGAATTCGGGTTCTAATTGGTCTTTGCGCATTAATGTCTATTACTCAGTTATTTCTGTTACTTCTGTGCCAAACAGTCCTTATTCATTAAGTTGAGAGAAAGAGAGACTTCATCCACTTCAGAGATGGGGCAACTTACTAGGAGCTTACTAAGAGGGCTTATTTGCTAGGGTTTCACAACAAAGTACACAAGGAAATGAATCATGGCAAAACTCAAGATGGCCGAGAGGGGGATAGGAGGAAGGGAATTCTTAAGGATGGCCTCCTGAGAAAGATGACCAGATCACCAAAACTCCTGTTCTTCATCAGCCAGCAAAGGCAGAAGGGACAGCATGGCCTTTGAATAATGACCTAACATTGGACTCTTGACAGCATTTTCAAGAACCACTTTCTTAAGGAGTTCACTCAACTGGTTGTACTTGAAGACCAACATAGGTTACCATCCCAAATTGATCTTTCCCATGTCATCAAACAGCCAGGACCACAGATTCAGATTATCCTCAGTCTCGCCAAACAGTCACGAGAAAGAGTAGAAGGTAAGGAGCCCCCAACTCCTATAAACAGACATGTTGTGTCAACTAAAGTTTATCATTGTTGCATAGGAGATTCACCTCCAACGTTTCTTCTCTCCAAACTCCAAATACTTATAAGTTTTTCTCTATTCAAAAAATACTTTCACATTAAGGGGAGGGTAGCTAAATCTGAAACATCCGCCAATGGTAAAATCTGGATAGACTCAACTCCGTAGGCAGTTGAACAGCAATGTGTCAATCCAGGGGTTCTGACTTGAGCATGTATCACAATGGCTTGAAGGGCTTTTTAAAACAGAGTTCTAGATTCATTAGGCCTGGCTGAGTGTCTGCATTTCTCAACAAAGACCAGGTAATGTGGATGCTGGTGACCAGGGGCCATACTGAGGAACCACCGCACTAATCTAACCTCAACCTAGAACAGGTGCTTAGTACAGAATTATGGGATAGTCTGTAACTCAGTGAAGTAGTCAAAGAACACCAGTCTTTAACTACTCAATTCTATCCCCTCTCAAGCAGGAATCTTTACCAAGAGTTATTTGAATGTCATTTGATAGTACTTCCACATATCTTACTTAATAACAGCACCTGCACAGAGATACTATTCCTTATTATATAGTTGTGGACACAGGTTCAGAGATGGTAAGTGACTTGCCTACATTCACAAAGCCTTAGTTTGGGCTGACTCTGCTATGAAACTCTGTGTACTCAACTTTTATGTGTTCATTTCCCCCAAATAGAAAATTAAAGACAACAATCTCTGCCCTTCCAGTGAGTGCTCCAACTATGCAAATATTCTCATAATGCAAGTTACTCGGTTGGATCAAAGTGAAGGTGTGCATCTTTATGAATCCTGCTCCTACCCAAACTCTCAAAAATCACCCCCAAAGAAATAAGGAGCCAATTCTATCATGGGGTTCACATGGCCATTCATTAAATGAGTCCTAAATTAAATTGAGTCCTAAATTAAAGTTATGGACAAGACAGAAATTTAAGTATAATGTCAAAGTAGAACTAAAGGCTTTTCAGTCTTTCACTCCACTTAAAAGTTCTGGGCCACTGCAAAAACAATATCCCAAAAGACCTTGAATTATTTATTTTAGAAAAGCTAATTTAGTATGTTATAATAGGAAAGCTGTGGAGAATCAGGTAAACCATGATCAAACCAGAACTCTACCTTTAACTGGCTATTTGCCTTAGGGCAAATTTCTTATGCTTACTCTGTCCTCTTTGTAGGCTAGAAGGAAAAGAGTAGAACCCACCTCTCACAGCTTGGAAGATCAAATGAGGAAATGCATGGCAAAGTCCAAGCACATATGTGCTTGGCACATAATAAATGTTCAAATGCATGATAGTTATCAATATTCACCCAGCTTGCCATCATCTGAATGTTAGGATCTCAGTGAGGTTCTTGGCCTATATCCCTGCCCCAGAACAAAGCTGTGGATAAGCTGCCCAAATCCTTTACAATATAATTTTTTGTTACCCCAAATTCCTAAACAGAAGTCTGGAGACAGGGCCCTCCCTGGTGGTACAACAAATTAAAGCACAACACTATGAAGCTAACAGCAGCCACTTCAGCAGGAGTTCGATTCCAGGCCAGGGGGGTGACCCACATGGTACAGCAGGCCTCTCCTGATCTGCCCACTACTCCCCTCAGCAGTGTGCTTCATTAATCTGCCTGTTCTGCTCCCCGCTCTGTCTCTGGTGAATCCTCTCACCACCCTTGCACCTCTGGCCTGTACCCTAGTTCTGTATGTATAAATAAATCTTAAAAAAAAAAAAAAGTCTGGAGATAAAAGGCAGCCCATCCAAATCTGAATCATTAAGTTTCACACTCCTAATTTAACACGGAGCTGACCCACGAACTCCATACCACCTTCAGACCAGAGCAGAACACTCTCCAAAGAGCAAAAGAAAAAAAGAGTCATCTGTATCTGCCAGAGCAGAGTCCTACCTAACAAATAGCAACTAATTGGCAGCATTTGTGCTCAGGTGGCTGGTTCTCTAAGGACAACTTAAAGCAGTAATAAGGTCTAAAGAGAGAGGGGAAATACTGGGTGCGGAAAGTCCAAAGACAACATGTTTCCTCTAAAAGAAAGAACCAAACAAGTAATAACCTTTTATCCTATACCATGTGGCTGAATTCACACTCTTGTTAAAAGTCAAATACCCCTACACCAATCAGGGCTGGGCGTGAACAGCTGGCTCCAGATGCCCACGTGCCCGCAATCAAGCTGTGACCTCAAGGAAACGGAGGCTAAGCTAAAACGCCAAATACACAGAAAACGGGAATTTAATAACTGGTACCACACCAACCATAAACTCCCCTGCTGTCATGCTGGTGCTAGATCTCGAGGGGGAGTTCCTTGTAACAGAGTTGTCTATAAACAAGCAAGTTAACAAGTTTGAGAGGAAAAGGCATACAAAAACCTTGGCTGCTGCTGCTGAGCCACAGAAATCACAAACGTGCCAGCACCACGGGGGAAGTCTAATGCCTAACACCGCAGTCTTGGGAACCCAGAAGCATTTAGGCCGCAAGGAAGCCCAAATGCAAAAGAGAAAGAAAAAAAGCACATGGCACATTTCCTCTTCATATGGGTGACAAATCAGGCGGCACTCTGGGCCCACAAGCACAACCCTGGTGCCTGAAGCCCCTTAGCATTTCATAGCCACATCAACTTCCTGGAGGGCAACAAAAAAATCTGTCCTGGATTACTGGGCGATTTCTAATATGTACCATAACCAACACTAAGTCAACATTTTAGGGATCAAATTTCCTGCTCTGCACCATGATGGAATGCATTCTTGGCATTAGACCTCTTCCCATCTCAGTCCACCCTTGGAAAATGCAGAAACCAACCTGTCCCCAGACCATCTTTTCATATGCACCAGTGACTAACAAAAACAAATAGAAGTTCATTCAGATGTCCCTTCATAGTCAATAAAAACTCACTCCATTCCTTTAAATAGGGGGAGGAGCAATATCAGGGAGAATACTCTTAAGTGGCCAAGTCAACATTCACCCAAATTTGGATTTCTCTAAAACAGGAATTTGACTGAGGAGTTCATCTCAAACTCCTGCTGTCCCAGACAGATGAGCCATTGTGCCCACTTCCAAGCCCTGGAAACTTGATTTTGCACAATGCCAGAATGGCAAGGCAAAAGAAGTTGGAACATTTATTTCTAAGCTAAAATTTCTATTCAAGATTCTATACATCTACACTGGAGCAGGGTAAGCCATCCTTATTCCAGGTGGAATCAATGTAGCAGCCTGGCCACTCCAAGCATCTTCTACTGTTTAGCATCCACTTACAGGCCTTGGAAGTGCCAGAAAACACTGTAGTAATCTAATCACACATGGACTGGCAGGTAAGAGAATCCAAAGTCGTTCTATTTCAGAGGTTTCCATAAGGAACAACCAAGTGTGTACAGCATTTATGAGCCTCCTAGCAACAGTCAACCTCACTGAAAACATTGTTAAAGGCCATTTCTGTGAACAGATGCAAACTGCACATGGGCAGACTTCTCTACCCATAAACCCTCACTGTGAGGCCCGATCCAAGCAACTCAGCTCAAGCACAGCTAACAATCTTCAGACACAGCAGCAGCCTGAGAGTTCCAACAGATACTTCATGGTTCTTGTTTTATTTAAGAAAGGTCAACTAACTGCCAAAAAAGAAAAAAACTCAGGCTCTCTTAATCAAAGCTGAATCACCATCACTACAGAATTGTCCAGGGGACACAACGCTGATGGTGGTATGACTTTCCAAACCCAAAATTACTGGAATAGTCTCCAAACTGGCCTAGAACCTGGCAGGTTGTTGTGAATCCCACTCAACCATAGGGACTACTAAGCCCTGGAACAATTCTCTTTCATGTGATTTTATGGATGGTGTCTAAAGTTTCAAAGTCACTGGAATGAAACAACTACCGGTCTGGGGACAGATGTATAACTGGACTCTGCAAAGTCTAGGGGAGTCCAAGTAGCATTATGAAAAGGCAAATTAATATTGCATCTTTCGCTTTCTTGAGCATTCAGCTTCATAAATCATTGCCTCTGAAAAGTTGCCCCAGACTAACCCTGCCCAACTGATTATTTATTTTTGAATTCCTTCAGCTCACATACTTAAGTCTATCTACACTTAACTGAAACTTGCTTTGCAAGTTTTCCAGATGTGTACATATAAGCATGCTTCCCCAAGAAAACAAAATTCTTCTGAGGAGCTATCTTTTGAGTATCTTCCTATTATCCCATCTGCATGCTCACGCAGTGCTATTTCCCACCCCCATTTGGATCTCCAGATCTCCCTGAGCTAGAAATAACTGCTCTCAGCAACAAGTCTAAGCCTCCCCACCACTACACTGGAAGTACTGGAAAGCCAATGTCCCAAGCTCTTCATATTTCATTTTAAAGCACACCGACAGCCTCTGGTAACCTAGCTGAACCTAAACATTATCATCAGGGCTCTAATTACATTCATATTTCCTATTATCATGCTTAATCAAAAAGGCGTTTGTACAACTCTAGTCTAAAATATGTCTTGTTTTGTGAGGAAACAAGTTATCAGTATCAGACTTCGAGAAGGTAAATCCTGTCATCTCACAAAGCTACCAAAGCAGAATGCCATAGGTAGACAGCTACATTTCCAAAATACTTCTTCCATAAAAGATACTTTTTCATCAATGAAAACCTGTAGTGATTCTAATTCTAAAACAGCAATTTAAAAAAAAAAAAAAAAGGTTAAATCTACCCACAAAGTCCTTCAGGCAGGATTTATTGAGTCTCCAAACATTTGGACCCTGTTCCCAACCAGGAACATAACATACAAACACGCACACAGAATATGCAGAAGACCACTAAAATCTACCCAAATCAATCTTGCCCTTGGAGGAGGTTTAAACCCTGAGAGCCATAGCAGAACAGAGGCCAAGGATGTCCCTGGAGTTGCAATACCTTTTCTTCTTTTTGGCATTCCAAAAATGCAAACCAAACCCAAAAAAAGCCTAACTAAATTACAAAACCTTTCTGAAAGAATAAGGCTTAAATACTCCAAGATTCATAAACCAAGCGTTTGGAGCACACCTCCCTCACTACTGAAATGAAGGACCTTCTTTCCAAACTTCTGTTTATTTTCCCTCTGAAATGACAATCGATTCTGAAGAGTGCTCCAAGTACCCTGGACACCAGTACCACAGAGGCATCTCTCCCAGGGCAACATCTTTTTACTTCAAATCTCTTTCAGGCCATCTCTCAGCCTCTGTGGGCTCCACCTTCAGCACTACCTTTTCCCTGACCCCAAGTCTTTCTCTCTAATGTAATTTTATTCCACCACACGAGAAGAGACTAGCATTATCTTTGCTTGAAAACTGTTTATTAATTTGCCTGTCAAACATTCTATAGAGCCGTTTACATCTTACTGCAGAAACCTCCTGGGTACATATTGACAGCTCAGCAAGTATTTACACAAAGCTCTGAAACATTTGGTTCTTTCAGAGAGGAAGAAGCTGCTGTGTCAAGTCGAGAATTAGCAAACACCTTTCCCTCTACCTTTTCCCCTCTTTTATAAAGAGATGCTTCCTTCTAGCACACCTCTAATACACCTAAATTACACTTTCAAATGACTAAGCCAGAAGCAGAATGGTGATTCAGGCGTGTTGGAGAAGAGAAGGCAGCATTTCCAGGACCACAAGCAAACCCTACCAAGCAGCATGAAAAGCAAGGCCTCACGAAAAGGCATGTACACCCATGCAACAGGCCTGAGATACAGAGCTCGCCCTATTCCAGTTTCAGAAACTTTTTGCTCCTTGCTCAGCTAAATTTACAGGGCAAGTTCAGGCACTCGGATTACAACCAACTGCCCAAACCAGACCTAAACCAGCACAAACACCTTAAGTGTCTGGAGAGCTTAATGCTACCTTCTACCACCTTCCCTTTACCCAAACAGAGAGGGAGTGTTAACGCTGGATTTATGAATACCCATGTCCCATCCCATCCCAAATTTATCTCCTAAATTCCCTCTTGAAGATCCTGAAGCAATTATTTCTCACATCTTGCTTTAATGAAGCCTGCCTAATTTTTCAATTATTATTTAGTGTTTTTAAACCACCAGGCAGGTGGAATGACTTAATGGAAAATAGATTAAGTTTCAAGGCAAACAAATCCAGTGGGCTTCCAACTGTTCAGTGCTTGTGCCTGCAAATCCGCAAGAGAAAACAATTTTGGGTTGCTTGTGCCCAAGGAAGAAAGATGGCCTCAACCCCCCCTACGGAACGCTGTCTTCATAACAAACCAGGTGTGGAAACACAGATGTATAGCACTGACTTGAAGGTCATGCAGTCCGTCGACTTCATTTTACTGATGAAAAGAATATGAAAAACAGAGAAGGCAAATAAACTGCCCGAAGTCACAGTTTAATCCAGAATCAAAGCCTCTTGAGTCCTATGCTCTTTACCCCTTACCACACACAACTTTGCCACACACAACGTGATGTGCATCAGTAACTATAATGACCAGTCAAAACAAGGAAAAACCCAGATGAAAGCTTTGGGAATCAAATCTCCATTTCAGAGCCCAAGGTATCATGGCTCACTGACAAGAATGCCAACTTATTTTGAATACCATATTTCAGTTAGACTTCCATGCTTCAACTCCATCTAGAACTCCAGGATTTGAAGTCAATCAGGAACCTCTTCCAGGGCAGGAATAGGAACATACCCCCACCAGGACTTTGTGAGCCCATTTTTACATTTTTTTTAAAAAGTTCACTAACCTCTTTGCAAAAAGGCCTGCTATAGATCTCACATCCCAAAGGAGTCAATCTAACATATGAAAGTTTAACGCAACTCAAGACATCTTGTTACAGCAGGTGCCACTGTGATGGTTACTCTGTGAACCTAAAAAAGTCCTCACAAGGTCCAATACAAACAAGATAGCCTTGGTTTGCTCTGCTCTTGCCACCATTCCAACCCCTATGACCCCCTGTTCTTTCACAGACAGTAGAGAAACATGAGGCCCCCACAACTAAGTGCCTCGCGCCATGTGGTTTTCCTGGTCCCTCCTACTTGAGGGAATTCCAAGAGTCCTGTGTTTCAGCCAGCCAGGAATTTCTGCCAGTAGGCATTCCCATAATAAAACTAGGATTCCTTTATTTGTTTCCCAGGAGTCAGAAATATCATTTAATATTTCCATAGCAGGAACTAACTGGCTAAACTGTCACTATCAAGTCCCCCATGATCCTGGGCTACCTATTCTATTTTTCACTCACAAGAACTGCGAGAAGTGGCACCTCATCACGAAGTGGCACCTCATCACTTCTGCCATATTTCATTGTCAAAGCAAGTAGAGAAACCAGCCTAGACTCTGCAGTTACAGAAGGGTTCGGAGAGAGAGGGGGAAGACGGCTATGAGCAAAGCAGCAGGGAGATAGCCTGGAATCTCCAGCGCAGCTAAAGCTAAAAGCATCTCGGGTAGAGCGCTCCACATCAGGTTCAAGCACATCGGGTCAAGCACACACCAGGTTCGAGACTTCATTTCATCAGCAGTAGTAGGCTTCAACGCCTTGAGATGCACTATTACTTACTAAAAAGAATAAAGGAAAAGTTTGTCCACTGGGATTTTCCCAGTTCCTGCGAGAAAGGCATAGCTGCAATGGACACACTCACCTAATTTTTATTTCGTAAAGGCACAGAGTCAAGTGAGCGCAGTGCCACCTTGGCTGTGTTAACCAAGCCTCTGTCAGACACTCTTAACCCAAGACTGAGTTAAGAAGAAAAGGGATCAGGGCAAGACCCTCATAGTGAAGAATGATTAAGAATAGGGAGGGCATTGTGGCCTGACAAGTTTTATTATTAAGTAGCAATTCTGAACAAACTGTCCACCTGCATCCCTCACCTAGACTACATATTTCAAACAGCCCAACAAAACTGAAGTTGTGCAGTCTCTTCCACAAGTAAATGGAGACACTCTGGGTGGACAACCCATTTTCTGGGTCTCAGGCGAGGAGGCACCTGAACTGAAAGGGACAGGACTCTTGGTTGTGGAGTGCCAGTCTAGGGGGCATTCGAAGGCAATCAGACACTCATTCAGGGGAAGCACAGACAAACCAGGACTCTTTCCCCATGCCATTTATTTGGGACAAAACCAGAACATCTAACACACAGAAAGTGCTCAAACAAGTGTTTAAAGACTTAAAAACACAAATCACTATTTAATAAGGATGGTTATACCCCCTCCAAAATGTGTGAACATCCTTAAACCAGAATTTATATTAACTTTAACTTTTAAAAGCCAGGACTGACCCCCAAATTACTGCTCCAATAGTTTTTAAGAGAGCTATATTTCTCAGGCCCTCCCCCCCAAAAGAGAGAATATATGGGAAAAGAGGTGTACACTACAGAATGGATGTTATTTTCCACGCACACGAGATCCGTGCATCATGGCACATCATGGCAGATGTGGCATATAGGCACAGGACTTCAAACCTGTCATCCAACAATTTTCAAAATTTCCAGCTGAATGGGAGTAGGAAAGCAGCTCTAGGATGGGGAGGCAATATAACTAGTTAGACAGCCTAAGCCAACAAAATCTAGTAGCACAAAAGTACCATCAATACTGCTGGGAGAGGGAACACAACAAGAGATCCCCGCCCTCCACAAAAGACACACGACTCCACAGAACCACCAATATTCCTGATGGAAACACTGGAGACAGAACACGATGGCAAGAGCAAAATTAAAATAATGCACGAAAGTATCAAAAAGTTGTCATTTTAAAGCAAATCTTAAGTATCAATGTGAGGCATACCTTTATTTTCTAGGCTTCAAATTATTATCTTGGAAGGAAAAAAATCTCTTCAAATGCAAAGAAAAACAGCTAGTCAATTGAAATGTCTCCCTCAAAGTTTTTAAATAATTGATGACAAAACAGAAAGCTTGTTTTCTGGATAGTCCAGGAACAAATGATAAATTTCACCAAATCAAGCCTTCAGGAGAAGAAAGTCCCCCTCAACCAACATCCTCAAAGATGTCAGCCTCCCTTTAAATTGAGCTGGTCTCCCAAAGTTCAATTAACAAAAGGAAAAGTGTTAACAAGATTCAACACGTAAACAAAGAACGAGGCTAGTCTTCCTTAAAACAGACCACTTGAATCTAATATGAAATTCTCTCAGAAAGCTTCCAGTTCTCAAAGGAAAAAAAAAAGTTTTCTCCCACCCCCTCCCAGAAAGAGCCCACATGTGCCACTCAATAAAGGTCCAGTAAAATAATTTCAATTCTGCAACGCCAACAGGGTCAAAATTACTCAAGACAAATGCATCTTCAGAGCCATCAAAGAAGTCATTTATACCATCAGGAAAGTCACAAAACCAAAACAAACAGCAAACCCATTGTAGAGAAAAACTCGGCTACTGTTCTGACAACACAGAATCTATTTCAGGCCGCATAAAATATAACAAGCAAAATAAATCCAAGGTACAAGCAAAACGCCACTGCCTCCTCTTTTGTTTCAGGCACAATGTAACAAGGGCAGCCTGTCTGAGGATCTGCTCCTGCTGATACAGTATTGCTGCTTAAACCTCCCTCCTCAAGGTCACAGCCAATTTCAGCTCTGGAATAAAAGGCAGATAGTGGCAGCGATGGTTTGGGTTATCACTGGCAGAAAAGCAGAGTGTAAAAGTTTATGAGCTCATCAGGATTGTTGTACCATTACATCAGAGGCAATTATAAATGGCCAAGAGCAGGAGATGGGGAGCCAATCAGATCACAGATAGGATGTCAACCTAAGACCAACTGTCTCCTGGCTTTGACAGAAGGATTTTACCTCCATAATTCAAATCCCAAACCAAAGCAATCTGCACTTACTACTCCAGTCACTCAGCTGTTTACCAGCACTTCCAGGGAGAAGCCCAGGCCACTGGGCCGACAGAGACTAAGACAGGAGAAGGCCCGGGTTGCCCTGGGTGAACCGCACCCGGCCTCTAGCTGCCCCCAAGCAGGCCCCTGCCCTCCCTCGAGGTCCCCCGGAGGCCGAGGGGCCCCTCCTAGAAAGTAAAGCTGGGGACAGCCTAGAAGAAGGCAGGGGGGGCAGAGAGAGGTGGCAGGTGAGCAAATAACTGTTAGCCCAACTCCCCAGCTCTTAGCACTGCCTACACCCCTAACCAGAGCCCCCAGCACCCCTTCACCCCGGGCCGGGCCCTTCCTCGCACCCTCTACCCCGCACCCCGTCGAAGACCCCCGTTGTTCGAAGAGACCAGGGGAGAGAGAGGGGGACAGCAGACACCTCTGGGAAAGCCCCACACAAAGGCTGAAGGAGGGAAGGAGAGGAAGGCAGACAGGCAGCCATTTTAAGAGAGAAGAGCCAGACAATGGCAGCTCCCCAGCAGTGGGGGCCCCGGCCTGGGGGTAGCCCACGACTGTGGCCTGCTCCCCGCGGTCGCCACCCACTCCCAGGACCCCGCTCGCCCCAGCCCCCTCCCCACTCAGCTGTGTACCTGCGGGGTCCGGGCGAGCGACTGCCCCCCGCCGCCGCTGCTCCCGGGGCTCATGGGCGCGTGGTGGCTCCTTTGTTGGGCCCCTCCCGAGGCGGCCGCCGCCGCCGCCGCCGCAGCCCCCCAGCACTGCGAGGCCATGTCCGCCGGGCCTTTGCCGGCGCCCCCGTCCTGGGGCCCGCCGCCGTAGTCGCCCCCGGGGTAGCCCTGGTAGCCCCGGGCGGAGCTGGGCGACGTGAGCAGTTGGTTGAGGGTGGGAGTGGCGGTGGGCTGGGGGGTTCCCCCGCCGGCTGCGGAGGGGCCGCCTCCCCCCATGGCCCCGAAGCGCTGCTGAGCGAAGGACGAAGACGACGAGGAGGCGGAGGCGCTGGAGGAGGGAGGCGGCTTGGAGCCGGCGGCCGCCGCCGCGCCGGAGCCCGGAGTGCCACCTCTCGGGGAGCTCAGCGCGTAGGCCTGGGGGGGCGGGGGGTAGGCGCTGCGGTTGGGGTAGTAGGAGTTGTACTGGTGGTTGGGGAAGCCGTGGTCGTGCGAGTTCTGCTGGGGCCCCGCGTAGGGCTCCAGGCCCCCGCCGCCGCCGCCGCTCTGCAGCGCTGCCAGGCCAGGGCTTTGTTGTCCGCCATGTTGTTGGTGGAAGACGGCGGCCGCGGCGGCGACGGCAGACGGGCTCCGGCCGTAGGGTTGCCCGAAGCCGTAGGCTGGGGGCGGCAAGGCGGCCGCGGCTGAGTGAGGAGGCGCCCCCACCCCGTCGCTGCTGCCGCCGCCGCCGCCGCCGGGCGGCTCCGTGAGGTTATTGTTCAGGGCGGGCCTAGGGCCCGCGTTCCCGTTCGAGTTCTTCAGGTCCGGCTCCGCGCCCGGCCCGCCGCCGCCGCCGGCTCCGCCGCCACCCCCATTGCTCTCGGCCCCGTCCTGCAGCTCCTTTCCCAGCGGCGGCGGCGGCCCCACGGCGGGGCCCTCGCTTTCCTGCCCGGCGGCTGCCTTCATTTCCCCGCGCTCGGCCGCTGCCGCCGCCACCGCCTCGCCCCCCGCCTCCTCCCGCTGCTGCTGCTCCGCTTTCTTCAGCTCCGAGGGCGGCGGCGGCGGGTTGCCCAGGCTGCTGGCGGCGGCGGGGGCGACCTGCGCGGCCATGATCCCCGCTGTC
>NW_004567109.1:12438372-12491470 GCF_000260355.1 Condylura cristata | reverse complement strand
GAGCGCCCCACTCTCCTCCGAGTCCCCCTCACTCCGACACGAGGCTCAGCACTGCCATTTTACCCAGCGCCGTCGCGGCCGCCTGGCAAACCCGGAACGGAGTGCGGAGCGGGCGCAGGCCGTGGAACGAACTCGCTCCCTTCCCCTCACAAAGGAGGAGGGGAGAGAACGAGCCGCGGCGGCGGCAGGCCCTCTGCCGCTTTCGCTCGGCAGCGCCGCCGCCGAAGGCTTCGGAGAAAACCCGGCCCGGAGCCCGCGCCTCTCCGGAGCCTGCGCCGCCTCCCTCCTGGCGTGCCTGCCGGGCTAGATCCCCTCCAGGCCGCACGCAGGGGAGCGGGCAGCCTGAACTTTACTCGCGGCTGCAAAATTGGCCGGAGCCCGAGACCGCGGCCGCCTCGGCCCAGGCCTGACCCCCTGGCAGCGGGCCTAGTCTCTTGGCTGCTACTTAGCACCTCTACAGCACTTTTCTTCTTCAAAGCCTTTTACAAACCCGCTCTAAAGACCCAGCTGAGTGAGCGAGCAGGAGCAATACATTCTACTCCCTTTGCACACCAAAAGAAATGACTGATCATTGTTTAAACTTTCCGTTTTCCCACTCGCCTGCCCTTTCTAGCTGTCCTCAGGAGGCCCTGGGGGCATGAGGTTCGATTATCCCCATTTTACAGAAGTGGGCACTACCCATCACTTCCAAGAAAGAAGGGAGAGAGCACTACCCATCACTTCCAATCAGCGGGCAGAAGAGGGTGGCTTTAAAAAGAACTTGAGTCCCCAATTACCCCCAGCTACTGAGCTAAAAAAATAAAAATAAAAATGGACTGTCCGGTTATGTTAATATACTTAACAATGGGAATATCACAGTGGGTTTGAGACCAAAGCTGGTCATCCTACCACTAACTTAAAATGCGCGTCCCTAAGTATATTTTGGGGGTCATGTGACAGCATTCCTGCAGGAAAACCCAAGCCCCTCTTTACCTTCTAAGAAAACTTGGCCCACAATGACCCCCGTAGTTCCAGTCTCCAAAGACAACACTTGTAAGATTGTAAACACAATCACAGAAGAGGCTCCTGGGACTGGAAGAAGCTGAGTGTCCAAGAGAACCACAGCAGAAGGCAAAGGGAGGGAGGGGAACCATTTTCCCCTTGACAGAGAAAAGGGGCAGTCTAACAGGTCCTTTAGAAAATGGATACAACCCAGACTGGTTTTCTTTGCTCTGGGGTGGAGATTCTTGAGCATTTACCACTGCAGTCTAAGAACCCCCCACCAGCGATCTGAAGCATACACAGAAAACAGGAGCCACAGCCCCAGCTCTTTTCTCTTTGGGCTGACTTGAAATGCCCAGAGGTGACAGGCTACAAAAGCCAGAGGGGGTTCCAGCTCCTTACCAGACCTGAGGGGGGCGTTGGGGAGGCCCAGGCCAGCCTGGTCACTGAACAGCAGGGTCTCATCCCCCCTCCGACCTTATAAATGGAGACTTCATGCCCACAGGGCTGTCATCTTAGAGCTTTCAGGTTCTGCAGGCCACTGCATCTGATCATGGCCAGTGATTTCAAACACCTGAGCTCTGTCCTACTCTTGGGGGGATATGGGGTCGCCCTGTGACACCACTACCATGAAACTTAAGTGTGTCTTACACACAAAAAAGGCAAAACCTTCCTGGCAGCCTAAGTGGTGTGTTTTTTTCCCCATGCCAAGAACCAAACAAGCCTACCAAGCTCTGACTGGAATGGGCTAGTGCCCTGGTTTCACTCAGTCCTCAGGGGCAACAACTCTCCGCGTGCATTAGGTCCTAGAAACCAAATTATAGGCTGCCTCATAAATGGAGCTTGGCTATTAAATCAACTGCCTCTGAGCTGGCAAACAGTCCTGAGTCCTGCACACAAATGAGGAATTTTTTACATGCAATTACCCTGCCATTTTCTCCAGAGCTGGAGCGTAATGGGAAACCTGGAGCCCAGTGAAAATCTGAGAGCCAGGATGGATGTCTCCAAAGGAAGTCCTCACCCCCTTTCTTCGTGGCTGTGAAATTTGGAAAGCGCCGGGTTCCCTTTCCTACACGTGGGCACGCTGTTTTGAAAACAGCCACCATTTTTATCTAGCAATAAGCTAAAGTGCACAAAAATCTACCCATCTGGGTTGTCGGACGGATCGTGGAATTTCTTCTTCACTTTCTTAAAACCGCCCGTCTTGCATTGCTCTCCTCTACTTCTACCTTAGATCCCCACACCGACCTCCCAGGGGCCGCCAGATTGAAGGGAACTTTCTTAGAAACTGGCCCATCAGCTTTCCCCAGGGGCAATGGCAGCGGGAAAGGGGGGAGGGGAGGAGCTGGGCACGTGGCTGGCCCGAGCGGCGAGACCCGGGTTTGGGGCTCTGGGTCCTCCCCTTGGGGGAGTTTTCTCCCCCAACGCCCCTGCCTTTTAACCCCACACCCAAGCAGCTCAGGAATCCCGGCGCAGATTGGAGAACTGGGACTAGGACAGCGCTACCCTCACGAAAGCGCCTCTTGCACCGACAGCCTGATGGCAAATATGGACTGAATCGTTGACATGGAAACCGGACTAAAGTCTCGCTCTTCCTCACAAGAGAGTTCTTATCACCATCCCCGGCCGCACGGCGCTCGGCAAACGTGGACTGGATTTCCGGCCGGGAGGATCAGGAGGAGTTTCTGGGCTGCACAGCATTAACTCCCGCGGCTGCGGCAGCCTGAGAGGGGGGCAGGGCTGCCAGGACTAACAGACTGGAAATGGCAGAGGATGTGCTCTCATTTTACCCGGCCGCACGGTGTGCATGGATTGGGCTCGAGAATAAGGGAACAACCTATTAAAATCTACAGTCAACTGCAAAATGTGGAAGCGAGGCCTGGAGGGTTTGCTAAGAGAGGGAAACGCTTACAGGGAGGACAACCCTTCCTCTCTCGCAATTTGCTTCCCCTAAGAGTCCGAAATGCAAAACTCAACGAACAAAAGATGGGGTTTGCTTCCACGGAGCTCTTTCCTTTCCCTGCTCCTTTTGGGGGAAAACGTTGTAAGCCCGGGGAGCCTAATGAGGGTTTGCTTGAACTAAAGCGCTGAGACTCGTGGGGGCCACATGCGTCCCCGCCGCGGCTAAGCGGCAGGCACCCAGCGGAGCTCTCTCGAGTGCGAACTGGAGCTGCGAGTTTGAGCAAAAGGGCAACTATGTCAGTTGACGGAAGCCAGAAGCAGAGCTCAAAGCCTGGCGTGGATTTCCATCTGGAGCTGTCTGTTTCTTAAAGTTTGTAACTCGGTGTTCAGAAACAGCCCCAGCGGAGGCTTTGGGAGCAGTGTGAAAGTCTAGCACTACCATCTGACAGCGAGCTGCAAAACTTTGGGCTGCATATTAAGCGAGGAAAGTGGATTGAAGCGAGAGTCAAGGCAATTCATTATATTGCAGGGCTCCGAGACTGGAGCCGTAAAATACGAACTGGATCGCCATGGAGGAAAATGGAATGGAGTCTGAATGGCGCTCTACAGCTCTTCGCGGTAAAATTGTGCCTGCCCAGCACCTGGAATCGAAAAGGCGCAACCCCAGCGGCGTCTAGTGTGGTAGGCGCTCAACAGCCGCGGGTGTAGATCCTATTTCTACGCATCTTAAAGTCTCAGAATAAACGCTTTGGGGGGATTTGGATGTCAGAGAAATGTTAATTTCTAAACGAGGCTTTATTTTCCCACCTGAAGAGTAGCCACGTAAAAATACACCCAAGCACAAGTCAACTTTTTTGTACCAACGTAAAGTAAGAATTACCTTCACCATTATGTCCTCAAAAAATAAAATCAGAAATAAAATAAATGAAACTTCAAGCTGGTCTGGTTTGGTGGCAGGTTTTCAAACAAAACTTGATACCCAGGGTCAATCTAATTAGAGGAAAAAGGTAACTCTCTCACACCCCAATATGTACATTCTCCTGATTGGCCAGTCTTATTGGTGAGCTTACTGACTATGCTTTTGCAAAGACTGAGTAAAACTACTTTTTTAAGACAAACAAGCCCAGACCAAAATCACTAGGCAGATTAGAAATTTGGACATTCCTGCCTTGCTTCATTGAAGATTTCTATTCAACTGATATACAAAAATAGTATATAAAAAACTATTCACAAAGAAGCTTACCGGTCACTCCATGGCCCACTGGAAGAAAAACTTAATTTCGTATTTGGTACAAGCTGTTTTTAGGTTTGGGGTGCTAGGCACCAACAATACTACCAAGAAAAGATCAAGTCACCAATCTTAGTATGATTGCTGAACCAGAACAAGTCAGTTGTCTTAACATACTAAACCAATGTAAGATGATTTTGTTTTGCTTTAATCTTTAAAATCAACCTGAGAAATTTTTTTAATTTTATAATAGTTTATTTTTACATCATTTTGCACATTTTTTTTTCTATCTCGATTGCAACCTGAGAAATTTTTACACATGTAAAATTATTATAAATTTTTTAAAGTTGAGGATGGAGGGGGAAAAAATAGAAAGGAAAACTAAATGTTCTAGATAGGTATTTCTTCCAGCCCTTGATTGCATAAAGCTTTCTGCCATTTTACTGAGATAGGAAAAAGACAGAGTGGTGAAGTTTCTCATAGCAACTCTGGAATGGATCTGGAATGGAGTCTTGCTTTAACACAAGTTATGTAGAAGAGAGTGGGAAAGAAGGAAAAACACAGTTTGAGCACTGACAAAATGGAGGGAGGCAGGCATGCAGTTCTGTGAGACAGGATAGGAGGCTAAAACAGCAACTGTGCTGCCTGTCTCTGTCACACGGCCACCTCAAGAGAATACTCCAGCATGATCATCCCCAGCTCTTTATGTAAGATTCCACGAAATCCAAAGCAATCTACTAGGCATAAGACAGGAAGTGAATAACGCCTAAAGCAAAGCATTCTGACTAGCTTTAGTAGAGTCCAAACCCATCTATGCCTACAGAAAATGGCTCTTACCTAAGGTAAAAAGTGAAGCAAACAAAAAGTCAGTGGCAGGACCACGGTGTGGCAGTGCTGTGGCCTCCAGTGAGATGCAACACTTACCACCCACACCAAGTGAAAGCGGCCAGGAAAAAATACAGGCAGTGTTGGCACTTTTCCAAATTATCACTTTCTCTCCTAAAATTTAACAATATTGAAACTGGATTCAGGAGCCACCAGAGGGGCTGGCAGGAACCAGCAGGTTGGTTCTTATTGGCCTATCCCTCCAAAGAGACTTCCAGAGGCCTGTGTACAGGGTGTTGTTCTTCCAGTATTGCTGGGGAAGGGAGAGAAAGGAGACAAAGGAGAAATAACCCAACACAGTTCATTACGCCTATTGGACAGGCTGTTTAAAAACAGCACTGAATCTCAGGCTCTCTCTCCCTCCCCGCCATCACAATTTGCTTTCAGGAATAGACCACATCCACAGATTATCCTCATATGAAAGAGGGCTCAAGGCAATGCAATATTAGGCACTGCTTTTGCCCCAAATTCCAAGACCAGAATATAGGTCACACATTTTTAAATGTGAAGCCCCTTCTGACTTTAGAACAAAGTCCAAGAACACATTTAAGTTTTTCCCCCCAATCAGTAACAGCTGCCTAAAAATATAGACACTGTGCAGCAAAAACTGGAGTTCGTGGCTGATGCTCTTTCCTCTTTATCCAGCTAAAATTGAAAGTCCAAATGTTCTTGAAAGGGGTTCTAGACTCCATATCAAGCCTGCTTTTGTTTTTTAAAGTAACTGCCAATGCTTTCAAGATGGAATCATAGAGACCTAAGGCACTGGCTTGCCTTCAAAACCAAGATATTCGCAAAAAAGCAGTTTCGAGGTAAGGCCTTCACAACCTGATTGGCTACTGAGGGTTTTTAGTAACTCATTATTTTTATTTAAAGATTTATTTATTTATTTATTTATACAGAACCGGGGTACAGGCCAGAGATACGGAGGGTGAGAGAATTCACCAGAGACAGTGGGGAGCAGAACAGGCAGATTGATGAAGTACACTGCTGAGGGGAGCAGCGGGCAGGTCAGGAGAGGTCTGCCATGCCATGTGGTCACCTCCAGGGCAGGCGGGGATCTAATTCTTGCGGAAGTGGCTTCAGTTTCTTAGTGCTGTGCTTTAACCCGCTGTGCCACCAGGGAGGGCCTAGTAACTCATTATTAACAGAATTTGTAATGAGTTGTGGAGAGTTTAGACAGAAATCATTTTATAAACTTAGCCAAGTACTGTAGACCAAAGGCATGCAGTCTCCAATTTGAAAATTCACCTTTCGTATTGAAGCAGCTTTAACTGACACACCTGCCCTTCTTTACCAACCCCTGAGTTGCATGCACCGTTCTGACCCAAGTCCCACCGAAATGGGTTTTCTACTGAGGCTCAGAAATCTTTTGAGCATGTTATTCCTTCAAATGTTGCTGCTAGTAAGATCATTCCTAAGTCAGATCTTAATTTCATTAAGTATCATGTTCCTTATTTTACATACCACCTAGAGTACTTTTTTTAAAATAGTTATTCATGCACACAGAACTGGGGTACAGGCCAGAGGTGCAGGGGCAGTGAGAAGAAAATACTTTTTTAAAAGATTTTATTTTTATTTATGCATACAAAAACTGGGGTATAGGCCAGAGAAGGGGGGAGTGAGAGGAGTCACCAGAAACAGAGAGGGGAGCAGAACAGGTGGATTGACTGACATACACTGCTGAGGGAGCAGCGGGCGGGTCAGGAGAGCTCTCCTGCGCCTCCTCCTGTGGGTCAGCGCCCTGGCCAGGGATCGACTCAAACAGCAGTAGCTGGCGATAGCTTGGTAACACTGAGGCTTTAACTCTGCGCCTTGGAGGGTCTAGAAAATTTATTAATGCTATCCTTGGCAGTAGGCATCTCTAAAGTTCATTTCAGAATAAGTACACAGGCCAGCCCTGCCACAGCAGTGTGTTAGGACTAAAGCAGTGGCAACAGGAGCAGTCACGCCAAGCCATAACCGTTCACTGACATCACTTTTTCATTGCCTTTGAGTGATTCACATCCTCAGTGATCTTCTAATTGAAGATTAATTAATTTAGTGAGTAAGTCCTTCACCACTGCACATTATGTTATCTGACCTAGACTCTCATTTTTTTCACACATAAGCACACATACACACAGACCTTTGGCATCACATTTCATGTGTGATGCCAAAATATGAGAAATATTTAAGAGGAACACGAGAGAGAGTTTCTAAATGATGAAAAATACAGCACAAACCTAAATAACAGGGGCTGTGTGTTTTCAATTTTATGTAAGGTTTGTACTTCTATTCTTCAAACCCAGAACGCACACACCCACATATAATAAATATAAAAAATGTTAAGGGACCACAGATGCCGGACAAGAGTATAAAGATTATACCAAACATGTAACCTACACTGCCTTTTTCCAACTAAATGCAACTGAACAAAAACCCACAGAAGAAATTCACAGAGATGGAATACTAGATATAGAGATAAAATTCTGTTAAAGGTGTTCTTTGAAGTGTGTGGATGTGGAGAATGAGAAAAGGGAGGCCAAGGGTTAAAGGAGGAAGACCTAGCTAACATTTAAGGGAAAGAGCTACCACTTGAAAGCTAGCTCAACAGCTGACAGAAATGCCCAGACTTTCATTTTCAGTCATGTTTCCAAGTGCCTGTATCCAGTTTTAAGTTGTAAAGACCAAGATTTCAAATAGACAAAATCTAATCATGTGGACAATGTATGTTGTGAAGCATTAGAGCAGAGGGGGTAGCCGGTGAGTCAAACGATATCTCTTCGCTCGTCACACTTCAATGTTTGAAAGTACTCTGGAATTTTTCACTTTTTGCTTTTGTATGTCAATTCTTTCACCCAGCTATGAATGGGAAACCCTCTGGTGATTACCCTGCAATGATATACAATGTTGGGCATCCTCCATCCTTCACAGAAAGGACATTGACCACTTCCCTCCCTCCAAAATAGTGTAGGCCTTTTTCACTTAACACTTAGTAAGACTCAGATCAAAATCCTTCATTTCCCAAGGAAACTGATTAACAAAGAGAAAAACAAAAAGAAACTTAAGACATGGAGATTCCCACACCCTTGCTGGTGGCATAACGGGTTCAAGCGCAGCACTATGAAGCTCTCCGCAGCCACTGTAGCATGAGTTCAACCCAGGGCCAGGAAGGTGACTCACATGGCGTGGCAGGCCTCTCTGACCCGCCCACTGCTCCCCTCAGCAGTGTACTTCATCATTCTGCCTGTTCTGCTCCCCACTCTGTCTCTGGTGAATCCTCTCACCCCCCACTCTGGACCTCTGGCCTGTACCCCAGTTCCTATATGCATAGAAAAGTAAATCTTTTTAAAAAATACATGTAAATTCCCATTTTAGGGGACTTTAAAGAGATTTTGGAAAGTACAAAGAAAAGAATGAAAGTTAAATTTTGTATCACTGGCATAATTATTAAAGGTATTGTGATTGTGTGTGTATAAACTACACATCAAGGGTATTAATGTTCTTACTTAGGAAAATGACATTTTGGTCATCCTCCTCCTCCTCCTCCTTTCATTATTTCTCAGGATCACTTAGGCTGTCACATCAGGTAACAGTGCTTGGATGAAATGGCACAAAAATGCCCACCAAGTATAAAATATAAAAAAACAATGGCTGCGCTCAGAACTCACTGTCCACAGCAGTGTCCCTGCCTTGGCGTCCTGTGTGGACCAGAACCCAGTGCCACAAAGGTTGCGGCATGGAACGGAGAGGTTAGTTCTACCTATTTGGCTGATTCTGGGCGTCGACTGTCTTTGATCTTTGTAACAAGAGAAACAACTGTCCATCACAATGAATGTCTAAGATGCACCAAATTAAATAATGTCCATAATTGGGCAGGTGAGAAAAAAAAGAGTAAGCCCAACTTAGAGTCCACGTCACTGAACTCACTGGCAGATTCCTGGTGCCAGATGAAGAAACAGAATATAGCCTCCAGCCTTTTGATGCTGCTATTGAAGATTAGAATTTGATCTTTAGATCGATGTTTGGGGGGTTTCAAAATTAGTGACCTGGGAAGTCCCTACCAACACTTTCTCACTTCATGAAGGTGTGCCCTTCCTTTAGAGGGAGGGGTGTGGGGTTCTCCAACTCAACTTTTTGAACACCTGAGTCACAGGGACACAAAGAACAGTTCACAGAAGCAATCCTAAATATTCAAAGCTGCACTAAACAGGCAGAAGCCCTTGTTTTCTTTTCAAAGCCACATTTAAAACTTTGTATTCATCAGAACTCTCCATAAAACAGGTTTTTCCTTTTAATGGGATCTCCAAATTGGTTTTTTGTTACAGTATTTATAGAAGTTGGAGTGAGGTTTACCTTAAACTCTAAACATTTACCATTTGACTGCATCAGAGAATTGTATCATTTAAAAAACAAATAGAAAAGAAAATATGTCCTTCAGTCTCCCTCCTGCTTAGATCTTCATATAGGTAATGCTGAGTACACAGTAACAATAAGGTATGAGGAAGAGGTTAAATTTATAAAAGTGTTAAAAAATAAAAAGAGGAAGAATGATTTAACAAAAAGGAAGAAACAAATCTTACTAGCACTGCATGCCAGGAACTTGCCAGTGACATTTAGTATTTGTCATGTTTTCTTCCAGAGACCAGGGAAACCCAAGAGATAAAGTTGGCCTAACAGTGGAAAGAATATACCAACAAAAGGATGCAATCTTGGGCCCTCCCTGGTGGCACAACAGGTTAAGGCACAGCACTGTGAGGCTGTCCTAAGACACTGCAACCCAAGTTCAATCCCAGTCAGGGAGCTGACCCACCTGCTACTCCCCTTAGCCGTATGTTTCAGTCAATCTGCCTGTTCTGCTCCCCACTCTGTCTCTGGTGAATCCTCTCACCCCCTGCACCTCTGGCCTGTACCCCTGTTCTTGTATGCATAGATAAATAAATCTTTTTTTAAAAGGATGCAATCACCTGAGTCAACAGGTTCATGCATTCTGTTCAGAGACCAGCCTGGTGTATCTCAGAGGGGGGCACAGAAGCCTGGGTCCACCCAGGCCTAGTGCTATGGCCTGGGTCTGTCTGCCAGGATGTCAGAGTGCCTTGAGGTAGGAGCAGCCCTTGCTCCAGCCCAAGCTGCGTGTCTGTGATGTCACGTCACTTGCAGCAGCAGGAGGAATCCCTCTTCCGTGGGGAGATATTGAGGAGCAACTCTGTTCCAAAACAGGGTTTTCAAAATTGCCTCTCTCTGTAGGCTTCCCCCAGAGCCAGGCAGTAGAACTCGCCTGCTGTACCTGTAAAGGAAAGAGAAACCCAACAAAAATCCTCATAATGAATGACTTTGTTTGAAAAAATTGTCTATAAAAATTTAAATCGTTGTTGAATATTTCATTTTCACATATAAGAATCAGATACCAAAATTCCTTATCCTGAACTTTTATTTGGCTTCTTTAATAGCAGGCCCAAGTAAAAGTACACACCTATGTGTTAAAAATTATATTCCATATAGCTTTTACTAGAGCTCTAAACAATGTCTTCTTAAAATGGACAGAGCAAAAGAATGTTAGAGAAGCATTTCTTACACAACCAACATTTCAATATTAAAAGAAAATAAGGGTCCTCCCTGGTAGCGCCATCAGATAAAGAGCAGCACGGTGGGGCTGTCCACAGCCACTGCAGCTCCAGTTCAATCCCCGCTGGGCAGCTGACCCACACGGCGCAGCAGACCTCTCCTGATTTCCCCCACTGGTCCCCTCAGCAGTGCACTTTATCAATCTGCCTGTTCTGCTCCCTACTCTGTCACTGGTAAATCCTCTAGCCTGTACCCCAGTTCTGAATGCATAACTAAATAAATCTTTAAAAAATATATGGAGTGATATAGACCCGAAAAAGAAAGGGCAGTAAGTCCTCCCGTCTCACACAAATTTGGCAGTGGGCGACTACTGTGTGTGCCAGGTAGTTTCTAGTACTCACAAAAATGCACTCAGATAGGTATTGTCATCTCCATCCTGTAAAGGAAGAAATGGAAACTCTGACAGGGTAAATCATCCAGTGCAGACACAGGTAAATGACAGGATTCAAATGCAACTCTGACAAATTCTAAACTCTGAGCTTGTCCACAAAATAGATAATAAATCCCATAATTTTAGCAATGTAGCTTTTCCTATTGCCAGTATTAATTGCTGTTAGAAGCATGATAATATATATACAACATACATGTGTGCAATAATATATATTACACCACAATACATATAGAATACAGAAGGCTACTAGCCAGTGTGAGACGCTCAAAACAAAAATATTTTACTGGTACACTAATTTTAGTACACTAATTTAGATGGAATATTGATTTCAGTTGAAGAATATAATTTTATTGGGGCTCAGAGTGTCTACATTCAAAGTGTGATTTTCAGAAATAGTGGTTTCAAGATCATCCAGAAGCTTCAGAGATAGAAACGCACTCTCAGGCCCTACTTCAGACCCTCTGAAACAGTCTGCATTTCGACAGCTCCCTAGGTGATCTAGATACCAGTTACAGTCGGAGAGGGACCACTTTCGAAATGCATGACCCAGGAAAGGACCCAGTCCCTTGCTGCCATCACTGAGACACCCACATCCACAGGACAGGGAGGGAGGACAGGGAGCACACACTCACACGATAAACTTTTCTCTCTGATTTTTAACCACATTTCATTAGTCATTTTTTAAGTAACAGCTGTACTGAGATATAATTATAATTCACCCATTAAAGTGTGCAATTCAATGGTTTTTTTGGTTATTTGCAGCTGGGCAACCATCAACACAATCAATTTTGAAACATTTCATCACCCACAAATGAAACCCCATACCCTTTGGCAGACACCCCCAGTCTGCCCAGCCCAAGGCCTGGACAACCACTAATCTACTTTCTGTCTCTATGGAGCTGCCTATTCTGGACACTGCATATAAATGAAATTATACAACTTGTGGTCTTTGGTCATTTGGCCTTTTTCATTTACTTTGTTTTCAAGGTTCATCCATGAGAACCCTTCGGTACAAGTGGCAGTGTGCTTCCAACAGAGTGAGGGTACCAGGCAATGTGACCCCATTACAATGGAGCTCCTGAGTGCCACGGCTTCCCCAAGAGAAGCTTGTCTCCGGCTATTCCTAACTACCCTAATAAGGAGGTCTTTAATAGAATTCCCTTTTTTTTTCCATTTTCTCCCCGGGACTCAGTTGGCAGTACAGCTGGCCCTTCGCCAAGTTTCTCTCCACAACACCTGCTGATACTGCCAGTGCTGCCACCTTATGCCCATTTCTTGAAGTAGTGGACACTGGGTCAGACACGGTCTTTCTCCCCAGAGCCCTGCTCTTTGCTGCTCTCAAGACACTGAAGTCGTAACATGACTACATGTGACCAGGAGAGGTCGAGGGTGTGCTGTGTGGGAACTCAAACCTGGTACCTTCACACAAGCGAGAGACAGGGAGAGAAGCAGACTGCACTTGGGGCTAAGAAGAGCCTGGTTCTGCAAGCGCTCTTCCTGGTTCTCGCAGCTGTCTCTGCAGCTCCCGTTCCTTTCTCTTCTCAGCCCACTTTCATTTCCCAGCTATCTTTCATGTCTCCTGTTCATTTCTACCTGGATTGTTTTCTCTTGCCAGGTCTAGCAGAACAACAGTACTTAGACATTTGGGTATGCTGAGTTACTTCTGTTTAAAAAGAAAAAAAAAAAAAAAGAGTCAGTCTAAACATTCTGCCGTAGTGAACAGGAAAAGAAGAAAGAGGTTTTCATTTCTCTAAAATCAAGATGTTCTTTAATAAATCAAGCTACCCAAATTCAAAATTTTGTTATGAGACATCCATGAATGATCACAAAGAAAAACGAGCAATGTACCCAAAACACTTTCCCAAAATGCTGGTGCCTGAATTTGGGACCTTGTAGGAGATCATCTGGGGGCAGGTGGCTCCTTCGCAGATGACTGTTCACTACCTTGTTCTCCCTGAGTAACCCATCTATCCCTAAGTCATACCTATTCCTAGGAAAGTCTTTTCAAAGTAATTCTCCAGGTACCTCAAACTCCTCCTGGCACTTTCTTGTATTCATTCAAGAAATGTTTGGGCACTGCAGCGTGACAGCCTGCAGCTTCAACTCTCACGGAGCTTTGCTGGGGTAGGGGTTAGGATATGAGTAAGTGGTCCCCCACAGCCCTGCTATCCCTGTCATGTGCTTGGCCTATCCTATAAGTGTGTTGTGATGATCCCTTCTTCTCTTGAGTGAAGTGGGAAAGAGAAACCTTGCCGTCTTTTTTTCTTTAATCTTTTTTTAAAAAATGATTTATTTATGGCCCTCCCTGGTGGCACAGCGGGTTAAAACACAGCAGTAAGAAGCTAAAGCCACTTCCGCATGAGTTCGATCCCCACTTGCCCTGGAGGAGACCACATGGCGAGGCAGACCTCTCCTGACCCGCCTGCTGCTCCCCTCAGCAGTGTACTTCCTCGATCTGCCTGTTCTGCTCCCCTCTCTGTCTCTGGTGAATCCTCTCACCCTCTGCATCTCTGGCCTATACCCCAGTTCTGTACGAATAAATAAATAAAATCTTTAAAAAAAAATGATTTATTTATTTATGCACACAGAACTGAGGTCCAGGCCAGAGGTGTGGAGGTCAGGTGGGGAGCAGAACAGGCAGAGTGTGCTGAGGGGAGCAGTTGGTAAGACAGGAGAAGTCTGCTGCACCATGATGGTTACCTCCCTGGCTGGGGATTGAACTTGTGTTGAAGTAGCTGCACCCAGCTTCATAGTGCTGTGCTTTAAACCACTGTGCCATCAGGGAGGGCCCAAGACCTTGCTATCTTAATGAGGAAAAAAATCAGATGGACTCTTGTGTCCTGGCTAGTAGCCTGCCAGGACACAACAGGCCTTCAACTTATTTGTTGTTGTGTTTTTCTTTAGATTTATTTATTATTTATGCATACAGAACTGGGGGTACAGGCCAGAGATGCAGGGGTGGTGAGAAGATTCATCAGAGACAGAGTGGGGTGCAGAACAGGCAGATCTACAAAGTATATGGCTGAGGGGAGCAGAAGTAAGACAGGAGAGGTCTGCTGCACCACATGGGTCACCTCCAGGCTGGGGATGAAACTGGTACCGAAGCAGCTGCAGCTAGCTTTGCAATACTGCACTTTAACCCGTTGTGCCACGGGGCCCCCAGTTGTGTTTTTTTAGGATTTATTTTTATTTATTTATGCATACAAGAACTGGAGTGCAGGCCGAGGCAGGGGGTAAGAGGATTCACCAAAGATAAAGTGGAGAGAAAAACAGGCAGATCTATAGAAATACACTGCTAAGGGGAGCAGTGGGCAGGAAAGACAAGGTCTGCTGTGCCGTGAGGGTCAGCTCCCTGGCTGGGAATCCAACTTGTGCTTCAGTGGCTGTGGATAGCTTCACAAAGCTAAGACTTAATCCCTTGCACCACCAGGGAGGCCCCCTTCAACTTTCTGTGACCCTTGGCATACCCTCTGAAAGCCACAGGGATATCAGGCTGAGTACTACAACATTAGTGGACTTCATGACATTATCAAATTCTTAAATAATAGTGTATGTGTAGTAGGACATGCTTAGAAATGTTCTTACATACAATCTTTGTTAATTTATATAGCTTTGTATTACTTAGCCATATAAATAATTCACATTGTGGGTTTGTTTGTAATCATCCTATAATCCATGGGAACTCGGAATAGGCTGTTACATACCTTTCTTATTTTCTTCTCTTTTTGTCTTCACAAGGTTGAGTCTACCAATGGGAACTTGTGAAACTTTCACTGTTAGTCAGTTTGTAGAGGAATATATTTTTTATCCTTTCTTGTTTGGGAGTCAGAGAAACCAACCAACAGATCTAAGGACACATTTAGAAGACCTGTCAATATAAACAGGTGTGTATTTACTCTGTAATTGCTATTACAATTTAATCAAGCTTCATTTATCTAACACCTTTGGAGAATGTGAAAAGTCTGAATTAGTTTTCTAAATAATTGAAGCTAATTCCTTTAAGAATAAACTATTTTAAAAGCTGCCCTTAATGAAACATTATTTATAATGAAATAGATTCCTCACTTCTTGAACTATATGGCAATATATTTTCTTAGTCATTATTAGCTTACCAAAACTAGATTGCAAAGTAATGTATCTCTAGTAATGTTGAAATATGCTAGGCTCTGTGCTTTACCCCAAAAAACCCAAGGCTAGTATGCTTTTTAGTTCTTCAATGTCCTTCTAATAACTATCTTTCTGTTTGTTTTTCCTTCTTTGTCAAGCTATTAGATAGTAACTCTGGCTATTTCTTAGGTATCTGACTTTAGCAGTCCCCATCTTAATTTGTGTCTTGGGAAAAAGGATAGCCCAGTGTGTTAGCACTTTGTGTAAAATAAGAGCAAATAGGTTTTGAGTGTGAGTCTTTCCTAGAAGTAAGTAGTTCTGGTTTTTCAAAGGCAGTTCAACGTTCCTTTTCACTCATTCCAGTACGCTCTATTTCTCTCAGATGCCCCAGATTGTTGGATAAATTACACTCTGTAGAAAGCTGAGATGTTACCACAGTCCTTTTCTGCTAACACAACTTATCCTGGTATAATTATTTCCATCAAAAGTCTTCCTTTGTTTATAAACTGTTCTTGTCAGCTCCTTTTGATTTTTGATTCCCACTTATTAATCCTTCCAATATGGGCAAAAGAAAACCCAAATAACCTAGAAACCTGACAAGATTTAAAGGTCTTTTTACAAAACTACAAAGATTATTCCAAATACAATTTTAACAGATATTTATTTTCTAGGAAAACTGGGGTATAGGCCAGAGATGCTGGAGGTAAGAGGATTCACCAGGGACAGAGCGGGGAGCAGAACAGACTGATGTACTGAAGTACACTGCTGAGGGAAGCAACAGGCGAGACAAGCCAAGTTCTACTCTGCCATGTGAGTCACTTCCCTGGCTGGGGATCAAACTTATGCTGCAGTGGCTGGCAACAGCTTGATAGAGCTGAGACTTAACCCCTGTGCCACAAAGAGGCCCAGCATCCTACCCTTAAATCAAGTTGCCTCCTTTATACTATTGTTGATAGGCTACGAGGGTGTTTAGCTTATATTCTGGTAATTGTGAACAACTTGACCATAAACCTAAGGGTAATAAATGTAGCCAACCAGCTGTATCTATGATGCAATTATTAGAAAAACAAAGTGGGACAGTTCTTCCTTGCTATTAGAATCTCTCTGTGAGGAAGCATGGGGGAGTGACTTGGATTAAAACAGCTGGGGACAAAGGCCAAATGATTGAAAGGCCAGGAATGAGTCCCATAAGAGCAGATCTGAAGTCATCTGATGAAAACCAAATATTAGGCCATCAGGGATATGAATACCCCCATCCAGAATGCAAAGGCATTAGGTTGATAGAACACAGAGTAGAGAAAAAGTACAAGAATAGCTCAATAAATCTAGGCAATTTCCTAAAATACTCATTATTGGAAGCTGTGTAGAGGGGTAAAACTGGCTTAAGGAGGACAGGATTTTCTGTGAAGATGTACAAGATGATCTCAGTCAAAGGACCCATTCACAAGTACTGTTAGTCAGTGACATAATCGCCCAATAAATAAATGACAATGAAAAGTATACTTTTCTGATCCTCCCTGGTGGCGCAAGAGGCTAAGTTGCAGCAGCCATTATGACATGATGAGATGATGAGTTCGATCCTGTGCAAGGGAGCTCTACCCACATGACACAGCAGACTTCTGTCTCGCTCTGCTCCCCCGGCTCCCCTCAGCAATGTGTTTCAGTCAATCCACCTATTCTGCTCCCCACTCTGTCTCTAGTGAATCCTCTCACTTCACTTACCTCACCTCATCCCTGTTCTTGTGTGCATAAACAAATAAAAAATTAAAATCTTTAAAAAATTATATTTTCTAAGTTATTTGGTCTTTATGGTAGCTTTTAAGTATTTGTAATAGCTTTTTAGTTTTTCTACCTTTTTCCCTTTATTTATGACAAACATTAATTCTGGTTTGTTTCAATCACTTTACATTCTTTCTTCACTTTCTGTTTCTACTTTAGATTATTTTGTAGTATAACCCATTACAGAAATAGACGGGCAGATAATAAATATATGTAGGAACATATAGATAACAAATATGAAGAACTATACTAGAGAAATATATGTACCTATATATACATATTTTAGAGTTTCTGTGCAAACGTCTCCCAGTTAGCTATGTTCATCCACAATTCTCTGGTCAACTCCATCTTTGAGGGTTTCTTTATGGCCTTCTTTCCTTTAGATTTCCTTTCTGTTTATTTAGAAGATAGGAAACACCTCATCTGTCTTGTAAACAGGTTAAAATTCAAGTAGTTCGTCTATCTTCACAACTTCTACCCCACCAAAGTTGTGGTCATAACCTAGTTTAACTAAAAGCTAACAAAGGACAAAAATTACTCCACTTAAAACTTTGCTTGGGTCTTTGTATGAGGACGAAGGGAAGGGGGAGCACAGGACACGAGCCCCAGCCCCATAAAGTTGTCCCTTGTGTTTTTGTGTCTGTTACTTCAGTTCTTATAGTTGTGAAATGCAGTGATTGAGAATGGGGTTAGCCTATTGCAGCTCTGCTCCAATAAAGACCCAACGTGTTACTGGTATCAAAACCAAAACCCCACCAGTGTGTCTCCAAAACCTTCCCACACCAAGGGCAGTGGTTTCACATTGCACCCTGTGGCTGGGGGGAGGCGGAGGTGCCAGAGTAGTGGGGCCAGACAACCTCCTCTTACAAAAATCTATCTTAAATTACTAAATTATAATGACTAGCTTGAAACAGAGACACTAGGCAAAGCAAGACAAATTTTAAGTGGATTCCTAGAAGGTACTCCCACATTCATTGAGGTCGTAGACAGTTATAAGCAGGAAGGCACAGGCCCTCCCAGGTGGCACAAGGGTTGTTAAAGCGCAGCACTATGAAGCTATCCACAGCCCCTGCAGCACAATCCCAAGCCAGGGAGCTGACCCACATGGCACAGCAGACTTTGCCTGTCTTGCCCACTGCTTCCCTCAGCAGTGTATTTCAGTCAGCCCACCTGTTCTGCTCCCCTCTCTGTCTCTGGTGAATCCTCTCACTCCCTGTACCTCTGGCCTGTACCTCAGTCCTTGTATGCATAAATACATCTTTAAAGATAAAGAGACAAATGCACAGTCATGCCAGTGCATTGCCTAGGACAGGGCTGTTTATATGATGGTGCTATAAAGAGCACCTCTACTCCAACTGTGGCTGGCTCACCAAGAGTCTTTCATTGCAACCATCATGGGGAAGCTGCTCCATTAATGATAAAGCAGACAAAGCTATTAATTAACAGTACCTAAGAATTCACCATGAAGGCCTGAATTCTAACTTTCACAAAAGTAGCAGCCAATTTTACTATTTCCCAGTTTAAGTTATCCAATTTCATTATAAATTTTCAAGCTACAATGACAATCATTCATTCATTATATATATATATTTAAAGGCCTATAATTTTCCTGGTACTATTTTAGATGTTTGGGTTACAAAGGTAAGCAAAGTGGACAAAAGTCATTTCATTTAAAACCTACATCTTAGTGGTGGGAGAAAAAACAAAAGTAATTAAAATATGGGTTGAACTTTATGTCAGATGATTCTCTCAAGAGAGACTGAGAGAAGAGGAATTCAAAACATTGAGCAGACAGCAACAAAAGAAAAAATTAGATAGATCAGACTATATCAGAATAAAAACTCTTTGGACCACCCTGGTGACCTATGGGTTAAGTTTTAGTTATGTCATTGGTAGGTATCACTGAAACCCCACCCCCACCCCTGGTCAGGGAGCTGAACCACAAGGAGCAGCAGACCTCTTCTGTCTCACTTGCTGCTCCCCTAAAAGTGTATTTCAATAAATCTGTCTGCTCTGTGCCCTCAGAGGATTTTCTTGAATCCTGTCATCCTCCATACCTCTGGCCTACACCCTGGTGCTTCTACACAATAATAAATAAAATCTTAAAAAAAAAAAAATAACAACTTTTTGCTGTAAGTGATACTATCAAGAAGTGGAAAAGACAATTTATGACACAAAAGAAATTATTTACACATCTGAAAAGGGACTTGTATCAGATGATATTGTTTTGAATGCTTATAATTCAACTATAAAAAAGCAAATAACCTGGCCCTCCCTGGTGGCGCAGTGGGTTAAAGCACAGTACTGAGAATCTAAAGGCCACTTCCACATGAGTTTGATTCCAGCCTGCCCCAGAGGTGACCACATGGCACGGCAGACCTCTCCTGACCCACCTGCTGCTCCCCTCAGCAGTTTACTTCGTCCATCTGCCTGTTCTGCTCCCCACTCTGTCTCTGGTGAAGTCTCTCACTGCCCCTGAGCCTCTGGCCTGTACCCAGTTCTGTATGCACAAATAAATAAATCTTAAAAAAAAAAAAGCAAATAACCTAACATTTTCAAATATGGAAAGGAGTTAAATAGGCATTTATCCAAAGAAGGCACGTAAATGGACAATACGCACATGAAAAGATGCCCAATAACATTAGCCGTTAGAAAAAAGCAAATCAAAACCACAATGAAATATCACTTCATACCCACTAAGAAGGCTATAATAAAAAAATGATAACAAGTATTATTTCCCCAGTGAGGCTGTGGGGAAACTGGAACCCCCACATATTGCTGGTGAGGATATAAAATGGTATAGCATTTTGGGAAACAATTTGGTAGCTTCTTAAAATGTTAAACATTTATTAGGGTTACCTAGGACTTAGCAATTCCACTTCTAGGTACATACTCAAGAGAGAGAAAAATGTAGGTCCACTCAAAAACTGTGTAAAAACGTTTACTTGAATAATATAGCAGCATTATTAGTAAAAAGTAAACATAATTCAAATGTTTATCAACTAATGAATGCATAAATGAAAGTGGTATATTCTGTTCTTGATGAGAGGAATTAGAAGAGTATTTCATGTTTTAAGAACAGACAGGAGCTACAACCAAACACTAAGGTCACTTAATAAATGGTGCTAAGTTTAAAGAGAAAGAAAAAAGTAGTATATACAAACAATGAAATTAATATTCAGCAGTAAACAGGAATCAAGTACTGATCTAAGCTACAATACAGATGAAATATTATGTTAAATGAAAGAATCCAGTCATTAAAAAACCAAGTTATAAGATTCCATTATATGAAAAGTTCATAATAGGCAAAAAGGTTAGTGATTGCATAGGGTTCTACAGAACCTGGAGTGACTAATGGTTTAAGTGAGGTGGGGAGGTTCCTTTGGGGGTGAAAGAAATATTCAAAAACTGCTTGTGGTGCAATGAGATACCACCTCACCCCAGTGAGAATGGCACATTTTCAAACAACTAGCAACAACAAATGTTGGCGAGGATGTGGAGAAAAAGGAACTCTCCTGCACTGCTGGTGGGAATGCAAACTAGTACAACCACAATGGAAAACTGTTTGGAGGTTCCTCAAACTGCTAAACATGGAGCTTCCCTACGACCCAGCAATCCCACTCCTAGGTATCTACCCAAAAGACACAAAAACACTGATTGAAAAAGATACTTGTACCCCCATGTTTATTGCTGCTTTATTTACAATTGGAAAAACATGGAAGCAGCCCAAATGCCCAAAAGTAGATGACTGGATAAAAAAGATGTGGTACATATACACAATGGAATATTACTCAGCAACCAAAAAAGAGAAACACATGTCTTTTGCAGCAACTTGGATGGAGCTGGAAAAGATCATACTTAGTGAGATAAGCCAGAAAGAGAAAGAAAAATACCGGATGGTTTCACTCATAGCAGGAGTATAATGGACCAGGCGAGAAAATAACAAAAATAATGAACAACCATATACCAGAGATATTTTGTGGGCGTGGAGTGGGGAATGGGATCAAAAAAGGGGTGGGGGGGAGGAAGGGAGGGAAATGCACAGGACTATGGTGGAGGCACACGGGTGATTTGGTGATGGGAAACCCGCGGGGATCACAATCGAGATGGAAAAAAAAATGTGCAAAATGATGTAAAAATAAACTTTTGTAATAATAAAAAAAAATTGCTTGTGGTGATGTTTGCACGACTCTGTGGAATATTATTAAATGGTTCACTTTAAATGACCAAATTTTATGAATTGTATTCTAATGATGTTTCTTAAAAATTGCATGGTGGGCCCTCCCTGGCAGCGCAACAGTTTAGAGTGCAGCACTGCAAGCTACCTGCAGCCACTTCAGTGCAAGTTCCATCCCTGGCCCAGGAGGTGACCCACATGGCCAGGCAGACCTCTCCTGTCTCGCCCGCTGCTCTCCTCAGCAGTGTACTTTGTAGATCTGCCTGTTCTGCTCCCCATTCTGTCTCATTCCTCTCATTGTCCCTGCACCTCTAGCCTGTACCCCAGTTCTGTATGCATAAATAAGTAAATCTTTTTAAAAAATTGCATGGTGATAACTTGAGGAGCAGAGAAATTAAACACTAGTATATACTTATTCAACATTTGAGTAAGTTTGGGATTCAATTCTAAGGGAGCCTGACTCCAAATCCTGTGTGTTCTTAACCACTCTGCTATAGTGCCTCCTAAGAATGATTTCCTTGAGGTAGGTTCCCAGAAGTGGAATTAATTACTGAGACAAAGGATGTGAACAATTTACTGGAAAGATGAAAAAGTCCATGCAGCCATCTGGGCTTGCCAGGTACACGGACCCCTTCTAGGCAAAGTGATCCAAAGTGTTCTTTCTGCTCAAGTACTATGACTCATACAACCTGTTCTGAATGAAACAAACTCTGCCTATCACAGCTGATTAACCAGCAGCTAAGACACAAGCCAGAGGAAACCACATGCAGGTTAGCCAACTGCCACCAAGGCAAGAGCAGCAGCTTGCTTAGTGCTCAAAAGCAGCACTCAGTGCTGAATAAAGGCAAATCAACCCAACCGAATGCCCTCTTTTGAGACACATAAATGCCAGAAGAACAAAGAGAAGGCAAGTAACTCAAGCCCTTGTTGAACTTTCAGCAGCTGTGTGGTAAGTATAGAAAATGAATTATTTATGGAGAAGCTTTTGATTGTCATCCAAAGAGTCATCCAAACACCTTGAAAACAAGTTCATCCTTCTAGGAACTCATGTATAGTACATGGAGCCCGAGTCCTTTATACTCATCTATTCTAGTAAGTTCTGATCATATGACACATTTTCCAAGGATATAGGCATTTTCAAAGGGGATCCAAGGCATTGTGTGACCTAATTATCAGATCTAATCATGAAAGCAATAACATTTTAGAATAAGTTATTTTCTGTTCCTAGAAGGGGAAAACAAATGGAAGTTAGACCTTTTTATCCAACAAGGTTTCTAAATCTTCATTTCTCCTCAAACCTTAATACCTTCCTTCCAGGCTTGCGCTCTGCTAATGAATTTGTCTTTTCCATCACTAGAAAAATATAGGCAATCAGGTAAGAAGGGTTTTATCCTCTCACCACCAAATCTGCCAACCTATCCGCATCAGCGATTTTCTTTCCTGTGACAAAGGGAGAAGTATCCCCATTTCTATTAAAGAACAATCATCCCACCCAAGCTTTCTGTCTCATCCCTTCCAGCTGATGATGGGTTTGCTCCTGAAATTTCCCCTAATGTCTCTTGCACCATCAGTTCCTCCCTTGCTGTTGAAAACATGCAAGCATGGTCTAGCATCTCCTTCCCCATACTTAAAGAAAATTCTGGGAAATTAAAAAAATAACTTTGTAAGTGGAGGAGGTTTTTTGTATCTTTTTGTTTATTTGCTTTTAATACCTTCTCGAGTGAAGGAAGATTTTTTTAAGTGTGACATAAAATTCTGATCAATTCAACCATGTCAAAAAGTTTAATTTCTGCAGGAAAAAAAAATCCCCCCAAAAGTAAAAGACATTTGCAACTTATCACAGAAAGCTAATATACCTGATATAGTCAAATTCCTACAAGTAAATAAGAGAAAGACCAATGAACCATTAGAAAAATGAGCAAAAATTAGTAAGAGATAATTCCCGGGAGGGGGGGGAATTAAACGTTTGAGAATATATTCACTGTTATTCAAAAGAAATTAAAATTAAAAGGACATTAGAGGACAATTTTTCACTTTCTAGAATGGCAGAGAGAAAAATCTGAAAGCACACTGTATGGAACAGATATTTTCATCCTTGCTAGTGGGAGAGATATTGGCACGATTTATACAGAAGCATTTTGGCACCAGATCATCAAACTCACAAAGGTACTGACCTTTTACTCAGCAACCCTTTTTTCCATCCGCTTCTCTTCCTCCAAATGTCCCTCCTCAGAAATTCTCTTAAATAATTTTATCCAATAGTTATACTGCCATATATGAAAAGACCTATGTACAAAATTATTCATAGTAGTTTTGCTTGCAATAGCAAAAGATTGGAAACAACCTAAATATTCATCAATGGAGATCAGTAGGGGATTGAGTGAAGAACTTACAGCAAACACAATACAGCCATAAAGAAAGAATGTGGAAAACCTTTCTATCCATCTGTATTGAACAATGTCCAGGATATGTTAATAAATAGAAAAGCAAGAAGGGGAACTAGTGTGTACAGTGAGACACTGTATAATTGTTTGGAAGAAGGAAAGATGGAAGGATGAGATATAGAAATATTTACAGAAGAATCCATAAAAGCCTGAAAATACTGAAATGGGGGAGAAAAAATACTGTGGCTGGGGAATGGTGTGGGAGTGAGGTTTTTCATTGAATACCCTTTTGTATCTTTACAGGTTTGTACCATACAATGTAAACTATTCAAAACTTTTTTTAAAAAATTATTTATGTATGTATGTAAGAACTGGGGTTCAGGTCAGAGGTGTGGGGGTGAGAGCACTCACCAAAGAGAGTGGGGAGCAGCACAAGCAGATTTACTGAAACACACCACTGAGGGGAGACAGGAGAGGTCTGCTGTGCCATGTGGGTCACCTCCCTGGCAGGGACAGAACTCGTGCTGAAGCAGCTGCAGCTAGCTTGGCAGTGCTGCTCTTTAACCACTGGGGATGGCCCCCAAGCATTGTTTTTATTATAAAAAAAAAAAAAAAAAAGCTTTAATGTTTTCCCTGAACTACCCCCTCTTCCAGCTATCTTCCTATATCTTTGTAAAAGTACTCAAAGGGTTTGTCTCTGTTGTCTCTACTTTCTCATCTCCACTCACTTTTCAACACATTCAAACCTAGTTTTGTCCCCATATTTCTACTGAAATTGTCTTGCCCAGGTCATTCTAACCTTTATCTTCCCAAATCTATATCTCTACCTTCATTTTAAACACTCAGTAGTATCTGACACTGTTGACTACTTCCCTCTTGAGGCCATGTCTTTTCTTGGCTTCTAGGACACTTCATTCTCATAGTTCTTCTTGACTTCTTGGCCATCCCCTGACCATCTTGTTGGCTCCTCCTCTCCCTCAACCTAACTTCTAAAGATTGGCTCCTCTCCCTGGCCCCAACATGCTCCCCCCCACCCTACCTCCCCACTGCAAGACTATAGATTATTCACACTTTGTCCTGAGTAAGCCCATAACTTAACTGCCACTAACCACCTTACTTACAGTCCAGCTCACATCTCTTTCCTGAGTTTCCAGTATCATCTATTAAATATGAACTTGACAAGCTCATTGGGGAACTTGCAGGCATCTCAAATTTAACATATCTAAAATGGACCTCTTGATTTGTTCTCTCCAACCTCTATCTACTTCTGTTTTCTGCACTCAATACGACTCCTCTGGAGTCTCCCTGCTGGTGTAAGAATTAAACCTCAGTGCTAGAATAGCTGCTGCCTGAGTATGATTCCCTAGCCAGGGAGCACAGCAGACCTCTCCTGTCTCACCCCCTGCTCCCTTTAGCAATGCATTTCAGTAGTCCACCTTTTCTGCTCCCCACTCAATTTGGTTGGCCTAAACCACAGCTCTTCTACGCAAAAATAAATATATTTTTAAAAGACTCCTGTGTATTCACAGTTGCTCAGGTCAAGTCCTAACAATCACCATTTTTATTATCTATCCTTTTTATTATAGATCACTCATTGGTTTTGAGGCTGCACTGGAAAATAAGTAACTACTCTCTTTGCATCTTTCTCCTCTTGGGAATCATATACTTTTTTTTTTTTTTTTACCTCTTTTCTTCTTGAAATTGCAAGTGAACTAAAAAGGTCACCAGACTTGAGTCTTCCAGATCTTACAAATTTCAGTGTTCACCATTATAATCTAGAATTTATATTCTGCTCATTTACAAATTGACTATTTATTTTACCACATTTCTTTTTTTATTACTTTTTATAGTTTCTAGTTCTCTGCCAAGCTTTTCAAGTTGGTTTTACTTCATCAAACATAGTATGCAGAATTGTTTTATAGTCTATGTCCAGTCATTGCACACAGGTCCTATTGGACCTTTTTTGGCGTATCTTATTTTTCCTCTTTACTCGTGGTGTCTTCTCTCCTCACATGCCTGGTTGTCTTTGTGGCAAGCACTATATTGGTTTTTATTTTAAAGATTTATTTTATTTATTTATGCATACAAGAGCTGGGGTGTAGGCCAGAGGTATGGAGGATGAGAGGATTCACCAGAGACAGGATGGGAAACAGAAAAGGTGGATTGACTGAAATACACTGCTGAGGGGAGCAGCAGGCGAGGTCTACTGCACCATGTGGGTCAGCTCCCTGGCCAGGGATATCCAACCCGTGCTGTAGTGGCAGTTGATAGTTTCATAGTGCTGAGACAACCCGTTGCATGACCAGGGAAGCCCCATTGAGCTTTACTTATGTATGCATACAGGCCAGAGGTGCAGGGGAGGTGAGAGGATTCACCAGTGACAGAGTGGAGAGCAGAGTAGGCAGATCAACAAAGTACACTGCTGAGGGGAGCAGTTGGCAAAACAGGAAAGGTCTGATGCACCATGTGGATCACCTCTGGGGCCAGGGATCGAACTCATACTGAAGGGGCTGCCACTTGCTTGCAGTGTTGTATCCTAACCCTTGCACCACTAGGGAGTGCCTTGTATTTTTAATTTTTATATAAATAATTTCAGGCAGCTTTTGACTTTCGGCTTGCAGTAGGCCAAGGGTCAAGGCCCTTGGTAGTCGTGAGTCCAATTCATCCAATGCCAACCACCTTCACCATGCTGCCTCAATTCAACCCCAGTGAAATCAAAGTCCTACACCTGAGGTGCACTGGTGGGGAAGCTGCTGCCATCTTCGCCGTTGGCCATCTGGGCTTGTCTCTCAGAAAAGTTGGTGATGGCCTTGCCAAGGCAACTGATGATTGGAAGGGTCTGATTTACAGTGAAACTAACCATTTGCACAGAGAGGCCCGGACTGAGGTGGTAGCTTCAGCCTCTGATCTCATCAAAGCCCTTAAGGAACCACCACCAAGAGACCAAGAGATATAGACAACCATTAAGCACAGTGGAAATATAACTTTTGATGAGATTTTCAGCATAACCCAACAGATATGGCATCTTTAGCTAGACAACTCTCCGGCACATTAAAGAGAGCCTAGGCACCACTCAGTAGGTGGGCTGCAATGTTCATGCCATCATAGATGACATCAGCAGTGGTGTGGTGGAGCACCAGCCAGGTCAGAGCTACAAAGGAAATTCCCAATAAAGGGTCATTTGACAATGGAATAATAATAATAATTTCAGGTAAAAAGGATTTTATTTTCTCCAAAGGGGATTTTTATTTGTTCTTTCCACTAGTAATTAGGGTCAGTTTAATACACATTCAAGCCTTGGGATTTTTCTGGGTCACTTGGATGACCTGAAGTCAGCCTGCAGTCTGAATGGGGGTTCGTTACTTCCAGTGCTCCATTACACCTGCTGCAGTATTTTAAAATCCTGGGCCAAAGTAGGAGATGATGTGTCAGGGCTCCTAGCTTTTATGGGTCCTGGACTCCAACCTGTCTCCATCAACTTTTTTTTTTTTTAAAAGATTTATTTATTTGTGCATACAGAACTGGGGTACAGGCCAGAGGCTCAGGGGTGGTGAGAGGCTTCACCAGAGACAGAGTGGGGAGCAGAACAGGCAGATCGACAAAGTACACTGCTGAGGGGAGCAGCGGGCGGGTCAGGAGAGGTCTGCCACGCCATGTGGTCACCCCTGGGGCAGGCGGGAATCGTACTCATGCGGAAGTGGCTTTAGCGTCTCAGTGCTGCGCCACCAGGGAGGGCCCCCCATCAACTCTTAAGGCTGCCAAGTAACTTCTGAGACTTCTGAAGCTTCCTGGTCACGAGTGAATCAGTAAATGCCTTCTGTCAAAAGTAGCCTAATTCCTTATCTACCACTCCAAATCCCTCACCTATCCAAAATCTTGCTCTAGTAATTCCTCACTATCTTCACAGTTATCACATGATTTCAGAGGATGCTTTTCATTTTACCCATCTTGTTTACTATTTTCAGTAGGCAGGTTGACTGGAATTATGAAATCTACTAACAATGAAAGTTCGTTACTTTATTCCTGAAAAAAAAATCTCATTAGCTCCAGTGAAGGGCCCATTCCTGGTCTTGTGATCAGGGGTTTAGGGTTACTCAATAGAGTACTTAAAATATATTAACTTTGAGAAGGACAGGTTCTAAGACAGGAATGTGCCCATAGGAGAAATGATTGACACCTGTAATATAATGGGTTACTTTCCCTAAATGTAACCTGTGCTTCATATATCACACACTTGTGCTTTTTAATATGCTATCTATTTAGTCAAGATTTCTTCCCTTTCTGTTCCCTGGGAGACTCCTGTTTCTTCATCAAGATCTAAATCAAACTGTTACCTCAAAAAAAAAAAAAGTCAAAAATATTTTAAACTAAAACTCAAGTATTGCCAAGTATTGCTACATCATCTAAAAATCAGCAAGTAAGCAAGCAAACAAAATTCCAGACACTTCTTCCTCTGTATACTCTTTGCAACATGCATGAAGCTTTCCATAGCCATTACTCTATGCTTTGGGATAGGATTTTTTTTTCACCTTTGTGACCTGACATTGTACCAGGCACAATGAACAAATATTTGCTGAATAAATAAATGAATACAAGTAAAGAACAATTCTTTTAAAGTTTCTTTGGGTCTTATGTTTCACAACTGTATATAATTGAAACTAAAAAAAAAAAAAACAACCCACCTCCCTTCAGAGGCTTTTCATTTAATGGATCTTGACACTTGCAAAATACTTTTCCTCCTTCCTTCTAAGAATACACAATTCAGATATGTTTGAGAAAGAGTAGACAATAATATCATATAAGAGGTAGTTTTCTAACTTCTGTACTATGTAAAATTTGGTACTCTCTGATTCTGACTCTTTATTTTCATGCCTGAAAGACAAACACATTAGTGCTTTAACTCCTTAGCTGGCTTTATAGCTAATTCTCACTCTCCCTCCTCCCTCTCCACCCCTATAAACCATTTTTTTCCTCCCACATTTTCATCTATCTCTTAATTTTCCATTTCTTCTTCATACACAAAACCATCATCAGTCACACATTGAATCAAATGCAACAACAGAAATATACAACTTTATATCTACATAGTTCTATAACTTGTCTGAAAAGCAGAAACGTTAACCATATGTGAAGTTTAATCAAGAATTAAAACAGGGTCCTCCCTGGTGGCACAACAGGTTAAAGCACAGCACTAAGAAGCTATCCACAGCCACTGCAGCACAAGTTCCATCCCCAACCAGGGAGCTGACCCACATGGCACAGCAGACCTCTCCTGTCCCTTCCGCTGCTTCCCTCAGCACCATATTTCAGTTGATCTACCTGTTCTGTTTCCACTGACTCTGGTGAATCCTCTCAGTCCTTGCACCTCTGGCCTGTACTCCAATTCCTATATACATACATAAACAGAATCTTTTTTAAAAAGGGGGTGGGGCCCCTACTGGTGGCAAAACGGGTTAAAGTACAGCACCAAGAATCTCACCACAGCCACTTCAGGTTAATTCGATCCCCAGCCAGGAGGTGACCCACAACAGCATGGCAGACCTCTCCTGACCCTCCTGCTGCTCCCCTCAGCAGTGTATTTCAATAGATCTGCATGTTTTGCTCCCTACTCTGCCTCTCGTGAATACTCTCACCACTCCTGCACCTCTTGCCTGTACCCCAGTTCTGTATGCGTAAACAAATATATCTAAAAAAAAGAAAGAAAACTGAGGGTTTAAAGAAAAGAATTAAAACTATCTAATTCAGAGTACCCCTTAGGGACCCCCCCTAAACCAACTCTAACTGATGCACTGAGAAGAGAAATGGCAGTGTCTGTGAACAGCAGGAATCACCTTTTTGAGCAAGATTAAGGAGTGCAGTGTGGTCTGTCAGGATAAGTGGAACAGAATGCATCTGTTTAGTCATAATCCCAGAAGAGTAGAAATCAGGGAGAAAAAGAACATGAAAATGATAGTAGCTCTTACATGAGGAACACAAAAAGAGGTTAAAGTATGATCATTTGTACAAAACTAGAAAGATACCAGAAAAAACTCCATCAGGTATCTGCTTCAAGTCTAATGTGAAGATATCTACTGTCTTTTGGAGAGAATCAATATCTCAAAACTCAAGAAGTAAAATAAAAATTAAAGTTTTCCCCAAAGAATCACAAAGTAGGTATTTACTAGGTATTTTCTTAAAATATACTTATGTAGGTCCCTCCCTGATGGTGCAGTGGGTTAAAGCACAGCACTAAAAAGCAAAAGCCACTTCAGTATGAGTTCGATCCCCACCCTGGAGGTGACTCACATGGCGTGGCAGACCTCTCCTATCTCCCCACTGTTCCCCTCAGCAGTGTACTTCATCAGTCGGCCTGTTCTGCTCCCCACTCTGTCTCTGGTGAATCCTCTTACCACTCCTGCACTTCTGGCCTGTACCCCAGAAGTATATGCATAAATAAATCAATCTAAGTAGGTTTCCTGTCTTTTTTTTTTTTTAAGATTTATTTATTTATATGTACAGAACTTGGGTATAGGCCGGAGGTACGGGGTTGGTGGGGGAGGGGGGGTGAGAAGATTCATCAGAGACAGAGTGGGGGGCAGAACAGGCAGATGTACTGAAAAACACTGGTGAGGGGAGCAGCAGGCAGGTCAGAAGACTGCCGCGCCATGTGGGTCATGCCCTAGCTCCAACTCATGCTGCAGTGGCTGCATTGCTTCATAGTGCTGTGCTTGAACGCACGGCACCACCAGGGAGGGCCCTCATATCTTAAAAAAGTAGGATGATCAAGTGGTCTCGCTAAATACAGCTACAAAGAACTTAGATAAATTTATTTCTGATCTTACCCTTCTTCAGACTCACATGTCATTTGCATCACCAATAATTCCACCCACACATATCGGTTCCTGCACATCTTGCTTTTATGGAGCTAAGAACAGAGACCACCATTTAGAATGGTGCTAATATGATTAAATCCTCCAGGAAGAAAACACTTACCCCAAAAAATAGTTTTTTAAATAATGTAAATATTATAAGCAGTAATCAGATAAAACAAACGCAGAGCCCTAGTTAAAATCTTTGCTCCCAAAGGTGAAAATTTTATAGTAAGTTGGGGAAAATAAATACCATGAAAATGTGAAAAACATGGACTAACTATAGTCCAATTCTGAAATGAAATATAACAAAGTGCTACCTGTACAAATGACAAATCACAAAATAAACCAATGAAAATGAAAAATAATCTTTGAATAGCATTTAAATTTTTAGTTGCCCAGACACTGATTTGTACTCATATGCACTACTAATTTTTTTTAAGATTTATATTTATTTATGCATATATGAACTGGGGTACAGGGCAGAGGTGCAGGGGCAGTGAGAGGATTCACCAGAGACAGAGTAGGGAGCAGATCAGGCAGATCTACTGAGATACACTGCTGAGGGGAGCCGGCGGCATGACAGGAGAGGTCTACTGTGCCATGTGGGCCACTTCCTAGGCAGGGGCTCGAACTCATACCACAGCAGCTGCAGAGAGTTTCATTTTGCTAAGACTTTAACCCCAGATCCACCAGAGAGGACCCCTGTACTGCTAATTTAAGGAGACAGTTAACTTTCTTTTGGATACAACTAATAAAAATATAATCAATTATTTTTATGTATTTAACTTTCTATTTATTAATTCAAATGTTTTGAGCATTTGCACAGGGGTTGGAGGAAGAGTTGAAAACACAAAGGTGAAAATTAATTCCTAACTTCAAGATATATATGCAGGTTTTTTTTTAGTTGACATATTTCATATACCAAAAAATTTACCACTTAAAGTATACATTCAGTGGTCTGGTATATATTCAAAAAGCATCACCACTATCCAAAGCCAGAAGGTTTCCATGATCACCGAAGCAAGCTTCACCTCTGTCAGTAACCTCGCCCCATTTCCTCTGCCCCTAGCCTCTTCCGCCACTCATCTACTTTTTGCCTCTGCAGTTTTGCCTGTTCTGGACATTTCATACAAAAAGAATCATACAATATGTGGCCTCTTGTGTGGCTTCTTACTTAACATAATGTTTTCAAGTTATAACCATGTTGTATCAAAGCAATACTTCATTCCTTTTTGTTTATGAATAATATTCCATTTTTAAAATCTATCAGTTGAAAGACATTTGAGTTGTTTCCACTTTTGGGGGTATGAATATTGAATCTATAAACATCTGTGAACAAGTTTTTGTGTGAACAAAGTTAATATTGTGTGATTAATGCATTAATTAATGTATTAAAATATTAAACACAGAAGTGACAGAAGGTGGTAGGCATGATATCCAGGATATTTATGATTTTGGGTGCTCTGCATCTAACCCTTCTTGCTCTTAATAACAATACTTATGTTCTCTTCTATGAGATCACATAAGAAAGCTCCCAAGGAAGCTAGACTAACTTCATACCCTACATCCAGGGTTGACTACGTTTGACTTAAACCTAGTACAGCCTGTCTTCATGGGTGGGTGACCTTCATTCAGACCAATGAGATATGTTAAGACTTTTTCTGGGGCTTCTGGAAAATATGCTTCCTCACTATTCTGAAGCAGCTTCCTTGAAAAATGTTCTCTTCCTACTAGAAATGAGGGAAGCTCACGTCACCTCCTAGAAACTATATAGTCACATTGAGATCACAAAGGAGAAAACTTTAGAAAATGAAGTATTTTAGAAGACATGGAAAGAAACTGATAATGAGTTTGACATATCTCAACTTTACTACATAGTTGTGAATTGAACAAATACTACATCTTTTCAGCTCTGGCTCTCAAACACGAACAATTAATAGTTGGAGGAAAGTCTATAAGTCCATAGGTAATAAAATTAGAAAATTAATGGTTGTTACTTTATTAAGACAAAAATAATTAAATTTTACTCAAAATTAGGAGACTTTTCTCTTCCATATTTTCCCCAAGTCATGTCTATGAATAGCAGGACAATGAAAGCTTGAAAAGGAAGAGAGACTGGAAACACATATATATCCATCTTTCATTTTCCAAAGAAAATGATACAGCTTTACCATTAACTGTTTTCAAGAAAGGCTTAGTTTGCACATAAAAAGATGATGGGGATATGGGGGCTAACGGTTAATGGTTAACTAATGAAAGAAACCCAAAAGCAATTTCTAGAAAAATAACATGGTAGAAGGAAGAAGATAGAAACACTGACCTTTGCCTTTAAGAGCAAAATTTCAACTGACTTATTACATTCATCAATCCGTGTTTATCCCAAACTCCAGGCTGAAGTAGTATCTCACATACCATACACCAATCATTGAATGCCAATGTGTCCCAACGCAGGTAAAGCACACAAAACCAATTTCCTGGATTGTAGATAAAAATGTTAACAAAATAGTCAGAGAAAACCTAAGACACTCCTCAAAGTACCAGATTCACCTACCAAACATTTGCTTCTAAATTTTTTCTTAGTTCTAGCTAAACTATTTTAAAAATATATAAATTATAAGAAAGCAATTGCCTCTGTTCAGCCCTTAAAATTTTTTCATGCTATTATTAAGACTTGTTCATTACCCTAAAATATTTTACTTCCCTCATTGTAATTTTTTTCTTGCTTTTTTAATTGTGCTCCCCAGAACATAGTTCCCAAACTTCTTTTCAAATAAGCAAATGAGAATTTTAGGAATAAACATATATTTTCAGCAGACTCAAAAGACAAATCAAGACTCTACTCTTTGGGGTTTAACAAAAAAATCACTCATCCATCTGATTCCCTTCAATTATCAAAGTGTTTCCATTGAGCTATGGAAGTTTTTACTGTAAAGACAGATATTATCAGCCAGCATTTTCCCCCTTGATTTTACTTCTGGTATTTTATTAAGTTGTTTTCAAAATATTCTGTAAGTATAAAATAATGCACAAGAAGTAATACAAACATACAAGGGTATCTTTATTTAGTTGAAAACAAAAGTACTCCAGCTATTCCTCCATAGTATCACCCTGGGAAATAAAAATCAATTATTTTTTCAACTTTCACTAATGGCAAAGATGGAAAGAGAAAGAATGTATATAAGCTACTGCAGCTTGATGGATAAAAGGCAAAAATGCAGAAATTAGGAAAATAGGGGTGACTGAAAAGAATTGAGAGCTAAGAAAAACATAAGGGGAGGAAAGAGGTTGCCCAAAAGCTCCAAACCCATGTTGGGGCCCTTTGTAGGTGGCACAATGGGTTAAAGCCCAGCATTAAGAAGCTACCCACAGTCACTGCAGCACCAGTTCAATTCCCTGCTAGGGAGGTGACCCATAAGGTGCAGCAGACCTCTGCTGATTCGCCTATACCCCAGCTCTTGTATGCATAAATAAGTAAATCTTTGCAAAAATAAATAAAAAGTCTTGATAGAACATGGGTGCAAAGATAGAGACCACTGCCTTGAGTCACGATACTACATTCTTGCCGCACGTCTAAGATACCAGCTTTATGGTGCTAGACTGTTTCTTCATCTTAAGTATTGGAGATTGAACAAATCGTCTTTGATATTCCATTTCTAATTTTTTATAACACCTTAGAAGATGCCAGGTAGAGGAGCTAGTAAAAGCCAAGATGGAAATTTGGAGCAATGTGAAACCCAAGCAAGAATTTCACGGAGAGTATCAGGACAGAATAAAAGCTGTGATAGGAAAAGAAAACTGAGAAGTTGAAGAATCAAAAGCAGTTGCCACATCAACTATCTCCATTCTCCCACATCACTACCTGATAATATTCTTACTGCTGTTAGACTGAGCCACATGAAATTGTTGCAATTTGATTGTTACAAAACAGCAATATCATAATTTGAATAAATATTTTACATTATCTCATTTAAAGACAATTTTCACACTAGACAATTAGTGGTTTATACTGATTTATGTGGAAAATAATGGGTTTGATTTCTTAACTTTCTGATACACTTGATACAACTCAGTAACTATTAAAATTAATGGCTCCTATACTCTATTACTGTGATTAGATTATTTCCATTATTTTAATACTACAATTCTGAAATGTTTTATTCCTCTTGTTTCCCCCGCATATATATGCCTAAATTTTTCACCAGGTGAGTCCTAGGACCACAAAGTTGCAAACATAATTTTCTTCAGAGTAGAACTAATGAAAAATCTGATTAACTGATGTCACTAATTCATAATACTGAAATGGAGCGGCTTAAAGAAAGACATTTGAACAATAATGTACCCTCATCCTAGGGAGAGGGACTACAAATAACATCAGGAAAAGGCTGGCAATTAGAAAGATGATGAATCTGCAAGAGGAAAAGGATATCCTTCCACTGTTCAGCTCAAAAACTTCAAATTGATCCTCACCTAATCATAAAGGAACTGAAAGAGGCATTTAGTTATGTTACTCTGATTCTCTATTAAAAGGAACTATCTCTAAGGAACCAAGAAATTTAAAAAGAGAAGTAAAAACAGTGGCTCAACCTTCACCATCCAACACAAACACTGAAGATGTTTCCACTGGTATTATAAAACACAACCTTTGCCATCCAACACAAATATTGAAGGATTCCGCTGGCATTATAAAAAGATGACCAACATCTGGAGATCTGAGTTTGACCCTAATTTGTCACTAACTTGCATGATCTTGAACAAGTCTTCACCTTCTCAAAATCTGAATTTTCACCTCTTTAAAGTGAGAGGGTGGAACAAATTATTTAAATGAACAAAAGATCTAAAGCAATATAACTTCAAAGGTTAGAGACAATTTCACCAACAGTATAAGGAACTCTTTTTTAAGATTTTATATATTTTTGTGTAGAAGAGCTGGGGTGTAGGCCAGAGGTGTGGGGGGTGAGAGGACTCACCAGAGACAGAGTGGAGACCAGAACAGGTGGATCTACTGACATACACTGCTGAGGGGAAGCAGCAGGTGAGACAGGAGAGAGGAGAGGTCTGCTGTACCAAGTGAGTCAGCTTCCAGTGAGGGGTGGGGCAGGGAGGGGACAGAACTCAGGTCCTAGCAGTGATAGCCCTGAGACTTAATCCCTAGGCTACCAGGGAGACCCAAGGAAACTCTTGTTAAGTCTTTTATCTGAATTTAAAAATCATTTATATTTTGCTCCATTTGCCTTTTTAATCTCTATGTGTGTATGTACATTCATGCATATATATGTAGGTATATGTATATATGTGTATATGTATACTTACAAATATATGAACTTTTTTCCTGAACCATTTGAGACTTAAAAATACCATACTCGGGCCCTCCCTGGTGGCACAAAAGGTTAAAGCCCAGCTTTTTGAAGCTACCCGCAATTACTGCAGCAAGAGTTCAATCCCTGGCCAGGAAACTGACCCAACATGGCACAGCAGAATTCTCCTGTCTCACCCTGTGCTCCCTTAAGCAGTATACTTCAATCTGCCTGTTCTCTTCCCCATTGTCTCTGGTGAATCCTCTCACCTCCCCCCCCCCACATCTCTGGCCTGTACCCCAGCTCTTGTATGCATAAACAAATAAATCTTGAAAAAAACAATCTCACTACATTATCTTATAGCACCAACCTAACGAGAGGCATCATCTTGGAGACCAGAATGCCACAGCAAGGTTGTAGTGAACTCTAGAAGCAGAAGCAGAGCCTAGTAGAAACATTTAGAAAAGTTGAAAAAAGCAGTTTATAATTTGAATAATAGAGTTCAGATGCAATGCATTATAAACTGGCCAAAATTATTCAGATTTAAGGTAGGTATTCAAAATCACTGTGATTTTAAATTTTTTTTTAGATTTATTTGTCTTTATTTATACATACAAGAGCTGGAGTCTAAGCCAGAGGTACTGAGATGAGAAGATTCACTAGAGATAGAACGGAGTGGGCGCACAACAGGCTGCTCCACTGAAATGCACTGCTGAGGGGAGCTGCCTTGAGGCAGGTGATGGGACTTAGGGTGCAGTAGCAGTGGCTGACAATAGCTTGATAGTGCAAGAGATTTTAACCTGCCACCAGGGAGGCCCAATAAGTGAGATTCTCTTAAGAATTCTGGGTCTGGGGGCACTCCCTGGTGGTGCAATGGGTTAAAGCATGGCATTATGAAGCTCTCTGAAAGCACTGCAACAGGAGTTTGTGCCCCTGCCAGAGAGCTGACCCATAGGGTGCTGCAGAACTCTCCTGTCTCACCCACTGCTCCCCTCAGCAGTGTACTTGTCAACTCTGTCTCTGGTGAACCTTCTCAGCCACCACGACTCTGGCCTGTACCCCAGTTCTGTAAGCATAAATAAATAAATGAAAAGAATTCTGGGTCTGTATAGCCCAAATCAAGGATTTCTCCCCTCATCCTTTCACTGGTTCTAGATTCTATCACTGGTTCTCCTTAAACTCCTCACCAACTCTATGTATGTAAGCAAATGCTTCAATGTAAGACTACTTCATCCTTCCTGAAATAAAAGTTGTTAGTGATCACTCATGGAACATAGCACTACAGAGTGCATAATCTGAAGATCTGAACATCTGTACACTTAAATTTCCCTTTCCTGCCATTTCTACAGTCTTATTTTTCAATATTAGACTGTGTCATCATTCATTTCACCATTCAATCACTGCCTACTTCTTCTTTCTGTTTATATGCTTCGCTATTCACTGCTCCCATCTCTTAATCAACATGTTCAGAATATCTGAGAAGGGCACAGGAACAAGGGAGAAAAACATTTTGGAAATTAATATATAGCCTAACTGATAAAAAAAAAATCTAGAAATGAGTATTTGCTGTGGTGGTGGTGGTATGTAACAGATTGCTTCTTAAAAAGCCCTGTCTCGTTCAACTTTATATCCTACAAAAGATCTAAGATAAAGCCACGTACATAGAAAGCTTTCATTGACTGCTCAGGAAGTTTTAGCATGCAATTCTCAGTACTTAACCAAAAAATTGTACTAGTAGTAACTGGTTCTTCAGATAAGAAGGTTTAGAGGACATCGAAATATTTGCCTAGAAGGAACTTTAAAAAACGGTCACTTCCAACAAAACTGAAACGAACAGATCCAGATTTACAATACATGGAATGAGACTAAAAATTTTGAATCCGAAATAATGAACCCCTAAATAACACAAAATTACACAAGCTTTCCCTTTCCTTTTATTCCCTATAGCTTTTAAATGTGTGCTAGGCAGTTTACAGAGGCAATGTTTCAAGATTCTGACATCTCTTGCAAGCCTCTAATGGACTTGAGACAACTTTAATCAGGGCTGAATCCCAAACTGACTCTGGAGCCTGGGGGATGGCAGTGGGAAATTTAGGGTAATAATACCAACCGTATTAACGAAAAGCAAAAGTGCCTTTTAAAATAAAATGGCAGGGTTTTGAGTTGAGGGGACAAATTCCATCAAAATATTTTTAAAACAGAATGATCTGGAATGGGGGAATTTTTAAGAAAACTGTAAAATCTAAGACAAAACACTACCTACCCATCCTGCTAAAAGAAACTTTAAACAAAATAAGCTACATCGCCGCTAAAAGCCTCTGAGCCTGCTGAGATCTCCAAGTAGTAATCGCTATAGCTGATTTGTATAAATTGTTCCCAGGGCTTTTCTGCTAAGTGGGCTGCTTTGGCCGGCAGGACCGAGGGTCCGGAGAGGACAGGCTTGGGGACCGGCTGCCCGCGGCTTCGTAACTTGTAGGAAACCGAGGGTTAATCTCCCAGAGAACGCATCGAGGAGCCTTCAGGGTCCAGTCAGTCAGCCACCTGAGCCTTAACTTCCCCGTCTGTGAAATGGAGCCGGTGAGGGCTCCACCGAGGGGGCTCAATACGCGGCTGCCACTCGCCGCCCCGCCAACGCGCAAACAGCCAACCAGTTCGGGCGAGGAGGCCGCGGCCGCTGAAAGGAGAGAACAGGGTAGTTCGCAGGAAGTGCTTTAGGGTTGGGAGGGGAGACCGAGGGCGGAGGCGGGAATGTGAAAGCCGAGCCCAAGCTGCGGAGTTTGCACCGGAGCTCGGGAAGGCGGGGCGAAGCTGGGGTGAAGGGGTTAGTCAGTGGACCGGCCAGTCGGGCCACCTCCTCCGAAACGGGAGGGCTGGGTGCGGGGGAGGTTCTGAGGTGGCGGCGGAGGAACGTGGGGGGAGGGGGAAGCGAACGCGCTCAGCAAAGGGGCGGGAAGCGCGCGCGCCCACCGCGCATGCGCGCGCCCCGCTCCTCCAGCTCGCGGGCCTGGGTTTCTGATCGCGCGCCCTGAGCCGACGGTGCGGACGTCGAGGAGGAGCCACGCGGCCCTTCCCCTCCCCGCCCCGCCGGGATCTGAGCGTACGGTCCCGCGTGCTTCGAGGTGGCGGGTCGCCACTTGTTTCTTCAGTGGGGAGCTGGGCAGCAGGGAAAGGGAACACGTTTCCATTCCCTGCTCTTGCCACTCCCCTCCCCCGCGAAGAATGGGGCGGGAGGGGATGGGCGTGTCCGGGAGAGTCCGCTCCGGGTTTTCCCGCCCACTTTAACTCTGTGAGCGCTTCGACCGCGCGGCGTTTCACTCCACCCGGCGCGTCCGAATCCTCCGCCGGAACTCGTGCCGCCTCCCCTCCGCCTTTCTCCACGAATGAAAAGTGGGCGCTCAGACCTCTTTTCCTGAGCTCCGCTGGTCAGGCTGCCACACCCTGTCTCTTTGGGCCCCAACTCCTGCCGTCACTGGCAGCCAGAATTCTCTAACGAGGTCGCTCTGAGGGACTACTTGATGTCTCCGTGCGCTCGGTAGTGCGGCCGCGCGTTGAGCTCTTCCTGGAAACTCCCGCCTGGGGGAGCCAGGAGAACCCGGCCGGGGGGGAGGGGAGCGGGCCGCACGCTCACGCCCCCCATCCCGGGGGAGGGCTCGGCGCCCCCGCCCTCCTTCCCGCGGGGAGGGAGAGAAGGCGCGAGCGGGGGAAGGGTGGAGGGAGTGGGGCGCGGAAACGGGCTGGGGGGGGCGCTTTCCGCCCCACCCCCCACCTCGAGAACAACGGGTTCCCGCTGCTGCCCCCTGCCGCCCACAGCGCCCCGCACCCCGCGCCCCTGCGCGGCCCGGGAGAGGGGCGTCGGGGGCGCAGCCGCCGCTGGGGCCGTGGGAACTGGAGCCGAGACTTATAAGAACTGACGGGTTTCCTGTCAGAAACTTCCAATTACTTCGGAGGAGCCCGTTGGGCCAACTTGGTCCCAGCCGCAGTTGGCCACATTTCACTACAGCCCAGTGACCTCCCTTCTACTTTAAAACAACGGGGAATAATCTTAAGGGAAGCAGTCGGTTGATAAAACCAAGAGCAACACCACGTTGCCCCGCTCTGACTCAAAGGAAATTAAACAGAATACTGATTGTGGCGGATTTTTAAAGGGCTCCCCACAGAAGGAACTCGAGTTTTTCAAGCTAAAAGCTCGTTTTCCTCCGTATGTACACAAAAGATTTAAGTCATGAGAGTTTATTACAGCAGTACATCTGCTTGTAAGCTCACTTGAGCTTGTGGTTTAAAAAAACCTTCGTGAACTTTTTAAAAGAGGCATTTGTTTCTGAATCCAACTGGAAAAAAAACAATTCGAAAGAGCCTGAAAAAGTTCAATTAGAATAGCAGCCACATTTCAACATTTCCCAGATTTTGCAATATTAAACTGTGAGGGTTTGTGCCAGATTCGAAGGCAAGAATTCTTACTGCCAAATTACAAATTTTTCAAAATGAGGGGTGTTCAACCAAATTGCTGCCAGACCCCATAAACAGGCACTAACAGCACTGCTATAATTACACCTTATTATCTCCCTCGCAGCCTTATTTGATTCACTGCCGGATAAAATCCTCTTCCCGGGTGTCACTAGCTGGCCTTTTTCTGGGGCTGAACAATCACCTCCCAAGCCAGCCTCGGTTCTTCCAACCCCTCCTCTGTAGAACCAACCGATCGCCCTCTATGCCATTATTCAGTCCATGTCTTCCTAAAATCCAACCGAGTCAGCTAAGTTTTCAGCTCAACTTTTCTAAGAAATGAAGACGATGAAACAAATTTATCAGAGTTACAAGAAATATTTCTTCTCTGGGGAAAAAAAAGGGGGGAATTAGAACAAGAAGCCAAATTTGTTGTTTAACTGGAGCCCCCTACGGGGATTTAGCACAGAGAGTTGAATGCAGTTAAACCAGCTTAATCACTTTCTTTGTTCTGGACTCTGCATTTATTTAATATTGTATTTTAACACGTTTTGACACAACCTAAACTAATTTCTTCTGTTAGTGTAGGGTCTACACTGTAGACTATAGGACATAAGCAAACAGAGGTTTCTGCGGAGCCCTTGATGTTTTGTGGAATTTTGTACTAAATTGTTATATATGACCAAGCAGGGGGAATGGGGCGGGGTAAGTGTTTCTGTTGAGAGGGGAGGGCAAGGAAAAAAATTTTTTTTTTAATTCACAGATTTTGAAAGCACAAACGTTGGTCATTGTAGGCTACTTAATTCTTGGAAAGATTTGTGACTTCACAGCCATCACCACAGAATAACACTTACTTGTTTTTGCCTGAAAGTTGTTGTTTTCAATAAGGGAGAAAAGGAAGAAATAATGTTTGATCATATACCCTATGGTTTCTAATTCTTTCAGTCTTTACTCTCCCTTCCTAAAGAGTTCTACTCTGCTCCTTTCAGCCCCAGATTGAGAGAGGCATTCATTCACAAATGACTCTTGGGCTTCCTTCTGAATGTCTGCTTCCTTACAAAGCAAAAATCACAACATTAAGGCTCAATGAACTAAGACTTGTAAAGATGCAGACAGAAAACCTAAGTGCCTGGCAGAAATCATCTCTTTTCCATTACACCTTTAAATTATCTTCCGATGTGCAGGAATAATAATGATAATAAAACAATAAGGCTTATCATTTAGTATGTGTGAGCCAGGCTCACATATGAATCAGGCTTTATATGAATCAATTCTTCACAACAAACCTAAGAAGGCAGTAAAATTGTTGCCAGTATTTTACAGATGAGGAAATTAAAGCACAGAGATGTTATATAACTGGTATAAGATGATCTAGGCTACAAACTACAGAGCTAGGATTTGAACCTAGGTCATTTCTATTATGTTTCCCACCACCTGACCTAGTTATCACCCTAAAATGTCCACAGAGTGAACTGTCACCACTAGTTGACCACCTTTTGCATTCAGTATGTCGCCTATATGACCAAGTCCTAGGCCGTTTTTTTTTCCCCCCTCTGGAACTCCAGTACAGTGAAATCTGTTGAGATCTGCTTAGGAAAAGCATTCTCAAATCAGATTACTCTCTTGGAAACCAGCCTCGAGCTATCAACATATGCTTTGTAAGCGCTAACCAGGATACATCCAACCAAATTCAGAACATTCCTACCTTACCTTATGAAGAAGCAAGATAATTAAAAAGCAATTTGGAGTCTCTGATGTTCAACAAGGTAGAAACCAGGTGAAGTGGCAAGAGATAAGGTGATGGAAAGTGAGAGAAAATAAATATAACATTTGTGCACATAGAGAATTCAGTACTATACTGCAAAGATTGGGGATCAAAGTCATGAAGAAGCAAAGTGTGTAGACATGATATGCCAGAACTAGAAACAAACATGAAAACCAAGTACATGGCAAGGAAGGGGGTGGCCAGTCAAGTGGGTGTTTCCCTCCTGCCAGCACCCCATAAGGAGCTTCAAATATATTAAATAGAATTTTAGGGTATGTTAATAGTGCATGGAACAAGGAAAGAACTCCACTTAATTCACTTAACACTTAATATGTTCACTTTTAGGAGGATATAATAAAGGGAGCAACCAACCAAGATGGTAAAGAGACTTGAAATGCTAGTTTATAAAGAAGGATTCCTGAGTGATCACAGAGCCATCTTGAAATACCTGAAGGGCTATTGTGTAAAGAAGGAATTAAACTTGTCTTGAGAAGCTTGAAGACACTAGAACAGATTTTTAGAAGCTTCAGAGACAACATCCATATTACCTCAGATACAGAAGAAGTTGTATAAATATGAAATTGTCTTAGAATGTAGCAAACATTCCATCAGTTCCATCAGTCACTGGAACCATTCAAAATGCATACAGTGGCTGGTCTGTTTGCTTCAGGTGCCTTCCTGTGAGCTGTGCTTTCACTTGGACATTGTAAAAAGGGGGAAACAATATAACCTGCCTCCTTAGATGTTGTTGAAAAACTAAAGTTTACTTATAAAAACATGTTTTGAGATTCAGTATTTCTAGGGCCCTCCCTGGTGCACAAGGGGTTAAAGCACAGAACTATGAAGCTCTTCACAGCCATGGCAGAAGTTTGATCCCGGGCCAGGGAGGTGACCCACATGGCATGGCAGACCTCTCCTGACAGCTTTGTGGTGATGGATGAAGAACAACCACGAACAAGGTTCAGATGAGACTTGTAAGCAAAAGGTGTCTTGAAGCTCATGAAACCAATTGGGAAAGCTGGGAATAGACAAAGACAGCTTGCTCACCTGGGAAACGATCTGTAAAGACTTTGCTGTTTCATGGAGAATAAGGCTGACCTCTTTAAACAAAAAGAAAGCATGGATGACTGTTAAAAGGGACACTGAAATTGTCCTAGCAGTCAGACCTATTAAATTCTTGGTTTTCCCAACCTAAGACAACATGGAAAGGGGGCAATGGGTTGTGGAATAAATCAAACCTGGAACTAGAATCCCAGCTCTCTCCTGCTAGATGAGTGACTAGAACAAATGACATTACCTCTTCCAGCCTTAATTTTCTCCAATCTATTATTCCGTGTAAAATATACCTGGAGCACAGTCTAACATAGCACCTAGTGTATTATCAGAATAAAGTTTTCCTAGGGAAGGGGGAGGAAGGATGGCCATATAGTACTCAGCATGTATTAGGATAGAGATTCTGCCACATCGCAATAGTGACAGTATATAAAAGGGAGGGAGACCCATGACCGCCACAGACTCCTGTCATCTTAGGTGGTCACTAACGGGCCGAAAGCTTCAATCTTCCAAATTTACAGGAAGAGGGCCAGCCGAAAAGGGACTTCCAGTGTCCTTTCTCCAAAGGCAGGGTAAATGACTTCCTTTCTCTCTCCTTTGGTTCTGTTTTTCTCTTCATGCTTTATAATCATCTTGACACCAAGCTGTACAAAAGTAATTTAAAATTAACATGTCTGACACTTGGTAGCTAGCAGAACCTGATTCTGAACCCTGCCCCCTCTCCAGGGCAGCCAGAAGCCTTCTTTGATTGGCTACTTGTCCTGAAGCAGCTGATGAAGGGCCCAGGAAAACACATCCAACAATTAATTTGCTAATTTAGTTTTCTGTTTAATTTGAAACCAGAAAATCCTCAATCACCCAGGAGCTTGGCTTTCTGGCTCAGCATTGGCTTCTGAAATTTCTTATTCAATAGTGAGCAGAGAAACAGAAGAGAGAGGGGGAAAAGCCAAAATACTTAGAAAATATCATACCCTTTTCCCTTTTAGCCTCAAAATGGTTTTCTATAGAATCGTAGTTCACAAGTCTTTTTACTAGGATACTTGGGAAGAAAACATCATATTCACCATAGGCAAACCACTTCCTGACTGATGGGAATTTCCAGACAATATGTGTTTGGGATTTAGAGATTTAGGGTTCCAGGGGCTCTAGCCCTGAAATAAGCAGTGCTCTAACTGTAAAGTAGCTTCAGGGCCCCAGGGAACTTTTCTGCTGACTTCAAAAGGAAAAGGCAAAGGGAATTTGTGTCCAAGTCAGAAAAGATTTGTATTAGAAAGGTGGATGAGGGCCCTCCCTGGTGGCGCAACAGGTTAAGGCACAGCACTGTGAAGCTGTCGGCAGCCACTGCTGCATGAGTTAGATCCCCGGCCAGGGAGCTGACTCACAAGGCGCCACAGACCTCTCCTATCTACCCCCTGCTCCCCTCAGCAGTGTATTTCAGTAAAATCTGCCTGTCCTGCTCCCCACTCCGTCTCTGGTGAATCCTCTCACTGCCCCTGCCCCTCTGGCCTGTACCCCAGTTCTGTATGCATATATAAATCAATCTTTAAAAAAAAAAAAAGTGGATGAGAGGATACACACAAGTGTCTTCTGCTGGTCCTTCTGGTAGTTCCCTTGCTGGATACAGTCTCAGAATTAAGAGAAGTGGGTAGACTTGACCCTAAAGTAGCCCTTTTTTGCTGTTCTGAGTTGCTTTTGCTCAGTTAATATTTTTTTTTTTTCAGTTAATATTATTTTACTCCCCAGTTTCTTATCTGGGTCAGGTTAAACTCTTCCACCTGACTTCTAAGACCTTCTATAATTTGGCCCAAACCAGTTCCAACTCCTAACTTTTCATCAGAATATATATTGTAATTTGACTAGACTGTTCTGGAGAACTCACTGCTGTTTCTACTTCCTGTTTCAGAACTTTTGTTCATTTCCCTGATTTCCCCCTACAGGCTTCTCTCTCCTTTATTCAAATCCTATCTGCACTTCAGTGCCCACCGACATCATATTTCCGCCATTCGATCCTCCCATGGACTTTTCCCTCTGTCTTTGAATTAGTAGCATTTAGAATGCATTACATGTTGCCCACTGTGGTGAAGCCATGTTCAGTTATTTCTTATCTCCGGCTAACTTTCCAAGTAAACTACAAAGATTTCCTAAAGTTAGTGTCCATATCTTATACCTCCTTGGTATTCCTCACAGGGGTTCTGCACTCTCAGGGGTTACCTGGCCACTCATGTCATTATGGTGTTTGTTATTTAGCTTATCCAACAGAGCAGCCAGAGTCATGGCAGACAGACATTTAGAAAATTTTTCTTCCTCCTTGACTATTAGTTGAAAGGAGGGCTGCTGAAACTGTAACCAAAGGAGGCATTATGTTTCCAGAAAAATCCCAAGGAAAAGCATTGCAGGCAACAGTAGTAACTGTTGAATCAGGCTCTAGAGGGTGGCCAACTAGTTAGTGTGAAAATTGGAGATTAAAGGTTTCCCAGAATATGGAGTTCTAGAAAACAAGGATTAATTCTTATTTAGAGATGGTGACACTCTTGGAAAGTATGTAAGCTGGAGTAAATCATGATTGAAATGGTATCATGTAAAGCTGCCCTTTTCACTGAAGTTCTGAAATCTCTCATCATGTCAATAATTTCCTTGTCTCTTTTATAATAGACGAGTACTACCGAAATAAAAAAGCAACAACAGTCCACACACACACAAAACAAAGCTGATCAGGCTGTACCCTCCTTGGGTACTGTTTTGTTAGTGCTTTGATGGAACACAGGCACCTGTTTTTTTTTTTTTAAGATTTATTTATTTACACATACAAGAACTGAGAGTAGGCCAGAGATGCCAGAGGTCAGCACACTCTTCAGAAACAGCAGGAAGCAGAACAGGCAGATCTACTGAAATATACTGCTAGGGGAGCAGCGGGCGAGACAGGAGAGGTCTGCTGCGCCATTGGGTCAAGCTCCCTGGCCTGCCCTGGATCAAACTTCTGTTTCAGTGGCTGCCAATAGCTTATAGTGCTGTCTTTAACTCCTGCACCCTCAGAGAGGCCTGGCATCTGTATTTTTTGCAAGTGCCCTAGGTGTAGCCAGTCCCCAAATTGGAGCTAGAAAATCACTGCTCAAAGTACAGGGCATGGGAACCATTCAAACGGAATAAGAATATTTGGGTATAAACTTCAATATAATGTACTTATTTGTAGTTATCCAATGACCTAATCAATGGGCACCCCCACTGTGTAATCAATACAGCAGGACACAAGTTGGGAGGCAAATAACCTGGTTTACTTTTTGTAGCACCAGTTTGGTATGTTTGGAATCCAAATCTCTCCACCTCTGGCCTCTTTGTAATTACAATTGCAGAGATTTGATGGAATTCTTTTTCCTTCTATCAGTGGCAATCTATAGTAGTAGTGGGTGGAGTGATATTTAGGAGATAGGGGAATTTGGCTTGTGGAAAAAAAAGATGATAATCTGGAAAGTGTGTCTTCCTGCCCAGTCTTCACCCCATATCCTAGATCCAAATCAGGTGTTAAGTGATGAAGGCTTAAGCTGTGATGCCCCTCCTGGGGTACTTGTGTTTCAGAGTCAAGCCTCTGGAAGTGAGAGGAGAGGATTATTTTAATGATTTTCAACCTTACCTGACAGGCAGAGCGAGGGCCAGAGCCTAAAACTTGGGAAATATTCTCATAGAAGATGACTCCCTGGGCACATCTCTGCTTCTTCCTGTACTCAACCCTTCTCAATAAACAGTACCAAAAATTGCCACTGTTCTCAGAACCCAGAGAATGGTACCCTGTCAGTTGAAATGTGGATTTGTTGGTCTATTGTGGCTGGTGTTAGGAGAAGCAGCTGGGTCAGAGTTCCAACATTGTTTTGTAGAAATGCTATATTCTGAATTTTCCATGTGATTACCCTATTAAGTTCAAATAGAAAACTCCAGAAATGCTCTTTTCTTCATTTAACAATCATTTGAGTGCTTCTTACTTCCCAATAACCATCATATATGCTAGAGGTATAACAAAATTCATGGATTACTTACATTGTAGTAATATCTACTTTACAATGGGGATCAGGAGTGGTAACAAAATAAATAATTATATAATATGTTATTAGCATATTCTATGATATGCTAAATAATAAGTACTGTGGAGAAAAAAATAAACAGAATGGAAATGAGGAGGATAGGGAGAAGGTATTACATTTAAAACTGAATGGGCAGGAAGATCTAAGAGAAGGTGTCACTGAATAAAGACCCCAAGAAGGTGTGGAAGCAAACACCTACTGGGCAGGAGAATTCCTGATAACTGGTATAATCCTTCTCAGATTATAGTTAATGGCTAGGATTTGCATAGTCTAGCCTAACTAGAGCATTCACTAAATACACAGACATTTCCTTTTTGAAAGTTATTGGATCTTCAAAACTATCCTTCAAAAGTTTGGCTGAGGGCCCTCCCTGGTGGCGCAGCGGGTTAAAGCACAGCACTGAGAATCTGAAGCCACTTCCGCATGAGTTCGATTCCCGCCTGCCCGGGAGGAGACCACATGGCGAGCCAGACCTCTCCTGACCCGCCCGCTGCTCCCCTCAGCAGTGTACTTCGTCGATCTGCCTGTTCTGCTCCCCACTCTGTCTCTGGTGAAGCCTCTCACCGCCCCTGAGCTTCTGGCCTGTACCCCAGTTCTGTATGCACAAATAAATAAATAAATCTTTAAAAAAAAAAAAAGTTTGGCTGAACACTTTCTATCCAAATGTAATCTTATCTTTTCTCTTGAAAGCCAAATAGCACTATCATAGTCATTAGAGTTATGAAAGTCTACCCCCCAGACCAAGTAAATAAAATTTCTTGTAGTTTTCAACTGCAAGATTCTCATCTATATTGAAAAAATATTTTTAAAATAATTCACAGGAATAATTAGGCACTGGGTTTTAAACTATTTGTTTAAATAATGAGAAATCGATTCTCTCATTGGTTCTCAGGTTGTGAAATAGGCAAAACTGGTATTATGTTTTGTCTATACACAAGGATGCCAAGGCAAGGAGATTAAGTGCCCTCTCCAGGTCACACAACTAATCAGTGGTTGAACCAGTGTTAAAACTCAGATCTGGGCCCTCCCTGGTGGCGCAGTGGGTTAAAGCACAGCACAAAGAAGCTTAAGCCACTTTCACATGAGTTCGATCCCCGCCTGCCCCCGGAGGTGATCCACATGGAGTGGTAGACCTCTCCTGACCCGCCCGCTGCTCCCCTCAGCAGTGTACTTCGTTGATCTGTCTGTTCTACTCCTTGCTCTGTCTCTGGTGAATCCTCTCACCCTCTGCATCTCTGGCCTGTACCCCAGTTCTGTGTGAATAAATAAATCTTAAAAAAAAAACAACAAAAAAAACCCCCTCAGATCTCTTGACTCTAAATCCATGTGTGTTCCCTCTATCATAGCTGCCATTTTAGTTCCCAGATTAGGAAAATAGCTACACCACAGTTTTACTTATAGAATTTAAGCAACCTCTCGATGTCCTGTGGAACTACATGATATCTAGAAAAGAGATATACTAACAGTATCCTGGAAAAGCCAGTTGTGAAGTTAAACTTAAACCAAAAGGACAGACAGCTGGCACCAGTTTCTTAGGCCCAGTTTTTAAAGGCTGGATCTAAACCACAACAGAAAAATTATACTTTTCTGGGCTCTGATACAAGGAATGCTTTCTACCTTAGGCAGAGTGGATGCTGAAAAGTAACACAATGTTCTATTAAGTACTAAAATTTATCAATAATCCAGTTCAGGCAAAAGGAGAGATAGACAAAAAGAGCTTATATTCCTGGAGTTAGTTTCTTTGCCTGTTTCTGACCTGCTCTAGTCAGGGCCTTGTCACTTATTTCGCACGTTTCTGCAAAAACCAACTATTTGGGGCCCTCCCTGGTGCCACAGCTGGTAAAAGCACAGCACTGAGAAGCTAGAGCCACTTCTGCATGAGTTCGATTCCCGCCTGCCTCGGAGGTGACCACATGGCGCAGCAGACGTCTCCTGACCCGCCCGCTGCTCCCCTCAGCAGTGTACTTCGTCGATCTGCCTGTTCTGCTCCCCTCTCTGTCTCTGGTGAGGCCCCTCGCCACCCCTGAGCCTCTGGCCTGTACCCCAGTTCTGTATGTACAAATGAATAAATCTTAAAAAAAAAAAAAAACCAACTATTTGGTTGTCCCAACTCTGTTTCTTCCCCTTTCCTGACTTCTTTCCCAAACCCTTATTGTACATACTCCACACTAACCTTCCTAAAGTGCCATTACTGTTATAGGGAAGGAAGGGGGAGGGACACAGCTGAACCCCCAAACCTGCCCACTCTAAATAGTTTCTGCCATCTGCCCCATCAAGACAAAACATATAGATCTTTAATGGAAAGGAACTTAATACAATCAGTGTGCAATACAGCAAACATAAAGACTATAGTTTCTAAATCAAACACACAAATTCCCCTCGTGGGTAAAAGTCCACTCAAAAGGGATTGGCCCACAGCAAGGCTTGAAAGCCCAGTACAAGTCTAAAGCACCTTCTGGTGGGGACCCGTAGAAAAGGGTCAGAAATGGCCAAGCAAATCTGAGAGGAAAAGAGCAAAATCAAAATCAATATAAACGCTGCCATAGTCAACCTCCCCATGGGTCTCTCACCCACATGTGTTTCAACCAGAACCGGGCCAAGAAATAATGCAAAGCTTCTTCACATGTCTCTCTGCTCCATGTGGCTCTCTCAGGTCTCCTTCTGGCTCCCTGTCCTGCTTCCATCCTCTTCAGTCTCCTCTCCAGATTCTTCTCCCTGCTCAGGTCCACCCTACTTCTGGGTGGGGCAGAGAACCTGGAACCTCCCCTTTTCCTGAGGACCAACCTGTCACATTACTATTTTACATAAAAACCTTTAATGATTCCAAAAGGTAGCTCCTTTTAAGAAAATAAGATTCAAACTATCATTCAATACCTTATTTAACATAAAATACTAAAATTGACACAAGATGAAGTAGAAAATATGAATTGTCCTTTATTTATTAGAGAAATTTAAATTGTTACAGATTTTTTTTCCCTAAATGGGGCCTCCCTGGTGGTGCAGGGGTTAAAGTCTCAGGGCTATCAGCTATTGCCAGCCACTGTGGCAAGAGTCTGGTCAGGGAGCTGATCCACAAGGCGCAGCAGACCTCTCCTGTCTCTACCGCTGCTCCCTTCAGCAGTGTATTTCAGTAGATCTGCCTAGTCTGCCTAGTCTGTCCACTCTGTCTCTGGTAAATCCTCTCATCCTGTACATCTCTAGCCTACACCCCATTCTTCTACAAATTAAAAAAAAAAAACTTTCCTAAAGACAGTTCTAGATTTACATGGTTTCCCTGGTAAGTGCTATCAAGTATTCAGAGAAGTAATACTAATCTCACAGATTCTTTTAGAAAATTGAGGTGGGAACATTCCCAATTCATTAGACTCTATCTAGCAATCAGGTCTTTGATACTCTTTCCCTAGCCACCAAAATTAACACATTTCCTAATTATCCCCCTTACAATATTGCTGCACCTTTTCCTTTCAAGTCTTTGTGTGTGTGTGTGTGTGTGTTTTAAGAATTACTTTCATTTAGGGACCTCCCTGGTGGTAGGGGAGTTAAAGTCTCAGTGCTCTGTTGCTAGCCACTAGATCCCTGGCCAGGGAGGTGACTCACATGGTTCAGCAGACCTCTCCTGTCTTGCTCACTGTTCCACTCAGCAGTGTAATTCAGTAGGTCTGCCTGTTCTACTCCTCACTCTGTCTCTGGTGAATCCTCTCACCTCCCACCTCTGGCCTGCACTCCAGCTTTTATATGCATAAATAAATAAATTAAATACATCAAGTACTTTGGATGAGTTAAGAGTGAGGATTCTTAACTGATCTAAGCTTGGATTCTATACTTCTGACACCTGTATTTAATGACAAGAACAGCCCTGAGAAGTGAACACTAAAATTAAAAGAAATCAGTGTACTCACTGTACAAGAACAGTAAATCCAACATAGAGCATACAAAAGAAGAGTCAAGGGCTTTTCTATTTCAACAGAAAGAAGTGTTTCCATTCGACAGTGAAATGCAATATAGAATTATAAAAATTGCTGTGTAAAAGTGAGATTAAGAAAGGAAAAGAGGTTCTCCTTGGTGATGCAATAGGTTAAAGCTCCATGCTATGAAGCTCTCAGCAGCCACTGCAGCACAAGTTCGATCCCCACCCAGGGAGCTGACCCACACGGTGCGGCAGACCTCTCCTGACCCGCCTGCTGCTCCCCTCAGCAGTGTGTTTCAAAGTCCATCTGCCTGTTCTTCTCCCCATTCTGTTTCTGGTGAATTCTCTCACCCACCACACCTCTGGCCTATACCCTAGATCTGTAAGCATAAATAAATAAATCTTTAAAAATAAAAAAAGGGAAAAGAACAGTAGCAGAATACTAATAAGAGCCTTATATGTCTTATATGTCTTTCAGGATTTCAACAAATATTTACTGATGTTTTACTCTGAGACAACCATTGTGCCAGGCATTGAGTATACACTTGGTAGTCATGTTTCATGGAACCTAGAGCCTCATGGAAGACATAGACAGGTGAAGGAAAAAAATTACAAGTTGTGGTTAAATGGTGCAGCAAACCCTTCTGTATTGTCTGCTGTTTCTCTTAGTAGTTAGTAGTGTATTTCAACAAATCTACCTGTTCTGAAATAAAAGATAAAAGTTGTGATTAACTTTTCTGAATGGAAGGAACAACTTTAGAAAGAAAAATAATGGTAAGAACCATTAAAACTGATGGTCAACAAAGTTCACTCTGAGATGGTAAAGTTTCTTGAAAGATGAGAAGGATTCAGCCACTTGGGTGAAGCCATTCCAGACAGAGAAGACAGTGTGTGGTAGTTCTGAAACTGGAAATTCATCAAGTTCTGCTAGTAGACAGACAGAAGATCTGTGGCTGGTGGGTAGGGGAGCACAGCAAGACCATGAAGAGTTTTCTTGGAAGGAGTTTGGATTATATTCTAAATGCAGATGGGAGCCGCTAGAGGGTAAGTTAATGAAGAGAGCCTCGAGAAGGCCCCAGAGTTGTGATACATCAAAAGACATTATTTGCTCCAAGATTCAATTGACTTTTTTTTTTTTTACTTGTCAATTGAAATTTGTTAAGTACCTCTGTGCCAGGTACTCTTCTGAAGCATTTTCACATCCCATCCTGTTCTCAACATAGAGGTACAACTATCATCATCTGTCACTTTTTTTTTTAAGTTTATTTATGCATAGAAAAACTGGGGTGTAGGTCAAAGGCATGGGGGTGAGAGGATTCACCAGCGACAGAGTGGGAAGCAGGACAGGTAGATCCACTGAAATATACTGCTGAAGGGAGCAGTGGGTAAGGCAGGAAAGGTCTGCTGCGCCATGTGGATTAGTTCCCAGGGAGGGAACTCAGGTATAAACAGTGATTGACCTGAGACTTAACCCCTAGGCTATCAGGGAGGCCCACCCTATTTTCTGTTTTTAACAAAGCAGTCAGAGTCCCTCCCTCGTGGTGCACAGTGATAAAGCCCAAAACAAAAGGTTCAAGCTCAGCACTATGAAGCTGTCCTTAGCCACTTGTACTTGAGTTCGAACGTCAGCCAGAGAAGTGACCCACATGGTACAGCAGACCTCTCCTGTCTCCCCTTTGCTCCTCTCAGCATTGTATTTAGTCTCCCTGTTCTGCTCCCCGCTATGTCTCTGGTGAGTCCTGTCACCATTCCTGCACTCCTGGCCTATACCCCAGTTCTGTATGCATAAATAAATAAATCTTCAAAAAAAAAAAAAAAAAAATAGCAGTCAGAACAACCCTGTTAAACAAGTCATATCCTAAAACACAAGTCCTGCTCTACTAAAAACTCTCCAGTGTCTTCCCTTCTCTCACTGGTGAAAGCCTACAGTGACTTATAAAGCTTACAAAACCTGCCACCCCCACTCCCACCCCTGTCCGACCTGCTATGTCTCTACCTTGCTTCACTCTATTTAGCCACCTTAACCTCCTCCAGGGAAACTCCTGTCTCAAGGGCCCTCGCATTTGCTGTCGTCTCTGCGGGGGGTGTTCTCCCCTCACATTTAGATGGTTTGCTCCCTTCCTTCTTTTAAGTCTCATCTTAGGGTGTCTTTTTTAAAGATGTATTTATTTATGAATATAAGAATTGGGGTACAGGCCAGAGAAGCAGGGGGTGAGAGTGTAACTGGGTGGTCCCTAGGAGAAGGGAAGTTCCAGGTTCCCTGCCCCACCCAGA
>NW_004567109.1:12436985-12437887 GCF_000260355.1 Condylura cristata | reverse complement strand
AACCCACTTAGAGCAGGCAGGTTTTGGGGCTTCAGGGGTGCCTCTCTCTGAATTGAGGTGCCCTATAACAAAGGACTCACCAGAGACGGAGCAGGGAGGAGAACAGGCAGAGCTACTGAAACACAATACTGAGGGGAGCAACAGGAGAGACAGGCAAGGTCTGCCGCGCCCTGTGGGTCAGCTCCCTGGCTGGGGATCGAACTGGTGCTGCAGCGGCTGTGGATAATAGTGCTGCACTTTAACCCCTAGGCCACCAAGGAGGCCCCTCAGGGTGTCTTGCTTATCACCTTTTACAAACTAAAAAACTGACCAAATGATAATCTTCATTTCCTTTAATTCCCTTGTGTTTTGCATAAGCCTGTTATCTTTTGATTCACTGTATGTTTACTTATGCATTCATTGTTTAAAATGTAAGCCTCCCTGTTAGCACAGGGATTAAAGTCTCAGAGCTCTCACACTATTGCCAGCTAGTGTGCAGGAGTTCCATCCCTGGCCAGGGAACTGACCCACATGGTACAGCAAATCTCTCCTGTCTCACCTGCTGCTCCATTCAGCAGTGGATTCAGTAGATCTGCCTGTTCTGCTCCCTACTCTGTCTCTGGTGAATCCTCTCACCCCCCTCAACTCTGGCCTGTACCCCAGTTCTGTACGTATTACGTATAAATAAACCAATTTTTTTTTAGACCCAGTTAGACACCTCTCTCTCTCTCTTTCTTTTTTTATTTTATAATAGTTTATTTTACGTTTTTACATTTTTTTTCCATCTCAATTGTAGTCTCCGTGGGTTTCCCATCACCACCTCACCTGTGTGCCATCACCATAATCCCATGCACCGCCCCCCCACCCCCCCTTTTTTGATCCCATTCCTCACTCCACCCCCGCAAAATGTCTCTGGTATATGG
>NW_004567109.1:12429192-12436885 GCF_000260355.1 Condylura cristata | reverse complement strand
CACTCCACCCCCGCAAAATGTCTCTGGTATATGGCTGTTCATTATTCTTGTTATTTTCTCGCCTGGTCCATTATACTCCTGCTATGAGTGAAACCATCCAGTAAATAAACCCATCTTTTAAAAAATAATAAAATGTAAGTTCCCTGGGGACAGAAGCTTTATTCTTATATTCTTAGAACACTGGTTGCAGCTCCTAGAACACTGCCTGGCATGTAGTAGGTGCTTAATAAATAGAGAACAGGTAACTAAACAACAGAGCCTATTTGTTCAATGACTGAATGAATAGAAAGTTACAGTCATTATCCTGAGGATGGAAAGGGAAAGGCATTTTGTAACGAGGAAGTGGTATAGAGGTTTATTTTTCCCAGTTGTTTCTTTGGTGTCTAAACCTTAAGAACCACTTCTAAACGTCTTAACTAAATTGAGTGGATCTGAATGATCTGGGCTTATGCAGTGCTGATTTGGGAGGCCACCAACTACATAACTGGGTATTGCCAAAGAACCCAGTCTTCCTACTCTTACCTTCCCCAGTTCATTGTCAAAGCCAGCAAGGACCCTTTCTCTTTCTAAGGAACCCTCGCGTGGTTTTGGCTTTTTATCTTTTTTTTTTTTATTCTGGGCAGTGGAGTGATGGTGGGTGCCCGATCTGTGGCTGGGATTCTATACGGGGAAAATCATTCAATTAAATCAAGCAGTATTGAGTTCTTAATTGACACAAATGAGACAGACAGACAGCTGGAGGAGAGGGAGAGCGACAGGGAGCAGGTGTTCTGCATAATGGAGAAAGCAGAGGGGCGGAATGTGAATGCAAACGGACGCGGAGAAGCGCCCTTGTGAGCCCAGGTTCTGTACCACAAGAAAGGGTGAGATTCGCCACAGCTTACATTCAGCAGGAAGGCTCCAGCGTCCCCTCGCCAAAGATAAGGCCACAGGTTCCCAAGTACTTGTGCCAGTTTGGCTGCCCTGTGCCAAGCCTGCCTCTCTCCAAGTACTGTCATTTGTGAGAATCATTTTGTGAGGTCCAAGTTTTTCCGTGATAACCTTATCAGATAAGATTTGAATAAAAGAAGGCACTTTTAAAATTCCATTTCTCAAACAAAGGGATTCTTCACACAAAAGTGAGCAAGGTGAAGGAAAATGTCTTTGCAGATCTCCAAATGCCAGCTACAGGGCCCATTCCTGCAGAGACGCATGTCCTTGACGACTGAGGAATTTCCTGAGAATGTTGGGGCATTTTTGCTCTCTGCCCCCTCCTGATCTGCGCTTCCACTCCCCAGCTCAGACAATTCTTCTCTGTATCCATGGGAATTGCTCCCATAATTAGCAGTGTCTCCTGCCTGGAACACAGACAAGTAAATGTTCAAACCTGGCGGCTGATCTGGGAAGGAGAGCCGATTAAATCTTTCCTGGTGAGAGACACCTCTTTGATTTGAATGTGACACCTACATACTCCACCTCAGGTCTGTCTGCGTGAAGAGGTCTCAGCCCTGCCTTCATAGGAAGCCCTAGTCGTTAAGGCCATGTTGAATGTTAAAAGAAATCCGCTGGGGCCCTCCGTCCAATGACAGAAGCTCCATCTTCTGCCCTCTTCTCCAATAAACACTGCCTGCATTTGGTGTGTCCAAAGCTCCTGGGGCCCAGGTATCATCAATGCCAGGGGCCTTGGGAAATAAAGGAATTCAAAACAGCACTAAGGATACTAAGTATTACCTACTTACAGGAGGCATGAAAGAGCAGCAAACTGTTTCTTCAGAAACTGCAGTAAGATGGGCTGGAACCATCAACCCCCAATGAAAACCCTTGGTGATCTTCCATTGCAGGAAAGCTTTCTCTGGAGGGGCGTATTCTTATCTGGATATAGCTGGGATTAGGCACCACCATTCAAACTCATCAGGAAGAGGCAATCTTCACTTTCCCTCTGACATCAAGGCAGTCTTTTTTTTTTTAAAGTTGATCCAGATTTATTTTGCTGAGTGCAATAAAAAAAGCCAGGTTGGCAAATTATGTCTAACAAAAAGCAAGCCCATTGTATGCCTAAAGTTTTCCACCAAAAGCCTGCCTTGTAAGGCAATTTGCTGCTCTGCTCTTTGGGCACCTGTGATACTTGCATGCAGGCAGGTTGGCTGTGAACAAAGCCAGTTTGCTTTACATGCAAGTAATAGCCCTAAACAGACACTCAGCATAAAAGTTTTCTTAGCCATAGTTTCTACATGGCTCTGGTTAAGGGCCATTCACTTACTGCCAACTTTTCTCTTGGGAGACAAAGGCACCTTTGGGCTGAAGTGACAAGGGAGAGTTACAATCAGATTTGTTATCGACATTGCAGCCTTCAGTTTCAGTAAGAGGCTCAATCTATCTATTCCAGCTACAGGAAGGCAGTCTTTATAACCCCTGGAGCACTTGGCCAATTATGCCCCTGCAAATATACCATACAGGACATTTCAGGTTCCTAAGCACTTTGAAAACTGATACTTAAACAGTCCAAACAGTCTCGAGGGATCCTATCACCCACCTCGAATAATAGCTGCTTTGGAATTCGTTGTTGACACCAGAAAAAGAAAGAGTCCTCTGAAGTCATTCTAAAGCCATTTTTATTGTGCATTTTCAAACAAAGAACCTCACCAAAAGAACTTGTCACAAAATCAGGGTAGAAAGTCAAACTCATCTCATCCAAGAGTCAATTACCCTGGCAATTTCGTGAAGGGATGGGAATGTGCACTGGGGAAAGAGGGCTTGGGGAGGGGTGGGATGTGCTTTTAAAATCCCCTGGGTGAGAGGGGTGTTCTCACTGACTGTGACTTCTAACAATACAACAGAAAGGCCTCTGTGACTTTCTAGCTATAAACTTTTTATGATTATTAACTGGGGAAATCTAGAATATGTGGCATTTTAACCATTGGCCTTCAACCTCCATTTGCTTCTTTCTGAGAAATTTGGCTTTTCACCATGTTAACCTAAGACTCAGAATTTATGTCGGTTACCTTGCTGAAAAGCCACCTTCTTATATATCTTACTTCCAATAAAGAGGCAGACACCCTCCATGCTGTTTACCTCAGAAAGAAATACATGTGGGAAAAGAAGCAATTTTCTTCGCATTGCAATTAAATTAAGTCATGACCACCTGTTGTGGGATTATCCTGCCACCTGCTGTCTGAAAAAGGAACAACATCAGAAACACCTGATGGAAGGAGTGAAATGTTGGAAAGCCCCGGGGTTGATGAAGGGCTTTGGTACAGTTAAAATCTTCATTCTTTGAAGGGACTCTCGTGCTCTCCCTTTTCATTAGCGTGAGGTAGAGCAAATGTGATTAAATAGCAAGCGTGCTGATGGAGTATCCAAGAAATGTGGTACAATACTTTTTGAAAACAAAGAGTCAGAGAATGTTCTTTGCCTTGATGAATCATTCTATTCCTGGAAGCTTGATTAATGAATGTATTAAAAGTTTAGAAAAAGCAGGCCTCCCTGGTGGCACAGGGGTTGAAGTCTCAGCACTATGAAGCAAGTTATCATCAGCCCTGTCACATAAGTTTGATCCCTGGCCTGGAAGCTGACCCACATGGCACCGCAGACCTCTCCTGTCTCTGTTGCTGCTCCCCTCAGCAGTGTATTTCAGTGTATCTGCCTGTTCTGCTCCCCACTCTGTCTCTGGTGAATCCTCTCACCCCTGACACCTCTACCTACACCCCAGTTCTTGTATACATACATAAATAAATATATGTTTAAAATAATATTTAGAAGAAGCTATGTGTGCAAAAATGTTCTTCATAATAATGTTTAAAAATTTTTAAAGCTAAATAAATAAGTACATTTACATTAGAAAGAAGCAACTCCAATGTCCCCCAATTAGTAAATGATCAAAACCATCTACTTAGTGAAATATTCTCAAACTAATAAAAAATAATCATATTAAAATTTTGTGACTATAAGATGAAGTGTTTACATTATAATGCTACATGAAAATGAAATAAATTAAAAGAGCAGATTAGACCTAAGCATATAAAAGAAACAAAAGCCCTACAAAATATTATTAGTAGTGACACCATGAAACATTTTTTTAAATTTTTTTAGTCCTGTTTCAAATCATCTTTACAAGTATATATTAATTGGATAATGAGGAAAAACATAATCCCCTAAAAGATGCCTGGATTTAATTTCCCTATATTACAAAACAAAGAAACAAACAAACAAACAAACAAAACATGAAAACAAAAACACATCAAAGAAAAAAAATCACTTCAGCTCTCTGGGGTTCACTCCGTTCATCCATCAATTGCTCCCCTCAGCTCCCCAGGGCTGTTTGAGGATCAAGCCAATAATGGATGCAAAAATACTTTGAAAACTTATTGCATAGGATCCATCATCTCTTTTGCCCATGGACTCTCCTCAGTCGTATTCCTTTCTCTGGTTTCTTCCCTGAAATCAACAGAAAATATAAAAACTTTTATTTCCCCTCACTTTTGGCAAAATGTAATTTATAATTTTGGTAAAAGACACCACTCTGGGTCCTCCATGGTGGCACAACAGGCTAAGGCACAGCACTATGACGCTCTCCACAGCCACTGCAGCCTGAGTTCGACCCCCGCCAGGGAGTGACCCAGCGAGGCAGACCTCTCCTGACCCCCGCTGCTCCCTCAGCAGTGTGCTTTGTCAGTCTGCCTGCTCTGCCCCCCACTCTGTCTCTGCTGAATCCTCTCACCGCCCGTATCTCTGACCTGTACCCCAGTTCCTGTATGTATAAATAAATTAGACGTTAAGAAAAAAAAAAAGACACCACTCTACTGGGTAGCCAGGTGCTGTGGTGCCTCCCTGGAGCTTCTGGCCCCTCCCTGGAGCTTCTGGCCCCTGGAATCCTCTCAACCAGCCTCTCTCCAGGCGTGGCCTTCACTAGCACATCACTGGTGCCCTCGATGGTTCGCAATGCTGGATGGCCCAGCCCTCCGCTGCCCAGACCCCTTCGAGGACTCCAGGCCCCTGGTCTTGCCACCACGGCCTCTGTGCTGACTCCAGGGCCGGGACCTGGGCTGTCGCACACCTCTGTGATTTCGCTCCTGCTGTGACCTCTGCCAGCGGTGCCCTTCTGACAGTTGGGCTGGCAAAACCCTCCCGTCTTCTGGGACTCAGTTTAGGGGTCAGTTCCTCTAGAAACGTTCCCTGGCTCCCTGATCCTTGACTGGCCACATGCTCTTCTGCTGTCCCCCTCCCCCACACTAACAATATCACACTTATCACAAAGGAGGGTGCTTTTCTATTTCCTTATCTGACTCCTTTACTAGATTGAAAGCTCCTTAACAGTTTAGAATCTGCCTGAAGGTGTGGCTCACATCACCTAGTACCATGGCCCAGATTATGGTCTAGAAACTTGGTAAATACTTGTTGAACAAAGAAAAGAATTTATCTGACATTTTCACTTCCAGAGGCTTTTGTTCTATTGTTCCATGTGACCCTGGTAAAGCATGGACTCAGCTGTAGCAGATACTATTTTTGCTTGGCCCAGATTCTCTCAGATCTACCAGTTCCTCCTGCCTTTCTTTGGTGACTATTTGCTTTTGCTTCCAAAACCAGGACCTGAAGCTCTCTGAGGAGATGGTCCATTGGCTACCAGAGTGGCGTTGATGCTCCCCACTTTCCTGGTCTCCAGCAAATGCCTGATTGGATGTGGGAGTGTGAGAGCCTAGTTTACTTGTCTGCTCTTATGGTTAAGTTTATACTCCTGAGTTCCCTTAGAGATTAAGATTCTCTCTGTAGGACAGACTGAAACCTCACTTTTGCTTGGCTTCTCCCCTTACCCTGCCCTCCTTCTCCTATGCCCTTACTAGCTTCTTAGAACGCTTCCTTAATAAATTCTTACCCAGGAACCCTTATCTCAGGGTCTGGTTCTGACATTCTCCAGGCATCCAATAAGTATGTCCTTTATTCCCACTATTATGTTATAAACTATGAGGTGTTTTTATAAAAGCTAGTTTATTTTAAAACAAACTCTCTGTGCATGAATATATGTATGTACCTTGTGTAACAAGTGAATAAAATTAGGCTCAGAGAAGTTGAGTAAGTTCTCCAAAGTCACACAGCAGTTAGTAGAGTTGGAGGTTTGAACCTACCTCTAATTCTGAAACTAGTCTTTTTTACTCCATAGGTGTATCTTCTCCACTGTCTTATGTTTCTTTTTTAAATATATTTTTATTTATTTATACACATAAGAACTGGGTATGTAGGTCAGAGGTTTGGGTGTGTATGTGGGTGAGAGGATTCACCAGAGACAGAGTGGGGAGCAGAACAGTCAGGTCTACTGAAATACACTGCTGAGGGGAGCAGCAGGAGAGACAGGAGAGGTCTGCTGCTCCATATAGGTCAGCTCCTTGGCAGATTGAACTCGTGCTGCACTGTGGATAGCTTCATAGTGCTGAGACTTAATGCTTTGAGCCTAGGCTTTAATTATGCCTAGGCTTCAATTTTCTTAACATTATAGTGGGGGAAATAAAACAAAAGAATATCTAATCTATAGGATAGATGAGTGTAATCTTTGAATACTTAGAATACTGCCTGACAGAATGTGTGCACTTAATAAACGTTGGCTGTTACTATTATTACTACTACAGCTGCATTTATGAACAGGTTATTCTCCAAAAGGCTATTAGCAAAACCTTTTATTCATATTATCACTACATTATAGTGCTTAGCCAAGGGACTCAGGATAGAGGAAACATTCAAAATTAATCATTCACCTAAGCCTTGCATGTGACAAACTAAAAAGGAGCTGTTTGCTCAGGTATCATTATAGTTATTTGCAAGTGGGTAGATACAAAATACTGTTTTCACAAACTACTCATTAACTTCCCATCCCCCCTTGTGGTGCCTTCTGGAATTACCATGCCCACGAGACCACCAAGTTCACAAGACTTCTGAGAGATCATGTTTTATTCTAAGCTTCCCAATTTATTCTAAGCTTCCCAAGCTGGAATTTCAAGCCTCTCCAATGTCAGAGGTTCTAAGAAGTATTTTCAAAATTTCAAAAAGTCTAGCTAAAACTATTTGATAACTCTGACAATATTTTCACATGCATTAACTCTTTCTTTGATCCTCATGATAATCCTTTGACGTAGGTACCACAGTTACCATTTCAAGGGAGCAAACAGCACAGATGGATTTGAACCCAGACTGCGGCTGCAGGGTCTGTGCTTCGCCACCCTGCCACATGGTTGCAGCAATACTCCCTCTGTCTCCCCAGTGTCTGCTATGGGCCCATCCAAGCTAAGCCCTCACCATATACTGTCCCAACCAAGTTGCATTTTGCAAATGGCAAAGATCAGATTTCAACAGAGTAAAAACCAACAGAAGCATTAGTTGGGTATATTTCATTTTACAGATGGAAACCCTGAAGTTCAGAGAGGGAAATGACTTGCCCAAAGTCACACTGCTTGCAAAAAAAAAAAATTCACCTTCCATGTTCTGACGATTCCTCTAGGAGATACTGCTGTTTCTCCCACCACACTCTCATTTCTCTCTGTCTCAAAGTTAAGAGAAGTAGCTCATTAAATGAGTTAAAGCATTCAAAACCCTGAATAAAGTGCCCAGGGTGTGGTAAAGGGAAGAAAGAACAGAGATTGCCTTTTTTTTTTTTTAAAGATTTATTTACTTATTCATACAGAGCTGGGGTACAGGCCAGAGGTGCAGGGGTGGTGAGAGGATTCACCAG
>NW_004567109.1:12428213-12428727 GCF_000260355.1 Condylura cristata | reverse complement strand
AGATTGCCTTTTAACAAACACCAAATGGAGGTCGGAATTCTTCCCTCCAAAAAATTACATGCTGGGTGGGTGCCCAGGAAATGTTTGTTGACTGACAAAGAAGCAGATGCCAACATCACTGCAATGTATAGTGTAATACATACATTTCATCTTTCGAAAATATGTTGCTTTTTAGGCAATCAAAACAATCATCTGTCCCTCATCAGACTTTCTTACTTCTTGGACAGAGGATCAGGAAATCATTTTCTTTCTGCCATAATGTCCTTGCAAAGGACCTGGGAATGAACTAAGACTCTCCTTGGAGACACTGAGCGCAGGAAGCAGTTCTACAGGGCTGTGGTCAAGGCTACAGCCAGCGGCTTCTGAATTACCCCTTTTCTTAGATTCATGGGACACACACTTGGGGCAAGAGGGGGCTCTGAAGACAGGTGTGTTCATCTTTTTTTTAATGTATGAGTTTGTGGCTTTTTTATTCCTGTAAATCCATAACTTCATTTTAGAACATTTATCAAGG
>NW_004567109.1:12409190-12426508 GCF_000260355.1 Condylura cristata | reverse complement strand
GGGTCAGGAGAGGTCTGCTGTGCCATGTGGGTCAGCTCCCTGGCTGGGGATTGAACTCAGGTTGCAGCAGCTGCAATAGCTTCACAGTGCTGGGCCTTAACCCACTGGACCACCAGGGAGGGCCTGGTTGGTATAATTTTCATGAAAATTATGGCTTTCCCTCAGAAGGACAATATTGTAACTGGTAGGAAAAGCACTTGTTCGATGGGGTAGGGGTTGGGGGGAAGAAAACTAAAATTAAATTTTGTGAAATACGTTAGACTATAGCTATATCAGAACGTTTTCTTCAAATGAAATGGTAAATCACCAAGTGGCAAAAAATATTCACAATATATTTGACAAAAGTTTTGCATCCCGAATAGACAAAGAATCCTTTATAATTTGTAAGATAATTAACCTAATTTTAAAAATGGGACAAAAAGATTTGAACAGACAAAAGAATGTGTCGGAACAGCCAATGAGCACATGAAAAGATACTCTGCATCATTAGAGACATGCAAATTAAAACCACAAAGGAAAACCACTTTATACCCACTAGACTGACTAAAGTTAGGACTAATACCAAAGATTGGCAAGGCTGTGAAGCAGCCAGAATGTTCATGTACTGGTAGTCAGAATATGAGATCTACTCTGGGAAAGGGTTCAGTAATTCTTTAAATAGTTATACACACACCTACTCTGTGATATGGCAGTGCCTCTCATAGATTGATCAACCCAAGAGAAAAAGAACCATTTGTCCACACAAAACTCTTACATGAATATTCACATCAGTTAAAAACTAGGGGGAGCGTGTCTGTCTGCAGAGGTGTGTATTAAACAAATGGTGGAATGGAACACTACTTACTCAGCAACAAGAGGGAGCAATCTACTGAAGGGTGCAAAACATGGGTGAATCTTCCCAGACATTATGTTAAATAAAGGAAATCTGACATAAACAATTCATCCAGTGCGGTTCCTCATACAAGTTCTAAAAAAAGGCAACAAAAATTTACGCTGACGGAAACCAGAATAGTGACTGCCTTTCACATTTTGGGGATGGAGAAGGGGCTCAAGGGAAATCTCTGTGAGGACCTCTCGAGTGTTATGGGCATCCCAGGTGTACGTGTTTGTTAAAACTCATTCATTGGCACATCTGAAAACTATGTAAGTGACATCTCAGTGTAGTTGATGTTAATATGAATGGGAATGCTCTCATGGTCTGCCAGGGTTTAGAAAGAGAGCACCCCGCCCCCAGTCTGTCCAGAATAGCTGGTCACAGCAGATAACCCGTCGCTGGCAGGAGCGCATCTCCATGGCCAGGAGTACCCCCACCCAAACTATTCCCTCACAGTGACTCCAGGGCCTTTCTTGAGCAACGCTGAATGGTCAGCATTGGCCAACAGAAGGAACTTGGGTGAACCACAAACCAGGGCGGGCCATGTATGGAGATGCAAACTGGTCAGCTCTGCAGCCAAAGATGTAGGACTTTGCCCCCAGCAGCCAGCTTCCTTCAGAAGTGGGCGACGGTGGCTAAATTACTCACCCTCTCGAAAGCTCATTGCTCAGAAGGGCAAGAAGGGTTCACCTCCAGTTCTTCATGGCCTGGAAGAAAACGTCTGCTGAATGAACACAGCACGGAGCTAGGGCAGCAGGTTATTCTACACACGTGTTAGTTATCTGCCCCCGCCCCAGGAGAAATGATTGTGAATATTTTAAGGGGGTCAGAAACCCCTTGGAGGATCTGATAAAAATCTTGTATCTGCTCTTCCCCCAAAAATACCCACCTAGACACCATTTTACGTTTAATTTCCGTGTTCCTGGGAAACCACAAACCCTGCTTTCATTCATGTCCTCTGGTTCTGGAGGATCTTACTCAGTTCTGAAGTTTCTACCCTTGCAACTCAGCTGCTGCTTGTCCTATACCTAATCACTGCCAGAGCCTTTCATCCCATTATTTCTTTTCACCCCCTCTTAACCCTCTGAGTATGGTCTGCAGATGATGAAAACGAGGCTCAGAGAGACCAAGTGATTTATCCAAGATCACACCATTGGTGTGGCTGGCTTTCTGGGTTCAATTTCATCCTTCCGATCCCAACTCCACACATTCGTCCCCTTCAGCTACTCTGAAGCCCATGCAAAGAGCCTAAGAACGAAAGCTCTGTAGTGATAGCAGGAGTGGCTTGGCTCAAATTTGGCTCTGGGAAGATTCTGCCATGGGTGAGTGACTCCAGCACATCCCAGGTACAGGTCACATGCTCAGCTCAAGCATGTGTCATCTGCCCCTTGATTTCTCAATTTTGCCCACAGCCTGGGGAGTGGGTGTGGAGCGGAAGAAAGGACGAGAAACAGAGGAAATTACTTATAAAAAGAAGTTTCAGATTGAGTCACAAACATGAGTTATAACTCAGAGAGCGCCCGGGGAAGAAGGAATGTGAAAGAAGGTGCCCATGAGAGGGTTTCCTTTACCCCCTGTGGGCAAAGATGCTCAGACGGGCGGTGTCTCTCCAGTGTCTAGACACGGTTCCCTCTGCTTAGAACAGGGAGAGAGAGAGGAGGAGAGTGAGTGAGAACGGAAAAGTGGAGTGTGCGCTGAGACTCCTCGCAGCCAACACGTTAAGCACTTTTTTTGGAAAGAGAAAAATACAAAAGAAACTGTAATCATCTCATGGAGACCTTTTGTATACGTGGGCGAGATCTAGAAAAACGAGTAACTCACAAGAAACGCCTGTGTCAGAAACGCGTGTCAGGCCTGTGCAACATGTGTCTGATGTGATTCCTCATTGCACCTACACCAAAGAGTAGACCCACATTAACCGCCGCTTTAAAGACGGGCTAATTAGGCAGGTTAAATGACTTGCCCATGATCACATAGGCACTCAGTCAAAGCTGGATTCCAACCTAGGGCTGCTTACACATCAAGAAACATCCTATACAACGGGCACAGGCCAGCCAAACCCAGAGTCTGCGCTCGGTCACACAGCTCTGGGCTGCTTCCTACTTCTTGACTGCAGATGGCTTAGCACGGGGCAGCTCTGCATACATGTCACACATCTTTTCCTTTTATGTTGCAGTGACAGACAGTGGACGAAACCTCAGAGCAGTGAAGAGACTTGCCCATGTCACACAGCAGTTTTGGGGTTGGGGTGTTGTGCAGAACTATTTCCACTACCTGCTCAGTTACAGGACAGGGGCAGGCCCTGGGGTGCTGGACGGGAGCAGGCCCTGGGGGTGCTGGACAGGAGCAGGCCTTGGGGGTGCTGGACAGGGGCAGGCCTTGGGGGTGCTGGACAGGGGTAGGCCCTGAGGGTGCTGGACAGGAGCAGGCCCTGAGGGTGCTGGACAGGAGCAGGCCCTGGGGTGCTGGCCCAAGAGGCCTCCTACTCAGGTGCTTTAGTCCCACCCCTGTGCCCAGGTCAGCCCTGCCCTGGGGGCTGTGCTCATTGAGATTTCCTGCCTCCCACTATTGAGTCATTTCTCCCTCCCTTCTGAGGAGTTGGTGGGAACCCCCCAAAAATGGAAGCTAGTCAGAAGATCTCAGTTCAAAGTGGAGGAACTTTCCAGCTGTGCAAGGGGCAGTCTTGTGATGTGGAGGATTCTCCGGTGCTAATGGTATTTGAGCTGAAACCGATCAGTGGGAGATTCCGGTAGTGGGAGGGGACTGGGCCTAGAAGCCCCAGACGGTGAGATTTGATGAGTCACTGAGGGGGTGAAGTTTAGCCCATTGGCTAGGTGGCAGAGTGTGAGGCCTGGAATCAAATTCTGACTCAACCATCTCTTTGCTGGGGGACTGTGAGTAAGTTTCCTCTATCAGCCTTGGTTTCCTCGTCAAATAGAAATTAAAAATTTTTTTTTCTCTTTCCCTCCCCAATATAGGTAGAAATTTAATATGGACTTAGGAAATTGCTTTGCGTATTAGGGACAATATGTACCTCCCTCTTTCTCTCTCACTCTGCACACACACACACTTCACCCCATGCACATGCATCATGCCTCGTGTGCAGCAGGATCACAAATCGTGTTCATTCGATAATAGCCAAATTGCAAACTGGCAGCTTCTTTGCTGACCTTCCATTACAGAGTTAAATGAGAGAATTAAAGCCACGTGTTAACCGAAGTGCCAAATGTTGGGTATCTAACATATGCAGGAAGCCAGCCTGTCTCTGAGGGTGCCTGTCTGGGAGATGATCGTGGAAAACACGATGCCTGACTGGGGAAAATGCCAGAAATGCTTGGGGACTTTGGTGCCTGTGCCAACACCCTAGTCTCTGACTCAAGGGGGACGTGTGGGATCATTTCCACAGTTCCCCACAGGGAACAGGAATTCCTCGAAGACCTCGACAAGCCTCATCAGTCCTCTCTGTGCGCAGCCCAGGGGTGGGGGGGGTCCCTGCCTTCTGAGTCCACCATAGCAAACTGCCCAGATTCCCAGCCTGTTCCCTATTCCTTGAAAACTGGGAACTAGCACTTTCTCTCTATACTTTTTAAAAAAGAAATTTATTTATTTATGCACACAAAAACTGGGGTGTAGGCCAAAGGTGGGGGGGGATTGGGGATGAGAAGATTCACCAGAGACAGGAGAGGTCTGCTGTGCCATGTGGTTCCCTGGCCGGGGATCGAACTCGCACTGTAGTGGCCGCGGACAGCTTTACCAGTGCTGTGCTTTAACCTGCTGGGCCACCAGGGAGGGCCCGCACTTTCTAACAAGTAGAGACCAAACCTGAGTGTTCCAGCTCCCTGGATGACCGCGTGGCTGCCTGGGGAAGAGTAAGAACTGGACAGATCTGTGGCCCCCTGCGTCTGGGGGCGGGGGCAGACGGCTGGGAAGTGGGGTGAGAGAGTGCACTGTGGAGTCACAGGCCTTGGGCTGCTCAGCCTGTGCTGACCCCTGTTACTCCAAGCCTCAACTTGCTCCAGTGTGAAATAGGATTAGTCGGACCTCGACGCGGTCCACCTTCTCAGGCACGTGGAGGACACTTGGCAGCCAGCACACTCGCCACGTTTTGCCATAGATGGGTGCCAAGGCTTCACAGGAAGGTGCGTCCTACAGGGCAGGGTCCTGGGCAGGGAAGGGCGGTGCCAGAACATGACAGGGAAGAATGACTTGGGGGATCTAGATGGACCATTTATTCCCGTGGTTATTTCTGTTGGTGGGTTTTGCTTGGGGAGTCAGCATTCAGGGCGGGGGGCGGAGTTCCCGGCTGAGATGCTGGTGGCGAGGAACTGTGTTTTGGGAGACCATGGAATTCTTGGGGGGCTGCCCGAGCTTGTGAAAATGATAGCAAGCTTAACACACAAGCAACACTTTCCACCTGCTAATCGTGGTCACGTGCTTATTTGGTCTTCCAGTGCCTGAAATGAGCACAAGGCATGACCCCCCTTTGGCAGGTGGGGAGCCTGAAGCTCAGGGTGGTGGTTTTGGGGTTTAGAAAACACCTATGGCCCCCCAGCACACCAGTTGCCATTTCCTGGTTCTTGAATCTTCCCTCTGGTGCCTGAGCAGGACACTAACTACCCTGAACCTCAGAGCACCGGTTTCCCTTCCTCCTTCCCAGATGCCCTCCCAGGCTCCAGCAAGTCTGTGGGGAGAGTCCGATGCTCCCCCCAGCATCATCAAGTCCACTACTGCTGCCTTCTCTCACTCACCCACCCAACAAACACTAGCTGAGGACCAAAATACTGTGTACAGGCCTGGTGCTAGTTCTTAGGGTACAGAAATGAACTAACGCTCGAGTTCAGATTGGTGCATTAAACTCCTGTTATTCCCAAAGCAGTGTGGTGTGCAGAGCTGGGCATGACATGCCTGGGGGTCGTTAAGCCCAGGTGTATTAATTGGCTTCCTAGAGAGGTCATTTGAATTTTCTAGAAGGATGAGACCTTAGGCGCCCATCTAGGGGAATCCAGTGGAGGGTGGAACATAGCAAATTCAGGCTTTTTCTTTTCTTTCTTTTTTTTTTTTTTAAAGAATTATTTATTTGTACATACAGAACTGGGGTACAAGCCAGAGGCTCAGGGGCGGTGAGAGGCTTCACCAGAGACAGAGCGGGGAGCAGAACAGGCAGATGGACAAAGTACACCGCTGAGGGGAGCAGCGGGCGGGTCAGGAGAGGTCTGCCGCGCCATGTGGTCACCTCTGGGACAGGCAGGAATCAAACTCATGCGGAAGCGGCTTTAGCTTCTCAGTGCAGTGCTTTAACCTGCTGTGCCACCAGGGAGGGCCCTCTTTTCTTTCTTTTTTAAAGATCTATTTATGTGCACAAGAACTGGGGTACAGGCCAGAGGTAAGGGGGGTGAGAGGATTCACCAGAACTGGGGTACAGGCCAGAGGTAAGGGGGGTGAGAGGATTCACCAGAGACAGAGTGGGGAGTGGAAAGGGCAGATCTACTGAAGCACACTGCTGGGGGAGCAGTGGCTGAGACAGGCGAGGTCTACTGCTCCTGTACAGGTCAGCTCCCTGGCTAAGGATGGAACTTGCCCTGTGGTAGCTTTGGAGAGCTCCACAGAGCTTCGCTCTAACGTGTTACCCCACCAGGGAGAGCCCAAATTCAGACCTTTTGGTTTGGGAACAAGTTACAAAAGCTGATTTAGGGGCTCAGCTAGGGCCAGACCACATAGGACGGAGGCCAGCATGCCTGGGCTGTCTGGCCAGCGTGAGGAGGCGCACCAGGGCAGGTGCCGGGTCAGATCTGATTATAAATGGAGGATGCTGGGGGCACAAAAAATGAGGGAACCAGTAGGCTTTGGCAAAGGACAAAGTGAGGAGGCCTGGGAAGGTGGGCAGGAGACAGACTATCTAGGAGGCGGAATGAACAGGGTCAGGAAGCAGAACAGGCTGGGGACGTGGGGGAGGCAGAGATGCCCAGCTGGGGTGATGCCCAGGACGGGCTACCTTGGGTAGTAAGGGGAACAGGAAGTGTTGGTTTCCCTGCACAGAGGAGGAAACTGAGTCTCAGAGACATGGAGCATTTCCAAGTCAGGGGCTCAGTACCCTGAGTGCCAGCGGGTGCTCAGGAGGGGCCTGGGCTCTTGGTGCTCTGGCATAGCCTCTGCTCCTGGGGGTGGCGGCTAGCTCAGGCCCAGCTCCAGCTCTGAAGCCCACCTGCGTGCATCACTGCCCCTCTTCATCATGGGCATTCGCCTCTCAGGTCGTGCTTACCTGTAAAGTGGGGAGGCTGAGAAGGAGGAGCAAAGGCCTGGCTCACAGCGCTTTGAGTCTTGTCAGGCTGGCAGGTTCCTGGCTCCCTGATGGTCCTCTGTCTCCTTTGCCGCCCCACCACCCCCTTCAATGATGGTAAAGCACTGGGGCCCAGTCAGTCCCCTTTTTCTTCCTGCTCTGAGTCCTTAGAGCAGCACTTCTCAAACCTCAGTGAGCACACCAATCACATGCGGGCCTTGTTAAAGCAGAATGTGAGCAGTTCGGGACGGGGCCTGAAAGGCTGCATCCCTCACACGCTCCCAGATAACGCTGCTGCAGCCGGGGTCCGAACCACACGTCCACGAGCCCAGCCCCTTGGCTCTCTACAAATCTCTCCAGGCTAATGACTCGCAAATTTGTACTCCTAATCCAGACCTCTCTCCAGAACTCCAGCTTCTAATTACGACTCTTATCTGCCATCTCTATTTGGATCTTTAAAAGGCATCTCCCACACAGCCCTCAAACCTGCTCCTGAAGCAGGCATGAGTCTTTTTTCTCTTCGCCTCTACACCCAAACTGCCAGCAAGCGCTGTCTACTTGACCTGCAAAGCCTGTCCTCACTTGGTCCGCTCCCACCACCTCCTCTCTGCCGCCCTAGTGCAGGCCACATGTCTTGCCCAGTGCCCCCCAATGACCTGGTCACTCTGTCTCCTGCCCACCTTCTCCCCTGCTTCCAGCCAATTCTCTACATTTACTAGTCAAAGCAATTTAAAAAAAAATGTTTATCAACTGATGTTACTCTCCTGCTCATAAGATCTTCTTGGAGCTTACATCTCTTAGAAGTGAATCCTGACTGCGCCCTAACCCCCAACACCAGCGTGACTGGCCCCTGCTCTTCTTTCCAACATCCCCTTGAGCAAACCTCTGGCCTGACATCACAGCACATCTGCCTTCTCGCTGGCGCCAAGCACCCCGCCCGTTTGCCTCTCAAGGCCTTGACCCCAGCTCTGGCCTCTGTCTCCTTGGCTTTGCCGGCCCCATCACATACTTCAGCTCTCAGGTGCCCTGAATGCTCCATCTTTAGACCCAATTTAACTGCATCTATCTGATCAGGAGCCGCCCTTGGTTTTTAATGGTCCGATTCCCCTTCTGGAAGGCTAAGGCCCATGATGACAATGACTGTGGTTCACCAGCAGTTGGTGCAGGACCAGGGTGGGGGCTGCACGTCATTGCGTGTGACGTCACTCCTCGGCACCCCCACCTATAAAACAGTGATGCCCGCCTCAGGGGGCTGCCAAGAATATGAGCTACACCTGCGAGGCCCCATCACTGTGGGTGATAACAGCGCTGCTGCTATTAGCCCCGCGGTGGAATCCCCTGGCAGGGACGTGTGGGCAGGGCCCACGGCTCCCCAAGTGACCTGAGCTCCAAGCAGCTGGACGAGTTGGCCCCCGTCCATCTCCTGTTGCTGCCAAAGTCCTTGGCATCCGAGAGCAGGAAGAAGGCAGATGGGAGGAAAAGTGGAGGCAAGTGGGCTTCAACTCAACTGTAAGTTTATTAGAAAGGCCATGGACAGATGAACCCTGAGTTACCAGCTGAGGAAGAAATGAAAACAAGCCCCTGCCCTCAGCCCAGCCCCCTGGCCACCTGGGGACTCGTCCTGCGGCCGACTCCAACACAGTCGGCCAGAAAGTGCTTCCTGGGTCCTCCGGGGGCTGCCCGGCCTGGCTGCAGGGGGCCCACGGGGCGATGGATGCTGGTGCCTGGCGCTGGGCGCCACAGGGCCTGGGGGCTCATCCTGACCAGGGAGGGGCTCTGGACCCCCGCGGAACAGAGGGAAGGGGAGCGGCGTGTGGGACAGCCAAGAGCTCTGGGTGGCGCTGCGTGCGTGCGGGCGGCTCCAGAGGCCGGCTGGGGCGGGCGGCCGGCAGGACCCAGGGCTCTGCTAAGGCGTCTCCGCCCCAAAGAGCCCTGGTGTGACTCAGTGCCCCTCCTGGGGCTACGCTGGCTATTTCTGTTCCCAGAAAGGCAAAATGGATCCTGTAAAATCCACGGTGGTTGATGCCATTTTGTCCTTGAAAAAGACAAGTGGTTGTACGGTGAATCGATTTCAACCAGCAGAGCCTGAGCCGAGAAGAGTCCATCCTGGGGAAGGAGAAGGCACTTCTCACACCCGTGCGGGGGTGGCCTGGCCGGCTGTGTCGGCCCCTCTGGGCTCCAGCTCCCTCTGGTCCTGCGACTCAGGCCTGCTCCCTCTGGGAAGTCAGCTGCGTCCCTCGAGCTAGCACGGCCCTGCGGCCGGGGCACCGGCCCCTCACAGGGTGGTTGACGGCAGCTTCCTCACCCGCCGCTGGGCCAGGATAGATGACTCGATGGGCTTCAGCTGGGGGGTGGGCTTGGAGCTGTTCAGTGCAGAGTACGTGGCTGCCATGGCTCCCTGGAAGAGAAGTGGGGGTGAGTCTGATTGGAAGAGGCAGCGCGGGAGAGGGGACCATTGCAGGGCCAGGCCGGCCCCCCACCCGGGTTTGCCAGCCGTCCAGCCCCCATCAATCCAGCCTGGGTGGTCCTTCATGGTCCCATGTCCTGCTGCCTCCATCAGACTGAGCTTTCAGAACCTCAGAGGACCAAGGGCCCAATGTTAGACTGGGGGCCACAGGGCCTGGGGGCTCATCCTGACCAGGGAGGGGCTCCGGGGCCCGTGGAACAGCCAAGAGCTCTGGGTGGTGGACAATACACATGGGCTCTCCTGGCTCTGCCCCATGGAGCCTTGGCCTGAGTCCCTGGATGCCCGGGGTGGCCAGACCTTCACCAGCTGCAGGTCCTGGTGGGACAGCTGGCTCTGCGGGAGCTTGTCTTTCTGGGTGATCCACGGGTGCTGCAGGACTTGCTTGGCTGTGAGGCGCTGGTGGGGGTCCACGTGCAGCATCTTGGATACCAGGTCCTGGGGGCACAGCAGGTGAGGGGGTTGGGGACGGCGGCAGGGGAGCAGACAGCTGTGCCCCACTGAAGGGGAATGGGCCAGGCCACAGCCCTGCACAGCCCCACACCCCGTTCCCTGCTCCAGGGCCTCCTGGGGCATAGCCAGGGCATGCCCTTCTTTGGGTCTTCCTGGAACGCCCTTCCTTTCTTTTTCACCTTCTAGAAGCTGAGCAGGAAGAAGGGAAGCGCAAACCTAAGGGTGGGCAGACCCAGCTTCCAGACCTGACTCCTTGCTCATCAACGGAACACCCTGGGGGAGTTACTCCGAGTCTGAGACAGGGAGAACAACGCCTGCCAGGGGCTGTGCGAGGTGGTCCTGTCTGTGAGAGCTTGGCCCAGGGCCTGCACAGAGGCCCCACAGCGGGAGCCACCGCTAGCCTGAGCGCTCAAGCGCTCCACACGCTTGGATGACCTTTCTGCTTGGTGAGGTCAGAGGCTCTGTCCTGCACCCCCACTGCCTGGGGGACCAGGAGGACCCACCTCTCTCGGTAGCCTGGCATCTGTTCCTTGTGGGCAACCTCGAATGTCCCAACTAAGTACCCACAAAGCAGGGGTTGATGACGCAGCCTGCTGTGCCCTGCAAGGCCTGCAGGTGACCCCCAAGTTGCCCCAACAGGGTGTGTGTATAGGATGGCACCTAACTATCAACAAGGCTCAGAGCTTTGGCCCCAGCCCAGAACTTTCTGTGCTCATAAAATGGGAACATTGCAAAGAGGCTTGGGGAGCACTGCCCTTGGGGAGTGGGGCTGCTTGAGAACAGCTGAAAGCCCTGGGACCCCCGCCCCGCCTCGCCACCCCAACAGGGGAGTCCAGGCTCCCAGACTCACCTTGGCTGTCTCTGAAACTGTGTTCCAATTTCCCCCGCTGAGGGTGAACTTCCCACTGCCGATCCGGGTCAGGATCTCCTCGGGCGTGTCGCTGGGTCCGTTGGCGAATGGCGTGTATCTGGAGAAGAGCCCCGTCCGGTATAGCCTCGGGCCTCAGCCCGGGGCCACGGCGGTGACTGTGCCTCCCCCTCAGCCTGGGGGCCAACAGCGACGGCATCTTCCTCCTCGTGGGGGCCCCCCAGGCAGGGCATGTACCTGTCTTTAGCCCTTCTGAGGCAGCACCCTGCCATCAGACGAGCCACCCACGCTGAACACCAGGGTTGGGAGCGGGGGCGGGGGACAGGCGGCCGCGGCCAGGGGCGCTCACCCTGCCAGCATGGTGTACAGCAGGATGCCCAGGCTCCAGATGTCACAGCCTTCATCGTAGCCCTGGCGTTTCAGCACCTGGCAGGAAGGAAGGCAGGGAGGGGTGAGTGCCAGGCATCACAGCGCCCGCCCGCGGGTAAGACAAGAGGCCCAGCCATGGGCTGGAGCCTCCCTGGCTGCTTGGTCCCCTCGTCCCCACAGCCAGAGGCGGCAGGACACTCACCTCGGGCGCCACGAAGTTGGCGGTGTAGCAGGGGGTCATGAGCAGCCCGTTCTCAGCCCGCAGCTGCTTGGCGAAGCCGAAGTCACAGATGCGCAGGCACTCGGGGTTTCCAGACTCGTCCACATACAGGATGTTGCTGGGCTTGAGGTCCCTGTGCACGACCTGGGGGCAGAGGCTGGGGTCAGCTCTCCACGGGCAGCCGCCGGTGGCCCAGGGGTGCAAGAGTCAGGAAGACAGACAGAGGGGCAGAAGGATCCAGACCGGGAAGGGGGGGTCTGGCCCTCCGTGCTGCTGGAAATGCGACACGGAGCCTGTGCCGACGTGCAGGCGGCAGCGCTGTGTTCGCCTTACAGCCGAGCCCTCCTGCCTCCCTCCAACCTGCTTGTCCTCACCTCCTGGCAACGACCCTTCCCGCCATCAAAAGCCGAAGAGTCGATTCCTCCATCACCCACCAGCGAGCTCCGCTGTCCCTCCCATCCAAGTCTCCAGGTCAAGCACTTGGCGGCATTCGGCCAGCAGCACTCTGACCCAGTCCCTGTGGCCCTCCCCTGGACCACCGCAGCCTCCTCCTCACGGGTCTCCCTGCTTCTGCCTCCCTCCCTGCCTGCTGCAAACACGCAGTCACGGGGACCCTACCGAATGTAAGTCAGGCTGGGACGCTCCAAGGCCTCCCCTCGTAAGAGGGCAAATTCTTACAGGGGCCTACTGTGGCCTCATCCGCTCTCTGCCCTGCCTCCAGCACAGGCTCCTCTCCCACAACAGTCCTCCCTGACAGTCAGCTCCAGGGACACCACACTGCTCTTCCTGCAACTTGCTGGCACACTCCCGCTCAGGGAGGGCTCCAGCTTTCCCACCCCCTTCCTTCAGGCATCTGCCTGGCTCATTCTCTTGTTTCTTTCAATTCTCAAATGTCTCTTTTTGAAAAAAAGATTTATGTATGCATACAAGAGCTGGGGTACAGGCCAGAGGTGCAGGGGGCAAGAGGACTCACCAGAGACAGAGTGGGGAGCAGAACAGGCAGATGGACTGAAACACTGCTGAGGGAGCAGCGGGCGGATCAGGAGAGGTCTGCCACGCCATGTGGGTCAGCTCCGTGGCTGGGGATTGAACTCGGGTTGCTTCACAGTGCTGAGACTTAACCCCTTGTGCCACCAGAGAGGCCCCCCAAATATCTCCTTATCAGTGGGGCTTCCCTGTAGTATTGCAATCTCTGAGCAGTATTCCTTAGCCTTCACCCACCTGCAGCACCCACACAGAATGAGGGTTCAGTAAGCTTTATGCAGCAAATGACAAGCACCCCTGCAACACACCTTACAGGTTAGTTTGGCTGAGCTGCAGATGAGTCAACTTTATCAAGACAGTTCTTCCATAACCCCAACTGAGCCCGAACCCCTCCAGCAGAGCCCAGCCCCTTAGGCTTTCTCCTTCAAAACATGATCACGCGGCCCAGGGCAGGGCAGGCCCTCAAAGATACAGCCTCAGCTCTCCCCTGCCAAGGACCAGCCAATCTGCTGTTGCTGTGGACCCCAAGTACCCTGTTACCCTGCTTTACAAGGCGCTTCCCAGCACGTGGCACTGGTCCATTATACTCAACGGGGGGGGGGGGGGGCACGACAGGGCCTGGGGACTCTGACAGAGGAGGAAACTTGAGGCTGTAAGGGAACTAATTTGCTCTTGTAAGATGCACAGATGAGGGTTGAACTAGCCTGACTTTCACTCTATGGTCATTCCAGTTCAGTGTGGCACAGATGAGTTTTGGGCAACAGGGGGGTGGGAATTTTCCAGCCTTGCCCCCCCTTAACGACACAAAGGGACAACAAACCCCTACTCCTCATTCTAACACCCGTCCCCCAGGTGGGAGAGGGGAGCATCTTCTCACCTCACACCGCACTTGGAAGCGAGACAGGCCGGCCAGGCCGTGGGTGCAGCCATGCCAGCGGGAGCCCTGCCAGCCTGTCTGAGGGGCAGCTGCAGCTTGCACCACTCCCGGTACCATGTTCTAACTCAGGCCCAAGTTTCAGAAGCAGTCAAATTACCAAACCCAACCCAAAACGACAATAACAAGAAACACCCCGCATCCTGCAGGCCAACCAAAATATATGTGCGGCCAAAAGCAGCCAGTCGGAGGCTGTGGCCTCTGGCAGCCTGGAGGCTTCAGCAGGGGCCAGGCAGCCGGTGCATGAATCCTGGCTTTGCCAGAGGTCTCTGTATTATCTCGGGGTGCCAGCTAACCTCTCTGGCCTCAGCTCTCTCACGGTACAGGGGGCTGAATAGAGCTCAGGTCCTAGGTGCACAGGGTACACACAGGAGGTATGTGCCAGAAATGTTCAGCACAGGGCTTGGGAAATGACAGCCTTTGTCCTAGGACCCCAGCATTCACTGGGCTGTGCCCCACTATCAGGCTGCATATGAAGAAGCACTTAGGGGCCCTCCCTGGTGGCACAATGGGATTAAGCGCAGCACTATGAAGCCAAATGCAGCCACTGCAGCTCCAGTTTGACCCCCGGGCGGAGGTGACCCACATGGCGCGGCAGACCTCCCCTGACCCGCCCGCTGCGCCCGTCAGCAGTGTACTTCAGTACGTCCGCCTGTTCCACTCTCTGCTCTTGTCTCTGGTGACTCCTCTCACCCCCTAAACCTCTGGCCTGTACCCCAGTTCTTGTATGCATACAAATACATTTTTTTAAAAAAGTCAGAAAGCACGTAAAGCTTAAAGGTCAAGAAGCACAAGGTAACTGGAGGAAATGTGTCCAAAGCAGCTTCCGGTCACACAGCAGCCGGAAGCAACAGGCCATGGAGCCAGATCAGCTTTGATTTTTTCTCTTAAACCAGGAACCTCACTTATGAAATGGCCTGAGGGGAGCACCTTCCCCAGTCCACTGGCCCAGGACTCTGGCCAGCAGCGGGCTGGCGGCCGTCGGGGCTACACCTTTGTTGTCATGTGTCAGGGCTGTGAGGGACAAAAAGGGGTGAGACTACCCCCAAAAGCTGTTTCAAAAAGGCTGTCTTGGCATGAGGACATCAGGACTACGCAGAGTCGCGGGAGGCTGGGCACTCAAAGAGTTCCCAGAAAAAACAAAGAATTTGGAAAATAAAGGGGGGAAAAGGCAAACAATTCAGGTTTCCAGAATGGACCAAAGATCTGAACAGACGTGTCAGGGAGTCCATCCCCGCCCTGCAGGCGACCCACAGGGCCTCTCCTGTCCTGCCTGCTGCTCCCTCAGCGGTGTGTTTCAGAAGATCCACCTGTTCTGCTCCCGACTCTGTCTCTGGTGAAGCCTCTCACTGCCCCTGTACCTCTGGCCTGCACCCCAGTTCTGTGAGCATAAATAAATCCTTTTTTTTTTTTAAGATTTATTTTAAAAGATTAAAAAAAAAAAAGATTCATTTATGCACACAAGGAATGGGGTGCAGGCCAGCAGTACAGGGGGTGAGAGGATTCACCAGAGACAGAGAGGGGAGCAGAACAGGCAGATGGATGAAGTACACCGCTGAGGGGAGCAGTGGGCAGGACAGGAGAGGTCTGCTGCACCCTGTGGGCCAGCTCCAGGGCGGGGATTGAACTTGCACTGATGCGGCCATGTCTTGGCTTAGCTTCGCAGTGCAATGCTCCAACCCGCTGCGCCACCAGGGGGGGCCCAAATAAATACATCTGAAGAAAAAAAAAAGTGAAGCCACAGCAAGACGCCCTCCACACCCCGCAGCACAGCGATGGCCATAAGGTGGCCGGACCCAGGGCTGCTGAGCCCGGAATTCACACGCTTCCGCCAGCAGCCAACCTGGGTAAAGCACTGCTGGGAAACCATCCACTAAGGATAAACACATGCACCCACGATTTCACTGCGGGGTTCACACCCCACGTAAAATAGACACAGACTCGCCACACAAGCACCGCCACGTCACAGCAGCGTCACAGTAACGGTCAGAACTGCTAACCAGCCACTGTCCACTGACAGTAGAAGGGCAACGAAGTCGTGGCCTGACTGACACAGAAGGTACATGGCGGAGGAGGCGTGACGAGCAGCCACACACGTCTGTGTGTCCACAACTCAGTGTGGCAGGAGCCAGCGGGAAGAGCATGTTGGCTTATTTTTTTAAAAGATTGATTTATTGGGGCCCTCCCTGGTGGCGCAGCGGGTTAAAGCACTGCACTGAGAATCTAAAGCCGCTTCCGCATGAGTTCAATTCCCCCCTGCCCTGGAGGTGACCACATGGCATGGCAGACCTCTCCTGACCCGCCCGCTGCTCCCCTCAGCAGTGTACTTCGTCAATCTGCCTGTTCTGCTCCCCACTCTGTCTCTGGTGAAGCCTCTCACCGCCCCTAAGCCTCTGGCCTGTACCCCAGTTCTGTATGCACAAATAAATAAATCTTTAAAAAAAAAAAAAGATTGATTTATTGATGCAGACAAGAACTGGGGCACAGGCCAGAGGTGCAGGGGGTGAGAGGATTCGCCAGAGACAGAGTGGGGAGCAGAACAGGCAGATTGACGAAGTACACTGCTGAGGGAGCAGCAGGGAGACAGGCGAGGTCTGCCGCGCCCTGTGGTCAGCTCCCTGGCCGGGGAGGGAACTCGTGCTGCAGGGGCTGCGGACAGCTTGACAGCTAACCCCTGCGCCACCAGGGAGACCCAGGAAGAAGAGAGTGTTAACATAAAATTCAGAGATGTATAAAACTGTTAGAAGCCAGCTTCTAGATCAGATACCACCGTGCTGAAGGAGCCCACAAGATCGCCTCAATAGCTCAACAGAGTCCCGTTTCCTCCTCAGCTGCCCTGGTATTTGGGAAGGGCCCGACGCTTTGGAGACCCACAGACTCCTAGACCTGGGAGACAGCTTTCTCCCAGCCTACCCCCACCGAGCAGTTGTCTATTCCCTGGTGGAAGTTCACTCCTTTTGGAGGCAAGTCCATTCTAGAAAGTTCTTTCTGATGCTTGACTTCAGATGACCCCTGGAAATGCACTGGTTCAGCTCTGTCTTCTAAGCCTTCTTGGGGTGACGTGAACTAGTGCTCGCTTTAGAATCACACTTGGAAAGGAAACACATCGGCTGCCTGACCTGGCCTGTTACTCTTTGCGTTGGCCATCTTAAAAACCAAAGCCACTTCAGACCTAACGTTAATGTAGCTGCGGTAACCAAACTGAAGCTCTGGTTATGAGATCATGTTCTTCCCCCCCCCCAAAAAAAATCTCCCACTAATAGGAATTCCTTGATGGTGGAGGGGGTGAAGTCTCAGCAAGCTGTCTGCAGCCCCTGTAGCTCAGTTCGATCCCTGGCCAGGGAGCTGACCCACAGGGCGCGGCAGGCCTCTCCTGACCCACCTGCTGCTCCCCTCAGCAGTGTGCTTTGTCAATCTGCCTGTTCTGCTCACCACTCTGTCTCTGGTGAGTCCTCTCACCCCCCGCACCTGTGTCCTGAACCCCAGTTTTATATGCATAAATAAATGAAGCTTAAATGAAAAAAGGGAGGCTCACTATGAAAGTCACATGCATGGACCCAGTCTTAAGTGTACAGTGAAGGGGTAACTTACCCCTCAACTGAGGTAAATTTTACCTCAGTTTTAAAAAGAGACTTACGGGATATGGCAAGGAAGGAAGGGAAAAGGAAGCATAAAGATCTTGACACTTCTCGATTCTGGGCGATGAGAAAGTGGGGTTCATTATATTATTCATAAAGTTTTGTAAATGTTGGAAAATTTTCCTTCTTTTCTTTTTAAAGATTTATTTATACACACAAGAACTGGGGTACAGGCCAGAGGTGTAGGGGTGAGAGGATTCACCAGAGACAGAGTGGGGAGCAGAACAGGTGGATTGA
>NW_004567109.1:12383820-12409090 GCF_000260355.1 Condylura cristata | reverse complement strand
TTTTTTAAGATTTCTCTATTTATGCATACAGAACTGGGGTACAGGCCAGAGGTGTAGGGGTGAGAGGATTCACCAGAGACAGAGTGGGGAGCAGAACAGGTGGACTGACTGAAACACACCACTGAGGGGAGCAGCGGGCGGGGCGGGAGAGGTCTGCCGCGCCATGTGGTCACTCCCGGGCTGGGGATCGAACTCGTGCTGCAGTGGCTGCAGATAACCTCACAGCTGTAGCCTGCTGCGCCACCAGGGAGGGCCCTGTGTTGGAAATTTTTCATTAAAAAGAGTTAATCTAAAGCAAAGGACACAGCGGCACCCACGGTGTCTATGTGGCGTTTCCCGCGCCGGGCCGTGCGCTTCCCAGGTGGCACCTGCTTCACCCACGCTCACCCCAAGGCGGGCAGCTCTGGGACCGCGACCCGGCTGGGGTGAGGACGCAGCAGAGCTCAAGCCTGCGCCCCTCACACACAGGGCTCAGATGCGGAGCCTGCGTGTCTGACAAGCAGCCACCTACAATGTCACCTCCTGATGAGAAACTCCGGATAACGGTATCTGGTCTCAACGCACTGGAAGGAAACTTTCTGCCCTCACCCCCAAAGTGACGGAAGCCCAGCCCAGTTTGAGCGCCCTGTGGTCCCTGCTGCCCCCCCACAGCCTCTGCCCATGGCCAGGGCGCCCTTGAAGGCTTGCAGCTCCCAACAGTGATCCTGGCTTCCAGTCTCGAAAACCACTCCCCAGAGGGCCTCCCTGGTGGTGCAAGGGTTAAGACTTTAACCCCTCAGCCATCACCGCAGGTGCAGCAGACCTCTCCTGTCTTCCCCTCAGCAGTGTGTTTCAGTAGATCCACCTGTTCTGCTCCCCACTCTGTCCCTGGTGACTCCTCCCCACTGTGGCGCTCACCCTAGTTCTTATATCCACAAATTAAAAAACACCCCCTCCCCCCTATCTGCAGCTCCCTGGCCAAAAATCTCAGCCTGATATCCTGGCTCCCTTTGTCCCTAGCTACATGACCTTGGGCAAGGGACACCACATCTCTGCCTCAGTCTTCAGACCTGTAAAGTGGGCCAGTTACAGCACCTACCTCTAGGCTTGTTGTGAAAATCAGTAGGGGTAATGTAAGGAAAGAACTTGCCTTGCTCCGGGCATCTAGTAGGCACTGAATAGAGGCTCCTTTCCACAAGGGGCCCCGATGCCTCCCTCTGCCCTCCCTTACATCCATCTGCCCTCCCTTACACCCCCCAGCCTCCCTCGTCTGACTCCTGGGCCGGCCTGGGGTCAGGCCCTCAGTAACCTCCACCAGACTTACCCCCTGGGAGTGCAGATACTCCACGGTCTTGCTAATGGTGTGCAGGACGAAGCTGGCCTCCCGTTCCGAGAAGAATTTCTGCCGCAGGATCTTGTCCAGCAGCTCCCCACCTCGCATCAGCTCTGTCACCAGGTACACGTGTTTGCCGTCGTCATACACCTGCGGAGGCCTCACCGTCAGGGCCTCCCTTGACGTCAGGCGTGGCCCCTCGGTGAGCAGCTCACCAGGAAGGGACGACACAAGCTGGACGTCCCTGTGCTCCGTGCAGGTGGCCCACAGGGCCTTTGTCTCCCTGGGCCCTGGCCTCCCTAGACAGGAGGACGCTGGCCCTGCCAGAGGGCAGGAGAGCACTCAGGGATTCGGAGGCTGAAGTGGGGGCCCAGGGGGGTGCAGCCCGGCAGGAGGCACCGAGAGGCTCCCAACGAGGGGAGGAGAGTCAGTGTGGGAGAATGGCAGCCCCGAGGCAGGTCCTACCCTGCAGTACCTCATCCTCGCGAACCCCCACTCACATCTTTCAGAGTGATGATGTTGGGGTGCTGCCCGTACCGCAGAAGAATCTCTATCTCTTCTGAGGGATCCCGCTTGCTCTTGTCAATGACCTGAGGAAACGGGGTGCACGTGGCCGTGTCAGGGGGACAGATGGCAGACTCGATCCCCGCCCGGCGTCCATGCCACAGGGCTGGGGCTCACACCGTCACCCACCCAGGCCTCGGGCACCGACCCCGCCCAGAGCCCCACCTTGACAGCATACTCCATGTTGGTGGCCTTGTGGACACAGCGATTACACACAGAGTAGGAGCCCACACCGATCATCTCCTTTACCACGTAGCCGTCACTGAACACCAGGTTTTTCCCATGGAGTTGCTGTGGGAAACCAAGAGGTGGAGCTGAGCCCCTGTGCCAGCGCTCAGGCGCCCAGGGCTTGTGCCGTGGCTCAGTGGGGATCAGGCAGGACCAGGAGGCTGGGGGGAGCTGCTGTGTCTCCCGGGCTGACGGTCTGCACCTCTCTGGGCCTGTTGCTGCCCTGTACAGCATGCTGCTCCCGGCTCCCCGCTTGCCTAAGGCAGTCAGAGCGTGGCCGAGGAGACGGGGCAGTCGCCGCATGACCACCGGGTCTTTGAGAAGCCCGGCAGACTGAGAGGGACAGCGGATTGCCGAGCCTGCTGTGACCTAGAGGAGCTGGCTGCCCTCCTGGGGAGTCACAGCCCTCCTGGGGGCCATCGCAGGTTCCGAGACCCTAACTGGAGATGCTCCCTTTGGTCTGCTGTGCAGCGGGCCCTCCTCGCTGTCCATCAGGGGGACACCTGCTGTCCCTGATCTGGGCTGGCTTGACATGTGTCCTGGACTAAGAAGTCCCAACTGGACAGTAAACTACATAGTCACCTCAACCTACACATTTAAAAAAAAGATTTATTTATTTATGCATAGAGAGCTGGGGTGCAGGCCAGAGGTGCAGGGCGGTGAGAGGACTCACCAGAGACAATGGGGAGCAGAACAGGCAGATCAACAAAGTACACTGCTGAGGGGAGCAGCGGGCGGGTCAGGAGAGGTCTGCCGCGCCATGTGGGTCACCTCCGGGGCAGGCGGGGATCGAACTTGCACTGAAGCGGCTGCACAGCCAGCTTGCAGTGCTGTGCTCTAACACACTGCGCCACCAGGGAGGGCCCTCAACTTGTACATATTTAACAAATCTAAAACTCACAAGAACTTTATGGAGAAAGGTTCTCTTATCACCCCATTTGTATGGGGCACCAGGAAAGCCAGCCCTCTCCTTACCTAGAAAGCTCAGAACCCAGGCAAGCTCCAGAGTCTACATTCTTGCCTCTAAGTTCCAAGTGTCCCACAGGGCCAGGGGAAGTGTACAAATGGCAGGAAAGTGAGTGGCAGTGCGACACCCCAGCACCCCAACCTGGGCACCCCTGGCATTTTTCCAGGCCCTCCCATGTCCTGGTTCAGCACTGGTAAATTAATATCCATGCTGTCATCTCCTTTACAAGTGGGGAAACAGAGGCACAGGGTGATTGGAGGCTTAATGGACTCCATTTGGCATCCAGGCTTGAGCCCAGTGCTGTCCAAGTTCAGAGCCTGTGTTCTAGACATTCTGCCCTGTGCTTTTAGCTAGAAAAGGCAACCGAGCAGCAGCCTCCTGCCTCCTCACCTGCACCACCGCGTTCAGTGGGGCCTGAGTGGTCCGAGGTTTGCCATCGTCCTCCATCAGGCCAGTGGCCACGAAGCTGAAGCCTCTGAACAGCTGATGGGCGCCAGCGCTGGGGGGAATGCCTGGGGAGTCTGTAGGGGTGGGAGGGGGATGTGAGCCTGAGGAGGGCCCCTGGACCCCAAGGTAGCCCAGCAAAGGCCACAGGGCTCCGAGTCTCCTTCTGGCAGTAGGAGTGTGCGAAAGGCCGCTCCACCCCAGGCCTCAGTTTGTGCATCTGTTCACGGTGTTTAGACCAGCCCCCTCCTGACATATGAAGAACAGAAGACGCCCACATCCAGTATCTGGCTCTGGCCAAGACACTTCACTCCTTCCCTGTAAGGCCTCACGACCGCCTCATGACTGCCCTTCGGTCCAGCTTCTGTGGAGCAGCCATGGGAATGGTCGCCGTCTCAAGCCCACCATCCTGCCATGCTCCTTTGCCCTCAGGACAAAGCCCAACTGCCTTGCCTGGCTACTGAGGTTCCTGTGATCTTTGTTCTCTCCCCACCCACTGCTCAGCCACACCAGACTGTTCAGAGCCTTCTGGGAGGGGTCTCTGAGCCACCGCACGTGCTGTTCCCCCTGACGAGGTGACCACACTTGGTTCTTCCAGGCCCGGCGCCATGCCCTCCCGCGAAGCCTTGCCTGAAGCTGCTCCTAGCACCCACCAGTTAGGCTACACGTGCCGCACTTCCCAGGAGCTGTCTTCATGGCCCACTACAGCTAGAACCCCATGAAGCAGCCCCGGGGCCATCTTGTTCACCTCCTACCCCCCAGTGGCTGGCACACACCAGCATCCTGGCACATTTTTGTCGAGTACATGAAGCTGGTCAAACTGTCAGGTCCCACCAAGCTCTTGCCCAGGAGCCCCGCCCCCCCCGACTGTCACTGCACACCCAGAGGGATCTGTGACTCTGCCTTGTTCTAGATGAGAACACCAAGGCCCTGCGGTCAGAGAGGCCAAAGCCGATGCCCACACACGCCCCGACCTAGTCAGATTCTTTAGCCCTGATGTAAGGGAGAACCTGACCGATGTGTGTGGTATTCCCAGTGGGCTGGAAGTTGCCTAGGGCCCATCACCCCCCACCCCTCACCCAGACACAAAGAAGCCCATAGAGTCCCGGAGCAGGAGAATTAGGCAAAAAGACAGACAGAGACCCTCCCTTGACTGCCCATACACCTGGGGCCACCCTGGCACCTCGGAGGTGCCCAAGCGCCCAGCTGCCCTCCAGTACCAGCCCAAGACACATCAGACAAGGGGGCACCTCTGGGTGTGCGGGATGTGAATTCGGTGTCAAAGTAGAAGGTGTCATCAGGCTGAGCCACAGCCGGCTTGAAGGGTGGCTTGATCTCGCGGCGGTACAGCTTCTGCAAGGCAAAGTGGGCGCTCCGGTCACCAGGGCGCCCCCACCGGCCCGCAGGAGCCCACGCAGGAGAAGGAAAGAAGGGCGGCACTGAGGCAAGGCAGCCGTCCAGGGCCCTGGAGAGGGCCAGCCGCTCGCCCCGCCCTGGCTGGGCCCGGGAGAAGCAGCACTCACATTCCAGTCGATGGTGGAGTAGAAGATGTGCCGCTTGATCTCCTCTGCCCCGTCGGGGCCCGAGCCTAGAAGGGTGCAGATGAGGGTCGGCCCCTGGGTGCGCCCGCACACCTGTCCTGTCCGCCAGGCGGCCCACCTTGCCTGGGACCCGCAGTGGCACAGTCCACTCGAACGAGGGGGAGAGGCTGGACTCAGGTGCCAAAGCCACCCAGCCATCACCCCAGAGCCTCCAGTCCATTCAGCATTTCCACTTTCTGGAGCTGCTTATGCGCAAGGACATTGGGGTCCTGCTGGGCGCAGGGGGGCCGCCTGTCCAAGGCCACACGGGCAGGACACAGGAAGACTTGTTCCGAGGTCTGTGTGCGCCCCTTGACCCCCACCTGTGTCTCATCTCTACAGTCTTCTCCCCTTGCCCCGACACCCACAAACAGGCTCTCACGTCACCATCCGGGCGGCCACACTGGACCTTCCGTGGGAAGCTGGTCATGGCCCAGGCGCCCCCAGCGCCCAGAGCCAACACATACGGAACAGCTCCCGCGCAGCTCACATGACTTCCCTTGACCCACGCGCCCACCAGCTGGCGGCGCATCCTGGCCTCCGTGTTGGCGAAGGTGAGGCCACCGCTCCCCACCCCGGCCAGGCACTCGTTCATCGGACGAGCGCTCATGGAGGGCCGCTGGGTGCCAGGCAGTAGGGACCTGACACGGGGCCAGCACCGGGCCCTGAGGCTTCTGACACCAGAGCTCACGCTCGCTCTCCTGCCAGCAGCTTTGGCAGAGGAGCTGAGTGGGGGCCTCTGTCCTTGTCCCCAGGGGGAGTGGGAATGACTCAGTTCCTGCCTCCCCCTCCATACACAGGTCACCCCCGTGCCCCACACACCACACATGGAGCCAGGAATCAGGGCGGCCGCCGGCATTGTCTGCCCACACAAAGGACAACGGCCCCTTTCAGTCCCAGATGTGGCCCCGTGGCCTAGGCTGCAGCTGTACCCCACTCCCCGCCCCTGGGCTGGGGCTGCTTACCGAGCCGGTTGGCAGGATTCCGCTTGAACAGGGCCCGCAGGAGGCTCTGGGCTTCCGTGCTCAGAAACTGGGGCATGCCTAGCTTCGCCCTGAAACAGCCCGCGGGTCTCATGAGCGCTGGGCCCCACCCCAGAGGCCCACCGCCCCTCCTCCCTCACCCAGGTCTAGCTTCCAGCTCAGTCCAGACAAGTCATCCACTAGCTCACCTCCCAAAGACTTCAGGGGTCCCTCCCACAGCCCGGGGGGACAAAAGGGAGCCCTGGAAGGCATAACACATTAATGGAGGAACCTGAGGCAGGTACAGGGTAATATTCTGGCCCCCAAACTGAGGCTGCGGATGAAGGGAGCCCCTGAGGTGTCAGGGAGGGACACTGATGCTTACTTCAGGATCAATGTCATGGTCTCCTTCCGGTCCTTCCCCTGGAAGGGCAGGGAGCCCGTCAGCATCTCAAACTGCGGAGGACAAGGGTCTATTCAGGCTCTGGTCCCTGACTCCCACACTCCCTACCTCCTCCTGCTCAGGCCGCTCAGCTCCATCCCCTGGATTTCTGCAGGCCTGCTGGAGGCCCGAGCCCACCTGGAACGAGACTCTCGTGCCTGCCCCTCGCCTCTCTGTCAACAGCACCTCCCAGGGCAGCACTGTGGACTGCAGGCTGGGAGAGGCCTGGTCCCGGGCTGGGGTCACACCCTCTAGGGGCCAACCACGGGGTCCTTCCAAGGAAGGTTCTGAGCTGAGTGGAGGGTGAGGTCAATGTGGCTGAGAGAGGAGAGGAGGGCCCCACTCACTGTACAGATGAGGAAACTGAGGCCCAAGGCCTGGCCCGGATACTTTACCTGGGCCTGGGCACTTACCATCAACACCCCATAGGACCACCAGTCCGCACTGTGGGTGTGGCCCTGGCGGCTGACAACTTCAGGGGCCATGTACTCCACCGTCCCGCAGAAGGAGTAAGCCTTCTTCTCGTGGTCAATGGCCTCCTTGCTCAGACCAAAATCTGTGGCAGGGGGGGTAAGAGGACACACTTCAGGGTGGCCTGCCTCGCTCACTGCTACCCCTGCAGCTCCACCCCACCCCCGGCCCAGAGGCCCGAGGGCACCACCTCCAAGAAACTTAGAACAAGTTGGCCCTCCCAGCTGGCCACAGCCGCCTCAGAGCGAGTTTGATCTCCACCCTGGAGCTGACCCACATGGCGCGGCAGACCTCTCCTGGCCCGCCCGCGGCCCCCTCCTCAGCAGTGTGCTTTGTCCATCTACCTGTCCTACCCCCCACTCTGTCTCTGGTGAATCCTCTCACCACCCCTGCACCTCTGGCCTGTACCCCAGTTCTGTATGCATAAAGAAATACATCTTTAAAAAAGAAACGAAACTTAGAACTAAGTTGAGGCCCAGGGAAGTTAACTGAGTCGCCCGAGGGTAGAGTGGGGAGTTGGGATTCAAACCTAGGCCAGCCCTTGTCTGGGCCTGGGCTTTCGGCCACTTTCAAGGGCCTGACACAAGCTCTCAGGAAAAGCAATCCAAGGTACTCAGCCCGACCAGTAAGAGCCCCACCTGCCTTGCCCTGTGACCAGCGGGGTGGGTGTCCCCACTCACCAGTGAGTTTGATGTGGCCCTCCTCATCCAGAAGGATGCTGTAATAGAGAGATGGAGTCAGGGTCCCTCAGCCGTGGCCCCTCAGTGGGTTCTTGTGACACCACAGGCCCTGGGAAGGTGCTCTACCACGCCCAGCCGGTGGGTGAGTGGGTGAGGTGGTGGCAGGGTGGTACCGCATGGGTGTGCTGCCTGCCCTTTTTGCTAATCCTTAAAAGAACTGTGTGTGGCTGGTTCTATTATGGCCCCATTTAACAGTGGGGAAATTAAAGCTCAGGGAGGCTAAAGTAACGCTCCCTGGTCACAGCCACTAGATAGCGGAGTCAAGATCTGAATTTGGTCTAACTCTAAAGTCAGATTTCTTTCCACCCCAGCTCCTGTCCTGGTTCCCAGGCTACCATCTGAGGCTATTTAGATGTTAAGGAAAATTCTAGAGAGGGCCATATCAAGGAATGACCTTCAGCGGCAGAATTTCAGATATCCTATCGGTGAGCCTAACAGGCAGGCAAAGCACTATAAGGAGGCGCTGGAGATCAGACAGCCCACAGCGGGCCTGCTGCCACCCACCCCACCCACGCACGGGGCTTTTAGGCAGAGTCATGCCCGCATCTGTCAAGGTGGCCCTGTCCTTGAAGAGACTCAGGGTCTGCCTCTGCACGCCCTCGGCAGGCTGGAGCGGGGCTGGGGACTTCACTCACTTCTCCGGCTTGAGGTCTCTGTAAATGATGCCCAGGCTGTGCAGGTGGTCCAGGCCCAAGGCCAACTCCGCCAAGTAGAACTTCACGTCCTCCTCCGTGAACATAACCTGCGACAGCGGGAGGGGCACTGGGCAGTTGGCAGCAAGGCCTGGTCCGGAGGGTCCACCCCGGGGAAGAGCCTTAGCGATCCCGTGTGATACCCTTCCCTTTAAAGGGATTTGAAATACAAAGTGACCATAATACAGGTCACTCCCTGGGGTATTGCTGGGAAATAGCAAAAAGCTGGAAACAGCTCAAAGGATCAAACAGTAGATACCAGAATCCACTGCCTCTCCCCAAATAACAGCGATGGAGTATTACACAGCCATGAACTAGAACAAGCAGGTCGCCAGGTTCTGAGATGGATGAATCTCCAAGATAACCTGTCTTGCAAAAAGCAAGGTACAGAATAGTCTACACAGAATCCTACTTTTTATGTAAGATGGTAGGGACATTAGTTTGTATTTGCAAAATATGGGGAGTTTAGGCTAGAACCCAATAAAAATATTAGCACTACTGTGGGTGGGGGGCTGTGGTGGGAGGAAAACTTCTCATTAATTTTCTTTTCCATTATGTAAACATATGGCCTATTCAAACATTAAAATAACCGTTTAAAGGTTTTTTTTAAATATGGCGCTCTTTTAAAATTTGGCTTATGTTAACAGTCCCATTTGTATATCGGACTCAAATCCTTCAGAGTCCTTTTGGCTCACATATGGGACATGCTGTTAAAGCATCTAGCTTTCTGGGTGGACTTGGGCTTCCCATCCTCAGGGCCCTGCCTCCCTAGGGCAGCCCTGGGAGAATGGAGCAGTGAGAGCCACGCTCAGCTCCCCGGACTCAAGCCGGCCTCAGACCCAGGACCTGGTCCTCTTTGGCCCATTGTGGGGACACACTCGGGATGTGGGCTGTAACCCAGAGTGGGTGCATTTCCTGGGTCAGGAATACTAGGCAGGCTCTGGTGGTTGAAGGTCCAGGACACACTGGACATGCCTTAGGACAGGGGCATGTCCATCTAGGGTCCTAGGATGGGAGACCTCGTTGTCTCCCCAGTTCCATACAGGCAGTGGGGTGTCAGCTTACCTCTTTAGAGAGCCGAGTGAAGAGGTCCCCACCACGCAGGAAGTCCAGAATAAGATAGAGCTTGCCTTCTGTCTGGAAGGCTGGGGAAGGGGAAGACCATAAATGAGCCAGTTGGGTCCTAAGCTCTGCCTGCTGCCCCAGCAACCTTGACCTGCCAGGTGGGGGGGTGGGGCAGCAGCCCCCACCAGGGAGAAGCAAAGGCTGGCAGGGAGGGGGCGCTCAGGGAGGGCCTGTGTCTCACCATAGTGCAGCTTCACCACAAATGGGTGGTTTACATCGGCCAGAATGTCTCTCTCCATCTTGGTCCGCACGCGGTCACGCACTGGCCAGAGGAGAAAGGCGGTCACCCACCCAGCACAGACACTCCCAGCCTTGCTGAGCAGGGCTCTCTGGCCACTTTCTCCAGTGCCCAGGGCTGGACCCTCAGCACACTGCCCATCTTTCTAGACTGTCTCCCAGAAGCCCCATGGGGGGCCACCCAGTCTAGCAAGCGTGAGCAGACTGTTCCTCGTGCATGCTCAACCACTGACCCCAGGAGGGCAGGCCCCCACCTGTGCGCCACCTGCAGAAACATCCCCCATCCAGGGTGGTGAGGACAGTGACCTGGGGTCTCTCAGAAAGGCGGTCTATTAAACTCAGACTCCTCCCCCAGCCTTACCCACTTTTATTTTTTTAAAGAAGAAAGTCCCTAGGTCATTCCGATCACCAGCAGGTTCTTGTTTGACTCAGTTCAAGCGTCACCTCCTCCTAGTCATCTCTAACCTGCCAGGCTGAGTGAGGCCCCAGGGCTGCGCCTCTTCCTTACCCTTTATTTAAATTTCTGACTCCCTTCCCAGACCCAGCAGGGACCAAACTGAAGTCAACAATCCTAGTCCTGCTTCCCAAGCGCACTTCATCTTTCCAAACCACCCCCACACTTCTGCTCAGGCACGCAGTTCCTCCTTGCTGGGGTACCCTTCCGCTACTCATCCTTGAAGGCCTAGTTCAAGTGCGGACACCCTGTGTGGCCGCAGGCCACGGCCCCTGGGTCCTGTCACACATCGACTGTTCCACTCTGTGGGTCTGCTCAGGCTCTCCCCACAAGGAGCCCTACCCCAGGCCTTCACAGCAGCACCGAGTCTTTCTAGACTTTTCCTCCAACCATCTCTCCCACCCCTACCAGGCCAACCTCGGGGTCCCAGTTACATCACCCCACAGACAGTTATTCATGAGCCACAGACGCCTCATGGCCCAAGGCTGGCACTGCTGACTCCCACCTCACCCCAGCCAGGGCCCAGTCCACCTGGCAGTGGCTGCACTGGTTCCCAGGCTGGTCAAAGAGTCACTGCCCAGCCCAAAGCCCACCACCAAGCACCTTCACACTTAGTCCAGGAATTTCAGGCTCTCTGCCATCCACCCCTGTGGTGTCCAGTCACCCTCTCCCACCTGCCCAGCTCTCTTCCCTCACGCCATCCTCCTGAGGTTTCCTTCCAATTGCTCCAGTCAGGAAAAGTCTGCGGACAGAGGCCTCTGCCCAACCAACCTGCTGCCTAACTGTCAAGGACCCCCGGGACAAGCACTGTACCCACCCCACCGCTTCCTTCCAGGCATTTACCATCCCCTGAGGTTTGCACTGTCGGCGGGGGCGGGGCTGATCCTTGGAATGGACCGTGAGGTCACCATCATGCAGGGAGGGGGTGAAGGGGCAGGTGAGACCAGGCGCCCCTGGAGATACAGCTTCCACCTCCATCAACCTCCAGGCCCTTAAGCGCTGGGCTGTCTCCCTCGCGTGCCCACCTATGTTCCGTGGGGGAAGGGGCTCCTGCCCGCCTATGTTCCGTGAGGGAAGGGCTCCTGCTCACCTTTCAGCGTTGCCTTCTTCAGTACCTTCATGGCATACAGGTGCCCGCTGTCAGGTCGGGTGACCTTCCGCACCAGGAAGACCTGGGAAAGCAGCCGGGGACAGGGAGAGTGGGGAGAGGCTGGGGAGTGGGCTCCCATCCTTGATCCCAGGACAAGCTCTAACTTTGCTGAGCCCCGAGTTGACCTTGTGCCATTTCTGTGTGCCAAGCTGACCTCTCCTCCTCTGGCAGACCCATCAACCCTTGCTCTCTGACCCTTCAGCCCCGAGGCTGCCCTTCACCCCAACCTGTGTGATGACGATGCTGCCCACCCAGCTGGGGGCTCGGGACTCACTTTGCCGAAGGATCCTTGCCCCAGGACCTTGAGGAGCTCAAACTGGGAGGGGTCAGCCTTTTCAGAGCCAGCCTTGACATGGTGCGTGATGGAGATCTCCTTGAGGACACCTTCATCCTAAAGGAGGGGTAGGCCGGAGGGTGTGGAGGACCGCAACAGGGCCAGCACGGGGTGTCCCCCCGCCCAGTCTAAGCCACTCCCACCAGGCCTCTGCAGGCAGGGCCCAGCAGAGAGTAGCCCTGAGAGGCCAGTCCCAAGGTCAACACCACGAGGCCTCAGAAGTGAGGGAAGGTGCCGCCCCCGCCGCTCCTCCTACTCTTGCCCGGTCAGGTGCAGCCTGGGGTTGACACCCACAAACCTAACCCAGGCCCCCCCCACCCCCGCTACAAAGAGTTTAGTCTTGCCAGAGTAGGAAGTAGAGTTTGTTCTTACTTTGGTGAGATAAAAGTTTGGCTTTTGTTTTTGGTCAGGATGGATGATGGGATCCTTCCTGCCAGTCATGGGGCTCAGTTACCCAGGGACACCAGAGTCACCCCGGACTCCCCCACTGACCCAGCAAATGCCAGTCTGGGTGAGTGGGAGCTAAGGTCAGACTCTGTCCACCTCCAAACTCACTCACACACGTCTACAGGATGCTCCTCGCGGGCTCCACTTGTCTAAGGACCTCTCTGTCCTCCCTCCAGCCTGCTAGTCTCACCGCCCGGGAGCCTAGGAGTGACAAGTGTCTCCTCACCTCCCTGGGAAGCAAGTCTGGGCAGGGTCCCATCACCCAGCATGGTCCAGGCCAGGCCAGCAGAGTCCAGTGCTAGCCCCGGCCAGACTGGTAGCTCAGGCACCTGCTTCCAGGGCCACTGCATGGCCGGGCCCCGACGACATCTGGGCACACTCACCGAGTCCCGCCTGGGGCCAGAGCCAGGGCCAGGGGGAGGCCGGGAACCCGGGCTGATCCTGGGCCGCTGCCTCCTGGGTAGCCAGGGGAGCAGGGCCCAGAGCCACAGACGGGGCGGCTTTGGATCCGGCTCCATCCGCCCGGCAGGGCCAAGGCACCATGGCAGGAGCCGGCAACGTCCAAGCAGCGCGGAGGCGGCCGGGCCCAATGCGGATGTGAAGGGTAAGAGAGGGGCAGGGCCCAGCTCAGGGCCACCAATCACTTAGGGCCTGTGGTTTCCCTGCTTCAGGCTTAAACCCTCATCTCCTTCCCTTCCTCTCCCCCACCAGTTGCCTGAGGGCTGCCCTTAGGCCTTCCCCCACCCTCCTGCCAGCTACCAAGGGAAAGTCCAGTGCCATCCCAGCTGCTGAGGAGTAGATAGGTACCCAACGGGCAGAGAGAGGAGCATGACATGTTGCGGCAGATAAAGAAGACACCCAACACGCTGAGGCAGGCGCCCAACAGGTGAAGACAGATAAAAGGGGACATCCAACAGGCAGGGGCAGGAGGGTGCCCTGACCCAACAGGCAGAGACAGCTGGGGACACAGTCCCACAAATAGAGTCGGGAGGTGACCTAAACGTCACAGGCAGGGTGGTCAGAGACGCATGCCCAACAGGCAGAGACAGAAGGCGACATGAACCCAAGGGACACTCAACGCGCGCCCAGCACCCGACAGGTGAAGACATGACGTGAAGGCAGACAGCAGCCCGGCCGCAGAGGCAGGGCGCAGGGGAAGCCAGGGCTGGAGAGGCCCCGGGAGACTGGCAGGCATCCAGGCAGGCCACAGGCAGGAAGGGGTCAGGCCTGGACTTGCAGGCAGAGCTCTGGGTTCCTGCTAGCCTGCCTGGGGCTGAGGAAAGGTGAGGGGACATCACCTGAGAAACCCTGGTCTCTGCAGCAGACCTGTCTCTAAGGTCTTCCGATTTTCTGGGATTTTCTTCCCCTGCAAGGGCCTGAGGAGGGCCCAAGTAACAGGCTAGCTTGAGAGGGACAGATCCTGAGGGCAATCTGCTGGCTTTGCCTCTGGTGCAAATGCCCCAAAAGTTGTTATCCCCATCTCAAGGGCTGGAAACTGAGGCCAGAGGACAGTGACTCAGCCGGGCCCAAAGAGAGCCAGTGGCAAAGCTGACTGGAGCCCAAGTCCTTCCTCCGGTTGCGGCCAGCCTCAGTGCGGGAAAGGGTGGGCAAGCAAGTCAGCCAGCGCCATTTCCTGTCCATCCCGCACACCCCCTCCCTCAATCTGGGGACTTCTCATTCCAAGTTTGACCCTCAGAGACACAGCCCCAACTCCAGGGGACCCTGCCTGACCGGTGAAGGGCTACATGTAACAGCCACAACATGCTCACGCCCCTGGGACGACCCCTGGGTGGGACCGGCAGAAGGCCCGGCTGCGAGAGGGTAACACCACACAGCAACGCTGCCCACCACACTCTGAGGTCTGAACCCCCACCTGACTGCCCGCCTCTGACGATGAGCAACTCCCTGGAGGGAGAGGCAGTCACCCGGAAACCCCAGGGGACAGAGCCACCCCCATGCTCGTGCCAGGCCCAGAGTCCTGGTGGCAGATCCAACCTGGGGGCAGGCCAACCCTCTGCTCACCTTTCTGGGGCACGGGGCCGAGTCTCTCTCAACCCTGGGGAAATCTGCCGGGGTCTGCATGGTGGGGTTCAAGTCAGTGGCCAGAGGGCCCCGCTACTCCCCTTTTACTTCTGCTTTTTCAGGCGTACTGGCCCAGAAGGCAGGGTCCCTGACCCCTTCCTTTTCACTTCCCTCTCTGCAGGGAGGAGGGACAGAAGATGAGTCCAGTGATGAGGAGGGGACAGTATAGACCCCAACATCATGACCCCAGGGGACAGAGCAGAGGGGCAGAGCCCGCCTCGTCTCCTCTGAGCCTCCTCTGGAGACTGGAACACAGACAGAAGTCACAGGGCGATGAGACAGGGGCAGTGTGGACACCCCAGCACCTGCAAAGACCCCCTGAGAGGAGCGGGAGGTGGCAGCACAGTCACTGTCTCTGGCTGCCCTGGCAGAGCAGACACCTGCTCACTGTGGCCTTCGGTGCTGGCCCACCCAAACGGCAGCCCTCGGAGCAGGCAGCACCGGGCTCAGTTCTGCCCTGAATAAGTCTGCCTGTCCAGAACCCGGCGAGCGTGAGGGGGCAGGACCCCAGCAAGGCGCTCTTTGAGGTCTGAGAGGTGTAGAATCTGGGGCCCGGGGTTCCTGACAGGCCCGGCCCCTTTGCACATGGCCTCAGCTTATCGCTCAACACCACATACCCACAGGAAGTCTCACACACACACAGCCAGTGATCGGAAGCCGTGTCCACAGACATCCCCTGTGTGGCAACACACGTCCCCGTGAGCACACCCGGACTTCCCCTTCCCGTCCTCCCCAGCCTCCTGGAGCAGCGTGGTGATGGCGGTGGGAGCGGGAAAGGCACTCCGTAGTCAGGCCTCTACCGCACCCCACTTCCACAGGTAGGATTTGGAGGCTGGCACAGCCCCAGGAACCCTAACATCCTTAGGGCCAGGGCCAGGTCAGCCGCCCGGCCCTGAGTCCCTCTGGAGAAGACTCTGTGGCAAGCAGGGTACAGGAAGGACGCAGGCTGGCTGCCCTCACTGCGGTGTGTGCAGGCCAGAGGCCTCCGTGGCAGGAGCACAGGCAGCAGCCACAGCCCTCAGCCCCTGCCCTATTCCCCCATTGATACTTCCTCTTTTTTACTTCCTCCCGCAAGGCAGCTGGGAGAGAAGCTCAGAGACCCCTACTCACCCCACCCAAGACTAATCCCTGGCGCCAGGGCCCCCACCCGGGGCTCCTTATACCAGCTGCAGCCAAATCCACCTGCCAAATCCCTGACAGACCGGGTCACCTACTTCTCCTTCCCCAGCAGGTGGCATCTGCAGGGCCTCTCAGGCATTGCCCGCACCCCCCACCCCCAGTGGAACAGATGTCCCCAGAAGGGCCTCCCAGCCTGCCTCTGGGCAGGTGAGGAGGGTCCACAGCCCCGCGGTCCTGGAGGGGTCATTAGGTCAGGACGGGCATGGAGCGATGATGACAGCTGTCTCTTGACCACTGAGCACCTCCTGCCATCTGTTCCTTCAACCTTCGTGGTTTCTGCCGGGCCCTGTGCCTTTGCGCCAAGGAAGGAGCTATCACCCCATTTCCAGAGATGTGGAAAGCCAAGAAAGTGACTCGCTCAAGGCCACGCAGCCAGAAAGGAAAGCGCCCTCCACCTGTGTCCAAAGCCTGCAGGCCTGAGCATTTCACCCTCTCTGCAGGGACTGCAGACGCAGAGGCCACACGCTGAGGCGCTCTGGTGCAGTCCTCCCCCAAGTACACACTAACTACACACCCTGTCCCTCTGCAATCAAGGCTCTATGGGTGCCCAGAGCAGGTAACGTCTGCCCAGTGGGCTCAGGAAGACCTTCCGGGGAGGGGTCATGCCACTGCACCCAAAAGACGAAAAGGAGTCAACCGAGGGGAGCAGAAAGAGTCGGTTCTGTAGAGCCGCCAGTGTGAGCAAGGGGCCAGCCAAGGCAGCGAAGGGCCAGCGTGGGAAGTTTGGAGCTGACCACTGACTACTGAGCGCACCCAGGCAAATCTCGTCCCTACCTGAGCCTTAGTTTTCTCCTCCATAAAACAGAGGTTAACACTAGATACTCCACCAGCAACAGGTTGTTTCTAGAAGCAAAATGGGCTACAGAGACAAGGAAACATTGTAAACAGAGCTTCTCCCTGAATTAGCTGGGAAGACTCATTGTCATGGGGTCTCCTGTGGTCAGGCGGGAGGGACGGAGCCCAGCCACAGGGTGGCGGGAGGGTGGGCTGGCCCACCCTGGTCAGTTCAGGGGACACTCCCCCAACACCTGAGATTGCCCAAGGCTCCCCAAAGTCCAAAGTCACATCCTGCCTGAGCTCTAGCCAGGGGAGCATGAAGGATCCGGAGGGATCAGGGTTTCATAAACAGGAAGAGAGGAGGGGAGGGGGGAGACACTCAGCTCTCAAAATAGACCTGCAAAGGGGTCCAGCTCCGGAGATAGCTGGGGGAGGGGGCTGGGGTGCCCGGTCCACCCCAGGAAGGGAGGGAGAGTGAATGAGCCCCAGTGTGCCTGAGGGTACCAGGTGGCCCGGGGCTGAGGGGGTCCAGGCAGCTCTCATCTAGGCCAGCTGCCCACCCATGGCCGCTAAAGCCCACTCCCCCTTCTGCCTAAAATGAATAAAATAAACACGCATTAAACACCAATCTTGCAGAATCTTTGCTTTTGAGGCTTCACATTCCCTCATCTGGGTGGACTTGAGAGGTTGACTCTGGTCTCCTATTCCAACAAAGAATCTGAGGGGCGTCCCTGGTGGCACAAGGGGTTACGTCTCAGCACTAGGAAGCTATCGGCAGCCGCTGCAGCATGGAGTCTGATCCCCGGCCAGGGAGCTGCCCCACACAGAGCAGCAGACCTCTCCTGTCTCGCCCACTGCTCCCCTCAGCAGTGTCTTTCAGTCAATCTGCCTGTTCTGCTCCCCACTCTGTCTCTGGTGAATCCTCTCACCCTCCCCCTGCCCCCACACCTCTGGCCTACAGTCCAGCACTTGCATGAATAAAAAAAAAAAAAAAACCTGAGCCTCAGAGGGGCAAACCAGGTTTTTATTTGTTTTTTAAAGATTTATTTATTCATGCATACAGAACTGGGGTACAGGCCAGAGGTGCAGGGATGGTAGGAGGACTCACCAGAGACAGAGTGGGGAGCAGAACAGGCAGATCGACGAAGTGCACAGCTGAGGGGAGCAGCGGGCGGGTCAGGAGAGGTCTGCTGCGCCATGTGGGTCACCTCCAGGGTAGGGATCAAACTTGCACTGAAGCGGCTGCAGCCAGCTTGCCGTGCTGCACTTTAACCCACTGCACCAATGAGGGCCACTACTAGTCCAGGCTATAAGGCCAACAAGAAGGGGGGGGCTTCTGAACCCAGAACAGCTGACTCCCAGCTCCCCTTCCTGCCTCTTCTCCCCCGGAAGGCCACGGCTCTCTCTGCTCACAACCTGCCCGCCGAGCCCCAGCCAAATGGCCACTCTGTGGGAAACACGGCCTGGTGCCCCAAAACCCACCCTAGCTCTTCTGACCCCCCACATGCATCCGCAGCCATCCGCCTGGTCCACTTCGGCCCTGGGCACAGATGCCACGGTGACATGCAGCCTCCTGGAAGGTGGTGTTTCTCTGCCCAGCGTGGCACCTGGCAAAATGGCAGTTCTATGTGCCCAGAGCTGCGTTCTCCCCCATAACAGCCCCCATCACACAGCTTTCCTGTTTCCACCCTCTCCCCGGGACTGGGGCTCCTGAGGTGGGTTCCGACTCTATTCCGGGACTGCCCAGCTCCCAGAGGCTGCACAGACATCTGCTGGGGCCCAGGGCCCTCAGGAGCGGATCCCACTGCACTCCACGACACTGTTCTGGCCTCAGGCTGAGTACCCCCTGGGGTGCTGGGCCCAGTTCCTGGGGATACTGGTAGCACTTGGGGGGGTCATAGAGCCACAAAGCTCTTCCTCTTCAGCATTCCATGTTTCCTGGGCTATGAGGAGTTCGGTTCTGGGTCAAGGAAAATCTGACCCCCACTGCCCACCAACTATGAAACAAATGAAGGCTTCACCTGTCACTGAGGTCAGTAACAATCTCTCCCCACAGGGTGTCGTAAGACCTGAATGCCAAGCTCTGAGGCGGTGGTAAGGGTTAAGCTCTTTCTCTTCCTTGGTGTGGCATTTGAGGCTCTCCCTGACCACCCATCTCCAGCCCTGTCTCCTTTTTACCCCAGGACTTCTGCCCTCTCCCAAGTAGCCCCTCTGGTGCTTCAGGTGAGAAGCAGAAACCCCCATGGCTGTAAGCTCCCCAGTAGCCCCCCAGAACCTCAGCCCCAAGATCTGAATATTCTGGTTTTTCTGTAGAGGCTTACAGCCCTTCACTGTGTTATGAGGCAGCCAGGAGCAGCTACTTGTGAGAAGAGATTCTCCAGACATGGGCGGAGACCAACCTGGGGCCCAGGCCACACCACTGAGGCTGGTGGTCCACGGTAGCCAGAGTAACCAACAGAGGAGAAAACAGGAGATACCCCCTTATCTGAAGAGCCTAAGTCAAGGTAAACAGTCAGGACCAGTCCTGGGTGTATCTCAAAGGTTGGGTTTATGGCAGCCCTGGCGCCCAGGGGGACCCCAGCCTGGAGGGTGAGGCCCCAGGAGGGAGTGGAGCTGAGCTCCATGCTGCTGGTGCAGGAAGTGTTATGTGCCAGGCCTTGACTACCTCATTTGTCCCGCCATTCCCCTAAGGCCAGCACTAACTCCCCCACTTCCAGATAAGGGAAGAGACTCAGGATGAAAAGCTTCAAGTCCAACGGGCAGGAAGAGCCGGACTCGAACAAGGTCTAGTCCACAGTCAGAGCCCACCTCTGCCTGCCCAGGCGGCCTGCGAAGCCCCAGCCAGCATCTGTGACCTACCAATGCCCCAGCCAGCAGCTCTCTGACCTAAGGGTCTCAGAACTGAACTGAGTGTGGTCTTTCTTTACCTAGAGATGAAAAAGTCCTGACCCGCCCAAGGTCATGCTACAGTCAGTCAGGCACTTTTGACAGCACACAAAACCAGCAATGGGGGCCAAGGATCCCAGGGGGGAGCCCAGGGGGACAGAGGGAGCAGGGTGAGGTGCGCATCCTGAGACAAGGCCCAGACCTCAGGCACGGGGTCCTGTTAGACGAGAGGCCATTGCTTCCATCCACACAGCCAGATGCCTCTTTGGGCCAGTTCTGCAGAGAACAGCACTGCCGATCTGAGCGCTCCCTCACTCCTTCAGCCTCTCCTTACACTGGCCTACCAGGGGTAGGTAAACCAGGATCACGGTCTGGCCTGGGAGATGGAACCACAGTTCCAGCTCCTGACCCTTTCTGGGCCACAGTTCTCTCACCTGACAAACAGGAAGGTTGGAGCAAGCGATCACTAAGCATAAGATGCCTCGAGGGTGATAGGGGACCAGAGCAGGAAGGCTGAGCTGGGCAAAGGCCAAGAGGTCAGGACCCTCCCACTCACAGCCAGACCCACTGTCCCGCCCCGTCCTCAGCCCAGAAGGCAGTCCTGGGTCTCACCTTGGATGGCTGAAGTCCAGCTTCTTCTCCTGAGGCCTGTCCATTCTGGAAAAGAGAAGGTAGATTCAAACGCTGTCAGAACTGTCCAGTGTGGGACAAAGCAAAGACAAACCCTGAGGGATTCCCCTCGCATCCCCCACCCCAGTCCCTGGATGCGCCCAACAGCTAGGGAGGCCGGGAGTTCCGGGGGAGCCCCTCAACTTTGACTTGCACAGTGAGGGTGCAGATAGGGCGCCTCCGCATAGCCCCTCACAACCCCAACAGAGCGTGTCCCGACTCTCACTGTTCTGTCTGGCGGACATCACTGGGGACAAACAGCACTTCGTGCCAACTGATCAACTACAAGAGGACTGTTTCCCGGTGGGTAATCTGGAAGTTCACATCCACCTCCCAGAGCTGCTGTAAAGATGGAAGGAGACAAAGAAGTCTGGGCAAGTGTCTGGCCAGAGATGGTGGCTGCCCTGTCCTGACCCTCGCCCACCCTTGCCAGGCAGAATCACCACTGTGTCCTTTCACCGCACCACTTGACACACTGCAGGGCCTATTTACACACAGGCCTGTCCCTCCTAATGAGCGAGGAGTCCTGTGAGGGCAGAGCTCGGGGCTTGGTGCTAACAGCTGCTCTCTCCCAGGCCCCTGCCACATGCCAGGCTTGGGCTCAGCGGCTCACACCTGTGGCACCATTAAATCCTTAGGACCTGGGGGGAGGGGAGGACTAGTCCCCATCTGCCAGAGGGGGAGTTTGAGGGGGTCTAGTGATGGCACTTAAGGTCACACAACTGACCGGTGGGGACTCAAAATTGGGTCTCAGACACTCAGGTGGTGTCTGAAAAGGCGGATGACAGGCTGCCCACTCCCCAGCTGGGGTGTCACAGGCAGGGTGCGGGCGTGGGGGGCTGTCTCTGGGCCTCTTCCAGCTCAAGACTGCGTCCTCAGGTGGGCACTGTTCAAACGCACCGTTTTCCAGTGTGACCTCCGTCTGGGCTCTGGGAAGCTGGGAGGTGCTGGACCCGCCCCGCTGCCAGAGTGCGGGGAGCAGACGGCAGGTCCCTAAGAGCCAAGCGCACCCATCCTGGGGCGCGTAACTTGTACTGGGACCGGGCCCATGGGGCAGCTGTGCCATTGCTTGGAGCAGCAGGCACAGCTGTGCTCTACCCATGACATAATCTCCCTGCCCCAGCAGGCCCTCCCACTCCCGGGACACCCTGCCTCCAGCCACCTCCATCCCGAATCCTCCCAGAGGCCAGCCCCCCCCACCCCCACACTCAGCTACTCAGTCGTTTCCCAGCAATCTAGGGAAAGGCTGCCCTGACCAGGGCCGGGCTGGGGGGACGTGACGCTATCGTAGGTTTCAATCCTGCCTCACCCAGTGTTCTAGACTCTTGATGTTATTCCCAAAGGTGACGACAGCTGACACGACCACCCCTGCTGAGGCCTGCCCACGAGAAGCCCTCCCCTCCCAAAACTCAACTGCGATGCTTGCACTTGAGCGCCCACTTGCTCCTCAGTGAGAACCTTCCAAGCCCCAAGCCCCAAGCCCTGCACGGCTTTTGGCAAACGTGTAAGAGAAGCTGCACTCCCCTGCTAGCACCTCCAAAACAAAATGTGGGTTCTGGAGGCTGACCTCGTGGGTTCCGATTCTGGCTTCTACCACTTGAATGACCCTGAAGGTGACTTCACTTCTCAGGGTCCCAGTTTCTTCATCTGTGAAGTGGGATAAATAACTTACTTTGGGCTCTCCCTGATGATGCAAGGGGTTAAGTCTCAGCACTACGAAACTATCCGCAGCCACTGCAGCACGAGTTCGATCCCCGGCCAGGGAGCTGACCCACATGGCGCAGCAGACCTCTCCTGATCTGCCCCCTGCTCCCCTCAGCAGGGTATTCAGTAGATCTGCCTGTTCTGCTCCCCACTCTGTCTCTGGTCAATTCTCTCACCCATCCGCACCTCTGGACTATACCCCAGTTCTTGTGTACATAAATAAATAAATATTTTTTTAAAAAGAAGATATCCATCCGAGACATAACTGATCTGCAACCAACAGGCCCTATTCCTGAGCTAACCTGAGCAACCTGAGACCTGAGCAGACCGGCATCACATTCCCAGGCACGTGCAGTGTCCTTCTACCAAGAAAATCCTTCTAGTCACCGACAAACTCCTGGTCTTCTTGCAGGACTCCATTCAATGTCACTTCCTTTGTCCAAACAGCCTCAAGGTCTTTCCTCCCTCCACCACGCCCAACAAACCACTGGCTGACTCTGGAAGGAGCCGGGGCTTGTCCCACACCCTCTCCTTGGGACCAGCTCCTGGCATATCACCATTTATCACATGACAGCCCAACCCAGCAGAGAGCAAGGAGGCCAGAGCAGGGGCTCTGACACCCATGTGAGACGAGGCTCGAAAATTAAAGGACTCACCTGAGGTCCCTCAGCCAGTAGGTGACAGACAGGGGCCAGCACACAAATCACAAGGCTGCAGGTTAAATTGCTGCTGAGGGAGGGAGAAGGAGGCGCATGTGCCCAGGGCGTGGGTTTACTGAGCAGTGGTCTGGACGCTCATGGGACCCCACAGTCTGGGCACATCAAGTCTAGGTCCATCCTCACAGAAACCCAGTCTCTAGCGAGCAGTAGGCAGCCCTGGGTAAGGGTTGGGACCAGAGATGGTCCCAACAGCAAGCAGCTCATCTCGGGAAGGGCAGCAGATGGACAAAGACTGCACAGGCCCCACAGGCAGGAAGCAGTCCCAGGAGCGGGTCCAGAGCCCAGCACTGGCACACACACTGGAGGCTGGGGCCAGGTGCCAGGGCCGGCTGGCACCACCAGCCCTCGGCAAAGGCTGGACAGGGGCCCTGCGGACGAGGAGAGCTGCCAACATCCGGAGCCTCTCTCGGAGTACCTTGCACCTGGGCCAGTCTGAACCCCCGGCTCACCCCTCTGGAGCCTCCCCCACTTGGCGGAGGGCAGTGCTGGGAGAGAGCTGGGTTCCAATCCTGGCTTTCACAATAACATTAAACTCACAGGCCAGCAGCCTCTGAGTTCAGCTGTCCTATCTGAAAGGGGATACTAATCCCTAAGGTGATTAGTTGTTTTAAGAATTATTCTTTTTTTTTTTTTAAGATTTATTTATTTATGCATACAGAAATGGGGTGTAGGCCAGAGGTGCAGAGGTGGTGCGAGGCTTCACCAGAGACAGAGTGGGGAGCAGAACAGGCCCACAGAAGAAGTACACTGCTGAGGGGAGCAGGGGGCGAGTCAGGAGAGGTCTGCCACGCCCTGTGGGTCACCTCCAGGGCTTGCAGGATGGAACTCACACAGAAGTGGCTTTAGCTTCTCAGTGCTGTGCTCTAACCTGCTGCACCACCAGGGAGGGCCCATGTTTTAAGAATTATTCTAGTAGGTGACATAGGTGAAATGGGTGTCGGCACATAACAAAGCTCTGGACACAGGAGGGCCGGGCGGGGAGGAGGCTCGCACTCCTGAAGTGCCACAGGAAGCTCAGCACAGTCCTCACCCTGACTTTCAGTAGTTTTACTCCACCTGGGCCACACCCTGGGCCAAGCCCTGCCTCCCAGCAGCCCATTTTCAGAGCGTCATGGGGAGGGCTCGGCTGTCTAGATCCCAGGCCTCTGCCGAAGGCCCCAGCGGCCCCTGGAGCGCCTCCCTCCCAGCCAGGAGCCTGCAGCAGCGCCTATACCTGCAGGTCAGGCCACTGGATCGCTTACATGTCACCTGGGCTAAGAACAGCAAGGCCCTGTTCTCCAGTTAGAGCAGCCCAACCCTTGTCCTGCCTGCCCCATGGCTCCGGTTACCCAAACAATAACACCCAGACACCTGGCACCTCTGTGGAGTGGGGGCTGGGGGCTGGGTAGCAGCTCCCAGGGTTCTGAACCCTCAATGGCCCAGGAAGCACAGGCTGAAACCCAGCCCTAGCCACTGGAGAAACGGAGGTCCAGAGAGGCTAAGGACTAACTGAGGGTCACACAGGTTTCTGGGGTGAAGCTTGTGGAGAAATCACAGCCCCCACTTAATGCTGGAAAGTAAGCCGGTCTTCTCCTTTCAGTTCAGGTGCGTAGTGTTCAAAACTGAGCTGAGTTTCCCATTTAAAACTGGCCCTTTGGTTAAGCTGGCCCCTACCCCCAGCACACCCCAAAGGGAAGCAGGAAGTCTGGACTGTGCACTGAACCCTCCCTATTAATATAACCCAAGGTAAGGCCTTCAGTTAATCCCTCCCTGGCCTCTCCCAGTCAGCCTTCCAGCAGGGAGGCCTAGGGCCAGGGGCGTGCCAGGGCAAAGGAACTCACCTCAGAGCCACCCCCACCCCCACCTCTGGCCCAGGTGCCCAGGAAGGGGAGACAGGGGCTGCAGAGGGCAGTGCTCCTCACCTCGAGGGTGAGTCAGCGAGAGAACCTCCGCAGAAGGAGAAGCCAGCAGGGCCCGTAAAACCCCGTGGCAAGGATCCCAGAGCAATTTACTCCAAATTGCGCCTTCAGGTTGGTTACCTAATCCAGCCGCGCCCACCCTCCAATAGCCAGCGCGGCTACGACCATCCCTTTAAAGGGGCAGCACACCCCAGGTGCGCGGAGAGTGGGGGGGGGGCGGGGGGCAGGTCTGCCCTGATCTCAGCCTATGGCCCAGAGAGGCAGGGCTCTTGGTGGCTGCCCCTGGCAGAGGGCACAGGAGGGGACCTAGGCACCGGCCAGGGCCCAAAGCAGAAGCAAGCTGCCTTGGCTCCACTCAGGGCTCCACACCCTCTCTGCACCGAACCCCTCCCCCTGGAAAGAGAGTACCACCTGCCTCCTTCCCAGCAGGAAGCTGTAGGCAAAGTTTGGGACTGCCCACCTAGAGGCTTGACCTTGATCCTGGGGATCAAAGCGGACGGGAAAAGCTGGCCTCCCGCGGTCAGGACCCCGACCGGAGGCGGCAGGCTCAGCTCTAGGGAGCCACTTGGCTGGCAGAAGCCAAACTCCTCAGGGGCCCAGCCCTCCCTTGGGGAGTGGGGACAAGAAGGGAGGTGGAAACCATGGTCCTCCCCCTTTTCCACACCCCTAGTAATAACCTTCACAGGTCTGAGGGGCTTTCCCACCACTCTTCCACAGGTTTCTAGCACTAGCCTTGGGGCAAAAAAAAAAAATCAAGAATTTTAGCCCCAAACAGGCGGGTGTCACTCCGTATTCCACAAATGCCAAGGGTCAAGAGGGGCAATCCTTCCAGGGTGAGCAGCGGAGAAGCGCGGGGTTTTTGGAGAAGGGTATTGGGAGACTTCAATAAGTGGGGACCCCAAGACCCTTCCTTGTCTCTTGTATTATATCAAGTATTTGGCACCCCGGCCCTGCCTGTCTGCGCTAATGGAGACACGAAGACAGCTCCTGGCACAGGTCGAGGCGCACAGAGCAAACGGGCTCAGATCTCAGCATCCCCCTCGCGCCCCCCCCCCGGGGTCTCCCGGCTAAGGGGGGCTCTCGAGATTGGCAGACTGTCCCTAGCGAGCACACACTCGGGGCATGGGGGGTGTTGCCAGAGAGAGGGCAAGAGATCGGAGGGCACCCGCGTCCTGGAGGGCGCCCGCCCAGGCTGCAGCGGCTTCGC
>NW_004567109.1:12371298-12383436 GCF_000260355.1 Condylura cristata | reverse complement strand
CGACGCGGCATTCCCCGCGCGGACCCCCGACCCCCGAGTGTTGGGCGCTGGCCCCGCCTCCTCCGGGAGCCCCCGGCTGGCGTTCTCCTTCGCCCAGAAGAGGCCCTCCTGGCTCCTCCCTGCCGAAACTCGTTCCCCCACCACCACCCCCTTCCCCCGCCCGGACCTCACCCTGGCCAGCGCTGTACCCCTTCAGCTTGTTTGGAATCGCTGCCCAGATGCTCCTTCTCCGTCCAATGAGAGGGAAGTCCCTGTTCTCTCTACCCGCCACACGCACTCACACTGACTGTCCTGGGTCTGACCCAGAATAAGATTTGAATGGAGCCTGGGCCCACCCCCTCCCGCCCTCACCTCTTGAGACCCCAGAGGTATCCATAAGGAAATCAACAGTGGGGTCTCAGCATCCCAGCGCTAGGTAGGTTCCAGCTCTTGAGTCAAAGTGCTCAGAACTCACAGCGCCCCCAGTGATTTCTTAATACTAGTATACTGGGCTGCATGGGGTTCCTTCCAAGCCAGGGCTTCATCTCTCCAGCTGCAGACCCAGCTTTGGACAGCTTTGAACTTGTGCCTTCTCTAAGAAGGCCAGGGACAAGGTTCCCAGGCTGTACAGATGCTTGTGCTGCACTTGGGGCAACAGGCCAAGGAGAGGGATTCCCTCCGCAGAGATTCAGCCTCTATCTAAAGAGACCTTAGGGGTCCAGGTGTGGTGAAATTTACTAGCACCTGTGAGAGTGGAGGGATGGGCTTGTGGCTTGGGGGGGGGGGGGCGGTATGGCCAGCCTCTTGCAAAGCAGGGAAATGGAAAGTATTGTTTATCAAAAAAACATTCCAAGAACCAGGCTCCACATGCATGTGATTTCTCTGAATCCTGACCAACATCTAGTTTGCAATCTTGAAACAGTCTCACAAAGTTGAGATGACTTACCCAAGGTCACATAGTAGAGAGAGAACAGATTAGGACTTTAAAGAATAGAAGTGAATGAGGAGTCCCCCTAAGTCTGGGTGTTCCCCTTATCCTGTGACTCTCCCAGGGCAGCCTCTTAGCTGCTGAACTTGAGTTTTGAGAGGAAAAGGCTTAAGACTGCAACCCAGCAAATTTGGATTTAAATCCCAGCTCTGCCACCTCCTTAACAAGGGGGGATTCATTTAATGTCTTTAAACCTCAGTTTCCTTTTCTGTAAAAGTGGAATAATCATCCCAATAATTCTAAGACTAAGTTCATTTTAATTCAATAAATATTTATGGTTATATATTGCATGGCAGGCCCTCTTCCTAAGCACACACTGTAAACCAGACCTTAAAAAGTCCCTGCTTTCACAGAGTTAGCTTTCAATCTGGTGTGATTAAATAATTAGGTAACATTAACGTAACACTATGGCCGGCAGTGCTAAGCACTTCACCTGCATAAACTAATTTAATCCTCACAGCAACATTATGAGGTAGGCACTGTTCTTATCTCCAGTGTACTGATGAGGAAACCAAGACAAAGAAGTTCAGCATCTCGTTCTCTGGCTTCCTCCAAGATCGCACGTCTGCAAACGGAAAGAGCTGGCAGACTGGGCTATCTGGGTCTTGTGCTCACTCTCTACCTCCCTGGCAAGGGCTAACCCAAAAGCCCGAGCTCAGAGCTGGCAGCCCTCATTAGCCTCAGTGTCAGAATCATCTAGTTCATCTGCCTTAGTCAGCGTATAGTGGTGAGTAACTGCCTTCCAGTTCACTTGCCTTGAGCCACTTCGTAATCCTCCTGCCAATCAGGACTGCCTTTCGCTACTTGAACATAGTTAGACTGAAAATTTGTTGTTCATCTGAAATTATTTTTTTTTTTAAAGATTTATTTATTTGTGCATACAGAACTGGGGTACAGGCCAGAGGCTCAGGGGCGGTGAGAGGCTTCACCAGAGACAGAGTGGGGAGCAGAACAGGCAGATCGACGAAGTACACTGCTGAGGGGAGCAGTGGGCGGGTCAGGAGAGGTCTGCCACGCCATGTGGTCTCCTCCGGGGCAGGCGGGAATCGAACTCATGCGGAAGCGGCTTTAGATTCTCAGTGCTGTGCTTTAACCCGCTGCGCCACCAGGGAGGGCCCATCTGAAATTATTTTTAAAGATTTATTTATGCATACAGAACTGAGTACAGGCCAGAGGTGCAGGGGTGGTGAAAGGATTCACCAGAGACAGAGCGGGGAGCAGAACAGGCCGACTGATGAAGTACACCGCTGAGGGGAGCAGCGGGTGGGTCAGGAGAGGTCTGCCACGCCATGTGGGTCACCTCGGGATGGGGATTGAACTCATGCTGAAGTGGCTTTAGCTTTTTAGTGCTGTGCTTTAACCCGCTGTGCCACCAGGGAAGGCCCATTCATCTGAAATTTAAATTTAACTGGGTAACCTGTATTTTGATCTGCTAAATCTAGTGACCCTAAAAAAAAATCTAGTGGCCCTACTCAGGCCTCACCATCCATCCATGCAGGTGCAAGGTGGATTTAAAGCAGACTTAGGGAGAAGCCCTGAGGCCCAGAGAGCCAGGGCCAAGGACTTGGGAGGGGGTAGATGGGCGGGAGTAGAAGAGGAGAGAGCAGAAGGGATTTTGCCTTCAGTCTGTCCTCTTCCTGGACTCTGGCCCTCTTCTTTACCCTCCTTACAGGAAACGATTCTCTGTGAAGTGCATTGTCTCAGCCTAAGGACTATGTAGTGATTGATGATTGTTTCTTATGATTTCCTATAAATGTTTCACTTCCTGCGTCCGCTCTCCCAAAGGCATTGGAGAGGCAGTGGGTAGTGCTGGAAGGGGGTGGGGGGCAGAGGACATTTGGGCCCTGCCCGGGAGCCTGACAGCTCAGCTGCCCATCTTGGTTGCAGGGACAGGGGTCATTCAGCAGAGAGCTAGACACCAAACTGTATTCTACAAATCTCAGATCTTGCGTAGCCTTAGCTCACAATTTTTCCATTTCTCTCTAGACTCCAGCCACTGTGATCTTTCTTCAGTTTTGCTGCCAACGGGCCTTTGGACATGCCATGCCTTGTGCTTGAAACTGTCTTCCCTCTCCCTCAAGCCAGCTGATCTTCAGTCTCTCACAGATATGGGCCCTTACTCCCTGCTATGCACACTCGCAGCTTGTATGCTTTCCTTGGCACTTCTCAAGGCCGTGCCTTTACTTGTGTTTCTGTGATTGCTTGATTAGATGATGAGCTCTGAGAGGACAGCCATTGGATCTTCTTGTTTCTTGTCTTCCTGGCACCTGACATCCTACAGGAACATCGCGGGCGCTCATAGAGGCTCAGTGACGGTCCAACATCACCTGGCTGTGAAATGGAGCATCCAGGACTCAGATCCCAGCAAAATAATCTCATAGGCCAATGCTACATTCTGAGCAGTGGATAAATGCTAGCTGTTATTATTAGTATTACTAGCGGGTTAGAACAGACTGTTCTGGGTGATCACTTGAGGTGTTTGCTGAATGAGTCATGAGCATGAAAGGCTTTGCTGGACAGAGTCAGGTTATTATTTCAGACACTATTGAAGAACAGGGGCTAGTCTGACAGGGGCTGAGGGCTGGGTTTGGGGTCCCTTACTGCAGCCTGGGCACATGCTTGCAATAATGTTCAAGAGCACAGGTTCTGGATAGACCCTGCCTCAGGGAGAAGGTCCGTCATTATTCTTCCTTGGCTTTTCAACAGAGGAGGGTGTTGGCACATGTGTCTCCTGGCAGCAGGTGGATGAGGATGGAGGAGAGGAATAATCATAGCGGTAGCAACCTTTACAAGTGATTACAAAGTGCCAGGAATTGGCTAAGCGTTTAGTTAGTAATAATCACCGGCTCTGAAGGCCATGGGAGAAGGCATTGGCCTGCCTGGTGCTGGGTGTTTTATAGGCAAGAGCGTACCCCAACAACACCGTGAGACAGAAATGATCGTCCCCTTCTCCAAATGGGCAAACAGGCTCGGCGAGCACAGGATCTGCCATGATCAGGCCAGTAACTACCGCAGCCAGGTTGGGACCTCGCCCTCTCAGCCGGTCATCACCTCACAACACGGCAAGCCCACAAGAGGGTCCAGGCCCAGCATGCAGACTGAGCAATGGTGAGGGGTAGAGTCTCTTGTCTGTGCATCCTGGTCTGAGGGCTGGGGTGGTGTCTTCCCTGTTTGGAACCCTCCTGTGGCTCCCCATCATGCCTTCACACACACCCAGCATTGCACTGCCCCTCAGGGCCTGGCCGCCAGCTTTCTGCTCTCACTACACTCCCCTCGGCCCCTCCGCCACCTTGCTGCTCCCTCGGCAGACCTTTGCTCCGGCTGCACCCTCCATCTGGAAATGCACTTCTCCCAGCTCGGAGAGTGCATTCCTTACTTCTCCCCCCTCTGCCACATCACCCCTCTGGAGACTGGCCCTTGTGAAGCTGGCCCCCATCACTGGTATATCACCTGTGCTGTCTTTCTTTCTGTCATGTGTCCTGTCAGCCATCACACAATTTCCTCTTTGTTTCCCCTGCTAGAACAAAGCTTCGAGCAGGACTTGGTTCTTTTATTTACTGCCGTATCTAAGGATACATCTGACATATTGTAAACAGATCCTCAAAATATTCTTGTAGCTGGAACCACACCAACCGTGATGCTAACTCCAATCCTGCCACTTCCTGACCGTGTGACTCAGAGGCTTCCAGAAAATGTCCCCCCACCTCAGTTTCTGCATCTGTAAAATAGGGGTGGGTGGTTATGTACATTAAGTGAGATTGGACATTAAGATACCTGAGCAGTGTCGGGCCCATGATAAATGCTTGATCGAATTGGCAGGTAACAATCATAGATTCTCATCCCTCCAGATCCTTGCCTTGCAAAGGAGGGGGAGGGCAAGAGGCTGGGTTTAGGGGCTGACTGGGTGGCTTCTCCTTGGTGTTGAGCTAAAGGTGTACAAGAAGGCTGCAGGTCGAAGGGACTGCCGCAATGGGTCATGAGGCTGGTGGAGAATAAGGGAGCACTTAGAGAGGAAGAGGGCGAGCAGGAGCACCCCAGTGCGTCAATGTCAAGGTGCCCAGAGAACTGGGCCCCTTTACTGGCCTGGGGCCTGAGGCCTGGGGCCAGGCAGGGCCTGATGGCCATCATGCAAAAAGCTGAAGCAACAGTGGAAACTAGAGCAGCAAGAGAAGGGAATGGGATTGGAGGTAAAGGGCAGACAGGAAACAACCGATACTAATAGGCCCATGACACTGTTCTGGGCACAGAGGACCCAGCAGAGGAGTAGACAAAGAGGATGCCCTCTAAGGTAGGAGCAGCGAACTTTGGCCGGGAGCCACATATGGCTGATGGCTTTTGTACCTCTGCCAGCTCAGAATGGTTTTTACATTTAAATAATTGAAAAAAAAAAAGTTAAAAGAATATTTTATGACATGTGAAAATCCGATAAAATTCAAGTTTCAGTATCCATAAATAAAGCTTTATGGGAACACAGCCACGCTCCGTTTACTATGGTCTAGGGCTGCTTTCCCACTGCAACAGTTGAGTAGCTGCAACAGAGACCATATGGCCTGGAAGCCTAAAATGTTTACTAGCTGGCTCTTTAGGAAAAACGTTTGTCAACCCTGCTCTAAGAACTGCCGTTCTCTTTGGGGGACACCGTTAAACAAGCAGGTGAGTTAACTTGAGGGTGCTTCCCAGGACAGGCGCCAGCTGGCATCAGCTCTTCTTCACCCACTGGGCCGCCTTTCCCTGGAAGTTAGTGCTCCCTCCAGCTGGGCTCCAGACAGCCGTGGGGCGGGGAGCGGGGGTGTCACTGTGATCAGTCCCCTGCCTCTGGATGAGAGGATGGAGACTTTTTAGAAGACAAAATTCACAGTGTTTTCCAAAGCCCAGCACCTACTGGATTCCCTCCCTCTTTCCCTTTCCTCCACCCAGGAGCCGTTTCTGTGTGGTTCAGAGGAAAATCATCACTGTTGGCATCAAGCCCTACCACCATGTACCCCTGCCTGTGCGCAGAGCCGCCCTCATCACGGAGCCTCCTCCCACACTACCTTGTGGGACATTATGGGATAAGGCCTGATTTGGGGTTACTGTTCCCATTTCACAGATGAGGAAACTGAGACTCAGAGAAACAATCTGACTTACCTAGGTTACACAGTTTGAAATCGCTTGCAAGGCCAGAATTAGAAAGAAGGGGAATGTCAGCTTTGGAACCAGCTTAATCAGAGATCCAAACTGGTGGCCTGAGGCAGAGGTGAATCAGCTAGAGTGGTGGGGAGTCATCTGTGAGCAGGAAATACGGTGTTCAAGACCTGTGGAGAATTTTGAAATGTTAACTAAACTGGGTAGGAATGCTTTATAATATCACCATGTCCTGAGAATTCTAAGCAAGGTCAATGATAAAATCCTCCCTCCTAGAGAGATCTTTGTGTTGGTCTAGGGTCTAAATAATTATTGTGATCACTATGAATTTTAAGACTGTAAAATAGGGGCCCTCCCTGGTGGCACAATAGGTTAAACCGCAGCTCTATGAAGCTGTCCAAAGCCACTGTAAAATGAGTTCAATCCCAGGCCAGGGAGCTGACCCACATGGGGCAACAGACCTTTGCTGACCCACCCACTGTTCCCCTCAGCAGTATATTTCAGTCCATCCACCTGTTGCTCCCCACTCTGTCTCTGGTGAGTCCTCTCACCCACCATACCTCTGGTCTGTACCCCAGGTCTTGTGTGCAAAATAAAATCTTTGAAAAATAAAAAAGAATTTAACATACATGTAAGCTTCAAATTAGTACATTTTATCATCTAATTTTCAATATATAGTATATTCTACATGGATGCTAATTTGGAGAAATCCCAGTTACACACCTGTACTCCAATATATGCCTTCTATTTGGGGTTTAGAGCAGATCAGAATCACTGGAACTCCAGACATGAGACTGGAGTGCTCATGTCTCTCTATCCTTAATTTAAACAGCAGAATGAAATCAACAATAGCACAGTGATGGTAAAAACGAAGGAACAAAACTGAATACATAATTCTGTCATTCCCTGAACCCTATGAAATTGCCACTTTTGGAGGTCTTCGTGTGTGTTCCTTTTTGTACAAAATACATTAATGTAACTAAAAACTGTCAGTGTGATGCTTTTTCTCCTTTTGTACTGAAAAATTTTATTTTTAAAACTTTTGTTGCATTGGGTGTATGTATGAAATCCAATAAAAGAAAATTGCACTGTTTCTTTTCTGGCAATTATTATTTCATTTCATGATTGTTATTGAGGATAATCCTATCATGTTGCATTTTTTAAAGAAGATTTATGTCTGCATACAAGAACTGGGGTACAGGCCAGAGGTGAGGGGGTGAGAGGATTCACCAGAGACAGAGTGGGGAGCAGAACAAGCAGATTGACTGACACACTGCTGAGGGGAGCAGTGAGCTGGTCAGGAGAGGTCTGCTGCGCCATGTGGGCCAGCTTCAGGGCCAGGGATCTAACTCCTGCTGCAGTGGCTGCTGCTAGCTTCATAGTGCTGCACTTTAACCCATTGCACCACCAGAAAGGGACCTGTTTATTACATTTTAAAAGGACAGGTTTATTAGGAAAAGGAAATGAGAAGACACACAAACACAGCAGGGAGAAAGAGCTGTGCCTTGTTGTTGAAACATGTATGTTGTTCCGCGGAGTGCAGCTGAATTTATAAGAAACAAACATGTAAGCGGAATCACACATGTGTCTTGTCTTTCTTGCATAAACTGTATTTCAGGAAAATAAGATAATTGATGCAGAAAACTTCTTTATGAAGAAATCTCATTATGAATGAAACTGAATGATAGAAGTAGAAAATCATCTTTTTGTGACATCTAATGAAACAATGGACTGTTGATGGATGCTAAACCCAACAGAGAAAAGGTGGATGGGGGCCTCCCTGGCGGCTCAGCTGCTTAAATTGAAGCACCGTGAAGCTACCAGCTGCTGCAGCATGGGTTCGATCCCCGGCCAGGGAGGTGCCCACATGGCACAGCAGACCTCTCCTGTCTTGCCTGCTGCTCCCCTCAGCAGTGTACTTTGTCCATCTGCCTGTTCGGTTCTCCGCTATTCCTCATGTGAATCCTCTCACCACCTGTTCCTGTGGCCTGTACCCCAGTTTTGTATACATAAAGTAAATCCTTTAAAAAATAAAAAAGAAAAGGTGGATGGGGGATTTTACAATGAAGAGACCTAGCCAAGCGTCCAGAGCCCACAGATCAATCCGTAAAAATGTTTCAACTAAATAGTATGTGACATATTAAAAAGAATACAGCAATCTTGCCAAAAATATTAAAATTGAATTTGATCTAACTTGAAAATACAAAGGACAGAAGAACAAGTTAAACTGCACAACGGGAAGCAATCAGTCAGGCTTTATATAATAAATGCTCTGGTTCTTTTACAAATAAATGGCATGTGGAAAGAAGGGGAAAAAAGAGAAAATGAAAATGAAAGCAAAGAGAAACTGTTACTGATTAAAAGTCACTTAAGAGATAGGTCAACCAAATGAAATGCTTGAATCTTATCTGAATCTTGATCTGATATGAACAAAGCAACTATTAAAGATATTTGAACACCAACTAAGAATTAAGTGACTTTACATAATTCATATTAAGTTTATTAGTGTCATTGTGGTTATGTTTGCCTAACTACTAACTGTTAAAGATGTAGGCTGAAAAGATTTGTTTTTTAATGCTCCAGAGGGAGGAACAAGTCAGGAGGTAGGTGATCAAAATGGGCAAAATGGTAATTACTGAAGGTGGGTGGTAGGTACATGGCAGCTTATTACATTCTCTCTACTCTTCTGTATCTGAAAATTTCTACAATAAAGCTGGTAAGGCTAAAAGGAAATAATTGGGGAAAATTAGAAAAAGCAGAAAATTGGGATGAAGAGAGAATACAAATCAAGAAATAGAAACGTTTTGAATTTCTTAGCAGCCAAAGCAAAGAGTCGTTAGCCAAGTGTTGAAAAGGCAGTCTCTAGGAACCCCCCACCCACCCACCCGTAGCGCGATGAGAATGATCCCAGGGCTGGAACACTCCCTGAACAAGAGCTAAAGAGCCGCACCACCTGCCCGGCCTTGTTACCATCTTTTCTTGTCAGGCCCAATCAGTGCACGCTGTCTCTGCTTAAAGAATCTGGCCCACCCAACCACTACATCTGTCTTTCTCCAAGGGAGACTGTCAGCAGCAGAAGGGCAAGCACAGGCAAACTGTCTGCGCTGGCCGCTGGGAACATGGACCGGCCCCGAGGGACCCACATCCACTGGTGGAGCTGATCTTACTGAGTGAGGAGTGTCTTGTTCCACCCAGCGCTCAACTGTGGCTGCTTTCTCTAGTAACTCAGATTCTGAGCTGCAATGGGCAGGTGCATTTAAGAGAGCTCCCGGGGTTGGTAACCTGGGCGTGGCACTCTCTTTCCTTGGGGTTGGTAACTGGCACACAGTACTCAGCTTCACAATAAGAGGTTTGTAAGTGATTCCTGTGGTAGCAATGTTGCCCACCAGGTCACTGGGGAGCAGGGGCAGCCTCACTGTCCCAAGGCTATAAGGAGGGGCTTGCAAAGAGTGGGGGCCAATAGCAGGGGGAAGAGAAAGACCGGCCTCCTAAAATGACGGTAATGGAGAAGGACAGGTGACAGGCAGGGCATTCTAGGCGGAGGTGATCTACTCAGCAGGACAGAGAGGTGAGCATTTTCATATAAGAAATATAACATTCATATGACCCCAAATACAGTCAGTCTTTCTTGTTTCTTGTCCAAAGAGCCAGTCGGACTCCACAAGCTTTGACAGGAAACAGGTCTTACCAGAGGGCTCTGGAGGACCCCACAAGGGGTTCCACAGCAAAATGTCCTTTCAGAATCCTCTTAAATGTTCCGTTCCCTCTTCCTCAAAGTTTCACACAATCAGTGTAGCTCCCCCAAATCTCTCCTTTCTTTCTCTTTTTATTCAAATGCCTGACCACCTAAACTCTGCCAGCTCACTGCTCCCTTCTGCCCAGTAGCAACTTCTCCTGAGTGGGCCTGGGAGGAAATTCTTCCAGGTGCTTCCATGCTTTTGCTCAAGCCTATCCTCTCCCTCTACCCTCTTTACAAAGACTCCTTAGAACTAAGTCTGGGGAGGAGGAAAAGCCATGAATATTTACATGTGCATATTTTTGTCCTGCAGAACAGACAAAAAAAAAAAAAAAAGATTGGAAGGAAATACTCCCAACTGGCAACAGTAAGAGGCCAGCAGAGCTTGGCCTATAAGGTGGGCCCAACTGGCTCTGCCTCATTCCAGTTGTGTGACCTTGCAAATCTCGGAGTGCTGTTCTTTGAATTATTTAGCACCGTATCTGGCATATAACAAGCAGTCCATAAAGCACAGCTTACAAAATAAAGATATCTCTAACTGGCAAGAATGTGTTAAACTTTGTCTTTATCAATATTTCCTTTTAAAAATTAGCAATAATAAGCAACTACTTGTGATTTAAAACAACACCCACCAAGAGGATTAAAAACACAGGCAAAAACAAAATTGACAAGGTTATCAAATGTTTATCAGTAGAGGACCAAATGAATTAGAAGGTTTCCTTATTCTGGAATATGACTTGTTAAAAACCAGGTATCTCTATAATGACAAGAAAAGGTGTTGATAGTTGTAAAACTATGTGTCACCCCTCTAAGTAGATGAAGATATATAATTTTAAGTGTGTAAGTAAGCAAAAAAAGAGCTGGAACTATTTCACGAGTGAAGATGAGTGGTTTGCATTTAAAAAACCTGTATTTTTGCAAAGTTTAATTTTTTTCAGTAAGAGGTATGAGTTACTTTCACCTAAAACAAAAAGACATTTCAAGGTGAGGGGTTGCCGGGAACAGACAGGGAAGGTTTCCTGGTGTATCCAGGTCAGACAGCAAAACATCAGGGCTCTAAGCAAAGGACTCAAAGGCTGCTCCTCAACCCCACACGCAGTTCCAGCCCCCTGCAGGTTTGGAGGCTAGGAGTTAACAACCGCACCTCATCATTCATACCAGGTCCCCCTTAACCTCTGTCCTCTTTTGCAAAGAGAGTAGCAGAAAGGTGCCCATTGCTCCCGCCTCTATTCCCGGGGGGGGGGGGGGGGTCCACTAAGGAGTTTAAGGAACCACGCAGGGGACAGGGAAGAGAAGGCCCTGGGGCCCAGAAATTTTTCTAGACATGGCTTGTAGCCCCAAGACTGCCTGCCGCCCCAATCTTGAAACTGGTGAGGGAGTGGCTCTGGAGGAACCGCGGCGCCAGGCCGGGCTCACAGGGCTGGCCCACTTTCGGCGTGTGGAGGCAGGGGTCCGCCGGTGAGTCCCCCATACTTGGGGACAGGCCCAAGCAGTTCCTGAAATGTGGGGGAAATGAGTGCGATGACACGGCGGGGGGGCCCTATCAGTCTATCTCTAGAAAACCCATGGCCTCCAGATCGAGTCCCCAGATTGAGTCCCAGGATTTCCTGGCTGGTTCCAAGAACTCAACCCGGAAAGGGGCGGGGCTCCCATCACCCCTTTGAACCCCAAATGCCAATCACAAGCCAGCTCCCGCTCCCAGGTGTGGCGCACCGGTCCTCCAACCCCTAATCCCCGCTCCGCCAGACCCCCACCCCCCAGAGAAACTGTTACTGATTAAAAGTCACTTAAGAGATAGGTCAACCAAATGAAATGCTTGAATCTTATCTGAATCTTGATCTGATATGAACAAAGCAACTATTAAAGATATTTGAACACCAACTAAGAATTAAGTGACTTTACATAATTCATATTAAGTTTATTAGTGTCATTGTGGTTATGTTTGCCTAACTACTAACTGTTAAAGATGTAGGCTGAAAAGATTTGTTTTTTAATGCTCCAGAGGGAGGAACAAGTCAGGAGGTAGGTGATCAAAATGGGCAAAATGGTAATTACTGAAGGTGGGTGGTAGGTACATGGCAGCTTATTACATTCTCTCTACTCTTCTGTATCTGAAAATTTCTACAATAAAGCTGGTAAGGCTAAAAGGAAATAATTGGGGAAAATTAGAAAAAGCAGAAAATTGGGATGAAGAGAGAATACAAATCAAGAAATAGAAACGTTTTGAATTTCTTAGCAGCCAAAGCAAAGAGTCGTTAGCCAAGTGTTGAAAAGGCAGTCTCTAGGAACCCCCCACCCACCCACCCGTAGC
>NW_004567109.1:12349413-12371198 GCF_000260355.1 Condylura cristata | reverse complement strand
GGGCGAGGGCGCAGCGCCCGAGCCCACGCCCGCCTCCTTCCCCCAGGCTGGCGCCTTTGCTAGCGGGACGAGACGCCGGGAGCCGGCGGGTGCCTCGGAGCCTGAGACTGCGCCGGGCAGCCGGTTCCTGGTTCCCGCCGAGCGGGGCCGGCAGCCGGGCCGGACGGCCCCGGGAGGGGTGTCGGGCGGAAGGCGAGTCCCAGCGCCGGGAACCCGGGGACTCCGGCAGGTAGCGAGTTGGCCCTTGGGAACGACGGGTCTCAGGCCTGGACGCGTGACCCGTCCGCGCAGGTGGCGAGGGAGCGGGCTGGACCACGAGGCGTTGCCTCCAGGTGGGGCGCGGGGCGGCTCTGCGCCGCCGCCGTGTGGCCGGAGGGGGCAGCGCGAGCCGGACGTCCGGACACAGCCCCCGGACTCACCAGGTTACCTTCCACACCGGTTCCTGTGATGCGCCGCGATTGCCTTGGTGACCGGGCCGGCCGCCCTGCCGCCGTGAATCCTCTTATGGAGCGCTGGTGTCGGGTGTGGACACCAGCTGTCCACCCACCGGCCCCCGGGGTAACGCTAAGAACGGTTCTCTCCCAGAGGCAGCTGGCCCTCCAACCTCCCGCCAACTTTTCCTAAGCGCCCGCTATGGGAAAGGCCTACAACGATGAATCCCAAGTAGAGAAACAAAACCCTCTCGATCAGGCTCCCATTCTCACAGAAAGAACTGGTTATATTTAAGGGGGGCTTGCTTACGTAAATAAAGGCATGATGAGATTGAATTCTCACCACAGTTCTCCAGGATTCTCAACCAACAGATATGAAACTTAAGGATCAGAGAAGTTAAATAACTTGTTCAGAGTCACACAGCAAGCTAAGGATTGAATTGCTAAGCCTTGATTTTTAAGAACCAACTCGTGCTGCAGTGGCTGGGGGAGCTTCATGGCGCCGAGACCTAATCCCTGCACCACCAGCGTGGCCCCTCCAGTAGAGGCTGACTTCTGTTCAGTCAACCGAATAACATATTTTTCGCACCTGTTACCTGTAGTGCAGGGCTTTTATAGCTACAGGACTTACTGACCTTGTCATCAGGAAGCTATACTTTTCCTTTAAAACAAAGTTAAACACGCTCTCAGTTTAAAGATAAATAAAGATTATCAAAATTTTGGTGACAACAGAAGGCAGTCCACCACCCATTTCCACATTCCCAGAGAAACCTGTTTTTCAACTTCTAGCCAGCTCCATTTATGTTCATCTCCATTTTCTTGAAACGTGTTTGTTTTGCCACTTTTTGATTCAGTTTTAAGCACTGTCAATTTTCTATTATGTAAAATAAAGTTTTAACTCTATTACCTGCTCTCCCCATAAACATCTTTCTCACCTCCCCAAGCTGCCAGTGTAATTCGAGGCCCTTCGATAGTCACTGTTTGCATGTATTTTTGTAAATTATGATTCCTTTCCCTTTCCTGTGAAACTTTGTTTTCCTGGGAGTTAATAATTGTCCTGTATTGCTTAGTTTTATGTATTCCATTCTCCAACATTTATTCAATCTCATCTCAAAATGTCCATACAAATTCGTGTCCGGAGCCAACAGGCAGATTCTGATAGGGGGTGCCACCTGTGAAATGAAGTGGGCAGAGGGAGGAGTGGGAGTGCCATGAGGACTGGCAAGGCCTTGGTCACCCTAGAGGGGAGCTCAGGAGGGAGTTTTGCCTTAGGGGTCTCCCTAGCCCTCTGCACTGGCCAAGCCTTTCTACCCTGCCTGGCTCAGGTGGTGTGGTGGGTCCAAGGGACTGAAGTGATCGTGGAGCTCTGCCTCTGAGGCTCACCCTAATGATAACTAAAGGCCACCTGCTGTCCAGGCACCCCAAAATTGGGCCACTAGCCCATCCTCGAGGGTGGCTCTGGGAGGTGCATCTCTGTGAGCTCACGGTGACATCATGTCAACCTCTTCGTACAGAGACTTTTGGGTGTATTCCTCTGTGCCAGTTCACTGTGCTGTATACCTGGTAAAGAGTTATGCTAGGAAGGGAAAGATTCAGATTTTGTGGGGTTTAAAATTTATGCAATCTGGGGTTCCTTACAAAAAGAAAGACTAGAAATTTAGGGGTAATTTATTTAGAGTGATAAAAGAACTCAATAAAGTTTCTGGAGACTCAAACTATTCTTGTAAGATCTCACGGTGCACTCTAGCACTTTCTGATTGCCACTGACTTCAGCAGAAGCCACCTAGGGTCCCCTACAACTCCCAGCTCACTGGGGCCCCTAAAGTGCAGAGAGCTGAAGCGTACCAGGATGTTCACCCCATTGTTGAGATTGTCTTCACAAAACTTTCTAGGGGTGCCCTTCACCCTGCTCCCCTATTACATTTCCTTCTTTTGTTTATTTCCTTACTTATCTGGGCGCAGCTTCTTCTGCAATAGTTTTCCGGGAAAACTTTGGCAGGTGAATTTCTGACACCTTGCACATCTGCGAATACCTTCCTTGTACCTTCATCCTTCACTTGCCTGGATACACAGTGCACACAGTGCTCAGAACATGGTAAGTGCTATAGGAGTTTTGCATCATTATTACAGAATAACATGACACATAACACATTATTATTAACTAACCTTTGTGGAGATTACTTGCCTCTAGTGTTATCACTGAGAAATCTGAAGGCCCCTGATTCCAGGTGCTTTATGGAAACTCTCTGGAAGCTGCGGGATCTTCTTTGTCCCGGGATGCCAGCCTTTCACGGGGTATTCTTGGCCTGGATGTGTCCGACGCAGTGAGCGGCAGGAAATGGTAGTGTGGAGCTGTGTGCCCTTCAGTTCTGGAAACCTCCTTCAAGGTTCAACTGATGACACCACCTCTGTTTTTTGTTTTCTCTTTCTGTAATTTCTGTTAGTGGGCCAGGTCTCTAATTTCTTTTCTTAAAAAAAAAAAAATTCTTTCCTCTTTTCTATCTGTTTTACGCTCTGGAATATTTCAAATTAGTCTTCCAACCCTTCCACTGAATTTTCAACTTGCAGGGGCTCTTGTTGATGTTTGTTTCTGCTTAAAATAGCATCCTGTTCTGGCATTCTTGATTCAGTAGCTGTTCCCTTATCTCTCTGAGGATGTTAACAGTAGGTTCTTCTTCTAGGCCTGGTTAGATCACCTTTGAAAAACCTTTTCTGGTCCCCTACCTGGGGAGCAGTGCTTTGGCTGCCAGCCTTCAGGGACCATGTTGAGAACTGGGGGCAGGGACAGGGTGTGATGGAACACTGGAGAGGCTACCACTTCATCTACTATCTGGGGAGGACACCCCCGCTCTCCACTGTGTCTGTGTCTCGACTTTCCGTCCCACTGAGTCAGTTGTGTCTTCAGAGAATAAATCCCCAGTTTTCTGCCAGGATTGAGGAAGGGACCCAGGGACCTAATAATTATTTTTTGTTGTTGTTAAAGACTTATTTATGTTCGCATACAGAACTGGGGTATAGGCCAGAGATGCGGGGTGGGGGTGAGACTATTCACCAGAGACAGAGTGGGGAGCAGAACAGGCAGATGTACTAAATGTAATGTTGAGGGGCACAGCAGAGAGACAGGAGGGGTCTGCTGCGCCATGTGGGGCAGCTCCCTGGCTGGGGATTGAACTCTTGCTGCAGTGGCTGCTGAAATTCACAGTGCTGCACTTTAACCCCTTGTACCAGCAAAGAGGGCCAGGGGGCTTGGTTTTAGATACCCTTAATCAGTGTCCAGGATGAACAGGGCCTGTGAGGGGCCCAGGGTCAGAGGTGTTGCTAAATCATGTGTCTCAGGCTCACTACTCCCACTGCAAGGTCCTGTTTGCGGGCTGGATTTGACCTCACCCCAGCTCTGCCAGCACCCACCATGCATCTTCCTGAGTTCAAGCCACTGAGGCCAACTTGCCCTGGCCCCCTCCTTCCCGCATCCCCAGCATTTCTGTAACTTCTCTCCGACTGAACCTGCCCGTGTCTTCCAAACAGCAATGTCTTTGCCTTACTTCACCTTACTTCACCTCCCCAGGGAGCCCTCTTGTACAGACCTCTTTCTTAATCCCTTGCATTCAGTTATGTATTCCACATTTTAAAGATGGAAAAGCTGGGGTTCACCGAGGTGAAGTGGCTACCCCCAGTCATAGAGCTGATTGAAGCATCTGGGCTGGGTCTGCAGATTCTCTCTCCTCAAAGGCTAAGCAGGCTGGCAGGGAGCCTGGGAAATCACAGTTGCTTCTAGCCCAAGCTCTCCTGGGTGCCTGGGGAGTAATAATTGGAGACATGGGAGTTTAAAGGACAATGTAACGCAGTGGTTACAAGTTCCAAAATGAGGGCCTTGCACCAGGGGTTAAAGCCCAGCACTATGAAGCTATCACAGCCACTGCAGCACAAGTTTGATCCCTTGCCAGGAAGCTGACCCACATGGTGTAGCAGACCTCTCCTGACCCGCTCACTGATCCCCTCAGCAGTGTATTTCAGTCCGTCTGCTTGTTCTGCTCCCCACTCTGTCTCTAGTGAATCCTCTCACTCCCCTCATCTCTGGCCTGTACCCCAGTTCTGTATGCACAAATAAATCTCTAAAAAAAAAAAAAAAAGAAGAAGTTCCAAAATGAGAGTAGAACGCTTGGGTTCAAGCGTGCTCTGCAGTCTCCTATGCCTCAGTTCTCCTGTCTGCAGAATGGGATGACACTGCTTACTGTGTAGGGTTATTTTGGAAATTAACTGAGGAAACACTAGGGATTATTGTTATTTCCTTTCCCAAGGCACCTCTGCTCTGCTCTTCTCTGAGATAGGGCCTCCTGTCTCCTCTCTCCTGGGGAATGCAGACAGAGGTGTAACTTCCCACCTCTCCACCTGAGCCAGTCAGGCGCAGAGAGGAGGGGCTGAGGCCACCAGGGAGGAACAGAGCCAGGATTAGCAGGATTAGTGGAGTGTCTTCCTGGGCACCTGCTGCCTGCCAGCGTCTGGTTACCCGGCTGTGGGTCTGTGCAGGACACAGACATTTCCTCTCCTTTACCGGGAGCCCTGGGCTGCCCTTCTTCCGGGTCTAAGGTGTGTACAAACCTCCTCCCATCTAGGAGCGAGGTTCAACCGCTCTCCCCCGTCTCCTGGAGCCCACAGCTGAGCACAGCTGCTGCTGAGGAGCCGTGACAGACGTGTCCCACCCTGGTCCCACCAGCTGACTGTGTGCCTCTGAGTAAATGCCCAGGAGGTGTGTGTGCCAGCAGGGTGGCGGCTGCTTGTGGGAGCCCGTGAGTTTGGAGCGGTGGAGGGGGTTTCATTTGCTCTCTGTCTGTCTTGCCTGAATGGTGGCAAAAAAAAATTCATAATTCATTTATGCTTAGAAGGGAAAGAAAACACTCCCTGCTCACTGCACCTTCCTCCATCCTACCTGAGGGGCATGGCTGGTGTGGACAATTTAGAACCTGCAGGCAGGCAGCAGGAGTAGGAAACAAGGGTCATTATAAACTCACTGGCCCTCAGTGACCTGTCTCAGTTGAAGTTCTGGAGAAACATGTGGCCAGACATCTGGGCTGGCCAAGGGAACAGACCCTGATAGGCCTGCCACTCTGCCCCAGTCCCAGAGTAGCCAAAGGTCAAAGTAGCCACAAAGGTCACTTTGGACCTAGGGGTTTTGGGGGTCTTGGCTCCCCTTGCTCCAGTGCCCTGGCAGAAAATGGGGCGAGCTGCGGCCTTGGGTGTGCCTGCGTTCGGCAGAGGGGCTCTTCCAGGAAGATGGGAGCCCCACCGTGGTGCTGGGGACACCCTCTCATGGCAGAGGCCAGAGTTTGGCCAACTTACTGTTAGCAAGGCGCTTAGCCATTTCGGGCTTCAGCGTCCTTTTTGTAAAATACTGTTTTGAGAGTTAAATAAGATAATGTATGTCCTATGCTTAGCCCAAAGTGATCATGGAGAGAATAAAACATTTCAAGATCTAGTATTTGTTCTTCTAAATCCTCTAGCCCTAGTGAAGGAGTTGAGAGGGGACAGTTTTTTCCTGTCGATTACAGAGGGTGGAAACGGGGTCCTGAGGGCCGTCTCTTGCCTGGGAGGATCAGAAAGAGACAGTTACCGGCGGGGAAACTCCCACAGTTCAGAGGCAGGGAAGGGTGGTGGCGACGGCAGTTGGCGTTAAAGGCTGTGGACTAGGCCAGTGTCCAGTGTCAAGACACCTGAGGATTCTGCCCCAACTCTGCTGCCGGGGTGGCCCCGGGCCGCACCGGGTGCTCAGAACAGGTTTCTCAGAGAGCATTCAGGCCCAGCCCACCCAAGTGGTCACTTGACAATTTGTGATTTGGACAAGTTACTTCACTGTCCTCTGCCTCCATCTCCCACCTGTACAACGGAAACCATGATGTTACCTGGCTACTGTGAGCATTAAGTGAGAATGAATCATTCCAATGTAGGATGTGCCTCTTGGGTCAGCTGAGTTTTGGGTCTGGAAATGTCGTTACCATAATGTATTCATGAAAAATATTTTAAAACCACCCCAGATGTGAAAAAAAATAACCAGGTTAGAATGTTCTGCTTTCAGGTAGTAGAGGGAAAACCTGTAAGTCAAGTGCTTGGAAGACAGGGGTGGGGGGTCAGGTGGGCTCTGGGGTTCTTTCTGCTTTAGAAGTCATGATCTTTCAAGTGCTTGACTCAGACTTTCACAAGGCAATTTAAGACCAGCCCCTATTTTCAGTTCCACCTGCAGCCCTGAAAAAATGCTGAAGTTTTGCAATAATTGAGAAAGACATGCTCCGTGCCTGCAATCTTGTGGGCAGACGAGTGGGGCATTTCTGCTGTGGTGGCAGTGAGCGTCAGCCTCCCGGCCCGCAGCCCAGCCTGGGCTCCGCGGGCTGACAGTCACTTCCCGCACCCCACACCATGGTCCTCACAGCACCAGTTAGTAGGACAGAGTGGAGGTTCTCGATCTGAGCCCTGAAGCCCAAAAGGTCTGGGCGGATACCCAGCGCTGCCCCGGGGAGTGTGACCCCAAAGGCCTCTGCCTGCTGAGACCCAGTTTCCTCACCTGTAAAAGGGAGAAATGAATTCCTACTTCTCAGGTTGGTGTGAGGGTAAAAAGGCCGCCACCTATTGCATGGAGTGGGAGGGTCTTCAGCTCCAAGTAACGGATTACCTTACAAAAACAACAAGGGCACTTCATTATCTCATGTGAGCGCCTGCAGCTGGGAGTCCTGAAGCCCGCTCTGCCCCCTTCACTGTTGCTGTGACGCTGCCACCTCAGGCTTTATGGTCACAGGTGGTTGCTGCAGCCGTGGCTTCGTGCTCTGACCTGGGAGCATTACTCCCTGGGAGGGAGTAATGGGGAGACAGCGGTGCACCTTTCTCTTCTAGAAACTCTTTCAAGAAACTCTCAAACTTTAGTGGGTACAAGAATCACCTGAACAATTTTAATTTCAAAAACAATTTTAATTTTTAAAAACTGTATTTATTGTACAACCACTATGGAAAACTGTTTGGAGGTTCCTCAAACTGCTAAACATGGAGCTTCCCTACGACCCAGCAATCCCACTCCTAGGTATCTACCCAAAAGACACAAAAACACTGATTGAAAAAGATACTTGTACCCCCATGTTTATTGCTGCTTTATTTACAATTGGAAAAACATGGAAGCAGCCCAAATGCCCAAAAGTAGATGACTGGATTAAAAAGATGTGGTACATATATACAATGGAATATTACTCAGCAACCAAAAAAGAGAAACACATGTCTTTTGCAGCAACTTGGATGGAGCTGGAAAAGATCATGCTTAGTGAGATAAGCCAGAAAGAGAAAGAAAAATACCGGATGGTTTCACTCATAGCAGGAGTATAATGGACCAGGCGAGAAAATAACAAAAATAATGAACAACCATAGACCAGAGACATTCTGTGGGGGTGGAGTGGGGAATGGGATCAAAAACGGGGCGGGGGGGGAGTGCACGGGATTATGGTGATGGCACACGGGTGATTTGGTGATGGGAAACCCGCGGGGATAACAATTGAGATGGAAAAAAAATGTACAAAATGATGTAAAAATAAACTTATGTTTAAAAAAAAACAACAACAAAACTGTATTTATTTATGCCCACAGAGGTGCAGGGGGCAGTGAGAGGATTCACCAGAGACAGAGCAGGGAGCAGCACAGGCAGACTGACTGAAGTACACTGCTGAGGGGAGCAGCGGGCGGGTCAGGAGAGGTCTGCTGCGCCACGCGGGTCAGCTCCCTGGCCAGGATGGAGCTCGTGCTGCAGTGGCTGCAGCAGCTTCATCGTGCCAAGACTATGCACAGCAGAAATGCCCCATTTGTCTCCCCACTATTGTACCCTTTATTTTATTATTTTTATTATTTGGGGGGACTTTTTTACTACTCAAAAAAGCTTCATTTTTTATTCAGCTCTCTGGCTCTGTGCTTGTGCCTTCAATAATTTTCTGCCTTCTAGATAAGAAAAGCCCACATGGGGCCCTCCCTGGTGGCCCAACGGATTAGAATGCAGCACTGCAAGCAAGCCACAGTCACTTCAGCATGAGTTTGATCCCCGCCTGCCCCGGAGGTGACCACATGGCGTGGCAGACCTGTCCTGACCCGCCCGCTGCTCCCCTCAGCAGTGTACTTTGTCCATCTGCCTGTTCTGCTCCCCACTCTGTCTCTGGTGAAGCCTCTCACTGCCCCTGCACCTCTGGCTTGTACCCCAGTTCCGCATGCATAAATAAATAATCTTAAAAAATAAATAAATAACAATAAAGTCGCAGCCAGACCCTTCTCCAGAGTCTGACTCCATCGGACAAGGCAGGACTTAAGAGCTGCATCTCCACAGTTCTGGGCGGGACTGACCGGCCAGCTGGCTGACAAGCCTGCACCCCTACACGTGGTTTCTCAGGCAGGTGTGAGAGTGGAGGGTGACTCAGTGCGGGGTGGGGGGCCCCAGTGAGGGCGCTAAGGTACCAGCTGGGGAACCTGAGCCTGTGCCCTCAGGATGGTGTTAGCTGGCTGGGGCCAACACAGACCTACAAAGTCAAGCTGACGGGGTTTCTTGAAGGCTTCAGGACGAAGAGGGAGAGCAAGGGAGAAAGTTAGTTTTTGGATGGGGAAAGCTTGAGAGAAAGTTACCTTTTTAGGAAAATGAGTAAGACTTTTGGCCCGTGTTAGCCGATGAGTCCACTCGGTGGCCTACGGCTGGACTTGAGGGGAGGCTCTGTCTGGATTCAGGCTCTCACGTGGTCCACCGAGTGCTGGGCGTGGCCACGAGAAGGTCAGGTGAGACCAGAGGAGAGGCAGAAACTTTTGACTCTGGCGAGTTGCGCGCCGGGGTGGCCTGTTTCAGGGCAAGTGGGGGCAAAACCCTCCTAATGGAGTGGGCTGAGGAGACGAGGAGGGAGAAGTGGTGTGGAGAACACACGCAATTTCCGTGTGCAAAAGGGAGCAGAGAAACGGGGACGGGTACTCAAGAAGGCCAGGGGAGGCTGCTTGGGAGGCTGCTTGGCAGGCGCGGTAGTTCGCAGGTGGGAGCGGTGAGGAGAAATGGCTGAGGAAGGGGACAGCTGCGTGGCTCCAGTCGGGAGGAGCCACGAGACATGAATCTGATTTTAAGTCAGAGGCCTGGAGCGGAGAGTGTCCCGCCCCCCACAGCAGCTGGAGGGGAGGTGGCCGAGTGGGAGGGGAGGTAGGGAGCCCCTTTCTGACTGCTTCGTTGTTTCACAACTCTGCCAGGCCAGGTAGGTTCACCATGGGTTCAGGCAGCTTAAAAAGAGAACCGGAGCCCCTGGCCCCATCCCCACAGGTGTTTTTTGTTTGTTTGTTTGTTTGTTTGTTTGTTTTAAGGTTTACTTGTGCATACAGAGCTGGGGTACAAGGCCAGCGGCTCAGGGGCGGTGAGAGGCTTCACCAGGGACAGAGTGGGGAGCAGAACAGGCAGATCGACGAAGTACACTGCTGAGGGGAGCAGCGGGCGGGCCAGGAGAGGTCTGCCGCGCCATGGGGTCACCTCCGGGGCAGGCGGGGATCGAACTCATGAAGAGGTGGCTTTTAGCTTCTTAGTGTGGTGCTTTAACCCGCTGCGCCACCAGGGAGGGCCCCCCCGACAGGTGTTTTAATACAACAGGGGAAACGGGCCAGCAGGGAGAGAGCAACGCACTCTTGCCTCTGGGCTCTCTGGCATTTCCAGTGGTCTCCCCCTCTCGAAGCGCTCGGCTGTGCCATCTCTGTCCATATGTGGCGCCGCCCTTACATCTCCGCCTCCAAGCCCAGATGTGCCCCCTCACACCCACCCACTCACCCCATACTCCAGGTGTCCACCATAGGCCCGTGGCCCAGGGCCCACGCGCCCAAGCGCTTACTGCATCCAAGGCGGCAGGTGATAGCCACAGAGGTCAGCGGCATAAAAACTGGCCAAGTCACTTACCCTACAAACAGCTATGACCGTGAACTTTGAGGGAAGTCACTGATGAAGATGAGGAGACTGGAGATGGGAAATGAGGTGAAGGTGTGAAGCAGATTATCTGGGAGAGGGAAGGCGTCCAGGGAAATGCAATGGAGAATCTGGCAGCATGGAGGGCCCATTTGAACTGCAGTCACAGCCATGACGCAAGTTGTGCTCAGCTGTTTACATGCAGGTGCTGGTGAAGCACCTGCAGGGTGAGTGTGATGAAGACAGAGGGAGTGGAGTGTGGTTGTAGTGCTGGACTGTGGAACTGGCCTGAGTCAGAAGGGGAGAGAAGACTCACAGAGGCGACTGTGACGCAGAGGTGAGGTCACTGAGCTGGAAGTCTCAGTGAAACTAGATGAGACTAAGGTGCCTATACGAAGAAAGAAACAAAGACAACAGTCACTGAAAACACAAACCTTCCTGAATACCAAAACTAACAGCTAAAAAAAAACCTCTAAGAGAAAAAATTACTACATAGGCTAGATATGAATCTGAAGACTTGGACTACATAGAAATATACGACAATGCAAAGGAATCAGAGCCAAACATTGCTTGCTGCTGTAAGGACTCAGGAGTCTCTGTAGCGTATGTATCTCAGAACATATTGTTGGCTGAATAAGCAAGATGAAAAAAAAGTATGCTACGTTTATTTAAGAAAGGAAGAGCCGGCTGTCCCTGGCGGTGCAATGATTAAAGCGCAGCACTGTGAAGCTCTCTGAAGCCACTGTGGCACAAATTTGGTCCCCAGCCAGAAAGCTGACCCACATGGCGCGGCAGACCTCTCCTGACCCGCCCGCTGCTCCCCTCAGCAGTGTATTTCAGTCGATCTGTCTGTTCTGCTCCCCACTCTGTCTCTGGTGAGTCCTCTCACCTGCCCCCCCCCCCAGCTTATATATCAGTTCTTCTAGGCATAAATAAAAATAAATCTTCTTTTAAAAAGGGGGAAATATAGTTATCTGTTTACATTTAAAAATATGGAAATATGGAGCCTCCCTATTGGTGCAAGGAGTTAAGTCTCAGCACGATGAAACTCTCCACAGCTGCTGCAGCAGGAGTTCAATCCCGGGTCAGGGAGTGACCCACATGGTCAGCAGACCTCTCCTGACCCACCACTGCTCCCCTCAGCATTATATGTCAGTGGATCTGCCTGTTCTGCTCCCCTCTCTGTCTCTGGTGAATCCTCTCGCCCCCACACCTCTGGCCTGTACTCCAGTTCTTGTATGCATACATAAATACATCTTTTAAAAAAGTGGAAATATGACACCAAATAAAAAGGGTTCTTAAGTGGGAAGGGAAGTAGTGAGGGTGGGGAGGGGAAGAGGACATAGGAATAGAAACCAGACTTCCTTGAATACATCCTGTTTTATAGTTTAGACATGGGACAATGTATTTTACACAGTTACAATTAAGCTGGAAGAAATTCCTAAAAAATGGGAAAATAAACGGGTTAACAGATATGTCCCGTGAGTAGCCGGCCACAGAGAGGACCACTGTCACACAGAGGGAGTTCAGCACACAGGAATGAAGTGTGTGCCCAGCGGAAATGCCCCAGAACAAAAGAACTGCAAACTGGATCTTCAACTGCCTTTTGTTATTCTGACACTGTTGTGTAATGGGGATAAAACAACTGAGCAACTGTCATATTCAAATTTTGTAATTCAAGATACAAATGAGAACTGGGGTCCTAAGTGTGGAGAGAATACAAATGGAAGCAGAGTTAAGAAAGAACTTTCAAGTCTTGAATTTCATTAGGAAATATCAAGGTGTTATATCTTAAAAAACAAACATCTAGTTTTCTTTTTAAACAATGTTTTAAAAGATGCTTGTAAATGGTATGGACCATGCACCAGAAAGGTGCAATACCCAATACAGCAGAGTGGACTTTCTCCAGCCTACATGTTGGTCTTGTAAAGCCATTCACCACCACAAAGTATTACTTACAGGCTTTAGTTTTAGTTTTCCTAGAAAAAACTGAGTCCAGGTTTGCAGAATGAAATGAACAAGCCCAGGCTATCATATCAGACAGCAAGGTTGTTGTTGGCAAACACTGTCATCAAAAGGGTTGTTCCTGGGCTCTCCCTGGTGGCCTGGCGGGTAAAAGTGCAGCACTAAGAAGTTGGCCAGAGCTTCAGTGTGAGTTTGATCCCTGCCAGGAGGTGACCACATGGCGCAGCAGACCTCTCCTGGCAGGCCCGCTGCTCCCCTCAGCAGTGTACTTCTTTGATCCGTCTGTTCTGCTCCCCACCCTGTCTCTGGTGAATCCTCTCACACCCTACACCTGTGGCCTGTACCCCAGTTCTGTAAGCATAAATATCTCTTTAAAAAAAAAAGGGGGGGGCCCTCCCTGGTGGCACAGCGAGTTAAAGCGCACTGCACTGAGAATGTAAAGCCGCTTCCGCATGAGTTGATTCCCGCCTACCCCGGAGGTGACCACATGGCGCAGCAGACCTCTCCTGGCCGGCCCGCTGCTCCCCTCAGCAGTGTACTTCGTCGATCTGCCTGTTCTGTTCCCCACTCTGTCTCTGGTGAATCCTCTCACCCTCCCCATCTCTGTCTCTGGTGAAGCCTCTCACCGCCCCTGAGCCTCTGGCCTGTACCCCAGTTCTGTATGCACAAATAAATAAATCTTTAAAAAAAAAAAAAAAGGGTTGTTCTTAAAGGGCTCAGAAGCCACCGGAAGAGGCCAATGTGAGCATCATCAAGTTCAATTAATTGTAATGAGCTACAACATCAAAGTTCAATTCAGTGATCACACTCTCAAAACACTGAACACCCACTGGCCACTTTTAGAAGACGCTAGTGGACCACCTCACCATTTTGAAAACTGGCAAAAGATTTCGGTTTTATTCTTTGTCCAATAGGAGCTGTAACTGTGGGTAACCAAATAGCAAATGAATGAAACTTTCTTTTTACAGTAGTAGTTTAGGCATTGTAAGAAGGAAGGGCAGAATTAGACCACCACTGCTTCACTGCTTGGCTGCTACAGGAGCGGAGCTCGACAGCTGCACTGGCTGAAACGCAGAAGACGATGGACGCGATGATTCCTGATGAAAGCGTCTAACAGGGGCTGGTGTCACTGAATCTGAACCCAGTGTCACCTCCAGCCCTAGCCCTAATTACAGGCAGAGCAAAAGATGGAGAAACTATTCAATGACACCATCAAGATAGAATCAGCAAACCCACAATAGGTAACAGTGATGGAGAGGAACCTGTAGGCTCAAAGGGAGGCCAAGAAACCCATGGGCAGTGTGTAGGCCCTCTTTGGGTTCTTATTCAGACAAATACACTAGTTAGGAGTCCAGGGCTCTCCCTGGTGGCACAAGGGGTTAAGTTGCAGCACTATGAAGCTGTCTACAGCCACTGCAGCAAGAGTTCGATCCCCAGCCAGGGAGCTGACCCACATGGCACAGCGGACTTCTCCTGTGTCCCCGCTGCTCCCCTCAGCAGTGTACTTCGTCAATCTGCCTGTTCTGCTCCCCACTCTGTCTCTAGTGAATCCTGTCACCCAGCACCTTTGGCCTGTACCCCAGTTCTTGTATACATAAATAAAATCTTTAAAAATATATATGCTGGTCCTCCCTGGTGGTGCAATGGGTTAAAGAGCGGCATTGTGAATTTGGCCACAGCAGCTCCTGCAAGTTTGAGCCCCAGCCCACATGGTGCAGCCGACCTCTCCTGTCTCGCCCGCTGCTCCCCTCAGCAGAGCACTTTGTTGATCTGCATGTTCTGCTCCCTGCTCTGACTCTGCTGAAGCCTCTCACCGGCCCTGCACCTCTGGCCTGTGCCCTAGTTCTGTATGTATAAATAAATAAATCTTAAAAATATATATATATGCTAAATTATTTAGGAATGGGAGGTTATTGTAATAGGTTATGGTAGACAGTGGCTTAATCAAGATTGGTCATGAGTTTTGGTGATTGGAAGTTGTATGATAGAATATGAAGGCTCATTATTACATTCCCCACTTCTGTACATATTTGAAATTTTCCATGACAAAAAAAAAATTCTTAATTTGGAAAAACAGAAATTTCCAAAGTAAATCAACACAACATAGGCACTCACTGGAAACGTGCTGATGGGAGGGAGGGAGGTATCTGGGGCAGCGTTCAAGTTTCTGGGGTGGAATGAATGGAGGTGCTTTTACCAGATCTGGGGAAACGGGCTCATGCAGAATAAGGAGTTCTGCTTCGGTCATGTTGACTATGGGGTCCCTGTGGAAGGAGAGGGGCTGCACATGAGGTTGGTGCAAATACTGGATCAAGAGAGACATGGGGTCAGTGGGTGATGTCTTGGGGAAAGCTGTAAAGAAAGGGTCTCAAAAGGGGTGGAGAAATGGACACACAGAAGAGCCAGATAGTATCTCAGAAATGAGGGGCCCAGAAAGAGGTCTAGAATACTTTTTAAAAGGAGGCTCAGATTCACACCATGTACAAAAATTAACTCAAAATGGCTTTACGATCTAAGTTTAAGAGCTAAAGTTATTAAAACCTCTAGTAAGTATAAATCCTTTTAATTACTTAAAAATCTTAGATGTCGCTGTAAATCTTTTTAAGATACGTGATATTTAAAGTAATACATTTGCAGCTCAAACAGGTTCTGATTGTGCTTTTCAGGTTTAACCAACTGAATACATAAGACTACTTTGAGGACGGCTGCATCTGCACATTTCAGCATGAGACTTAGGCCATTTTTCTCTCTTCCTCTTGAATCGCCTCTTTCAGCTATGGTTCAAGGTGGAGTTTACCCTATTTTGTCCACTGCTGCTTAGGCAAGACCCACTACTCCACAGTTGGGTCCAGCGTCTCTTAATGCATTTAGTGCAAAACATCCTGTCATGAAGGTCCTCAGGAAGTGCTTCTATGCCTTTTGTTGTACCACCATTCTCTTACGGTGGTGTCATCATGAACTCACCCCAGTTTACTGAACCCGGCACCGCACCATTTTCAAACACCCACCAGCCCCTGGCCTGATGTTGCACCAGCTGTCTGCTTGCTGCTTTGACTCAAGGTTGATTCATGCTCATTGTAAACCTTTATGATTTTGGACAAGGAAAAAAATTAGAGGACACTAAAAGCATAAGCAAACAAAAATTAAATAAATTGGACCTTATCAAAATCAAAAACCTACATGAGTCAAAGGAACTATTAAGGACATGAAGACAACCTACAGAATAGGAGAAAATACTCGCAAACCCTTATCTGGTAAGAATCGAATAATCCAGAATATAGAAGAATTCTGCACCTCACAGGTTTATTAAAAAGATAGTCTCATTAAAGAACTTGAATGGGCATTTCTCAAAGAAATAAATAATAAACAGCCAACTAAGGACAAGAGAGATGCTCAGGCTTCTGGTCAACAGAGAAACGCGAGTCAGCACAGTGCAGTAGCGGGCACGCCCGTGACAAAGGCGGGATCTGAGTGTGAATGACAACATGGGGCAGCTGGCGCTCACACCGCTGGGAGCAAATGCTGCCGCTACAGAAGAAAACATCTGGCAAGAACACTACACTGGAGAAAGAGGTTGGAAGGCAGTTACAGAACAACTAAGTGCAGGGACGGGGCACAGCACAGTGCCCACTGTCAATGACCCATTTCGCCTCTGGAAGTCACCAAGAGCGGACCTTAAAAGTCTATGTCACAAAAAAATTGGTAACTAGATAAGGTAAATAACTGAATTCTTAAAACTGCAGACCCTATGGGCATTATTTTATATGAATTGGGAAGGGTCTCAGTCATTTTTCCCGAATCTTCAATTATTTAAGCTTTAGATTCAGTGTCACAGAAGTATGCTTGGAACAAACAGGCTTCAGAGCCAAGAGACATGAAGTTCATAAATTTATTGATCTGGAATAAAAAAAGAGGAGTGGCTATTTCTGCTTCGCTTCCCCGATGATCCACATTGATTAAAACATTATGCATTCTATAAGCGTGTAAATTTCTTGAAATTTTTTTTTATCATTAGAGAAACCCAATGGAGAAGTGCTAGTTGTGGACTAGTTTGCACTAGGGCCAGAATAGATAGAGAGTAGGACTCAGGTAATTTTTAGTTCATCCATTAAAAAGCAAAATGAGGGCCCTCCCTGGTGGCGCAGCGGGTTAAAGCACAGCACTAAGAAGCTGAAACCACTTCTGCATGAGTTCGATCCCCGCCTGCCTCGGAGGTGACCACATGGCGCCCAGCAGACCTCTCCTGACCCGCCCGCTGCTCCCCTCAGCAGTGTGTACTTAGTCGATCTGCCTGTGCTGCTCCCCACTCTGTCTCTGGTGAATCCTCTCACCCTCCGCATCTCTGGCCTGTACCCCAGTTCTGTATGCATAAATAAATAAATCTTAAAAAAACAAAAATGAAAGTTAACTACCACGACCCAGCAATTCCACTTTGAAGGATGTGCCTCAATCGAAAACGTATAAACAAATTCAGAGCTGAGAGTAGCATTATTCGTAACAGCTCAAGTGGAGACCCCGACAAGTGAACTGTGGTATGTCTACTCCGTGGAACCTCTGGCAACAGAGGAATGAACTACTTATGTGGCTGAGCTTTGAAAAGGAAAGCTGCTCACAGACTGCACTGTAAGACCCACCTACCGGCACGCTCAGAACAGGTTGGGGAAAGCAGGTTCGTCTACACTGGAAGAGAATGTGGGGGCTGCCAACATGTAGTGGGGTTCTTTTTGGATGAAAATACGCTACAATTGTACAGCCTTGCAAAATATATGAAAACCAGTGAATCGCATGCTTTCAGGTAGCCTGAATTTTAAAGGCGGGTTGTGCGTAGCAGCGTCAGGCAGCAGCGAAGCCAGGCAGGTTGAGGCCGAGACCCCATGGGCTGCGCAGTTATCAGCTTGTCCAAATAGCCCCTTTCCTCGCTCTTCATCCCTCCCCCATTCCAATCGTTTTGTCTGAATCTAGATTCTGTGGCTCCATCTCTCACCATGACTGGCCTAAGAGTGGGCAGTTGACCCAGTGGTGTCCAATGCAAGTTTGGCACCTGAGGGAGAAGTGCACTTCAGGACTTCTCTTGAGATGCAAATCCTCTTGCTGGTTAAGCCTTCTCCCTCCAAGAGTAGAAAGCATCCTGTTAGGGCTTACTGCTGACTCAGAGCTGGGTTAGAAGGGCTTGGAGACTGCTGAAAGGAACCACGTCTGTGATCTGTGATGACCTGTCTTGGCTGTCCCTACACTGCTGTTTTTACAACCGAGGCATCACCAGCAGCACTGCTTGAGCATTGCTTCCCTCACACTTCAAGAACGCAGGCCTCAGGTCCGCAACTCAGTGGGCTCCCTCCTCCTTGCCCTCCCTCTGACCATCCCCTCAGGAAACCACCATTTGTTATGTAAGAGACAGGGCTTATTTGTTCTTTGCCTAGTTTCTTGGTAATTGAGTGGAACTGTATTGTATTTTTCTTACTCCACTGAGCATAACTTCAAGGTCCACCTATGTTGTCCCAAATGGCAATTAAGAAAAAAGCCAAGTAGTCAGTATTCTACCGCCTTTATTCATTCGCTCATCAGCGGGCACCAGGCTGTTCTCACATCTCAACGATAATGAATGAGTGATGAACAGAAGGCAGCCTGCTCAGCTCCTGTTCTTGGGATAAATACCTCGAAGTGGAACTGCTGGATCATAGGGTGGGTCTATTTATAATTTGAGGAAACTCCATACTGCTTTCCACAGTGGCTACACCAATTTACATTCCCGCCAACAGTGTTCGAGGTTTACCACATTTTCTTGTCTGGTTTCTTTTTTAAGCCCAGACACTCCTGTGGTCCAGTCAGCCAAACAAAATAAATGTTTTCCAGAGGAAAAATAGTTCAAGCTCACCCTAATTTCTAGGTACAGAAATTTCTAGTATTAGTTTACCTCAGCCAGTCACTTGTTTAACTATAAAAAAAGGACCACACCTACTGTCCCAAGGACCAGTAGTGCACTGCACCTTCTGTGTCCGAACACCTATCCTATCCTGATAAGGCCAGCTACAGCTTTCTCAAATCCCACTTGCGTCAAACACCAGGCTTTGTTCCCCTAACAGCTAGTGGTGTCCTCGGATTTCTCCCCATGAATAAAAACTAAGAATCTATAACCCAGAACTATGTGGCAAATTGGTGGAAATTCCTTTAAGTAGACATCTTACTTTATCCAAAAGGTCTCCCCCAAAGTTGAGGGTTTCAACTGTCTTTACTAAACTACATTTTTCCACTACCTAGAATGAGTTTTTTCCTGAGGTATTATCCACAAAAAGGGTGTTAACACTCACAGGACTGAATACTGAACACACTTAAGAAGAGTCTGATAGTTCATTTTTGCCTAAGGGGCTAAGCAAGGTAAGGGCTTGTTTTCAATTTGCTTTATTCCCCTCAAACAGTAGGTGAGCTGTGAAAACAAACCAAATTCTAAGCTCCCATTTTCTAACACATAACATCTTACTTCACTGGAGTTTGAAAAGGGTTCCCTGCAGGGTCTCCACTAAGCCAGCAGTAATGTCCCCACTAACACCTTTAGTTTTGAAGCTAAAGTAGTTCATCAAAATGAACAAGTTTCATAAACGCTCAAAAAACTTGCTGGTCTGCAAGTCTACGTACCATCTGCTTAGAGAGGTGACATCGTTATTCAAAGATTTTAGTTGCTAACTCGCTTATTTACAGGTCTTAATGTGACCGGAAACTATCTTGCTGCCAGTTACCATTCCAAACCTTGGATCCACCCAAAATCTGCACTTAGGAAAATACACTTCAGATAAAGCTGCATAACCAAATACAGAAACCACGTCTCTGCTCCAGCCTCATTCACCAGTCCACTCCGGGGCTCTCTCCCAATTGCATGGACACTGTTGTTCTACATTTCACACCAGAATGCATCCTGCCCCAAGACTTGGGGAAACCAGTCTCCTCCGTTCCTGGGAAAAGATTAGAAGCAGCATTCCAAGCCAAACTGTATCCAGCTTTATTAAAGATACTTTTCATAAACAATCATGGTATTTCAGGCAGGATATGGGCAGACAATCATTAACAGTATACAACAACTTTCAAACTCCCCTCTTCAATGGACTACCAAAATCAGAAAGCCACTATAAAACCCAATGAAGTCTTCATTTGATGCTCTGAACAGGGCAAGTTTAGAGTGAGGGTTGACATTTCACATTTAGCATGTTGTTTAACAACTTTTCACAAGCCGACCCTGACTTTCAGGTAATGAAATGAAAATGGCAGATTTATCAATCTGAAGGTCCACAATCTAAAAAAAGGAACCGCTCTGCTCTTTTAAAGGATGCCGTGCTGTCTCAGTGGAGACACGGTGAAGTCTGGATTGCCTGATATACTGAGAACCACTTTTCGGTTGTCAGGTCTCAGGGCGAAAGGGAGTCAAGTCTATGCTGAAGGCAGAGAGGGAGGACATAAAAATGAATCTGAGTTTTTCCCTATATGGCATCTGTGCCAAGGTGGCTAATGTGTGTCAACATCAAGGAATCCCTCCTCCTGGGAACCAAGAGGAAGTCTCTCAAAACTAGAAGGGAAAGGTTTGCTCTCCCTCATCAATCCAGCTTTGGAGACGTTCTATTAGTGACATATGCCCTTCCCCAAAAAACAACAATGAAGTGTTCTGTGTGCTAACAACATAGCTTTAAAAAAAAAAAAAAAGTAAAACAAAAATTCTGCATTTTTATAAAACTTGATAAAAAATAGTATTTCAAACTGTACAGTCACCAGAAGTACACAGTTATCAAAAATGCACACACTTCACTTGGCATCTCCAGCACCTTCAGCTTTTTGTGCCTAAAAGAGAAACACACAGATTAATAAGACACACAGACCCGACACTACCTTCCTTCATGTGCCTTCTACAGGGTTACTTTGCTCAGAGTTCAGATTTGAGGTACTTCTGCTAAGCCACCCCCCCCCCAGGGCCTTACTGAAGACATGGGAAGGGGCCACCCCCACTGGAAAACCATGGTGTGGCACAAGCATGGCTTGTAATGGCAGGACAAGGCTCTTACTGCACAGCCTGCAAATAGGAGAACCATAAGCAACCTCTGAAATCAAAGGCTGCAGACACAGGAAAATGACCATCCAAGCATTGGGTTAAGTGCGCAGATTCAAGTCAAGTGAACAAGTTGTACCTGGTCTGTTTTGGCATCTCCATTTTCTGCAGGGTTATTCCCGTCCTTGCCAGCATCAGCTTTACCCTTTTTTCCTTTGGGTACCTTCTCGCCCTTCTATGGGGTGTGTGAGGAGAAAAGAGGCTTCTTATTTCAGATTACCTGGCTATGGCCTAAGAAATTCCCTATCATAGAAGTGTTTATTGATAAACATGCTAAAACAACCCCCCCACCAAAAACCCACTTAAACTAGACAAATCTACCATTTGCTTAAATCTTCAGAATACAGAATTTAGATGTATACTGAAAAAAGTGGCAACTTATTGGGTATTTAATATCCAAGTGCAAAATTTTTGGCAAACTGTTGACAGTTCTTGATGACCACCCAGTCTCCAGCTGTCAACAGCTGCGGCTACCATACAGCACAGATCCCTGGCAGCATCAGGGGAAGCGTAAGCTCACACGGCTCGCAGGGTGCCTGAATCCAGCTCACCTTTGCAGGAGCCTTTTTAGGCTTGGGCTCTGGCTTTGGAGGAGCAGGTTTCTTTTATGGTGGAGAGAGAGAAGAACACATTAGTGTGAGAACCAAGGACAATTGCCCGCAACCAAATCATGCCACCACACAAGGAAGCGCCTACTCAGAAAGTTATTGTGGCTGGTTTCCCTTAAGACTTTCCTAGCTTCCAACGCGCATACTCAACTAACCAAGCGTCCCAATTTAGCTACAGCCACCAGAACCGCAAATCTCAAATGTGCAAGAGCCCACAGTGGAGTATGTCATTCAAGACCTGACGGCCATAATTCACCAAGAGCAAAGAGAAGTTTTCAACGACCCCTCGTTTCAGGGACAAACACGAACACTTAAAGGCAGACACTTACAGCAGATAACCTTGCAGATCTTCTCTGTGGCTATTTGAGGGGAGGGAAAAAAAGGAAAACAGCCCTGTTAAACCATCGAAGAATAAAAGTTCTGGAGCTAATCTGTTCTAGCACACGGAAGTTCAGAGTGCTTCGGGCAAAATCAAGGCCATGGTCAATGGCTAACACACACAGGGGTCCAGGGCTTTTTAAGACTCCAAAGAGGACACACTCACCTCGTCCTTCACCTTGGCTTTATCTCCTTTAGCATCCCCTTCAGCCTATAAAAAACAAAAACGAAGTCGCTCTTTCTGAAGCAAATCTTAACGAATCTCGAGTTCAGTCGCCCTAGGCGCAGAAGGCCACACAAGTGGTCAGTTTTTAGCACCCAGGGTTGGCAGGCCAGAGCCCCAAGGCTCGGCGCTGCAGGCGCGCCCACCGTGGCGCCGCTCC
>NW_004567109.1:12335984-12349043 GCF_000260355.1 Condylura cristata | reverse complement strand
CCCCTAACGGCGGCGGTTTTTGGCGGCAGCGCGCTCCCCCGCCCGCCAACCCTGAGCGCCGCCTTCCCGCCCTTTCGGGTTTGAATTGCCCGCCCGCAGGGAGGGGAGGGGGCCTGGCGGTGGGGGAGGGGGCGCGGGGCGGGCACGTCGAGCCCGAGGGGAGCGGGATAAACAGCCGCCAACATGGCTCCTCCCGCCGCGGCCGCCGCTCCTCCAATATGGCCTCTGGCGCCCGCGGGCACCAGAGCAGCGCAGGGCTAGCCCGGGGCCGCCTGACACCGCCTCGAGTGTTCGCACCGGGGGCCGAGCCCGCTCCAGCCTGGCGCCGAGTCTCGCGCCCCCAAGTCGGGGAGGCGGCGGTAGCAGCAGCGATGGTGGCGGCAGCCCAGCGCCTGGGGCCCTCGCGCCACGTACCTTTCTCTTGGGCATGGTGGCGACGGCGGCGGGACGTAGGCGCTGGACACGGGGATGCAGCGGCGGGCGGGCTTTGGTCGGTCCGGGGGTCGTCCTCGCCTCTTCTTCTTCACACTGCTCGGGCTCCGGGGGGTTTATAAAGTTTTTATAGCGCTGGGAGCCCCGGACCGGTTAGAACCGGATTTCACCTCCCGCCGCCGCTCATTGGCCCAGCTGGGGTCACGTGGGCGGGGTTTAAACTCACCTCCTCTGGAGGGAGTGAGGAGGGGGGTCTGGGGGGAGGGCGCGCGAGACGGCGGCGCGCCTAGGGGGTGGGGGCTCAGTGGGGGAGGCGCGCGTCCATGGCCTTAAGTGAGGGGGGTGGTGCGAGTCGGCGGGCTCCGGGTTTCGGCTCGTGCCAAGAGCTGGCTCTTGCAAACTACCAAGTTCTTTCCACCTTATGCAACCCAGCTACCCACTTCTCCAAGCCCTGCGACACTCAGGGCGCATCCCGGCCGCTTTCCTTCCTGTTCCCGCTGGGGCCCCCAGAAGAAGGGCTTGCGAAGCCGGGCCGAATTGCCCTTTTCCGCTGGAGGCGGGAGGAAGCGTGCGCCGTGGAGGTACAGGCTGTGGTTCCGAGGGCCAAGGCTGACACCGAAGTGGGAAAAGAGCGGGGAGGCCAGCTTGGCGCAGCCAGACGTGCAGCCTTCCAAGCTGCCGCTCCGAGGAAGGCTTTCGTGCACCTCACCTGGAAGGAGGTCCACTCGAGGTTGGGTGGGGACTCGAGGGGGAAGACTTCACTCGCAGAGGTGCTGTCGGGTGCAGTGGGGCAGGTAGGAGCTGTCCTTTCAGCACCCGCCGCTGAGCCGCCTCCCCAATTGCCAACGAAGCCCCCCCCAACCCCCCCGCCTGTCGGGTGACTCCCTCGGGTCTCTGTATTCCCGGAGCTCGGGTCCCCGCCACGGAATGGAGAGCAGCGGCCACGAAGACCTCCCAGCACTCCCTTCCCCCTACGCTCCACCCGTTTTGGAGACATCCAGCTCAGCTAACCCCCACCCTACGTGGCCACCAAGCCTGGGCCCTGCAAACGCAGCTGGCGAAATCCCTCCTTCCACACTGGCAGGCTGACTTCCTTTCACTTGTGCGAGAAGGGTGGAGGAAAGTGCCCGGGGATTAGGAAACAAGTAGAGGAACAGGTGTTGTGATGGCAAAAGAGCTCTACCAGCGCCCCCCTCCCCAACTCCCTCAGCTAAGGTCCAGGAGCTAGCCAAGCTACCTGAGGGAGGGCAGACAATCGCAGCAGCAAAACAAGGTGCTCTCCCATGCACTGTTCACAAACAAGTTTTACATCTAAGTTTTAAAAATTCTATTTGACACCCAGGAGAACACAAGAACATGATAAATATCCTCAAGTGGGGGTGTGGCTCCCAGGTGGGAGGACATTTAAATACACCTAGCTTCTTGAGGCAAGGGTTGAAGTGGGACTGTACAAAACATCAGTAGAAAGCAACCAGACTGAGTTCAAATAAGTTATTTGCAGGCCCTGCCCCTGGGCAGTGGTGGCCCCTTTGCCTCTTCTCCTTTCTGCCCTCTTCTGGTCTCTCCTGGGGCAGAGCAGCCGCACCCACCCCATTCTGTCTACCTTTCCCAGAATATTGCATCTTGGGCCAAAAAGAGATACCAGTCCTATTAATCACCTCTGCTATGCCCCAATCATATTAGGGAAAGTCAGACACAGAATGAGACAGGGCTCAACAGCCTTGCTCAGCGTAGATTCCGTTTGCTGCCTCCAGCCCCTCATTCCCGCCTTAATTGTAGGTCTCTGCGTTATGGCCGCATAATTCATGCCTCCCTAATTAAGGCTGTCAACAGTCCCATTGTAAAGCTGGAAAATGTACAGCACCTGCTCTCTGGGAACCCCGTGCCAGGGATTGGTAGTGGGGAGTGCCAGGTGTGTGCGGGGGGGGGGGGTGCCTTGCCAAAGGGTGCACGGATCAGCTTCTCAATTGCACTGGCTGGCATTCATGCTTGACTCTGGGAGTAGGAATGATGGCCGAGGGGCTCTCTTGTGCCAGGCAGCCAGGCACAGAAAGGGGGAGGCTGGAGCATAGGAAAGTGAGGGGCTTGAAGGGTAAGCTCTCAGCACTGCTTGCATGACCCTACTTCTCCCCTAGAGGGAGGTGCTAGGGAAAGTGCAGAAAATGGGACCATGAAGTGGTAGTGGGACACCTGGCTGGTGCTCGCTGCTCTGGGGCACCTGAAACTTGGAGCTGTCTGACAGAGAGCTCTTCAAAGGCACTAATCCTCTCAGCAGCTCTGCAGGAAGCCTGGCAGGGGAAGGACATGACCCTTGACTGCCTCCTCCTTCCTGCTGGCCAGTCCTGGCCCTCACAAGCAGAGACTTCTGCCATGCTGAGAATGAATCCTCTCGGGGCCTACTTAGAGGGCCAGGTCAAAAAAGCTGAGAGAAGCCCTAAAGATTGAGGGGGTAGGAAGGAGTTTGAGATGGTGAGTGCAGAAGACAGACACTGGGATTAAGTGCTGGCTGCTGTGCTCTTGGTCCTGATGTTACAGAGGAGGAGGCCTGTACTGGATTAGATCCACCAGGGCCTCCAGGCCCTTCTGTTGCCCCGTAGCCATGGAGGGGCCGGTCTCACGGGGGAGTGGAGCCTGGCCCCAAGCCCTGCAAGAGGAGGAGAAAAGCTTGTGTGGGCTGAGTCGACAATAGGTAATTGGATTGTAATCACCCGCCTGGCTTCCGCGCGCCATTGGGGGCGCTGAGCCTTTCAGTGAGCAATCAGCACTGTGTGGTGGGAGGGGGTTGAGATTCAATAGCAAATCCCAGGTGGAGAGCCAAGGGGGAGGAGCAGCAGATGGGCAAATTTTCTTTCTGTCTCTCCCTCCCCTTCCTTGCCCAAATAACGCTGGCTGCCTATTAGCTATTTACCAGCAGATCCAAGGTGGAGCCAAATCTTTTGTGAAAGTCGGATGGGAGGCTAAGATGGATGGGTTGGGGGAAACCTAAATTCCCTGCAATTCGGCGTTAAAGGATGTGCTGGTGGAAAAAGAAAGTATATCCAGAAGCACAGGCTGTGGTGGCAAAGGCAGAAGGAGCAGGCACCAGAAGAGTTAGGGCCCCCAGCTCTCCAAACCTACTGCGGCCAGGCCGGGATTACTGTACATGTGGGAGAGTCATCCTCAACCCTCCCCAGGCGCCTCCCCGCGGCCCCAGGCAGCCCAGAGGTATCCATGGCCAGCAGATCTGGCCTCCAGGGCTCCCCTGCCAAGCAAAGGGAACACAATTCATCAGCAGGAAGGAGTTGCCTTTCACCAAGAAAAGAAAGGGGAGCGGAGCCCTGGAGGCAGAAGGCAGGGCAAAGTGGCAGGAGGCCAGCCGCTCTCAGGCTGATGCAGTGCCCAGACGTGCCAGCCAGTCAGCCCGCTTGAGTTCCAAAGCCTTCAGGAAGCCCTGGACCCGCTCTTCCCGTTTGGCCAAGAGTCTGTACAAGCGCGTCCGTCGGAGCTGGGCGTCCCCACTGGCCGGGAGCCCCTCTTGCAGCAGCTGCTCTGTCACTGCAGCCTGGTCCCTCTCCAGCTGCTGCCTCTTCCGCTCCTCTGCATACGTGTCTCGGGCCTTCTGTCAGAGAGAAGTGGGGATTGGGGTGGGGAGATCACTTTTAGGTGTTGGTGAACTGGGATAGGGGAGGCAGAGGGTGGGACACAGTGGGACCAGAGTATGCCCATGGTTGAGGCCAAACTGTGCAGGGGGGGCAGTGACCATTCTGGGTCCATCTTGGTTTGTTTCAGGCGGAACATCTGCATTTCTTGATATTCGCCTCAGGTGAGCACTTGGAAGGGATCCCAGCAAGTTTGGGTCTGACTTCCAGTTCCTCTACCAACTAGCTTAGTGGCCTTGGGCAAATCCTCTCCTAACCTCATTTCTTCATCTGTGAAGTGGGGGCTGTGTCTACCTTGAAGAGTGGTTTTGTGGATTAGCGATAATACATGCAAAACCATCTCTAGCACATTAGCAGGCTCTCAGAGACAGCAGGTTTTCAAATTATTCTCTTCTCTGCTGCAAGGAAGGTCCTATCTCTGCCAGGGAAATGTCAGGTCATTTCCTTTGGTTTCCCAGGTCACCCTGAAGGTGCCATCCTCCCACCACCCTAAGCTATTTGTCAGTTTGGCTCTACACTTGCCTCCTGTAGGGAGACCAGCCTGACACTTGCAACAAATGACCAACCTATGAGCATCCTGAGAAGCAGGTTCTGCTCTCTTAAGCCACTTACTGTGTCCTGCCTAGTAGAATAGGTATTAGTTGCAATACTTATTGCTCCTGGAATCACCTCCCACACCAGGTGAGCTGCTCCCTGGCAGCCATACACACTGCATGTCTCCAGACAAATCAGAGACTCCTAGAGGGCAGACTGGCGCTTGGGCACCCTGAATGAACGAAATAGTCAATTCCTCTGATCCAATGATCCCAGGAGGGGAGGGTGGATATCGCTGGCACAGGAGGGAAAAGTCCTGGGGAGCAGAACCCAGGTCTCACTGATGCTTTCTGTTCCTGCCTCGCTAACTGGCCTTTGTCCAGGGCACCTCTGGCCAAACCTACATCCACGTGTGAGAAACTACGCTTTGCTGCTGACCTGGTATCCTATACCTGGCCATGTTCTCCTTGTGATAACAGTATCTGTGTGCATGTGTGTCCTACTCAGCCTGAAACATGTGGACTGCTCTGTCTTCATCACTAAAGGAATGTGTGATGTGATCACATATGAAGCAGGCAGCGCTTGCGAGGTACTTTCTATCCCTGGGGATACAAACAGAGGCGCAGAGGAGGGAGGGACATGCAGATGTCTCAGTCCTTTACTAACTCGCCGAGGTCTGGACAGAGGCTTTAGGTCTTAGGTTTTAAAACATTTGTTAACCAGTGCAAGTCCTGTCAGACTTATCTGTCACATAAGCATGCCCAGGACAGCAGCACTGGGGACAGGCTTGAAGGCTACGTAAGATAGAGCGCCTTCCGCTGGAAACACAATGCCCTGACGTGCCCCCAGAGTCTCCCTGCCTGGAGAGTCCTACTGGGGACAGAAAGGGCAGGATGCCCAGTGTCTCTGGAGCGAGCAGTCTGGTGAAGAGCCCAGAGACAAATGGAGTGAGTGATACTGACCCCGGGCTCCTGACAGTGAACTCCACCCCAGCCGCACTCTGCGCCAAGCCCACACCAGCGCATCACAAACGGAGGCAGGTGTTCCTGTCAGCATTACATTTTTCATCTTACAGATAAGGGAAATGAATCTCTGAAGGGTTAAGTAACTGCCTGGTCAGTCCACAGCGTGTAGGCAGTGCCATGATTCACAGCCAGAAATATCTGATACAACAGCTCAAGCTTTTAACTTCTGAGAAGGTAGTGACTACCTGAAGAGCACTGGAAATAAATGGTTGATTGACCCAGCCTGGTGTTTAATCTCTGACAGATGCATCAAAGTCGGTGTTAGGGGAATGTGGATCTTCTCCCTCCATTACAGCAGCCTTACAGATTAAGTGGACTAAACGCTACTCACCTCTGTCAGTGACACCACATGGACCTGCTGTCCACGCTGCCCACACAGCCAGCCTCCCCTTCAAAGCCCTGATTTCCTACCTGTCCTGCTGCATCAGAATCCCTCTGACAGTCCCTGTTTTCTAGGAATGATGGGTGACCACTGAGAGACTGTCACGCTTCCATCAGATAGCAGGGTCTAGCCCCAAGCAACCTGTGCCTGAGCCCTGCTTCGCTTAGCCATCTGTCAGCTGCCTGGTCCAGCACCCAGCTTGCTGGCCCCTGCCCTGGCTTCTTCCAAGGACAGGGAGACATGGGGCAGGGAGACATTAGAAGCTCTAATTTAACAATGGAAATTTGGATGGTGGCACCAGAGCACAGACATGAACGCAGAAGACAGAGGGTATGGGAACCAGGAACTGTGAAGAGGCCTGTATGATCACGAGACATGGCATGTAAAAAGGAGAAACTGGAAAGATCAACTTTCTTTTCTGAGGCCAGACCGGCCAGGACATTGTTAGTCTGGATTCTACCCTTAGTAGTCTGTTGATAATCTAGATTTTCTAGAAATAGGGTTTTGAGAAATTCGGAGAAAAAAAAGCCAAAGACCCAGAGTTCAGCACAGTTGGTATCTGTTTTAACTCTGGTTTCCTCACTCTAAAGCAGAGGCTGCACCCGTACCTACCTGGAGCACCACCCGGGGTCTGCAGAGAGGGTGCCTGATACAGGGCAAGAGCTCAGTAAATGTCTGCAATGGTGATTTGTATTAATAGCTACCGCGTGGAACTCCTAATAGTTGTCTTTAAATACATTCTACCCCATTTGCCTTGGTTCCTGAAATAACAGTGACTTGCACTCAGTTTTTAAAAATCCTACAAAATATAAAAGTGGTTTCAGAATTATAGCACTCCACTAGCAGTCGACCTCATCAGCAAGGTCTACGTCTGCTTTCCCACTTGTGTCCTCCTTAGGCATATCCCACTGAAGATGAATGCTCAGAGAAGCCCTGTTGGGTAACTTTAATACATTCTTTTCTCTGGGGGTTTTACTTGTTTCTGTTACAACAATATTTTTTTCCCTCCTCCCGGTCCATTCAGCCTCCGTCTTCCCTGTAGCCACCAGCCCACCGTCCACCTCAGGCAATCTGTCACCTGGACTCTGGTCTAGAATCCTGCCCCCTGAAAATCTGGAGTGATTTTTGCAAAATATATGTTAGATCCTATCATTTCCCCATTTATAGTTCTTCAGACTTGTAAGGTCCTTCTGTGATGAGAGACCCGGCTCCCAGCCAGCCTCAGCTCCTAGCTTCTCCCTCATGCACGATGACCCTTCCCAGACCCAAACACGACAACCTCAGTATTGCTGCACTTACTGCTGCCTTTGTGGAACATAATTCTTACCTCCCAGATATTCATGTTTGGCTACTTCTCACATTTGACATCATGGCTCAAAACCATTCCTCAAAGAGGCCTTTCTTCCTCTATTCAGTACTTCTTGCTTTCCAGTGCTCGCTAGCAATTATGCCATCTTTATTGCCTCATAACAACCTGATATTATACCTGTTTACCTGTGTATTACTTAACTCCCCAAGTAAGAAGACATTCCATGGAAACAGGAATCTTTTCAGGCTGGCTAACTGCTACATCTACTGTGCCTGAACATTCAAGTGCCTGAATCATACTGGGTACCCAATAAATATTTATGGAATATATAAAACTCAAGGTAACTCCTTTCTCACATGGGAAGGTATTTGAAAACCCTGAAATTACTGTAAAAGCCTTCTGGGCAGACAAATCAGAGACAAGAAAACCCACACACAAAAGCTCATGCACCAAGATATTCTCTGGTTTCATGCAGCTCTCACTTTGCAGGCATAGTTCTAGCATACCTGACCAACTGCTTTCCTTGCTTGTAGCTGATTTAAGACGGTAAATAGGAAGAGGAGGGCAAGAAAAATGCTGTCGATTTTAGCCACTTATAGCAGTAGGAAAAGAGAGGAAGGACAATGCCAAGTACTTTGGGATCGTCTAGCCGAGCGTGAATAATCACCACTGTACAGTAAGTGATTAAAGATGGTAGTCACCGTTACCATTATTAGCATCACTGGAATGTGATTATTCTAATCACCACCATTATTAGCAAATGCTTGGTTTATAGCAGGTGTCACTGAATTCTCTCTAAGACATTTCAAGAAAGTTTTGTTACAAAGGGAAGAAAAAGTTTTAAAAGGGAGCTTTGGTCATGTGGAGAAATCTGACATTCATTCCTCACTGTCAGTGGATAGCTCACTGATGTTTTCCTTTCACTTGTATTCAATGTCCTCTTTCAATTTACTTAGGCTAAATGATCAAACTTATGATTTCATGATTTGACTGACTTATTACAGGAGTTCTAGATGTGGGATTCAGTGGCAGATTTCAAGGGTATGTGAATGCTGTTTCAGTGATATGTCCCAGTCAGATGCCATTTATCTAAATGATCAGATTCTCCAGAGGTCCCTAATGCCCAGCAGACTGAGCAGTCCTGACTTACATTGGTATTTCCTCCTGGCCATTATCCCCCAGATTTCAGAAGCAGCACCAGCTCTGGGCTTAAAATTCAGTGGCTCGGGGATGGTTACTCTGCCCTCTGTCCCCATATCTGGTAAGTGAGGACAAAAAACCTGCTGGATTGTTGAGAGGGTTAAATAGGAAAACATACATGGAAACACAGAAGAGCCTTAGCGGAGCCTTCTGTTAGTCTCAGCACACACACTGCCCTTCTTGAGTCCTGAGCAGATGCAGGAGACTGCTCCTGATGTGGCCTGCTTCAAAATGCAGCGATTAGAATTAAAAGGAGAACTTACAGTCTTGGCAAGTCTTTCTAACAGAAAGACAGTGTCACTTTTTCTTTAATCCCTTCTGGAAGAGGCTTGGATTTTATGTACTTCCAATTCTGTAATCTTTCATTAGTCTAAAAGGGAATAACGGCCCATTTCTCTGAGAAGGCTTTCCTGGGTTTCTGTAGTAAAGAGATTAAAGACTTCCAACCTGAATCCCAGTTATGTCTTTTATTGGCTATTTGTTCTTGACTAAGTAATTTCTATTTGATTTATTCATTTATGTAAGTGGAGTTAGCAATACCTACCTCACTGGCCTCCTGGGAACATTAAACAAGACAGTATATGACACTCTGGTGGTGATCTGGTGGTGATTACTATCACCGTTAGCACCATCATTAACATGCTTATTAGCAAGTGCCTGGAATAGCAGGTAGTCATCAATGCCACCCTTTGCTTCTACCCCATCCAGTCAGGTCAGCCCTGAACTCCTACCTGAAGCATGCTATGGTTCATCTGGAACTGCAGGATGGCCTCACAGAGGTTCCAAAATGTGTATTCTGGCCACAGAATGGGTTGGAACACCAGGCAGGAGTGGGAGGTCTGGGAAAGGTGGGGAGGAAGAGAGAATAATTCAGTAATATGTCACCGGGGCACATCCTGGTCAGGTTTCCAAAGAAGGGACAGGCTGAGCAAGATCCAGAGCCGAGAGGAGACAGCACAGGCATCCCGCACCACAGCTGCTGCTGCCAGCTTTGACACACTCACTAATGGGGCAGCGGTCATCGGAGGCAGTTAGATCACCTGCCCGTATCAAGGCAGAACTAACATGAGACTAGAGCAACATTTCCACCAGGAATTTTCTAAGAGCCAATTTTAGGACTATGAAATAACATCTGGATTATGTTATTGGCTGTTGGCCCTTAAGAGGTCATCTGGGAGACACTGATAAAGTCAGCAACAAACAAATGGTAGTTGCCACGGTTATTTTTGAATTCTGGCTCCACCATTTATTATCTATTTGACCTCCCTGGGTCTGTTTCTGCAATTGTAAAATAGGGTAGTACAAATACTTAGTTTTCACGGGACTATGAAAATGAATCAAGTGAATATACATAAGCAGTCAGACCACAGAGTCAGGTGAACTTTAATAATAAACACTGACGTCAGAACTCTTTTTGGAATGTTCTCAATAGCCACTGCTTGATGTCTACAGTGGTGGGGAGTTCAGCATGCGCGGGAGATAACTTTAGTTGTCAGATAGCTGTTATGCTAAACCAGTGCCATCTTCCCCATTTTTTACCAAGGCTTCTGGTCTTTTCTCTCTAAAGTTTGTTTCTTCTCCAAAGTGACATTCTTTTCAATGTTTGAAGGTTAGATTAGAGCTGATGCTTATCTGTTCCCAAGAGTGTGTCTTTGTTAACAAGCTCTAAGGTTTAAGACTAGGGATCATTTCTGGCATAGTCACTTCTGTATTCCCAGCACAAAGGGAGAACTCAACGTTTTCTCCTGAGAGATCAACTGTGACCATGCTTCCTTCTTTTAAGCCACAATCCTTCATTCACTCTCTGTAGGCCATGATTTCCAGATTCCTTACACCTCCGACTGGGTCCTTCTTATAAGTGTTCCAGTTTACCAAAACAGTTTCTTAAATCTCAGCGCCCAGAAGTTAAAACACCCAACAGGTGATCTGACCAGCCGAGTGTGCTGCAGAACGATCAGTTGCACATTATAATGTTTACAAATCTAGTAAAGACCGGAAGTACATTGAGTAGCTAAATCTTGTTCACTTTTAAGACACTGGTCCATTAAAATTTCTGGTACTTTATCCTGTGACCTGCTTCCAAGCTGCATATCTCTCCCAACCTCTGCCTGAACAAGGACTTCTCCCAGCCATTTGCTTTTTCAGGACCAAGTTAGCAGGGAATGGAAATAAGCATAACAAACTGGTTTGGATATAAGTGTTTGGGGGCAACCTACAGCAGAGTAACTGATGTGAAACGCAATGGCTGGTCCCTGAGAAGGTGTCTGCATATACTCATGCCCCTTGTGAACCGCGTTAGCACAGCTATGGGCCTTTATTCTGAAGGAGAGAGACTAGTAACTGTGAGGTCAGGTTTTAGCCCAGAGATACTGGGACCCTGAACAGGTCACCAGGGCAGGAACTTAGCCTCAGAGACATAAAATGGAAGTTGCATTTTTCTGAACAAGGGCACATGTAAAGTTTTCAGCATGGCTGGGTAGCCTTGATTCTTCCTCTAGGCTGGCGACCTTGCACTTTAGAGAGCCAGAACCACACCAGCTCACAAAGCCAGGGGCTGATGACAAAGGGAGAGAAAATGTTATCTGGTACAGCCTGGTCACATTTCCCCAGATTTCAGTCACACCCTCCCTCCTCCTCTGCTCCATGTTCTCGGTGCCAACATAGCAGGGGGTGGGGATGAGCCTCTAATTCCAAGGGTACGGCTGCCATGCTTAGGCAGATGCAAACAGAATGGGAGTTGGAAACTACCTACTTGCCAGAGCAGGAAGTCACTGAGCCTCACTTCCCCAGAAGTTCGGATCAAGATGTCAGGGTGAGGAGAGTGGTTGGTGTAGAGGCACTTATCCAACAGAGACTCAGAGACGTCACTAGAGTGGGGAGGAGACAAAGATAAGCACACATCCCTATTGTACTAGTCTCATGGTGAACCTAACCGAGCTTCCCGGTTTACGGGCCGGTTTACACCATCAAATACATGAGCCAGCACTACCTGCTGGGCAGAAGAGTCGCCATAATGTTACACAAGTGAACGACTGTAATCCTTATCACCTCATAACTTCTCTCTATACTCATTTTATAGACAAAGAAATAAAGGCTCTGAGATGAATAATTTGCTTTAAGCCATTTAGTGGCAGACCTAAAAGCTGATGTACATACTACCATGTGCAGTCCTTTATTTAAAAATATCTGGGTGTTGTTTTTTTTTTTAAAGATTTATTTATGCATACAGAACTGGGGTGTAGGCCAGAGGTACAGGGGTGGTGAGAGGCTTCACCAGAGACAGAGTGGGGAGCAGAACAGGCAGATAACGAAGTACACTGCTGAGGGGAGCAGCAGGTAGGTCAGGAGAGGTCTGCTGCGCCATGTGGTCACCTCCAGGGATGGGAACTGAACTCTACTGAAGTGGCTGCGGCTCGCTTGTAGTGCTGCACATTAACTCACTACACCACCCCGGAGGGCCCAAAAATATCTTATTTTTTAAAATGCACACACGTGACCCAGAAATCTGATAACTTGTCTTTTTAATAAAGGGGCCTCCGTCAGGGCACAAGGGTTAAAGTCTCAGACCTATCAAACTATCCCCAGCCAGAGAGGTGACCCACATGGCGTAGCAGATTTCTCCTGTACTGTCTGCTGCTCCCCTCAGCAGTGTATTTCAGTCGCTCTGCCTATTCTGCTCTCCCCACTCTGTCTCTGGTGAGTCCTTTCACCCTCATGAACCTCTGGCCTGAACCCCTGTTCTTGTATGAATAATCTTTTTTTTTAAAGACAAGTCTAAATGCACTGATGTGGAAGAATGTCAAAGATCTAATATTAAGTGATAAAGGCATGTTTCAGAAAACCTAAGGGCAGACAACATACACACACTGTATCTCTCAAACACACATGTAAATATGTATGTGTGCATACATGCATGTATACATGTACATATTTGCAAAGAACAAAGTCTAGAAAGAAATACACCATACAATAATTACTTCTGAAAGGTAAGATAAAAGGGAAGGAAAGATCACCTCTTTTTACTTTATTGTAATTTTGTTACTGCTTAATTTAGTACATTTAGAACTTTGTTAAAATTTTAAGTCATATGGACACTTGAAAAACTGTAAAAAAAAAACAAAACCAACATTACTAAGCATTTTTAAAAACAGCAAAATGAGCAACCTTCCTATGTTTGTAAGAGTTTTCCCAAGTAGACATACTCAGAAAAGAGATGGAATTAAGGAAGACTGGGAATTAACAGCATTATCTGAAGACTTTCCCATCAATGGAAAGGGTATTTGCTACAGCTGGTTCCTACAGACTTCCAGAACACTGTTTATCTGTCCTACCCAGAGATACCCAAAAGCAGAATTTAGACTCTTCAAGTAGTAAGATTTGCATATCAGGGAGGGTCCAGAAGATAATCTATTTCTTAGTGGGAGCATAATTAAAAAAGCAGAGATCCTGGGCCCTCCCTGGTGGCGCAGCGGGTTAAAGCACTGCACTGAGAAGCTTAAACCACTTCCGCATGAGTTCGATTCCCGCCTGCCCCGGAGG
>NW_004567109.1:12334144-12335263 GCF_000260355.1 Condylura cristata | reverse complement strand
GGGGAGCAGCGGGCGGGTCAGGAGAGGTTTGCCTCGCCATGTGGATCTCCTCTGGGGCAGGCGGGGATCGAACTCATGGGAAGTGGCTTAAGCTTCTTTGTGCAGTGCTTTAACCTGCTGTGCCACCAGGGAGGGCCCTCTAATTGGTATGTTTGTAAACTGTCCTGGGAAGAATTCTTATAAGAAGTCTAAGTACAGAAAGATAAAACTGATAAAATGAAACTAGAACATCTGTACTCCAGCCAACGAAAACCTTCAATTAAATGGCATTAGTGATCTACATGGAGGCTTTTAAGAAGTACTATAAAATCTATTTATATATTAAACATTAACATATGAATTAATAGTAATATAAAACAATGTAATATAATAAATGTGTAATATAATGACTTATTTATATCTTATAATAAACATTCAATAAATAAGTATATATTAAATATAAATAGTTTGATTTATTACTCTTAAAGTGAAACACCAATTTTTAACTCCAAAATTAGAATAGTTAACATAAAAACATACTGGCAAAAATAAAATGAAAAGGTAACATCCAAACCAGGCTCTGAGGAAACAATTCAAAATGCAAAGAAGAGTTAATTTCACCGGTTTCATTGCAGCATGATTTGTAATGATGAGAAACTAGAAACAGTCTACATGTTTTACTTAACAAGCAGCAGATGAACTAAGTAAATTATGGCGAGATATATCCTATAGTCATTAAAAGTAGTGGTATGAACATCCCACTGATTGTGAAAAAGTATTCTCACACAATACTAGTGATAAAGAATTGATCACAAAGATATACAAAGAACTCATGAAACTCAACAAAAATAAACAACCCCATCAGAAAATGGGCACAAGTGCTAAAGACACTTCTCTAAAGAGGAAATGCAGACGGCCAACAGGCATATGAAAAAATGTTCAACATCACTTGTAATAGGGAGATGCAAATTAAAACCACAATGAGATACCACCTCACCCCAGTGAGAATGGCACATCCTAAAACAACTAGCAACAACAAATGTTGGCGAGGATGTGGAGAAAGAGGAACTCTCCTGCACTGCTGGTGGGAATGCAAACTAGTACAACCACTATGGAAAACTGTTTGGAGGTTCCTCAGAC
>NW_004567109.1:12331490-12332574 GCF_000260355.1 Condylura cristata | reverse complement strand
CCATCATCACCATAATCCAAGCTGTGCCAAGGTACTCTCTACTCCTGGGTTGGCGGAGAACTCAGGACGCATTTTTTCTGTTTTCCAAATATATCGAATGAATAAATCTTTAAAAAAAAAAAAAGTTATGTGTGTAGTGGGAGGAGTTGGATGGTGTTTGAGACATTGAAAAAATTCTGGAAGTAGAGGGAATGGCTAGAGAACATTGTAAACACATGGTATGCCCTTAATTGTACACTTAAATATAATTTACATCCATCTTAACCACAATTTGAAAAAAAAAGTAAGACATCTTCTAGAAGGCTATGGACACAAGTATTCAGCAAGGTAATGGCTCCCCCTTAATAAAGTATGTATTTCTGAAAATAGCCAACCTAAAACAAAACTTCTAGTTGGGGTATGACAACAGCCTGTGGGAGAGACAGCGGCAACAGTATCAACAGGGCAGTGACAGGCCCAGCATCTGGACAAAGGGAAGATAAAGGTCAGTGTGCTCCTGCCTCCATTTGGGAAAGTCAGACCCTTGCTAGAAGGTACCCTGCAATAACAACAGCATGGTACACTTTTATAGCTTTTAGTTTGTGAAGAAGACAGTGAGACTTTATGCGCAAGAACGCGCTGTGGAGGTGGATGGCCTGAGGTTGACGGCCTGAGGTGGACAGTCTGAGGTGGATGACCTGAGGTGGACGGTCTGAGCTGCCGTCCCAGCCACGCTGCTCTGCGGCCTGCGAGACACCGAGCAGGTCAGGTCACTGACCTTTTAGACCTCAGTTAATTGGCCTTATAAAACAGGACAAACAATCGCTACCTTACATGAAAATTAAACAATAATATGCACAATAAACTCTTGCCGTAGTTCCTACCTCACAAGATCTAATAATTGTCAATATTAATTAATGTTTACATTGTATTGTTACTTATTTCAACTTTCCTATTCAGAAGTGTAACAGTGAATGAGAGCACAAGCCCTGAAGCTAGGTTGAAATCCTACCCCCAAGTCTCACCAAGTGAACCTGGACAAGTCACTTAACCACACTGTGCCTCAGTATTCTAATCTTTAAAATGGAGATTCAAAAAATAAAAA
>NW_004567109.1:12282517-12331265 GCF_000260355.1 Condylura cristata | reverse complement strand
CCGCCCCTGAGCCTCTGGCCTGTACTCTAGTTCTGTATGTACAAATAAATAAATCTTTAAAAAAAAAATAAAAGAAAAAGAAAAAGGAAAAATGAGAATTAAAACTAGTAGTTCCCAGGGTCTGTTTAGTGATTAAACAAAATAACATACACGGAATACCTAGTAAATACCTGACAGTATGTTAGTAATTATCATTATTATCATCACTATTATTTTAAGAGGAAGACAGAAGTTACAGGGGTTCAAATGATCAGCAAGGTAAATCAGTGAGTTATAAACTGTCCTTTATAATCAATCTAATTCCTTCTTTTATAATTTCAGACTCCAGAGCCTAACTGTAATTAACTCATCGACTCTCTGTAATAAATGCGGATTTGTCTACAGTTGACTGGTGGAAAAAGCAGTCTCAGGCCCTGCTTAGCCCAGTGTGAGCTGAACACCAAGCTCCATGAGCTCGTGGGTTGAGATAAAGTTTCCTTGGCCTGGAGACGCTGCCCAGCCCACTCCATGCCTGCATGACTAACCCCATGTAGGAAGTATTGAACCATGCAGGGCAGAGAAAATCTTGCTGAGCAAGAAGCAGGATATAGTAGCCGGAGGTTATTACAATGTGGTATGAGTATAAAGCATCCTGACCAGGAGTCAAGATCAGAGTTCTAGTCCCGGGCATGAATGCATGTTAAATCTACTTGCTAAAAAGAGCTTCCTTGCTTTCCAGCATAAATATTTGTCTCTTGTCATTTTTTTTAATGTACAATTGAATTCATTAAAAAGGACTATATGGGGCCTTACTGGTGGTGCAAGGTGTTAAAAGTGCAACACTATGAAGCTATCCAAAGGTAACTGCAGCACCGTTTGATCCCCGGCCAGGGAGCTGACCCACATGGCCTACAGACCTCTCCTGACCCACCCACTGATGGTGTATTTTACTGATTTGCCTGTTCTGCTTCCCATTTTGTCTCTAGTGAACCCTCTCATCCCCCACCCCTCTGGCCTGTACCCTAGCTCTTTTATGCATAAATAAAATCTTTTAAAAAAGGTCTATATGAAACATTAACTGTAAAATACAGTAGTATCATAATTATGAAGTCACCCTACCCGCATCCCCGCAAGAACTAGAAAATTACCAGTACCTTGCATCATTTACGTAGCCCTCACCTACTTATGTATTTCAGCTCTCTGCCTGCCTCACTTACTCTGCTCCCCTTCACCTCCTGCAACAGTTCATTTTCACCCCACCTCCTGACTGGCCTGCTGCAGACACTGTTGCTCCTAACAGGGACCCTCCCTTCCACACTCCAGCAAGATCTCTTTTCTCACCTTCTGAAACAGTGGCAGCCTGTTTGCCATCTTGCCTTTCTAGTTATTCATGCTTTCTAACCTTCAGGCTCATTCTCCAATAACCCGCCCGTGGGAACTTCTCAAAACTCCATCCACGGCCCTCAGCTTCCTCTAACCTACCCTCTCTGCTTCAGTTACAGACTATACACAGAGGGTCTCCATGCTAACATCTCCAGCCCTATTGCTCAGTGGCACATCTCTGCTGATAATCTACTGTATATCCTGATAATCTACTGTATATCCAAAAACAAACTCATCTTCTTCCTCTAACCATCTGCTTGCAGCATTCCCTGGCCCAGCGAAGGGCACAATCTCCCCTCACTTCCTAAGTCAAAAACCCTCGCATCACCCTTAACACATCCTTTTCCCAGAGTCACTTCCTACCTATTTCAGTCAGGTCATTCAGCTGCACCTACTTCTCCAAAGTCAGCAGAATCTGTTGGATCTATGCCATCATCACCATAATCCAAGCTGTGCCAAGGTACTCTCTCTACTCCTGGGTTGGCGGAGAACTCAGGACGCATTTTTTCTGTTTTCCAAATATATCATGACTTTTCCAACAACCCAACAGAATGATTCTCATAGTGTTTTCTGCAACCAACAAGTTCCACGAGCTCTGCCTTTCTGCAGTTTCTGCTTATTCTCCCATCTTAGATCACTCTTATTTCCTTGGGAGAGACTTCCTCACCAGGCCTAGCTCTCTTAATATACATTCTTCTTCTACTGTGTCTTCAGCATTTATCACCATTATAATTTAATACTCACTTGTAAAATCTTTATTAATGTCAACATCCCTTACCGGAGCTCCACAAGGACAGGAAAGGAGTATTTTTCTTCTTACTACTGCATGCCAAATGCACAACAATGTGCCATGCCTTTAGTTGTCACTTTAAAAATTGTATTTGTTGAGAGTTCTCCCTGGTGGCGCAGTGGGTTAAAGCACAGCACTAAGAAGCTAAAGCCACTTCAGCACAAGTTCAATCCCCGCCTGTCCCAGAGGTGACCACATGGCGTGGCAGACCTCTCCTGACCTACCCGCTGCTCCCCTCAGCAGTCAGCCTGCTCCTCACTCTCACTGCCCCTGCACCTCTGGTCTGGACCCCAGTTCTGTATGCATAAATAAATAAATCTTTTTAAAAAATGTATTTGTTGAATGAACAAGTGACACTGCACAGATAAAGACCACCCAGAGGGTGGGAAAGAGGGATTCATAAAATAGCCTTTCCAACAGTCTCTTTTTCTTATTTAATCTATTTTGACTGAGCATCGTCTTGGTTTTTAATTTTGTTTCCCAAGTAAATCAGTGTTAGTAATGCAATCAGAAAAATTCCTGTGCCCCATGACCCAACGAATAAAGGACCAGCACCCTGGAATCAGTTAGACGGGCTCCAGCTCTGGCACCAACCAACGGAACGACCTTGCAAAAGTCACCTGAATGCTGAGCTCAGTTTTCTTCTTTCTTTCTTTTTTTATTTTTTATTTTTTTTTTTTAAGATTTATTTATTCGTGCATACAGAACTGAGGTACAGGCCAGAGGCTCAGGGGCGGTGAGAGGCTTCACCAGAGACAGAGTGGGGAGCAGAACAGGCAGATGGACGAAGTACACTGCTGAGGGGAGCAGCGGGCGGGTCAGGAGAGGTCTGCCACGCCATGTGGTCACCTCCGGGGCGGGCGGGAATCGAACTCATGCGGAAGCGGCTTTTAGATTCTCAGTGCTGTGCTTTAACCCGCTGCGCCACCAGGGAGGGCCTCTTTTTTTATTTCTTAAAGATTTATTATTTATGCATACAGAACTGGGGTACCAGCCAGAGGTATGGGAGGGTTAGTGGATGCACCAGAGTGGGGAGCAGAACAGGCAGATGTACTGAAACACACTGCTGAGGGGAGCAGCCAGAGGGTCAGGAGAGGTCTGCTGCGCCATGTAGGTCATCTCCCGGCTGGGGATCGAACTTGTGTTGCAGTGGCTGTGGCAGCTTCAAATTGCTGCACTTTAAACTGCTGTGCCACCAGGGAGGGCCCAGTTTTCTTATTTCTAAGATCGAGAAAAGATACTGAACATCTGACACATGAGATTAATGATCCCCAGTAAAATGCAGACACAACACATCACCTGGGTTCCTTGTGTTACTATTATTTTAACTATTGCTATTCTTGGTTTACTAATACCATCATCACCAAAGTTTACACTAATCATCAGAGGGCTCTTTAATAATTAGCATTCTACTATGCTGCTAATGATGAACAAGTTTCTTTTTGAAAAATACCCTCTCATGAAACTGTTACATGAAGGCCCTAAGGGCCGAAGCTGCCAATGAGCTGCATTTCTGAAAAAGCATTCTTAGAAGAACGTGGCCAAAGGCCCTAGTGGGCATTGTTTTGTTGAATGCCACATCTTTGTTATCTGCTCTGGCATTTTTCCAAGGCTTCTTGGTGTGTGAGGAATGCAGAGAAAATCTGAAGTAAACTATACTAAGTTATATTTTAACTCTGTAAGTATAAGGGACCCCACTTCAATCTTTCTGCATCACCTCTGATTTGACTTCTGGCCCAAATACATGACATAGGAGGGAGTTTACTGTTTGGCGCATTCCTGTTCTCCTGACCAGTGACCAGGCTGAACAACTGGGCTACCTTGGCTCCAGCAGGCCTTGTTCCACTCCCCAAGCCATCTCCCTCACGGCGTTGCTGATCTCGTGACGGGACGTGTACGCGAAGCAGACATTCAGAAAACACCTGAGAAGGCAAGAACCATGAGGGGGCAGATTAAGGACAGCGTCGCAACTGGGTTACGGAGCACCCTACCTTCCCTGGAAGAATAAGCCCGTACCAAAATGCTAACCTGGGTTCCTCTGAAAAGAAAGATTATGAATTTCTTGTGTTTTCCAACATGGGCCCTCCCTGGTGGCACAATGGGTTAGAACAGAGCACTGCAAGCTAGCCACAGCTGCTTCAGTGCGAGTTCGATCCCTGGCCTCAGAGGTGACCCACATGGCGTGGTAGACCTCTCCTGTCCCGCCTGCTACTCCCCTCAGCAGTGTACTTCATTGATCTGTCTATTCTGCTCCCCACTCTGTCTCTGGTGAATCCTCTTACCATCACTGCATCTCTGGCCTGTACCCCAGTTCTGTTTGTATAAATAAATAAATCTTTAAAAAAAAAAAACTTCAATAAACAAACAAACATGGTGTTAGATTCGGTCACAATGAATATTAAATCAGTCTTATTACCCTCCTAACCTTCTCTTCCACTGCCAATCAGCTTTCAGAGGATGCAAATTTGCACAAATGAGAACAGGGAAGAAATTTGGGGAAAAGTAAATCCACTGCCAAACCTACATTATATTCCAGAGTCACACGTCATGCAGTCTGGTTACTGAACTCTGCTCCCCTCTGTCTGTATAACTCATCCCACCCATGGGTTAAAGGTAGGACAGAAAAAGCATTTCTGGAAAGCCTACTGCAATTCCCATCCCATTCTCTGTCAAGCCTCTTACACCAAATACAGACTGTGTCTCCCTAAAGCTAGCATGGAGTAAAAGATTGCCACAGGTCCCGAGAAGAAACCTGAAAACTTACTTGTTATAGTTCTTGGTGGCCCGCACAGCTTGGGCAATCAGCTCCTGCAGATCCAAGGGCAGCAAATGGAGATCACCCAGGACGCGGATACACACCCCGTGCTTCTGCAGTTTGTCCCTGGTTGGGGGAGAGAATGGGGTTGGGACAGAGCAGCTGAGCTGGAGAGAGCAAGCACGAGAGGCACTGCACTGCAGGTGGGGAGCGCCTTCCTGTGTGCCAGGCCCGGCCCTGTAGGTATTCCTCCATGTGTCTCCTCGACAGCTCTGAAGAGTTCCCTACATTCCTCCCTTTACTGCAGGAAACCGAGGCTCCCTCAGCATAGTCAGAGGGGATTGCCCAAGGTCATGCAGCCATCAAATGCTTGTCAGGTCTGTCTGATTTGAGAACCCAAACTCTTTGCCACACACTGAAAAGTCTCACGTGTGTAATACACCTGCGAGTTGCAAGTTATGTGTTCTGTAGTATGTTTGTCCCACTTTGACAAGTGAATAAACTCCTCAGGGCAGGAGCTGTATTATTAGTTCCTTCTGTCTCTTCTGGTTAAATGCCATATAGAGACATCTAATGTTAGTTACAAGTTTACTAAGAGCCAGACACTGGGTATCACCCCCCTTTATAGATGGAGAAAATAAGGCTCAGGGAGGCTAGGTGATTTGCTCAAGATCAGGCCACTTGTGAGTAGAAAGCCAGAATTTGATGCTACAAATCTGGCTCCAGAGTCTATCCCCTTAATCACAGCAGCTGGGTATCACTCCCAAACTCTATCCACTGAGCTAGAAATCACTATCACCCAACTGTTTCAATGCAAAGGCTGTGACGAATGGAATGACCAGCACTGGAAACAGGAGCGTACCATCACTGTGGGTTTGGGTGTCCAGCAGGTCCCAGACACATTTATTCTCCAGCACATTTCCTCAAGAGTAAAGCAAGATCTCATCACCTAGTTTTGAGAACCCACTGGAATTACTGGCAAATACCTACTCAAATCAAGGCTAACTTTGAAAACTACCTGGATTCAAGTCCCAGTGGGACCACTTACTGGCTGCCTGACCACACAGGGTGGCTGGTGCTGAGAGCAGGCATGTGAAGATGCTCATTCTCAGCCCGGGGGCATGACCTGGGCGAGTCTGCAGAGGAGACCTGGTGGGCAGTCAGGAGACCTGGGTTCCTGACCTGGCTTTGCCACCAGTTTACCATGTGACCCTGGGCAAGCCTTTCTCTTCTCAATGCAAGGCTTCAGCTTCCAACAAATGAAAATGAACAAGGCGAGTGATTTTCCAACTTTCTTTTAGCCAAAGAACTATTTCTTCCAACCAAATCTTAAACAGAAACCAAGTGCGTGAAATAGGTAAATGCATACCGGTATCCTATATCCTAATTGCTCTGGGTTCTATTTCCATCCTGCTTGTACAGCCACTCCTCAGAACTGTGGGGTTCTGTCTGTTGCTGGAAAACCACTGCTAGAATCTCTTCTTGCTCCATCCATGGCTTCATGATAACCTAAGACCATTATTACTGGCAGATTAGAGCGATCTCAGCAGCAACTTTAGGGACATGCATTTTGATCTTTTGGGAACTGTGAGACTGCAGAGTAGAAGACAACAGCTCAGCTCTGGAGTCAGAGAGATGCAAGTATGCAAGTTACCCCTGCTTCCCTGATAGATGTATGACCCAAGGTGTATGCCCAGACTTCCCCAGATTTTACTTTCCTCCTTTCCATAACTAGGCTAATATTATCGTTCTCATGATAAAATATAAAATACATGTTAGGCCCAGGGCCTGGCACACAGTATAAGCACTTAGAAGAGGTGACAGTCGTGTGAAGTGCAGAAGAATCTGAACACCTGGAATGAGCCCCACATCTCCACCTTTCTCCTGGTGTGGGAACTCAATGTCACACCAATCTGCACAGGGACAGAAGTGACAGAAGTACTCTAGACCCAGTGCTGCTAGAGCGCGAGGCTCTCTTTATCATCTTCCTGGTCCTACAGGAGAAGAAGCTGGGCAGTGAATAGCTAGAATGAAGCCATGAACAGTCCTAGCTCGACCCAATTCCACTTTGAAGCCATCCAACCAACTTCCTCTTCGTACCTGTCGAGATGTGCTAGTGAAGTTAAACTGACGCTAAGAGTCTGACTGAAGCTATAGCTAAGACGGGGTCTGACGCTTCCCATAAAGGCCTTTTATGCATCATCCAGGAGACATGCGGGGACTACAGTACCTTTAGGGATGAGTGCACAGCAGAAAATGACTTTTTCAACATTTCTTTCACTCTATCCCCCTGGCCACATTAATTAGCCCTACGGTAGAAACTGGTTGGCCAGTGAAGGCATATGGTTCATTCTGGGCCATTCTCTCGAAGTAGAGAGATCTGGTTCATAGAGCAAAGGAAGTGTGTGAAGAGAAAATATCTAATGGATTTCAAAACTTCACTTTAGTTTTCCTTAAGACTGGCTGTACTTGTCCTCAAATTCTGTGAAATAGTTCTACTGGAAAAAAAAATGAAAACCAGGGGCCCTCCCTGGTGGTGCAACAGGTTAAAGCCCAGCACTATGAAGCTAACCACAGCCACTGCAGCACGAGTTCTATCCCTGGCCAGGGAGTGACCCACATGGCGCGGCAGACCTCTCCTGACCCGCCCGCTGCTCCCCTCAGCAGTGTACTTCGTCAATCTGCTGTTCTGCTCCCCACTCTGTCTCTGGTGAGTCCTCTCACCCCCACACCTCTGGCCTGTACCCCAGTTCCTGCATGCATAAATAAATCTTTTTTAAAAAACAAGAAAAATCAGCTTGCGATGAGATCAGTACAAGATTACAGAGCTCCTGTGAGAAGCCTCGCATGAGAAAGCTGAGGGTCAGGGAATGAGGGAGGTGGTAGAAGAACATGCTCTGCCCTCTGTCAGCATCTTACTGTTCTTCCATCAAGCGTGTGAACTTCTGCCGGGCCAGATCCATGAGCCCGTCTACCTCACTCTTGGAGCGTTTGAAGTTCTCAATGCTGAACGCGTAGACCGTCACCTCTAGGATGCCCAGGTTCAAACACCAGCGCAGAGTCTGAGAGGGGTGCAAGGAAGAGCGGGCAGGGAAGTGAGATGCCTCGACTCCCATACGATGCTGAAGGGAGGAGACAGACTTTCCTCCTCCCCAAAGCCTAAAACTAGGATATCACCAGCGCTTCTGTCAGGTTAATAAACCAAATATACAGAAAGCCATCACTTGAGAAACTAAAACATTAACTTAGAGAATGCTACTATGCTGACACTGCTGTGGTCTTCTGGAAAGAGCTCTTTGTCCAGAGCCAGAGTCGAGGCTCCCGTCCCTGTCGCCATCATGCACTTGCTATGTGACTGAAGGCAAATCATTCAATCTCTTTGGGCCTAAAGCTCCTTACTGGTAAAATGGGATCAAAATCCGTACCTCACAAAGTGACTAACAAATAATATAAAATTACAAGGTGTTATTACTCACAGCATAATGTCATTATTTTGTAGACTGAGAGGTTGATGAATTATAGGAATAAAAGCAACAAGTGCACAGCTGTGTAGAATTTCAGTCTGCAAAGGGTTTTCACATACATTTCATGAATTCTTCAAACAACCACTTGAAAATGACATTTTTTCCAAGCCTACATAAAACTCAGGTATAGAGAGTAGAAGAAATGTGTCAAAGTCTACAATGCTACACTCTGGATTCCTTATATGAAATTCTAGAACAGCAAAAATTCATCTGCAGTGTATGTATTCAGAACAGTGGTTGCCTGGACAAGTGAGAAGAAGTTGGTTCAGGGTTTGACGAGAAAGGCACACTAGGGAACCTTCTAGAGAGGAAACAGATAAATGCCATTGTAAAAACTCAAAATCTGTGTATTTCACTATGAAATTTTACCTCAATGGAAAAAAAAAGGTAAAAATCAAACTTGATCCTTTAGAGTATTCCAACTCACAACGTCTAAAGGAGAACAAAATGGATCTGAGAGAACAATTTTGAGATGGAGGGCCTGGGAGTTAAAAGTAGGGGACTGAAGAAAATCCAGAAGCACTGAATAGAGAAGAACAGCTGCCTTGCTAATCTTGTAACATACACACAGACACACCCTGACTCACTGCTACATCAGGAAAATTACCAATGAGTGGCTGACACCTGAGCGGGTTCTGGCCCCACAGAGCTTCTACACAGGGATACCACAGTTGGCGAAGATCCCGCCACTGACGTCAGTCAACACATCTGCTAATAATAGCTTCGTTCTTTGAGCACTTACTTTACTCCCGGTCCTGTGCCAATGCTTTCCACTGTGTTGCCTTGTTTAATCCTCAAATAATCTCCTGAGGTAGGGACTATCACTATCTCCATTTTACAGGTGAAGACACTGAGGCAAAGAGAAGCTACACAACTCGCTGGAGGTCACAGAGCCAGGAAGTGGCAGAGTAGGAGTGCAGCGAGTTCTGAGGGACTCCAGAGCTTCAGCTTCTAAGCACAAGGCAACACTGTCTCTGATCCAGTCATGAAGAGCAGCTGGGGTCAACAAGCCTAAAAGCCACCCCTGCAGAGAGAACCTCAGTAGGCCTATCGCTCTCCACCTGTGGAAAGAAACCCACAGGCCCTGAAGGCAAAGAACATCACTGCCCACCATTGCACTGTGCTCTTGTGCCAGTGAGCTGAGACGTGGGGGCTGCGGGCCATAATTCCATTCTGCTGTTAAATATAATGTTTCCCAATTTGCAATATGTATTAAAGGCACAGGATGTTCATGACCTTTGCTTACAGTGATGTCCTGGGTTATCTGGCATTCTCCCCAGTTTAAGCACTGAAAGGCCTGTGTCTTGAGAAGCTAGCTGGCCTCAGGCAAACCAGGAAGGGTAGTCACCCTTTGCTTTGCATCACAAATAGCACTTCTGGGAACTTATTCTGCAATAATACTATTTATAAATGTTTATTTATAAATGTTCAATAGAGCAGCTAAACAAATTATGTCACATCCGCATGATAAAATATTCCAAAGTCATAAAGTCAAAGTTAAAACATACAGTTAGAAAGTCTATCTATCTACCTAAAAAAATACTTGCCAAAATGTCAGGTAAAAATAAGATTATCACTTTTAGCAATTTCATCAATGCTAAGTCACATTAGGACATATCACAAAGACTGGCACAAGGCACAGGAAACTATCAACTGTTGATTTATTATGGTGGTAGAAGAGACAATTTTGTTCTTACTTCTAGTATTTAATTTTTTAATGCTGAGATGTCAGCAATAATAAAACACACAAGCAGCTATAAACAAACATCAACACTCACAAACCACAACAAACTCAGGGCCTGGGCTGCTGGCCACCATCCAATTCTCTAGACTCTTCCCCTTGGGTCCTGCTGCCCATACCCACCTCAGCCAGCTTGTTGAAGCCCTGTGAGTGGCCCTCCTGCCGTTCCACTTGGCACTTTCTGGCATAGCGGCGGTTTCCATCCATTATAAACGCAATGTGTTTGGGCATTGGCCCCGCCTGTGAAGGAGACAAGGGATGAGCGGCCATGTATCCTCCAGGACAAAGGAGACACCTCACCTTATGCTGAAAGGACTGAGCTAAAATAAAAGCCTTGAGGAAGGACATTGGGTATTATGTCTTTTTAGTTCAATACATGGGTAGTAAGCACTTTTACTTATGTGTTTATTGAACACTAAACTTAGTGCATGCCAGGAACTATACTGTACTTCTTATATGTCACTTTACTTATTTTTATCATATGAACATGTAAAACAAACAGTATTATCTTCATTTCATAGGTTAAAAAAATCCTGCATCTCTGAAAGGTCAGGAGACTTGCACAAGTCACACCATGAAGCAGCAGGAAAGTGGAGATTCAAGCTGGGGTCTGTTGCTTTTAGACTTATTGTTAACCAGACTCTTCCCCACTACCTTGGTTTCACTCGTCCTCTGGAAGGCACAGGCAGGAGAGTAACAGTGTAGAAAGATGCAGAGGGCGCCCTCCACGTGAAAGATGCCCAAGTTTGGTACAAGGTTCCTTAGTTCCACCCAACTGCTCTTGCTAGGGCCTAGGATTGTTCTAATTTTGTTGTCTAACAGCAGGATTTTTATAAAAACTTAAATATCAGGAGCCACTTCAGAAAAAAAAAATTGGGGAGGGGGGCAAAATATCTAAAATTCACCCCTTACTTCATTTTCCCTCTGTGGAGGGACTCCACTGCTTCTTCCCCCACCCTCCCCAACATTTTCTACTTGCACCCCCCACACGCTGTCTTCTAAAAAAGTCTCAATCAAGTCATCCAGTATGTTCTTCCCAACACGTCTATAGTGGCTCCCTGTGGAATTATTGTCCGTTTCCAACTGCTTGAGATCACTTGGCATTTGGATGTGTGAGTGTGTGGGTAAGTATAAGGTTTGCTGCCTTGTAAGTTCATTGCTACCTGCTGCTTGACAACCTGTGGCTGAAAACAAAACCGAGGGCCCTCTCTGGTGGCACAACGAGTTAAAGCTCAGCAATGTGAAGCTGTCCGAAGCCACTTCAGCACAAGTTGGATTCCTGGCCAGGGAAGTGACCCACATGGAGTGGCAGACCCTTCCTGACCCACCCACTGGTCCCCTCAACAGTGTATTTTAGTACATCGGCCTGTTCTGCTCCCCACTCTGCCTCTGGTGAATCCTCTCACTCCCCCGCACCTCTGGCCTGTACCTCAGAAAAATCTATAAAAAATCTATAAAAAAAAGAAAGAAAAGAAAAACAAAACCAAGCTGAATGACACTGTGACTCCCAGAGAAAGAGCTATGGAATATTTGGGAAAGCAAAGGGCATGTAGGAAATAGAGTGACCACAGTCTTCAAATGACTGAAAAGCTGCTCCTATAATACTAATTAACATGTGAGACATTTTGTTCGGTGTTTTTTCTGTATACTTCACTTAACCCTTGAAAATACCATATCAGAGGTGGGAAGAGTGCAATGGATTCTGATGATGCCACACGGGTGAATTGGTGATGAGAAGCCCATGGGGATTACAACTGAGATGAAAAAATGCACAAAATGAAGAATGTTTAAAAATATAAAATAACCAAAAAAAAAAAAACCCCAAAACATATCAGGGGCCCTCCCTGGTGGTGTAACAGGTTAGGATGCAGCACTGCAAGCTGCCACATCCCCTTCAGGGCGAGTTCTATGCCCAGCCCTGGAGGTGACCCACAGGGTGTGGCAGACCTCTCCTGACCCACCCACTGCTCCCCTCAGCAATGTTCTTTGTTGATCAGCCTCTTCTGCTCCCCTCTGTCTCCGGTGAATCCTCTCACCACCCCTGCACCTCTGGCTTGTATCCCAGTTCTGTATGCATAAATAAATAAATCTTTAAAAACAGAAAATACCATATCAAGGGATAATGAATGATAGTGTGGTGCTTTCAACTGATGACTGCCTCCAGAGCTCAAACTCTCTACCAATATGCTCTACTGCCACATCAAAGAAAGATAATTATTCATCTAAATTCAGAGGTTAGTAACAAAAAGACAACAGATCAAAGTTCGACATAATCAAATTTCAGTTTCTACAAGACTGCATTAACAATTTATACTGCAAAAACAATATTAGCAACTCTGGGACTTCCAGAAAACATAAGTTAGGACAATAAACTGCCAAAGAGGCAGACCTGGAAACTACCTCCCCCAATTCCAAGATTCTTTAGTTGCATCACTAAATTCCATTCAATGGGCTACTCATGTTTAATAAGTTTGGTACAAGATTACCGTAGTCACCAGAAAAGCACCAACTGGTGCTGTGGGTCTCTCCTCACCTTTATGATGCTGGCACAGAGCCACTCCCAAAATGTCAGCTCTCCTTCCTTGATCCATGACATAATTCTTGCTCTAGCAGAAGATAAGCTCTGAACAAGGCGCCAGCCAGGTAACCCTGGATAAGCAAGAATCAGGTGTCACCAGACCAGAGGTTGCAGACCGCTTCGGTGATTTCTGGGGAATCACCTCGACTGTGGTAGCGAGCAAGAGCATCCAAAGGCAAGCGTCTACGACTAATCTTTCAGCTCCCAGCATGTAAGCCAATGGGACGATGGGGGCAGAGGCCTTTCCTCGGTTCTCCTGGCATAGTGGACCTTGCTCCCACCCCTTCCTCAGTACACACACCGACCTCTTCTGAACGTCAACACAGGCTTCTTGTCACGTCGTGGTGCCTAGAGATTGACCCTTCTCCGCTGCTTCCTCCTCCTCTTCCCCCAGGACGTTTCCCACTCTGCACTCGGGGTCACTCACCTCTTTAGATGTCGCACCCGATACCGCCTACCTCAGTGGTCTTCCAATTAATTACCCCCTCATGTGTCACTTCCACTGCCCCCTCCTTCTCTCCCAATGCTGCCTCTCCCAGTCACCTCGGTCTCCTCTCCTTCACCGGATCGGCTGCGTCCGGCACCCTTTTACTGCCCCAGCGGGCCCCCACTTCCGCACGACGTGGCGCAGGAGGAATACGTCATCGCTGGGCGCAAGGACACGTCCCCTCCCGCCACCCAATGGGCGGGGCCTCGCTTGCGCCGCGGGCTCGGAGGCGGAGCTAACTCGCGCTTGGGGACTCGGAGCGGGTCCTAGGGGCAGGCCAGCTCACGTGACCGAGGGAGTCGGGGTTCCGCCACGTGCTGGGGGACCCAGCTGGGGCCAGACCATCTGGGCGTGCCGAGATGTGTAGATTTATTTGGGTGGCCTCAGGCAGGCTGCGTTACAGGGCGTTAATTCGGGGAGCCGTGTCAGAAACGCAAAGGCGTCGCCGCGGTGGTGGTGGTCAGGTAGGGTCCTGCTAGCCGGGAGGCCGTGGAGCGCCGCAGAACTGGGCTGTAAAGCCATGCCAGGGATCTTTAAAATTGTGCTTTTACTGTTTGCTGTCTCATTTAGTGATTTCACCGATTGCTGGGGTCCTAGCCCAGTCTCAGAGATCCACTTGATATTAATCTATTTCGTGCTAAAGCAAGGCACTCACACTTTAGGATCTGCGAATACTCAGATCTACCCAAAGGGGGAAAAATGGGTAAAGTCAGAAGGAACACCGCCCAAAGAAAGACAGGAAGGTCTTTGGTAAACCCTGATAGAAAAATAAGGGGCATTAGTGCTGTACCAAAGCTTTAGGGAAAACCTGTAGAAATATGAGGGACTGACAGTGGGAAATGGCGCTTAATATTCTCAGAAGTGCAGTAATAAAACCTTTAGTTTTTAGTTTTTAGACGATTCTTAAATCGTCTTAATAGTTTCTCTTTGCAGTCTCATTAAGGCAACAAGAGTTAAAGCACTGGTGACTTGCAACCGATTGTCTTCCTTCCAACCTCTGATGAAAGGGTTCCACCAGATCAAAGGCCCTAGAGATGAGTAGCCCATCCATGAATAGTCTTAAGCTTTTCCAGCCTTCCTGTTTTATATCCTGGGAAGTGCAGTTTGCCCCTTGTGATTACTTCAGTTTGCAGGAAGACCATTTGTTGAATCCCAGTAGTTCTTTGCTGTTTTCAGCAGCTCAAGGTCAGCATTGACTTTGGTACAAAACTCAGCTGGATACAAGAAACGTGGGAGTGGATATAAGAAACATACCCTTGTTCCTGGGGTCTTATTGCACTTTGTGTAATGGTGGGTGGGTAAGTCCTCCTTTAAGGGGAGCTAAATGTTTAAAATTAGTGTTCACTAAAAGACAAGCAAACTTGGACTTTCATAAAATGTTGATATGTTTATAGCTGTTCAGTGTATTCCTCTGGCCTCAATTTCTCTAGTTCCACGTATTTCCCTCCCTGGGGTGCCACAGGGGGTTAATTAATTAAGATTTGTAAAGGGCTTTGTGGACTAGGGAATAATGTATTATTAGGGTCTCATGCCCCAAACCATGGCCCCATCCTTTCATCCCAGCTAGTGGCACAGGCAACCCCATTCTTATGCATGCCAAGCTCCTAATCCCCTCTTGAATGTGGCAGTTTCCAAGGAAGGACAAGAGGCCTTAACTAGAAACAAAAATCCACTGTAAAAGAGGTGCTAAGAGGGCTGAACTTTCAAGAGTGATTCCTGACAAAATGTCTGATCAGAAACTTAATGGTTCTCCTGTGACTCCTAAGACTCAATCCAACAAGGTGGGAGTTAGGGGAGAAGAAAAGCACCCTAAATATCTAACAAGGCAATGACAGTTTCAGTACCAATAAGTATTTATTCATTGTATTTTCCCAGGGGAAAAAGAGGGGATGGAAAAAGGGTTAGCATGTGTTTTACAAAATGATAGCAAATGGGAAGGAAGTACCCAGCCAGAGTAAAATCAACCATCAAATAAACATTTCCCAGTGATGGGGTCACCAAAGCCCAGGGGGGGCTCAGTCTCCTCAGTTCAGGAGCAAGGAAAAGGGGCCAGGTAAAGAACAGACAGGTACATGCTTTCCTACCCTCCCTCCCCATAAATTCAAGATTTCACGCAAAACTTTGGTTTCTAGCAGTAAACATGGAATTACATTCGTTCGTCTCCTATTAAACAATCTTGTGGCCACTTTGACAGAAGTTTCTTGCACCTGCATAAAGTTCCTGAGTCACTTGGATATACATTCATCTTCCCTTTCTTGGTCTCCCAATCCCACTTTCTGCATGGAGTGCCCCCATCATTGTTTCCCTACCCTAGGATTAGAGATGAAAAGTGATACCGTATTATGTATTTGGCATGACTTCCATCAAGGAAGGGTCTTTACTCAGGAGGCTGCGAACAAGGATAGTGTCCTTAGCTTCAAGGTTTTTGCACAAATCATTTGAGAGTTGTGGAAACAATGCAAATTTAATGTGTACAGGCTTTTTATGGGGGTGGGAGGGTAGGTTATAGGGCAGAAGTTTGGGGGACAGAAGATCTGCTCCAAAATAGTTAACAGGGGAAGTGGAACACAAAAGAAAGGATGGCTCAAGACCGCAAGGGCCCCCCAAGCTTGCTTCAGATCTTTTTGCCTGGTGCAGAAGCTTTGTCAAAGATGCTTTGGCTATTTTTCTTGTACAAAGTTTGTAAACAATAAAACCCCAAAAGAACATGGAGAAGACCAACACATTATATTTACACAAACGAGGCCACCTGGCAATCACCAAATCAGCTATCCATGAAGTCCTACCAGCCCAAATATAACTAGAGGGGCAGCAGCTGGGGGAGGCAAGAACCCAGGCACCAGATGTGTTCTATTGCATTTGCCCTGATTCAGCACAGTGAGGTAGATTTGCAGTGATCCTATAAACAAGACCCCCTGGTCTCCCTGGCTAACCCCCAGTTGTAATCACTGCTGTTGCAGGGCAGGACACCGACTCTGGGCAACCACAGAGAAGCCATCCCTTGTGAAAGCCCAGGTGGTTCAAGAAGGATTTTAGTTCCTGTTTCCTATATCCACCCCTGGGCAGCTCAAGACGGATACAGATAATCGCTCTTAAAACCTATCCTTAGCCATTCTTTTTTAATCACACACACACCTGTGCACACACGCCCTGATGTGCATGGTTAGACCTAGCCCAATCTAGGGAAGGATAGAGCTGGCGTGCAAAGGGAGCCCTGTGCCCGAGGAATTAAGAGATCTAGAACAGGAATTCTTTCTCACCCTCTAGACAGCCCTCACCTGATATTGGTGATTTTTCAGTGCCTTTCCCCTGGCTCAGCCTCTCCTAACGTCGCTGCACCACCTTTGATGTTCAAACCAATTTCCAATCTTCCATTAGAAGGAGATCAATCATGGGGCGACCCAGCAAAGACCTAGTCTCCCGTCATAAGAGGACACTATGACAGAAAAGCCAGCTTTAATTGGCAAAACGAGGTAGTTCAGTAGGCTATACACTCCAAGTAGTTGTTCTCCCTGATGATAAAACAAAAAGTATCCCTGCTGTGCAGGCCTGGAGCTGCTGCCAGCTTATCCCTGAGATTGCTTGTGTACCTGAGAACACAGTGCAGGAATGAGGGCCTTAGATTACAATACACAAAAATACAAAACCAGAATATTTATATTACGAAAAAAAAAAGTTAAATGCACAAGATACGTCATTCGCACACAGCTAGTGCAGTTGGCATCCTGGAGAAAGTGGGGCCCAAGGTGCAGCTATCCAAGGGAGCAAATAAATAAAATCACATTGGCCCAGAATGGGGAGTGAGCTTTGAACAATTCTGCAGCTGCTCCCCCAGTCACCCCTTTTACCTCTTATCACAACCCACTGCTTGGGACAATTTTCAATAGCCTATCCCAAGAGTGGGTCATGAGGAAAAGATGTGGAAAACCCTGCCTTAGCCCCGAGAGTCCCTCCCACAGGCTCCGTGGCCATTGGGTCGGGTCCACCAATCTGGTCTCGTACTTAACCTTTTCCTTGTGGCATGGGGAACAGTCACATATCCTTTTCTCAAAGGAAAACAACTTCCCTATGCAGGCCAATTGCAAAATCCTCAGATCCTAGGGGTGGAGACTCAGATAAAACAAGCGGAGAGGGATTTCCCCCCAAAGCCCTCTCGTGCATCTGACAGAGCATGGTTAGAGTTCCTTTGCCTCACCCCTTCCCCCCACCAAGAGGAAGAGGGGGTGACGCTATGGATGGACCCCGGCCTGAGTTACATGGCAGTACCAGCTGCCCCCTACCCACCCTCCTGTCCCCACTTTCTCCACTTTGCCGATTGATGCCTGCTCCTCCAACTTCAATCACAGGATAGCCCCGCCCACTCCAGCTCAATTCTGGGCCTCTGGGAGCAGGGCAGGGGAGTGGACCTCTTCTTCATCCTCTCGAAAGTAGGCTGGCTTCCCCTGTGAGCTGGGGGCTTGCTGGGCCTTCAGCGGACAAGAGGCCACCATATGGCTGATGCTTTGGCAAAAGTGGCACTTCTTGGGCTGGGGTGGCAGCTTGCATTCCTTGGCATGATGGTCCAGGCCTCCGCAGTTGTAGCACCTAGCACAAAGCCAGACGGTCAAGTTGTGAGAAAAGAGATCAGAAGCCTTCAGTGGAGTAAGGGCGCCCAAGTTGGTCTAGGTCCTATTGCTCTATTTACTTCCCTGCATGGAGACAAAGCTCCTTATTTTTATAAAAGGAAAAACAGAAAGAGGTGATCTAAGTTCTTTCAAATCTGTTGTCTAGACGATCTCCCCAGTTTCATGCAACTTGAAGAAACGGGGATACCAAGAAAAGAATCATGGGCTCCCCCCGCCACCCGCACTGCAGGCCACACTAGATTCTACCATGACCTTAAAAAATCTGTACCTGCCATTCGTTAAAAGTATAGACGAAATTAAAGGAGTCAGACTGTAATTAATGGCCACTGAGTATGGAGCTAAGGTCCCAGAAGCCTGGAGACCTGGAGGTCCCAGAAGCCTGGAGACCTGGTACAGGCACCATCTCGACCCTGCTACTTTACTTTTTCATGCCCATTCTCTCCTTTAGTTCGTAAATACTGCTTGTGCCAAGAAGGAGCCAGTCACTAAGTGCTCTCCCCGGGCATCACCAAAGGTACCTCGAGCATCCACATGTTGCCAGTGACCACAGGCTTCATTTTTTTATCTTTGGCAACCTGGCGCAAATAATGGCCAGGTGGGAAGAGCGCCCCATCTCTGCCAACCCATATAAGCCAGTTTCCTACCTGTCGCCCTTTGATCTGCGCTTCTGCAGGTTCTTTCCTTTGGGGCGCCTCTCACTCCCAATGCAGAACACACCACCAGGCCCAGTGACTCGGATGGACTCCAGGCCTTTGGCAGACTTCTTAAAGGTGAATTCCACTGCCTCCCCCTCCTTCAGGCTCCGGAAGCCCTCCATGTGCAGCTTGCTCTGGGGGAGGGAAACACGGTTGATTTTTAAGCACCAGAAAGATAATGTTTTCACTGTTATCAGTGAAGAAACCGGTACTCAAAAGATCACTGCAACTATAAGCAAGAGACCAGCCTGACATTAACAAGAACAGCTATATGAACAGATGCTGGAACATCTTTTTTCTTAAAACACACCACTTACAGGCCCTCCCTGGTGGCGCAGAATCTAAAGCCACTTCTGCTTGAGTTCGATTCCCACCTGCCCTGGAAGTGACCACATAGTGCGGCAGACCTCTCCTGGCCCAGCCAATGCTCCCCGCTCTGTCTCTGGTGAAGCCTCTCACCGCCCCTGAGCCTCTGGCCACAGTGTACCCCAGTTCTGTATGCACAAATAAATCTTAAAAAAAAAAAAAAAAACTGATGTAAAAATAAACTATTATAATAGTATAAAAACACCCCACACATACCACTTACAAGAATTCAAGAAAAATTGCTATATATGAAACAGACCTGTCTACTTCCAAATGCCAAGATCAGGAAAAAACAAACTGAAGAAACCAAAGCAGTGCCAAATCTGGGCCTGTCTGCTGGTGCCGGGGTTGAGTCTCCACAGCCACAGCAGCACAAGTTCGAGCCCTGGCCAGGGAAGTGACCCAGATGGCACAGCAGACTTCTTCTGTATCACCCGCTGCGCCCTCAGCATGGAATTTTAGTGGATCCACCTGTTGTGCTCCCCACTGTCTCTGGTGAATCCTCTCACCCCCTGCACCTCTGGCCTGTACCCCAGTTCCTTTGTGCATATATAAAACAATGCCTGATCCTAGTTTGGACAGTGCACCAGGAAAAATACATCTATTGACACAATTTGCATATGGAAGGTAGATAAGCCTATCAACTATTCAATTTCCAGATTCTGATCACTGTGGATTATATAAGAAAATGGCCTGTTTTAGAAAATATACAGTAACATATTTAGGGATAGGAATGCCTGTAACTTATGGAGAAAAATGGAGTACAATGTTAACAGATGAAACTCTGTTTTAGTATTATTCTTGCAACCTTCTTCCCAATATGGAATTACATTAAAGTGATGTTACTGCTCTTTCCACACCACCATACTGGTGCCGTGAACCCCAAGAGCATCAAGGTGAAGATGGCAAACAAAGGCCAGGCTCTTGTTAGGTCTTGCTCCAAAGCCATCAACTGGTTTCTGACTGTGATGATGAAGCATGTTTACACTAGAGAATCTGCAGTCATCGATGACAAGCAAGCTGGGGACATTGTTGTGACGCTCACAGGAGGGTTTAAACAAGTGTGGAGTCATCAGCCCCAGATTTGATGTGTAATACAAAGATGTAGAAATGTCAGGCTAGCCTGCTTCTGTTGCCTCCGTTTGGTTCATTTTACTGAACACCAGTTACCATTACGGACCATGAAGAAAGAAGATGAAAACACAAACAAGGGAATATCCTGGGTGTCTTTTTCTCAGGGTGTTAATACACACGTGCAAATAAAACGCCTCTGGACAATAACAAAATAAAAAGATTTTACTGAAAATTGAAGGAAAAAGACAATGTGATATAAACTGACAGATCAGTGGATTAAAGACAGATTAGTGGATTCAGAAATCTATGTATATGGAGAAATCAACAATGCAATATTGTCGAGAAAATCAGTTTGGAACTAAAACCAGAATACACTTTTTATGTAGTATAGATGGGTAATACATTCCACAGGAATTCACTAGGTTAAGAAAATAAAATATAAGACAATTCAACTGATAAAACTACAAAAGGCCACTACTATCAAAAAGAAATCAGAACAGAATTTAAGTAGGTAATTTGCAAAAGACTTTGCACAATACCTCTGTCCAATGTGTTGTTGATAAAAAATCGTAGCCACTGAGAAGAATGTAAAGTTATGTTTGCTGCTTCCTTCTGACCCTAAGTAATGTCTAGTATACTTTACCATGAATTCGTGGAGGCAGATTTTTATTATCTGACTTAGAAAAAATAACCAGGAGCTTTCCTGGGGCACAAGGGTTAAGCCTCAGCCCTGTCAAGCTATCAGCAGCCATTACAGATGAGTTCAATCCCCAGCCAGGCACAGCAGACCGCTCCTGTCTCACCCGCTGCCCACGCCGGCAGTGCACTTCAGTCAATCTGCCTGTTTTGCTCCTCTTTCTGTCTCTGGTGAATCCTCTCACCGCCACCCCCCACACTTCTGGCCTGTACCCTAGTTGTTGTATGCAGAAAAATATATATATTTTTTAAAGACAATCACATAATCCTGTTAAAGGAAAAAGGCTTAGAAAATGTACAAACAAGTGATTACAACTCCATGAGTTCCTACACCAATATTTGAAAATACTGTCACTTGCAAATAAGTGGCAACCATCGACAAAAAGGGAGGGAGAAGCCCTTAACACAGCAAGTGGTGAAACTGGGGTCAGAAGAACCCTAGATTCCTAACTTGAAGCCCACAGCCCATGCCACGTGTCCCACCCCTGCGTGGACAGGTCAGCAGAGGCACGCCTCTCCCAGGCTCTAGCCAGCTAGACTCCTCTAGGGCCTATTAAGACACCCACAGAGCACGTGGTATAGTACTTAGGAACTTTAGCTCAGAGGAGGAAAAGGGACACCCGCACACTTCACCCTGGCTGGAGAGAACACAAGTAAACAGTATTTTAAGCAGGGGAAGAGGGAGTGAATATTGCAAACCGGGACATGAGTGATCCCCAATTCCTCAATCCTTTAGATTTTATTCATTTAGTGGGTACTGGTTAAGAACTCAGGCCCAGGTGCCAGATGCATCTGGGGGTGACAATTTCTGGCTACAGGGGCTTGGTTCATGATTCACCAGTGGGCCTGAAATCCTTCTTTCTCGGAAGAGGAACTCCAGTGTCCAACCAAGACCATGTGGCCACGGGATGTCAAGAGTATGTGTGCTCAGCTCTAGTTCTCCACAGAAACATTCCAAAGCAGTAGATCCTCTTGTTATTTTCTATTCCCACAGAAAGCCAAGGAGGTAATGGCTCAAGCCATTCCAATGTGGGGGGGGGGGGAGAGAGATGGCTTTAAAGCAGGAAACAGAACCCTGGAGGAGAAAGGTGAAAAGACCCATCCTTCCTGCTGCACAGCTATGACCTGGATGTGACGTCAGAGGGGTCTCCGCGAGCTGGGACAGGAGATGGCAGAATCCGGTGTCAGGACATCTTGGAGGAGTCGCAGACCGCTCCTGTCCGCCTGCTGGCTACTGGACTCCAGCTGGGGTGCTGCTGCTGGTTTGGGGTCACCACAGACAAGGGCTTGGAATCCGCGGCAACAGTCCCAGGGGCATGCCCCCCTTTCTGCTAGCTGGCCAAACAGGGCGAAACCAGACTGTAGGTGTGTTGGGAAACTGCATGCATGACACATAGCGAACCCCTACCCTGCCTGCCACATACACAAATCCTCAGAACGGCGTGATCTACCTCCTCTTCTGGATCAGGAGAGACTAACCAACAGACAACGGTCAAGAAACTGGAGGTAATCACTAACTAGTTGGGGACACTCAGGAAAATTGCTCGAGTCCACACAAGCCTCCACGCAGAGGCTGGGGTGAGAACGAGGATAATACCAGCCCGGACAGCGTGAAGGGACTAACCCTCTCAGGTCCTCCACTCCATCACTGAAGGATTTAAGGTCTGTGAAGGCTCTCAAAGAGTTAACCCCCCTTCCCTGCAAGTCACCTCACCACTGGTCAAGAGTTAGACTGGTGGTCTCCAGGGTGGCTCCCTGCCCCCCAAACCCGCCCTTTCCAGCACATAGTTTGAATTCCTCTCTTATCAGATAGGTAATCAGCTTGCAGCCCGAGTCAGCCTCACAGGCCAGCATCAGAAAGGAGCCTGAAATTCTTGCCACCACCACCACCCTACCCCCAACCACACACAAAGCAGAGCCCCGCCCCTCTCCCCATCTCCTCCAAAAAAGAAAGAGCCTGGGGGGAGGGGCAAGGCTTGAACTCCCCCAATAGAGCCCAGCCCCAGGAAACAAAGAGTTGACACTGGTTGGTTCTGGTGGTCAGATTCCTGGAGTTCCAGGGCTGCAGAATACGCCCCCACCCCACCCCCCAACCATTCACCACATTCATCCGTTCCTTCCTTCCTCTTCCCTTTGGGGTTATGGTCATGGTGAGAGAAATGGATACAGAGACACCTTTCTTCCCTGCCAAAGTCACCGCCAGCAGCCATCTTCCCTTCTCTGCAACCTGCTGTCCTGTCCTTCCACATAGGCCTGCCGCCAAACCCCTGAAGCAGGAAACTGCATTAGGGTTATTTATTCAGGTGAATTATTTTAGGGCCCTCCCTGGGGGTGCAACGCATTAGGATGCAGCACTGCATGTGAGCCACAGTCGCTTCATTGAGAGTTCGATCCCTGCCTTCCCCCCAGGTGACCATATGGTCTGGCAGACCTCTCCTGACCCTCCCGCTGCTCCTCTCAGCAGTCTATTTCCTCAATCTACCTGTTCTGCTCCCCACTCTGTCTCAGGTGAATGCTCTCACTGCCCCTTCTCCTCTGGCTTGTACCCCAGTTCTGTATGAATAAATAAATAAATCTTTTTTTTTTAAATAAATTATTTTAAAGTCCTATCCCAACTTATTCAAAGGAGGAGGGCAGGGGTCCCCATCTCATAGGAGAAAATGGCATATAAGTAGACAAACAGTTGCAGAAGACATTTGGGAGCCGGCAATGGCAGGAAGGAATGGGACCAGTTAAAGTACTTAAGTCTTCTGCTCCCTGAATACCTGACCACGTTCCTAGTCCACCCTTCTCCGGCAACCCATCTACTTCCACTATGAAGTTGGGACAAACTTTGCTTCTTTAATCATCAGTAATAGCAGCACATCAGATTTATAGAAACTGAGCCCCTTTCTAGCTCTAAGGTTACCCACTTTTTACTACATCACACCTTTAGTACAAAAGAGTTAGAATTTCAGGATACTGTTTTGGTCACAGGATTGTCCATAAAACATCCATGTTTCAGCTTTTCCACAACACCCATTCATTATCGTTCGGTAGTACCCAATGCATGCCTACACCCCCCAAGTTCTAGGTGCCTCGAAGTGCTAAGTTCTCTGCCATCCCAAATCACTAATAGTTAAATTAGGCTAAGCTGTGATCTAAGTACTGTACATTTTAAAGTCCCTAAATCACACCAAGCACATGAGCCTGTAGACCTCATTATGCTCCCATGTCACAGCCGAGGTCATGGACTGAAGGACTAAGCCCCTTGCCAGTCACAAGAGGGGCAATGCTGTACTGACTTGACTGCAGCTAACCAAACTTTATGTGCCAGCTCGAGTCTATAATCAACACGTGCAACATAAGGCATGTTGCATAGACTTAGAAAATATTTTCTAGTAGCAACATTAAAAAAGATGACAAGTTTCATGACTCAGTCCCAAGGCAACCTGAACTTTATTCCTAAAGGTAAGGTTTAGTAGGGGTTAGAGAAGGAACTGTTTTTCCTAAAACCATGCTATCTGATGATGTGCTTCAGGGAGGGTGGGGAAGATGTGCAGAACCAAAGGCTACATACAGCACACACCAATCCTGCATCACTCAGCTGATACCGTTGCCTCTTGCCCGGAGCTGACCACCAGGTGGCGCTGCTCACCAGCCTGTGGACAAAGGTGGCCCCAGGAAGCCAGGAAGGATGTTTGCTGCCTGGTCCTGAGCTGTGAACAGAAGTACTGTCAGATTCGCCCCCAGCTCCTTTAGGGGTGGGCATTTTAATTTGAGTCCTCAGAAAAAAGGAATTTCAAAAGCCATTTATTTACATCCCTTGGGCTTAGGTTTCCAGCTTGAATTAAATAACTAAACCCAGATAATTTCTAACCCCTGACCTCCCATAAAGACTTAATATAGATAGGCCTGTAGGAAGGAGACAGAGGTTGATTTGCCTAGGGTAGTTTTCCCAGAAACTTGGAATTCCAGTAGAGTGGAGAGAGGGATAATTTGACTAGGAATGTTCTAGCAACAACCTTGCCCTGGGTAAGGTCACTGAAAACCATCTGCAGAGCAGGCAACAGAGTCATCAGTTAGTTACAAGGTCGAAGAAGTTCCTCATACAAGTTTTGCTCAGGAGAGTAGCACAGACTATTTTGCAACAGTCTAGAAGGCACATCTCACTGAGAAGACCTGAAGAAGATCCCACAATGTTCAAACAAACTCATGTGTTATTACCCAGGAACTCAAAAGCAGTTCACTTACTTTTTCAATGTTTTTTCTTATTAAGGTGGAATGAAAGAACTACTGAACTACCAGGCATAGATCCCAGTCCATGAATACAAACGAGGACCCTATCTGTGGCTCAACAGCGGGGCCACACATCTTCACTAGGACTTTGTACTAATAAGGGCAGGTCCTATTCCAGGTACCAGGTCCAGAAACAGTTAACATCCCCTCTCTATCTTGGTCTTTCTCTGAAGGAAGGTATGACAAAACCCCAAACGCTAAGTGGACCTGATGCCTCAGGAGTTGCTTCACCGTTGTTCCTTCATCTATCAAGTTCCCTGAACTAGAAAAACTAACCAGACTAGCCCCTGTCCTCCAAGTTTAGAGGGGATAAGACAAAAGACAAGCACAATCCTAACTAGACAGGAGGGGAATAATGAGAGGACACACGGAGCGGGGGGGGGCTTATCTAGACCCTGCCTGGGTTGTTCCCACCACTCCCAACCTGATTTTTGGGTTTTTTTAAATAAAGATTTATTTATTTCTGCATACAGAGCTGGGGTACAGGCCAGCGGTGCAGGGGCAGTGAGAGTCTTCACAAGAGACAGAGTGGGGAGCAGAACAGGCAGAATCACTGAAATACACTGGGGAAGGGAGTAGCAGGCCAGACAGGGGTTACTTATCTCCCAGCTGGGGATTAAACTCTGCTGCAGTGGCTGTGGGAGGCTTCATAGTGCTGTGACTTAACCCCTTTGCACCACAGGGAGGGCCTTTTTTTTTTTTTTTTTTTTAAGAAACCAGGTGCTCCTGGTGGTGCAAGGGGTTAAGTCGTAGTACTATGAAGCTATCCACAGCCACTGAGGCCAAGGAACTGACCCACATGACAAAACTGACCTTCCCTGTTCTGCCCACTGCTCTCCTTAAGAGTATATTTCAGTCAACCTGCCAGTTCTGCTCCCCAGTATCTCCGGTGAATCTTTTCACATCCCTACAAAAATAAATAAATCTTAAAAAAAAAAAAAAATCCGTATGGATTCAGCAATTTCCTCAGTATTGTTTTCCCCTTGTAGCGAAAACTCAGTTCTGTGGTCAAATGTGGGCTCTTATGCCTCAAATTCTTTTAATACAGGAATTTAAACAGATTTGAATTCTGAGTAGAGGAGAGGGGGAATTGAGGGGAACTTTTTCTCATTTTGAAGTTGCTACCTTCGTGTGGAGTTGAGCCACAAGAAGTCTAAATCAAGCCAAAACTGTTCAAGTGGTCATCAAAATTTCTGAAACTGGTGAATCTCTGGAAAACAGGAGACAAGAGAATGTTTTCTTGTTCCATCTTTCCCTGGCAGAACTCTTTCTGAAAGAGGTGATACTGGGGTACCCTGGGGACATTTTTGATGGTCACAACTGAGAAATGCCAGAATGAGTGGCAGACCTGATCGAAGTCTCAGTCATGAGGAGACCAAGAACCCTGATTTAAGGGCTGACCATTTGCCATATTCAGTGTCATCTTCAAATTCCCCCAAACCCAGCAACAGGTAGAGTTCTAGAACCAAAGATCTGTGACTTTTATTGAAATCTCTTTGGTTTATGGGTTATTGGTTTTTTAGGGTCAAAAACTGCCCCCCACTTCCAGGGTGGGGACAGACAGTATTTAGAGGGAGGATGGACAATATATTTGGGTACCAAATGGGCTCAGACTTAAGAGGCAAATAAAGACGTTGAATTGTTCCCCAAACTTTTCCTTGGAGAAAAGCTCCTTGATTCCCTCCTCAGGCAAATGTCTCAGACTCACCACCCACACCAGAGTGCCCCCAAAAAGGGTAGTAAGTTTCTTGGTAACTTCTCACTCTCTCCACTTCAACACTGACCTTCCCCATGGCAACTTTTAGGGATCATCCTGACCTACTAAATTCCTGTACATTAGATCTCCAGGGTTATTTCAGATTTTTCCAAGTTTAGGAACTGGAATCACAAGTCTGGGTTACCAACTACTAAGATAGGATTTGAGACCAACCCCAGTCCCACAGCTACCAGGTTAAGGCTCAGGAAATTTCCACCAGTCATTGTCCTCTGTGACTTGTTGGGAGGCGGAGGCTGTTAGGGAGACAAATTCTTAATTCGTTATCCCAGCTCAATTCCCTCCTGATAACTTATTCAACTGTGGAATGTCCCTGGACATTCCAGGACCCTGAAGATTACTTCCCAGCTAATCCATCTGAAGCAGCACCATCTGCGCCCTCCTTCCCAAACCTTAAGGTCCCGGTTTTCTCCCTTCCACCCAACAGTTAGTTGTGACTGCCGCAGCACAGAGCTGTTTGCTCCAGGAAACCTTTTGAGACCTGGATATCATCAAGAACCCCCAGAAGGTGAGGGGCCACATTCCCTTAACCCTCTCCTTATTTAGAAACCTTTGGAAGGGAGACAAGAAAATGTTGGGTCTGACTCTCACTCTAAGCCTCCCAAAGTTAGGGAAGCTGTCCAGTCGGTCTCCAGACCTGAAAGATTTTAATCTCTTTGTGATCAGATAAATGGGAGAGTGGGGGAGCTGGCCGCCCCGCTGAGGAGGGCCATTCAAAGCTGGTTCCTGTAATAAAGTGATTTAATAGATCTAAAGAGGCCAATTCCCTTCTTTCTCCCACAATTACTTCCTGTGGGTTATCATTCACATATGTAAATGAGACAGGGAGGGGCAAAGCCACCAGTCAGAACTAGAGGTCTGGTGGGGGGAACAAGGGGTGGGGGAGGAAAGGGCACAGCTAAGCACTCCGCCGCAGACCCTCCTGCCTGATGTTCCAGTGGCCCAGTGATCCTCAAATTAACTGGCTGGTCCCATCTCCAGGGATCCTGGGGATCCTCCCTCAACCTCCTTACTGAGGGGTAGAGCTGAGATTTCCCTGCTGCCTCGGACCCAGTCTACCCAGCATCTCCCCCTTCGACCCCTCCCCCTACAGAATACCATCCCTCAGGCTCCAACCCTTAATCCCCACATCCTCCTTCCCCCTCCCCCACTGCTCCTAAAGCCAACCTCCCCGAAGTAACCCCTCCCTGCCCGGCTTGGTGTCAACCTACTGGGCCAGGGATTAGGAATTTTTTCATCCCAGGTCCCGGCTCAAATCGCAAAGGTGGGGCGGGAGAAGGGAAGCACCTTCGTTTACTCGGTAGTTAGGGAGGCAGGAGTCCCGGGGCCATCCAGTAATGTTTCTAAAATAATTAGGATGGAGTGAGGAAGGAGGCCAGGGAGGAGGGAATCCTGGAGTCTCTGGCTCCTTGTTTGAGGTCGGGAATGTGAGGACAGCAATCAATGGCTGTCTGGGGGCCATAAATGCCAGCTGAGGAGAATGTGTCCAGAGGCTGCTTCCCCACCCCCTGCCCGGAGACACTGAATTTCACCAGCAGCATGCTGCTTTAACTGAGAACTTGGGATTGTGACCTAACTCCCTCCCAGCTGGCCCAGGAATCTGACCTGGGCTTCCAGATTTTCTTTCACTGTGGGAACTGGACAGCAGAAGCCCAGTCGGGAACTGTGTGACTCGAGATGGTCCTCTGGACTTTTCAAGTCTTCCACTGCGCACTCCTCTCCCCCACTCCCAGTCATTCTAAAATCTGCCAAACTCACCCAGAGTTTTGGTTGACTACCTGGGAAAGACTTGGCTGACTTCGCAGCTCTGCCCCACAGGGTCCCAAACAGAACCCTCCCTCTCCAGCTGGGAGCTCCAGTCATTTGGTGCAAAGTAGCTGGGGTCTCAGGGCCTTGCGCGCTGGCCGGGCATGTGCTTGCCTGGCCGGCCTGCTCACCCTCCCCCCACAGGCAAGCACAATACAACCTTAGTTTCTGCCACATGGGGTCACCTCCCTGCCCCCTGCCCCCTTCCCAGGGGAAGGAGGTATCAGACACGTGGTAAGTCAGAGGGGTTCCTGGAAGGGGGTGGGGGTGCTGCTAACAGGCACTGTCCCTCAACTCCCTTCTGAGGGGATTAACAAGGGCTTCGAACTGGGGTGCCACACAAAGATGGGGACGCACAATAAAGTCCTTCAAGCCACTATTCAAGTCCGTCCGCACATCTTTGGATATGCGCGCCAAGATCCCTTTCTCACGGCAAAGTTACCAGAATCGGTCTCACCTGGTGCACAAAGACGTCCACCGGAGGGTCAAGCGCGACCCCGGCGCGGGCGGTCATGGACAGGAAGCCGAACCCCATGCGCACGTTGAACCACTTACAGATGCCGGCACCGTGCAGCAGCTGCGGCTCTTCTGCAGCCCGGGCCGCGTCCTCCGGCGCCTCCTCCGGCGCCTTCGCGCAGCCACCTGGAGATTGGGAGGGCGCTCAGCTGGGGGCGTGGGGGCACGGAACTGGAGGGCCCTCTCAAAACACCCGGCAGGGACACCCTAGGGTCCATCCCGTGGGTGGACAGCCAGGAAACTGCAGCTACTAAATAGCGGGCGAGAAAAGACCTGTCCAGGTCGCCTCCCGCGCTCCCCAAGCTTACACTGAGGCTAGTTGTGCCCCGAAAGTTTTGTTCCTCTTCCCACCACACGTTGCCCGGGGACAGATGACCGGGCAGGCCCCTCCTCTTCTCTCCCCCCACCCCCGCCCCCGTTGCCTCGGCGAGCACACCGCTGGGACACTAGTGTTCTTTGCTCCAGAGCTGGCCCCCTGAAACAGGAGGCCGCAGAGACTAGGGGTCCGTCGGCCAACCTGAGGGACACTTCCCCACCTCCCTTTTATGTGGCTCCTGGGCGCCCCTACAGCCTAAGGTGTCCCGATAAGTCCCGAGCTCGAACCTGCAAACTGCTGGTTTGACACAGAGCCCATGGTAGTCGGCTGAGCCCGCGGCCCCGGGCCCTTGGTCCGGCGGCTGCTGGCCCCAGAGAAGTCCGGAGGCAAAGGGGTGGCTCGGAGAAGAGGCTGCTACATCTTCCCCAGCACAATAGCGGTGGGAGGGCCCACGGCTTTTCAAAGGCTCCCAAATTCTAAAAGACAATGACCCAACCCCCCGCGGGCAGCCCCCTCCCCTCCCCTCCCCTCCCTCTTTTTCCCCTCCCTTTCCCTCCAGTTCCAGCTCCCGCCCTCCCCCAACGCTGCCGTCTCTGACACCTCTGGGGTGTCCCTTCTCAGAACCTTGAGGTTTGACACCCCCACCCCACACACACATCTGGAGATGGGGATCGTTAACCCTAGAATCCTGAATACCCCAGAATTTGGGATCATGCACTTTAAGAACTCAGTGGGGGTCCCCAAAGCCGCGTACAGGTGGGGGACCCGTGGGGGGCTAGTTTTTAAACCATGTGACTGCTCCCACACACACTCACACACCACCCCCACCCCCACCCCCCGCGCAGATAATTATACATTCCAGAGAGTTGGGGGAGGGAGGTGTGAGCCTGGCAGCGCCGGCCAATCAGAGTCACAAACCACCTGTCAAGGGAGAAATGGATGAGCCCTCCCCCTCCCCCAGTCCTTGAGCGCCCCTCCCCCTCTCTTCCCCTACAGGCCTCTGAGCTGACCCGGCTGCTAGGCGCTGACCCGCTCTCACCACCACTCACTCCACCCCCCTGTGCTTAGATAGACCTGGAGTCTTGGAAGCCTGGAATAGGGGGAGACTGGAGATCCGGCAGGGCTGATCTCCAATCCTGACCAGCGGTAGTCAGTCTCTGTCTTACTGAATGTCTCTGCCTCCCTAAGTTTCTGAGTTTTTCTGGAGCGCTCAAAGAGCTTCTGAGTTTGTGTGAAGAACTCTTTTCCCCAAATCTTTATCTCAAATTGACCCCATGTGAAGCTTCCTGAGAAGAACCCAAAGAGACTTAAAGTGCGTTCCTCTCTCCCCTAGCTGCCTTCTCATCCTGCACCTTCCCCTTGCTGCCCCAGTCCTGGGCTGGGAGAGGGACTAGGTGGGTAGTTAGGTGAGGCATTTCCTCTAGTGCTCCAGACACTCTTAAGTTTTTCAGACCCTCTTCGTTTTAGAGTCATCATCCTAAAGTATACTCCCCTCCCCAAAGAAGGGTTGGTGGGGGAAATAGAGAAGGGGGTCCTCCTCATTTTGAAGGTGCCTCCCCTTCTAGCAGATAAAGAGGGTTGGCGGGGGGGATGGCTGGAGTCCTGATCGGAGATGGACAATGGCCCAGGGCTCAGTGCACAGCCCTGGCCCTGCCCCTTCACTTCCGGTGCTCAGTTCAAACTGGACAATGCCAGCTCCGGCCAGTTCCCCTCCCCCACTGCTACAACCCATTTAAAGGGACAGAGCCTTCTTTCGGGGGCATCCGCTTGCTCTGAATTTAATTTTCTCCACCAAGTGTGCAGAATCTCTTGTGTATCTCACCCTAAATGTGTGTGCACGTGTGTATTTGAGAAAGAGGAAGGGAATGAATGGAGGGTAGGAAAGGGGGAGGTGGGGATGAAGAGCAAGAGGTTGTGGGGAGATTATTTTTCTCTTTCCTACATAAAGTGCGCTCCAAGAGACTACAACTTGAAAATAAGGGATAAAATGTGAGTTGATAAAAAGGACAACTGTGGAACTTTGGTATTAAACCTAAAAAAAATACAGATCTTTAATACATATCATAAGCAACGTCCCATTCCCTCCTGAGGACCCTAATTTAGATCTTCCAAGATTTCTCGGAGTACATTAGCCAAAATCATATTTGTTTATATAATCCTCTTCACCTAGGTGTTCATTCTCTCCCTCTTTACTAGAGCCCTTAAAGTATATTCATTTTGTGTATCTCTGTTCTTAAGACTGAGGAGCAGGTGATTAAAATCAGGCTGAAAAGAGAGAGAGAGAGAGAGAGAGAGAGAGAGATTGAAAGAGAGAGAGAGAGAGAGAAGGAAAAGAGCTCCCCGCTCGGGCTTTGCCTTAGTTTGGTCTCCAGTGAAATTTGTTCCCGCGACAGGCGCTACCAGCTTCTCTGTCCAGGGTCCTGAGAAATCATCGGGCTCTGTCCACGGTGCTGAACAAAACAGCGCTCACCTGGCTCCCGGTTACCAGCTTGAAAATTCTTTCTTGAGTACCCACTTACAAGTTGTCCCCAGGAAACTTGATTCTTCTCAGCCTCCCAGTATCCCTGACACACTTGAAAAAACTTTCTTGAAAGGGAAAAAGAGGGCATTTCCAGCTGTACATGATTCTGCGTGAGAGCAGTGCATATATGGGGATATAAAGATAATATTTTTGAATTTAAGTAAGAACCAGAGTATGAGAGAGATTATTACATGTATTCATATTATTTCCTTAATAATTAACACTTTCATAGGATCACACACTTTGGAGTCAACATACCCATGATTGAAATCAACCATTTACAACTCTGTGACATGGGATAAAAATTTTGACTTCTCGGGTCTCTTTAGTGGCACAACAGGTTAATTCACAGCACTAAGAAGCTATCTGCAGCTACTGCAGCACAAGTTTGATCCCTGGCCAGGGAGGTGACCCACACAGCACAGCAGACTTCTGTCTCACCCGCTGCTCCCCTCAGCAGTGCATTTCAGTGTATTTGCCTGTTCTTCTCCCCATTCTGTCTCTGGTGAATCCTCTCAAACCAACCCCCACCCCACACCTCTGTCCTGCACCCCTGCTTTTTTATGTATAAATAAAGAAATCTTTTTTAAAAATTTGACTTCTCTATGCCTTGGGGGTTTCCTCCTCTTAATAACACTAATTTTCACTATTATTATAGCTAGTACACACATGTGTGTCTCTATGATTGACTTCTGTCTCAGTTTTCTGTTAAAGTGAGATCAGGCAGGTAAAACTTTTTAAATATTGCCTGATATATAGTTAATTCTTAATAACACTAATTTTCACTATTATTATAGCTAGTACACACATGTGTGTCTCTATGATCTAGAATCTGCTGGATTATTTGCTTCCTAGGGACTGGAGCCATTCATATATTTTTTCTTTCTGTAGCTCTTTCTCAATGCCTGATCCACGGAGGACACCCAAGAAGAGTTTCCTCCCTTTAATTGAAATAACGAATGTTAATTACAATAACCATAATATTTACTCTTCTAAAATGTATTTTTAAGTCTAAACAATGCAAATCTAGGAAAGGTTCAGGACCTCATGAAATTGTATATATCAAAGCATGTGGTTATTTAGAGAGGGACACATGCCTCTCAGCATAACTGGTTCCTCATTGTGTTGTTTCCATGTGGGCGGTGGGGACTCCTAACTTTCTTCTGCTTTTGACTCCCCAACTTAGTGAAAAGTTATTAGTTACTTACTATGATTCAGTTACTGTGCTAGCTCATAAATTTGGTGGCAGGATCAGATAGATTAATATGTACTAAGTAGCATAATGACAAAAAAATTTCCACCAAAAAATAAAGAAGAAATATTACCTGCCTTCCAAGAAATTAGTCTAGTTATGGAAACAAAATCTGACAGAGCTACTGCAAGTTTCTTGAAATTGACTTTGTCTCAGTTTCTGAGAGGAATAGCCAGGGAAAACTAAAAGGGAGGGGGTCTTTTTAGACAAAACAGGAGTGCCTAGTATTAGCACAAAGAATATCATCCCTTTTAAGATACTTTTTTTAAAAATACTTTATATTAGGGCCTCCCTAGTGGCACAGGGATTAAAAACACTGAGCTATCAAGCTATAGCCAGCCACCACAGCATGAGTTCAATCCCTGGCAAGGGAGCTAGTGCACAAGACACAGCAGACCTCCCCTGCTCCCCTCTACAATGTGTTTCAGTCGATCTGCTTCTTCTGCTCCCCACTTTGTCTCTGGTAAATCCTCTCATCCCCATACCTCTGGCCTATACCCCAATTCTTCTATTCATACATAATTAAAAATAAATCTTAAATAATAGTAAAAGCTGAAAGAAGTTAGTAACATTTATTCAACATTTAACAAATATTTATTGAGTACTCCCTCTATGTCAGGCATTATCTGCTACAGTGTTGTGAACACATCAATTATCATATAGAAAAAGTCCTGTCTCTGTGGAACTTATCCTAACTATAACAATTATAACAGCCATTATTTATCAAGAACACAGACAATTTTCTAATCCTATTCAAATATCTCAATATCTAATAATAAGTATTCTTACCTTTCAGAAGAGGAAATTGAAGTTTAATAAATCAGTATAACTTGCCTCTCAGCAGTATATTTTAGTCAATCTGCCTGTTCTGTTCCCCACTCTGTCTCTGGTAAATCCTCTCACCACTCCCCTGCACCTCTGGCCTGTACCTCAGTTTTTATATGCATAAATAAATAAATCTTAAAAAAAAAAACCAAGTAAGTAAAAGGTACAGTATATATAGAGTTTAGGCTGTTAATTTGCTCTGTGATTTCAAGGAAGTTACCCAGTTTACTTTTTAAGGGTACAATTAGGGAGTTTGATTATTTGCTAGACAAATGTTTCTTCTACTTCTGACATTCTAAAGTGGTATGATTTTCGTGTGTGTATATGTGTGTGTGTGTGTGAGGGAGGGAGAGAGAGAGGGATGGAGAAAGAGACAGAGCAGAGTTCTCACTCCTAATTACACTGAGAAACAATCTATTTTCACCCCATGCTGTCATCTTCATCCCACTCCAGGGACTAGGGTTTCCTACATCAAGCAGGATTTCGCACCTCTCACCTCTAAGGCCTGTTGAATTGGCAGGAGGAGGATGAACCAAGGGAGTCCCCTTCTTTCTTTCAGCCCTGCTCCCCATGTGGGCCTTGCTTCACAGAGCAAGACACCAGGCACTTGCTTTCACCAATAATGGCTTCATTACATTGAAAGGAGACCAGAGTGACCTCAGTGAAATAGACTTCCTGACCCCAGCTGACCTCTGACCCTCACCCTGACAGCCTCTAAATCTTTTCCTTCTGACACATCCCCCACAAGGTACAGGAAGAGGAGGAAATGATGAGCCTGTTATAGCCCACGTCTGAGGACTGTAACTCACAAGGTGTCCTGCAGTGGGACTCAACCTGTCCAACCGTAATTTCCCTCATGCTCCAGATCCTTTCTGCGATCCTCACTGAGTCTCTAGGCTGGCCTTTGGGTCACAGCTCATCCAGCTGTCATTCACCTGGTGTGTCCAATGACTGTCACATACCATGGATGAAGGAGGCAGGGTGTCTAAGCAAATGCTGTCATTTCCCAAACGCTGCTCTAGCTCGGGTCTTTAACCTGCTCTTCCCTGACTCTGCTCACTGGCTACTGAGAGCTGGTTGTGTGCCAGGTATGCAGTGAATGCTCCACACACAACCTCTCTTTCTGTCCTTCTTGTCCCCACATTACTGGTGAGGAAACTGAGACTTGATGGAGTTAAGGACTTTGCTTTGATTCACAAATCACAAAGGGTGATCCAGGTCTAGCTCAATGGCATATTCCTTCCTTTCTTTCTTTCTTTCTTCTTTTCTTTCTTTCTTCTTTTCTTTCTTCCTTTCTTCCTTCCTTTCTTTCTTTCTTTCTTTCTTTCTTTCTTTCTTTCTTTCTTTCTTTCTTTCTTTCTTTCTTTCTTTCTTTCACAGTTAAAGTAATTAATGCATGTGGTTAAAAAAATCAATTGGTATTGAAAGAATTATAATGAAAAACAACAGCCCCCTAGCCATACCACCCCCTGGCCTCCCAAGAGGCAACCATTCTTTAGGTCATTTCTCCTGGAGGATATTTCCATATCTCTGAATAATACGAATGTACCTCTGTTCCTTGATTTATCAATTTTAGATATTATCTATTGATTTCTTGTTACAGTGGATGAGGACTCACCGCTTTTATCTCTTCTCTTCCTTTTTCCTCCCAGTACAGTTAAATCACCATTTTCAAGCAAATTGGTAACCACTGTTTTTTTTTTTTTAAGATGTATTCATTTATGCATACAAGAACTGTACAGAACAGAGGTGAGAGGTGGAGGGAGGGAGGAATGAGAAGATTCACTAGAGACAGATTGGGAGCAGAACAGGCAGACTGACTGAAATACACTGCTGAGGGGAGCAGCAGGCGAGACAGGAGAGGTCCGATGTGCCATGTGGGTCAGCTCCCTGGCTGGGGATCGAACTCGTGCTGCAGTGGCTGCAGACCGCTTTATAGTGCTGTGCTTTAACCCACTGTGCCTCCGGGGAGGGCCCAGTAAGCACGGATTATACTGTCACAGCTATAGCAATGCCCACCACTATAAGCCGAGCACATTTCTTTCTTTCTTTTTTTAAGATTTATTTACTTATGCATATAAAACTGGGGTACAGGCTAGAGGTGCAGGGGCAGTGAGAGGATTCACCAGAGACAGAGTGGGGAGCAAAACAGGCAGATCTATGAAGTACACTGCTGAGGGAACAGCGGGGAGAGACAGGAGAGGTCTGCTGTGCCCTGTGGGTCACCTCAGGGACTCAGGGGCTGGGGATCATACTTGCACTGCAGTGGCTGCATCTTGCTTGCAGTGCTGCATTCTAAGCTGTTGTGCCACCAGGGAGCACCCCCAAGGAGGAAATTTATCACATTGCTTTTTATTTCCCCTAGACTCTGGATGCCTTTCCTTAGATGCCTTTCTTTGCCCTCCACTATTTGCCACTGGAATATCCTCAGTTATTTCAAAGGCTCCATTGTATTTTCGTTCTCATTACCTTACCCAGAACCTCTATCTTACAAGCCTCCGTCCTGGTTGCTTGAAGTCTTGCTTCACAGCTGTCATTCCCGGGCTTCTGCTCACTCCAACAGTCAGCGTGTTTTCTGGATCTCAAGCCATTTTCCCAGGCTTGCCTCTAAGCACATCCTCAAGTAACCAACCTATATTTTGCACACACGAACTGGGGTGTAGGCCAGAGGTACAGGGAGTAAGAGGATTCACCAGAGATAAAGTGGAGAGCACAACAGACAGATCTACTGAAACACACTGCTGAGGGGAGCAGTGGGTGAGAGAGGTCTGCTGCCCCATGTGGGTCAGCTTCCTGGCTGGGGCTGGAACTCAGGCCATAGAGGTGATAGCACTGACACATCACCCCTAGGCCAGCAGGGAGGTCCCCTGAGGACGTTGGTTTTTACTCTTACTTTTTCTCAAAGCCATCATTTTTACAACTCTGCTATGCTGATTCCTATACGGTGAAGAAAGATACTGGGTTTGCTTTGAGATACTAATATTAGAGATGCCTATTCATAATTCTGAGGTTGTGAACTCATAGTAATCAATGAAATAAAAACCTGAGCTGTCGCCATGTGCCAGCCCCTGTGCTGAGTCCTCATAAAATACCTCATTTAATCCTCATAATAAGCTAGTGAGGATTATTGTCCCCATTTTACTGATGAAGGTGAAAGTTTGGTGGAAATCACAGAGTAGGTGATAAGAGTCAGGATTCAAATTTTTGTAGGCTGACTCTGGAATCAGCACTCAGATTCATCAGTCCATACCTCCAGGGGCGTCCCTGGTGGCGCAGGCATTGAAGTCTCATTAAAGCTGACCCATTTGGCACAGCAGAACTCTCATGTTCTGCCTGCAGCTTCCCTCAGCAGTGTAGTTCAGTAGATACACCTGTTCTAATCCCCCCTGGTGAATGGGGTGAATCCTCTTACCCTCCATACTTCAGGCCTATGTATGCATACATAAGTAAAATTAAGTACTGATGGCGCATGGGTGATTTGGTAATGGGAAGCCCTCGGGGATTACAACTGAGATGAAAAAAATGCACAAAATGATGTAAAAATAAGCTATTATATAAAGTTAAAAAAATAAAGAAAAAAAAAAGACAGAAGTTCTTCTCTTCTAAGAGGAGTAAGGTGTCTCCCCCCACTCCATTTTGAAAGCCCTAAAACCAAAACAACTGGTTTAAGTTTCCAAAGCTGGAAATCCAGACCTCCCACTGCTTCCCTTTCAGTCAGGGGATGGGGACTCAAATTCAGGATTAGCTCCTGAAACTTGGCTTCCCTTTCTGTTTACTGGGAAGAAAACAAGTGGACAGAAGATATGTATAACTAGAGAAAGGCAGCATAGTATTTGGGGTATCTAAGGGGCATGTAAATGTACTGTGCAAGGCCCTCCTTCGTGGCACAACGGGTTAGAGTCTAGCACTATGAAGCTATCCACAGCCACTGCAGCAGGAGTTTGAGCTGCCAGGGAGCTGACCCACACGGCACAGCAGACTTCTACTGACCCGCCCCCTGCTCCCCTCAGCAATGTAGTTCCTCAATCTGCCTGTTCTGTTCCCCACTCTGTCGTTGGTGAATCCTCTCACCCCCCCCCCACACCTCTGGCCTGTACCCCAGTTCTGTATGCATACATAAATAAATAAAACTAAATCTTTAAAAGAAAAAAATGGGAAAGTAGATCTCTGATGGCTAAGGTCTCTTCCTGCTGGCTGCATTTGTGGTGTTTACAGAGTGAGAGTAAGACAAAAAGTATCCAAATGTGCTGGACCCCCTCAGAGTACAGAGGATAAGAGCGTCTGTTACCTGCTGCTGTGTGTAAGCCTTTCCAGCCACCCTGAGGGTGGAGGTATTTTCTGCATTTAATGTCAGCAAAAACAGAAACTCTGATTGAATGACTTGCTTCAATTCTCAGAGCAAGTAACAACAATAAAACAACAAAAGCTAAAATGTGTGTATTTATAATGTGTGTAACTTTGGGCCAAGACCTCACATTGTAACAGGGTGGTCCCTAGGAAAAAGGGAAGTTCCAGGTTCCCAGGGGGCAGGGAAGTTCCAGGTTCCCTGCCCCCTGGGAACCTGGAACTTCCCTTTTTCCTAGGGACCACCCTGTTACAACATTAGCAAACTCATGATGTGGGAATTATTGTCACTGTTTTCAAGATGAGCAAACAGGAAGGGTCTGGTGTGGAATTTCTGTGCCTCTTAGTTGTATCATTAGGGTGCACCAGACTCCACATAAGCCACACAGACTGAAAACCTCCAGAGGACAGGGACGCCCTCTCCCTCTCCTCACCCTGGGCCACCATGGCCCTGACCATGTGTAAATGGGTCAGCAGAAGCACAGATGCATGGAAGGGTCCCTGCTGTGTCCCCACCTCTCCAGATGGAAGCAGCGCTCTGAGGTTCTAGGAAGCCCCACTGTCCTGTTAAAGAAGGTGGTGGGAGGTGGAGTGAAGAGAATGGAAAGCCAGGATCCTTGATTCCCAGAGCCAAAACAGACCTGAGATAAGTCGATTCCCTTCCCTTCGAGATGCTAAACTTGACATGAACCCTTTCAAGTCCCAGCTTGCAATCTTCCAGCAACAGGGAGCTTGATGTTCCTAGAAGCCTTGCCCACCCGGATAGTTGAGATGGTTAGAAATTTCTTCCATGGAATTGAAGCTGATCTCTATTCTTTACCCACTGGGATCTTTAAAACAATTCCCTGCTCCCTTTGTAATTCCTGTAGAGTGAGCTTTTTGTTCCAACACCGGCACACCTTTCCCGTTGTGTGACCTTGGAAGTGTTTTAGAGGCTCAGGTTTTCGATTTCTGTTGACTTCCCTCTGTTCCTGTGCAAGTCCTTACAGCCAGATTCAGCCAGTTAGCGGCTAGGTGTCTTCCCCTCCTCTAGCCATTGCTCTGTACCATGCTTCCCCAGCCTCAGTGCTTCCTTGCATTTTGTCACAGACCTTGGAAGACAGGCAGGTAAGGAAAACAGGTACGTGTTTATTTCAGCTCTATAGGCGAGACAGGCCTCTGCCTCCAAGTTGACTTGCCTCAAACCTGGACTTCTGGCCGCTGTCAGCGCCTGCCTTCCAGGCCCTCCATACCCCTGCTCTCTTTCTGCCTGATGTTTCCCCAGGCCTATCCCTCTGTCTGAAGTGCCATTTCTCTTACTTCTCTTTGCTGATTACTAGTCATCGTTAGCATTGAACACAGATGCGTCACTCACTCTTGGACCCAACACCCTGTTCTTGTAGGCCCTGCATTTCTACAACAGGGTATCTGTCCACATTATATTTGCCTTTCTCCATCAGCTACTAGGATGTAAAGCCCCATGAGGCCAGGGGCTCTGCCTGGCAGAGACAATGAACAGTGTGTTCTTCACGTGCCTAGCACACAGCCTGGAGCTTGGAATAAAATAATTGCTTCTGGCCCTCCCTGGTGGTGCAGCGGGTTAACACACAGCACTGAGAAGCTTAAGCCACTCCCGCGTGAGTTCGATTCCTGCCTGCCCCGGAGGTGACCACATGGCGTGGCAGACCTCTCCTGACCCGCCCGCTGCTCCCCTCAGCAGTGTACTTCATCAATCAACCTGTTCTGATCCCTACTCTATCTCTGTTGAAGCCTCTCACCGCCCCTGAGCCTCTGGACTGTACCCCAGTTCTGTATGCACAAATAAATCTTTAAAAAAATAAAATAAAAAATAATTGCTTCTTAAATTGTTGAATAAATAAACAAAAGGTAAAACCAGCTCAAGATTCTATTAATGACAGCAAAATTAGAATCCAGGTTTTATTTCTACCTTCAACCATTCTTGTTGGCTTTCCCTAATGTAGCGGGTACAGCCTTCACTTGCACAGGATTTCTTCATACCATCCTCTGAATTGAACCTAATTCCTGCCCTAAGCGTCAGCACCCACCCCCACTAAATTCCTTAGGATCTTAGACTGTTTATCTGGAAGGGACATCAGAACTCACTGATTCAACCCTTTTATTTTATAGATAAGAAGACTAAGAGACACAGAGGTTAAATGGTTTGCCTAAGGCTACACAGAAAATTGTGGCCATCCTTGTGACTCAGACAGGTCCTTCCGAGGAGCACACCCTCTCCCAAGACTTTGTCTTGGGTCTGGGAGTAGGAATAAAGTAATTACATCCCAGCCCCTTTATGCTCTGTAGTTACTCAGAAAAGCAGACACCAGGAGTTTATTCTGAGACTCCCACAGGCAGAAGTTTCAGGCAGGCCCTGAGTGTGTGTGTGCGTGTGTGTGTGTGTGTGTGTGTGTGTGTGTGTGTGTAGGTTCAAGGGGAGCCAGAGAGGCACACCAGGCTGTGCAGCACAGCCCTACCAGTTGTGGGGTCCCTTGAGACTCCCACTGTGGCAACACCGCTCCTCCTGGCCCCTGCAGCTGACCTTTGGGGCCAGAGATCAATAACTTGGACTTTGGCTTCAGCCCCTTCAGCCCTCCAGTGACCACAGGCCGTTCAGAAGAGCCAGCAGGACTCAGGGTTGTTAAGTAATTGTCAGTCTTCACCAGCCCCACTTGAAGCGTGGGTGGGGGTGGTGTGGGTCCGGGATAGACGCCCTAGTGGAGAGACACAGGTCAGTTTCTTCCTCCCCACCAGAGGAGAAACAGCCTGTCTCTCCTTGAAGCCCACCTGCTTCTGCTTAAGCTCCCACCAGAATTCTCGCTGACCCTCCCCACCAGAATCCCAACCACTTCTCTGAGACTCCACCCTGTTTACCGACATGATTCCTTCCTCCCTTCCTCTCTCATAGTCCAGTCTGTGTCCCCCACCCTCCGTGGGCTGGCACTGTATAATTTGGAGACATTTTACTCATTTTCAGTCAAGGCAGAAGACAGCAACCCTCATTGCTATTTTCTAAATAGCTCATCCCAGTTTCCTTCCCATCTGCCCCCCCCACCCCCCGCAAACACATTCGCCTTCTGGCCATATTGGTGGGACCCTATTTCAGAAACCCTCGCCTTCCCCACCCCCACCCCGCCAACTTTCACGCTTTTTGCTCACGGTTCCTTCCCCATCCACCCTATGCCCCAGCTGATCACTTCTGATTGATTGATTGGGTGGGGGGGAGGAAAGAGAATCGATGCGGGAACCCGAGTCTATTCTGATTCAAAGATAAAGGTTCGGGAGGGAGTGGTATTAGTTGTGGGGAGGCTGAGGAGATGGTCACTGTGGAGCTGGGGTGAGCTGGTCCGCAGTGTGGGGAGGTCGGGTGTAGCGGTTACACGGTGCTCGGAAGGTTGGGAGCAGAGTGCTGGTGGAGCTGAGCGGCGAGAAGGCGTGGGACAGTAGGAATCCCGGCGAGAGGCTGGGATCGCTGGGACTACCCCACGGTGAAGAAATTAACCAGCCCTTGATTCTCCCCAACCGCAGCGGGGTCGTTTGTAGCCCTCCGCTATCCAGCAGGGGGCGCTGTGCTCCAACATTTCCCTTTTAACCAAGCCCCTTTGTTCATTCATTCACTTGAGAATGCTTGAGTGCCAGACACTGGTCCACAAGCTGGGAAAATGCAGGCAGGAATGACAGCGACACACAGACACACAGCCCGACTTCCTGGTGCTCCAGGGTTCCAGCGATGGAAGAGTTCCAGTGATTTAATTGTAATGAAAGGGGGGTTGACTCATAACGGAGTCTTCTCAGATGTCTGAATCATGACCTAGTGACAGTGTGAGGGACAGGTGAGGGAGGAGGAGGTGGGGGTTGGGCTTGAGGCAGAGGAGACCCGGTGTCAGGAAGGATCAGGGACCTTCTTGCGGGAAGGCAAGAAGGCTGCTCTGTGCCCAGCTTTGCCAGATGTTCAACCCTGCCTAGAGTGGAATCCACAACTAGAGCCCTCAACTTTCCTAGCCTAGATTTTTTTTCTTGATAGTTGGGTTTTTTTTTAGAGGCAGGGGAGAGAAGGCCACAAGGCCCCTGGGGTCTTTGAAGGGTAAAAAATTAGAGAACCAGAATTTCTGCTCAGTTCTTCCTAAGCTCAGTACTTCCAGACAGGAGTGGAAGGGAAGTAGGTATAACTTAAGTTTCGGGACCTCCTACCCCCCAAGGCTCAGTGGGTGGGAAAGATATATAACATACTCACCTATATTTACAAAACGTGTACAATGAGCTATTTTGATCGTGGAAAATTTGAAACGTGTAATACTAGCAGCTAGTCTGTTAAAAACATAGCATAGTGTATGCCTGGCAGTTATTTGATACAAAAAAGTTTTATGATGTTTGTGGGTTTTTTCAGTTTTTGAAGGTTGTAATGTATTATGACTTCTCCTTCTAAATAAATACTCACTTGGAGGTTTCGCTTTATATGTGTAGTCCTGTAATTCGTTTCCCTCCTCAACAGCATCCCCATATACTTGAGTGGTTTAGGAATTCTGAGATGCACAGTTGTGGAGCAGGTGAACATGTTTGAAGGTGATTCCTTAGGCTAGACAGAGCCTGAGAGAGGGGTGTGTCCTGGGCACTGGGGAGGCTGCTCCCTTAGACCCCCAAGGAAGCTGGAGTTCAGAGTTCAGCTCCTGCTTCACCACCGTAGGCCTGAGCATACACTCAGTTCCCTAAACCTTTAAATCCGCACTTGTGAAATAAGGACACTGTAGGCCGCTTTCAACGTCCATGTGGAAAAGCAAGGAGATACCTGATGGTAGAATGTATTCTTTTGAATTTTTAATTGGAGGTAATTTCAGATTTATAGAAAAATGGCCAGCAGAGTAAAGGAATCTACATGTCCTTCTTCCAGATTCTCCAAATGTTAAAGCTGTACCTCATTTGTTATTCTCTCTCCCTCACTCCCTCTATCTACCAACACTTTCCGAGTAAATTGTAGACATTGTGCCCTGCTATCCCAACATACTTGATATATTGCCTAAAAAAACAAGGATGTTCTTGGACCTCCCTGGTGGCGAAGGGGTTAAGCCCAGCATGATGAAGCTATCCACAGCCACAGGCAGCACTTGTTCCACGGCATGACAGACCTCTCCTGTCTCATCTGCTGCTCCCCTCAGCAGTATATTTCAGTAGATCTGGCTGTTCTGCTCCCCACTCTGTCCCCAGCAAATCCTCTCACCCCACTTCTCACCCTGCCTGCACCTCTGGCCTACACCCGAGCTCTTGTATGCATAAATAAATAAAAGCAAATCTTTGCTCACAGCCAGCCTGCAGTAGAGCTCAGTTGTTTACTGGACAAGATCTGTCCTGCTGAGAGCCAGAGCTGCCAGGGCTGGTGGTGATTGTTAGCGAGAAGCCTCTGTCCCTTTCAGGGGGGCAAGAATTCCGGTGGCAGCAGAAACAGAGACCTGGCCTACGTCCTGGAAAGGAGGCCAAAGCAGGCAACCAAGTTCTGAAGCTGCAGCAGCTACAGTCAGCTGGAGGCTTCGGAGGAGTGTGGTGGCCTGTTCCAGGGGACGGCAGGCCGGGTGGGTAAGACATGGTGGGCGTTGATGGAGGTCCCACTTCTTGGGGCCAGCTTTGTGCTGGACTGAGGGAAGCAAATGAACAGGCCTGGATCTCAGAGGGCCCCCCCCTCCCCCAGGATCTCCTGATCTAATGAAAGATCCATCTGCACGGGAGATGAGGACACAGCTCCCTGAAATTCCTAGTCAGACAAAGGAGTCACGAGTCTGCTACTGGGGTATTCTACCTGCCGTAATGGGTATTCCTCCACAAGCCCTTCCCCCTCCTCTGCATTCTGCTCCCGGGTCCTCATCAAACCTGATTGGACCTGCAGACCTGTGACTTTCTCCGTGTCTCCAGAGGCCCAATGAAGTCGTACCAGGCTATATTTCTTAAGTGCCGCCTCCTTTGTTCAGCTTCTGGGGGTTTCCTGGAAACAGGGTGGTGGTGAGCTATGCTTCAAAGTGGCCACTAATCTATCTTTCCTCAGGGTTTATTTTGGAAGATGACACCTTATTTCTGCCTACCGCAGCCCCTGCCAAGGCCTCCCCACTTCCCAGCACCCCCTGTTGCTATGACAATTAAAGGAGGGAAACCACAAGACCAAAAGTTGAGCCCTTCTGCTCAGGAGAAGCCAGGGCAGAGGGTGGTAGGGACCAGGCTCCTGCTTGGCCCACCCAAATGGGCACAAGAGATGGGGTGCAGGACCACCAGGCAGCCACATTGCTCTGGAAGCCCCTGCCCAGGAGTCTGTTTCTAGGCGGGCACGAAACAGTGGGTTCAAGACAGACAGGCACCCCTTTTCTTTGTTCCCATTTTAAGGTGTGGAAACTAAGGGAGCCATTTCAAGTAGCTTCCAGAATCAGCTAAAACTCAGATCTCCTAGCTCTGTGCTGTGTAACTCTTTTCCACAATTACCAGGAATCCATGGAATTCATAATTTTTCCAAAGTGCTTTCTGAGACTTTGTGAAGTGTCCTGAAAATAGAGTCAAGACTAGGAATTGGTCCATCCATCCATCCATATATGTATATACAAATAAAGGATATATAATAAAAATGAAACCTTTCTACCACTGGTCTTGCGGTGACGAACCAATCATCTTTACTCTATGGCACAACCTCCTACCCCTGTGCGCGCTGGGACGGCTGGGACATTTTGTCTGAAGCCAGGCTTCCCCTGGGGTGCTTCCAGGTAGTGGCTGAGCCTCTGGGACAGGAAGGCGGGGCCATCTGGGGAGACAGACAGAGGCCCTCCAATGGGCTCCTGGCAGTCTCTGCCAGAAACTGCTAGAATTGCACCTGTCTGAGACTTTTCTTGCTCAACCTTCCTTCCTCTTTCTTCCGAGGGGATCTCACCTATACCCTGGTCTGGCCTGGCATCCTCTGGCCCCCTGCCCATCTCCTTCACAGGGGTTTCCTCCAGTCCCCCTCTCCAGTCACCCTCTCCAGGTACCCTCTCCCACATCTGATCCCCTCTTGACATCTGCCTCTTGGAAGACCTGAATTAATACATCGAGAATTCCTACCAGGTCCCTAAATGATTCTCCAGTGTGTAAAAACTCTGTTTCCTTTCCACAAATATTTCTGTGCTTTCTTATTAATGCATTTGCCAACCCCCTAATGAGTTGCATTTAAGATATATGATAATTAGCTGATTTCTAATTTCAGTACGTGTGATACTTGATGCTGATGGTCTATTCAAAATAGCAATCAACTTTTGATCATTGTAGCAGTTAATTTGCAACACTTCTTTGTTTCCTGAGAGATGGAGCTGTCTTCTTTGACCTGGGATTAACATATTGTTGTCTTATAAGGGTTCTATGGACACTGAGTTTGGGAAGAGATGATTTATTTTGTTGTTGTTTTTTTTTAAAGATTTGTTTCTTTATGCATACAGAACTGGGGTACAGACTGGAGTTGTGGAGAATGAGAGGATTCACCAGAGACAGAGCGGGAAGCGGAACAGGCAGATTGATGAAGAACACTGCTGAGGGGAGCAGCAGGTGAGACAGGAGAGGTCTGCCGCGCCCTGTGGGTCACTTCTGGGGGCCGGGAATTGAACTCGTGATGTAGTGGCTGCAGCCAGCTTCCTCGTGCTGCCCAGGGAGGGCTGGGAAGACCTGATTGGAACCTGAACTTACTTGAACTGTGAGCCCACTCAGGGTGCTCAAGGCAATGGGCTTTAAAAGCCTCTTTTGACTGGGGAAGAGCAGGGCCTGGCGCTGCAGTAACTCACTAGGGAAGTGTTGTCCAGCCCACGCCTGCCAGCCCTGTGCCGAGGGGAGGGTGCTCCCTCACAGACGCTTTGTGTTCAGCCGTTTGGTCTCCTTTGATGTGTTAGGACTGATCAAGCCAGGACGTTGGTAATATCACTGGGGTTTTGATCAAACTGAGAACATTTTCAAGTTAACTCGAAAGAATTTTAGTACAGATGGTGTTTTAAAATTCTCTTGTATGCTTTGCAAAGTGTTTCATAGGTCGCTCATTTAGTTCTTAAAATGGCTCTGTGATGATAAGAACACAGGACTCAGAGTCAGCTAGGACTCAGATCCTAGCTTGTTATGTCATTTGAAATCACCTTTTATGTGAAATAGAGATGATACATCCTCCGGGAGGATGAAGTGAGATCCTGTACATTTTTTTTTAAGTTTTATTTATTTATGCATACAGAACTGGGGTACAGGCCAGAGGTGCTGGGGCAGTGAGAGAATTCACCAGAGACCAGGTGAGGAACAGCATCCTGTACCTTTTTTTGGTAATTTTTTTAATAAAAGATTTATTTGTACATACAAAAGCAGGGGTGTAGGGCAGAAGTGTAGACAGTGAGAGCTTTCACCAGAGACAGAGTGGGGAGCAGCACAGGCAGATCAACGAAGTACACTGCTGAGGGGAGCAGCGGGCGGGTCAGGAGAGCTTTCCTGCGCCATGTGGGTCAGCTCCCTGGCAGGGATCAAACTCAGGCTGCAGGGTCTGCGGATAGCTTCATAGTGCTGAAACTTAACCTTTCACCATCAGGGAGGCCCAAGTTCCTGTACCTTTTAGTGGTGTGCTGGGTAGGGCTGCAACACAGTCTCCTGGCCTAGTGCGGGTCTGGGAAGCATTTTGAGTCACTAAGCGACCTGATGACATTGCCTCCCCTGACATGGGCCAGCCAGGTGACAGCCTCCTGTTCATGCTCCCTCAGCACCATTCCCTGTTGTCTGGGAAGTTATTCATTCTCTTTACATCTTGGGTTTTTTCCTACCCAGCTTGGGAGATTGTGTCCAGAAGCAGGTGTGGGATCTGCTGAGGTTCAGACTGCATGGGTTGATGTGGGGCCTGGAGGCCTGTAGGAAGCCCCCCTGCGAGGGGGAGCAGGCACCTGGGGTGTGGTCAGTGAGCCCAGAGGAGCTGCTGCCATCTGGGGCTCTGGGGAACAGGAGAGCAAGAGGCGCTGTTTCAGCTCACCCACCTGCTGCCAACAATGTGGCACCAGGACACTCTCCCCACCCCCTGATAGCAGCACATGGCCTTGGGGCAGTAGGTGTGACCGGCTGACTCAGTGCTTGAGGAAACTGGGGGGAGTATCCCGGGCTTCAGCGGAGGCAGCTGGTGGCAACCCTCAGCTGGCGAGTTTGGGAATCTACAAGGTCATTCTCAGAACCTTCCAGAAATAATCTTAACAGCTCCCACTCACTCTGCCTTATTCTGGGTGGGGTGCTGGGTCAGGCACTCCCACGCACAGCCTGCCAGGACTCATAACACCCAGCTGTCACCGACCAAGAACAAGCAGGGTAGCTGGTGTCACCACTGGCGCAGCAGGTGGCCCCAAGGGCCTTTTAGAAAAGGAGGCAGGCAGCCCAGGCAGGCAGCCCAGGCAGGTCTCCATCCTTCTGCCCATCAGACAGCTTCGATCATCACCAGAGACGGCCACAGAGTCTTCACATTTTCAGAGAGGCCTCCCCATTCCTGTCCCACTCATCACCCAACCTTGTAAACTCAGGGGGCACTTAAGGAAAGCCCACTTCAGCTGCTGTCCCACATGTGACTGTCCCCAGCCCTTTGTCTGACCACTCCTGGGCACCCAGCACAGCCTCCCTAGGGTCATGACTACACGGTTAGACCAGGAGGCTGGACTGACTTGGCCCTACAGCAGCCACGGCTGCCTGTGCAACACAGACCTGCTGTCGAGACTCCTCACTCCTCACCGGTAACACAGGGTCACCAATTCCGTGCTGGAGAGACGGGGGTGACCATGTAACAGACTTACCAGGCCGTATTTCTTGGATAGAGAGAGCCGTATTTCTTCATCCACACCCAACCCCTCCAGATCTCTGGCCAATCTACTAACAAAACCAAAGAATGAGTCATCAGCTGGAAACCTATGGTCTAATCACATCATTCATTTGTTGAACAAAATGTCTTGAGTCTCAACCAGGTGCCAGGCCCTGTGCTGGGCACCCACCTCTCTCCCCCTTGGTCCCTGGTAATGTCACGTTTGCCAGAGCTTGGGGTTTGTCTGCATATAAATGGAACCATCCAATATGTGATCTTTTACATTTCATCAATCTACATTGTAACAGGTGTCAGTACTTCATTTTATTATTTTTTAAAAGATTTATTTATTTATGCATAGAGAACTGGGGTACAGGCCAGAGGTGCGGGGATGGGGGCGGGCAGTGAGAGGATTCACCAGAGACAGAGTGGGGAGCAGAACAGGCAGACTGACGATGGAAACTGCTGAGGGGAGCATAGGGCAGGTCAGGAGAGGTCTGCTGCACCATGTGGGTCAGCACCCTGGGAGGGGATCAAGCTTATGCTGCAGTGGCTGTAGCTAGCTAGCTTTAACCCATTGCGCCACCAGGAAGGGCCCTTTTATATATATATATATATTTTTAAAGATTT
>NW_004567109.1:12223873-12282327 GCF_000260355.1 Condylura cristata | reverse complement strand
CTTAAGCTTCTTAGTGCTGTGCTTTAACCCGCTGAGCCACCAAGGAGGGCCCCCTTTTATATTTTAAATAAGAAGAGGATTATTAGGAAAAGGAGAAAGAAAGAGGCACCTGCATTGTCACAGGTGGGCAAGAAAGCCGCATTGCTTCTGTCATTTTTGATGACTGTATATATTATATTTTATTGATTCAATATATATTATATTTTATTGATTCACCTTTGGACGGTTTCCACGTCTTGGCTGTTATAAACAGGGCTATGAACACGGCGGTACATGTACTTGTTTGCATACCTGTTTTTCATTCTTTTGTGTTAGGTGCCTAGGAGTGAAACTTCTGGGTCAGATGGTTTCTTTAACTTTTGGAGGAACCACCAAAATGCTGACCACAGCAGCCAATTCATTTTGCAACCCACCAAACCACTTGGGTATTCCACTTTCTCTGCATTCTTGGCAACCTGTTATTTTTCTTTAAAATGTTGTAGTCTTTTCCATTCCAGTCTCTTCCTTTCTTGATGGAATCCTTTGAGGCACAAAAGTATGTAATTTTATAAATTCTAATTTATTTCCTTCTCTTGCCTGTACTTTTAGTGTTATACAAACTATATAAATATGTGTAAGTATACAGTATAGGGCCCTCCCTGGTGGCACAACAGGTTAAAGCGCAGCACTATGAAGCTGTCCACAGCCACTGCAGCACCAGTTCCGTCCTCAGCCAGGGAGCTGACCCACATGCATAGCAGACCTCTCCTATCCCTCCCGCTGGTCCCCTCAGCAGTGTATTTCAGTCCAGGTGGTCCCCCACTCTATCTTTGGTGAATCCTCTCACCCTCTGCACCTCTGGCCTGTACTCCAGTTCTTGTATACATAAATAAATAATCTTTTTTTAAAAAAAGAATATCCAGTTAATGTTAGTATATAAAAAGACTCTGCCTAATACAAGGCCATGAAGATTTGCTCCTATATTTTCTTTTAAGTGCTTTAACAGTGTTAGCTGCTACATTTAGGTCACAACCTATTTGCCTTCATTTTGCTTCTGGCATGCTCACTATTTGCACGCCGACATCCGCTTTTCTCAGAACTTCACTCATCTTGTACCTGCAACCTTGTTGAGCTCACTAGCTTCAGTAACCTTTGGGGGATTCCCTTTGGATTTTCTCCAGATATAACCAAGTCACCTGAATATAGGAGCACTTTTTCTTTTTTTTTAAGATTTATTTATTTATGCATACAGAGCTGGGGTACAGGCCAGAGGTGCAGGGGCAGTGAGAGGATTCACCAGAGACAGAGTGGGGAGCAGAACAGGCTGACTGACGAAGTACACTGCTGAGGGGAGCAGCAGGCAGGTCAGGAGAGGTCTGCGGCACCATGTGGGTCACCTTCACGGCAAGGATCCAACTCACGCTGAAGTGGCTTTTAGCTTCTTAGTGTTGTGCTTTAACCAGCTGCACCACCAAGGAGGGCCCAGGAAGAGTTTTTGCCTAATTGTGCTGACAGGAAGCTCCAGGACAATGTTGAATAGATGCGATGAGATTAAATGACTTATTCCTGACTGAAAGGGAAAGCAACCAGCCTTTCATCATTAAGCAGAAAGTTAGACCTGTGCTTTTTGTCAAGACCCTTTATCAGGTTGAAGAAGTTTAAATACACTCCTAGTTGAGTGCTTTTATCATGAAAGGGTGTTGGCTTTGTCAAATGATTTTACTGCATCTATTGAGAAGATCATACAGATTTTATCCTTTATTCTTTTGATATGATATATTACATATCAATTTTGCGATGTTGAAACACTTCTAGTGTAAATCCCACTTGATCATGGTGTATAATCTTCCTTCAGTGGTGCTGGGTTCTGTTTATTCCCATTTTGTCATGGATTTTTATCTGTATTCATAAGAGATGTTAGTATGTAGTTTTGTTTTTTTTTTTTTTTTAAGATTTATTTATTTATTTGTATCTCTGGCCTGGGGTACAGGCCAGAGATGCGGAGGATGAGAGGATTCACCAGAGACAGAATGGGGAACAGAACAGGCAGATCCACAAAGTACACTGCTGAGGGGAGCAGTGGGCGGGTCAGGAGAGGTCTGCTGCGCCATGTGGATCTCCTGGCGCAGGCGGGGATCGAACTAATGGGGAAGTGGCTTAAGCTTCTTTGCGCTATGCTTTATCCCACTGCGCCACCAGGGAGGGCCCTGTTTTTTTTTTTTTTTTAAGATTTATTATTTATTTATTTATGCATACAAGAACTGGGGTGTAGGCCAGAGGTGGGAGGGGTGAGAAGATTCACCAGAGACCTAGTGGGGAGAAGAACAGGCAGATTGATTGACATATACTGCTGAAGGGAGCAGCAGGCGAGACAGGAGAGGTCAGATGTGCCATGTGGGTCAGCTCCCTGGCGGGGGATCGAACTCCTGCTGCAGCGGCTGGTGATAGCTTGATAGCACTGAGACTTTAACCTCTGCACCACCCAGGAGGCCCTGGTATATAATTTTCTTGTGATGTCTTTGGTTTTGTTATTAGGGTGGATACTGGCCTTGTTAGAGCATGACCGAAGGGCATCGAGGGACCCCAAATAATAAAGGGGTACATGTTATAAAATGGGCCCAAACATCTGCTACAAGCAGGCAAAGGAAGCAGACTCTTTAGTGGGAAAGATCTTTAATAGAATTAGTGTGCAAAAGCGAGAAAAGAGAAGAAAAGATACTCCTAATAATAGTTTCCCAAGAGACTCCCAAATTATCTATCCCCTCACCGGCAAATGCCCAACCAAACAGGCTTGGTTTGCAGCGAGGCTGCTAAGACCTGAAAGGTTGCCAAAAGTCTGAGGTGCCTTCTGGTGGGGCGCCATAAGAAAAGAATTAACCAGGCTCCAAAGAGCTTGAACAAGAGAGCAGCTGCCACTGTTTCTGCCAAGGAAATGTCCCCTTGTGTCTCTCCTCCCAAGGCGCCTCCCAGCGTCTCTCTGTCCCTCCTCCACGCCTCTCTCTTGCAGCAGTACCAGGCTGTAGGTCAGGCTGCAGAAACAGGAGCACTTGAGCCCACCTACGGTCTGTAACACGCCTTCAGGTTCACCCAGGGAACGCAGCGCCGCTCCCCACCACCCCCAGCAGCTCCCCTGCTCAGAAAGGTACCTTTGGCATGCTGGGACTTGTAGTCTGAGGTGACTGCGTGGAAGGGGGGGGCAAAGAAAATGAGGCACCTCCTCATCATGAAGGTGTGTCTAGATCAGCCTCAGAATGAGTGGGGAAACGTTCTACTTTTTGGGGAAGAATTTGAAAAGAATTGATACAAGTGCTTTGAATGTTTGGTAGAAGCCATCTGGGCCATACCTTTTGGAGATGGTTTGGAAGCATGGGAGGACTGTGACCACAGGATCTTGGGCAAAGGCAGCTGAATCTGGCATACAAACCTGTTATGATTAGCATGGATACTATTTTTAAATCATTGAATCCATTTTTTAAAAAAATCTAGAGACAATATTTAAGAATCCTCATTTTTCTTTTTTTAAAATTACATATATATATATATGTTTTAAAAATATATTTTATTTATTTATTCATAGAGAACTGGGGTACAGGCCAGAGGCGCAGGGGCAGTGAGAGTATTCACTAGAGACAGAGTGGGGAGCAGAATAGGCAGATTGACAAAGTACACTGCTGAGGGGAGCAGTGGACGGGTCAGGCGGGGCCACACCATGTGTCACCTCCCATGCTGAAGCAGCTGCAGCCAGCTTCACAGTGCTGGGCTTTCACCTGTTGTGCCATCATGAAGGGCCTGAATTCTGATTTTTCACTGGAAAAGTCAAGCCTCTGTTAACAGTGGGCTATGTATGCTGAGTCATGATGAATGGCCCATGCTCTCTGGTTTGCCTCCATCCCCATCCTTCCCTGTAATATCCTGACACCAAGGCTGAGTTCTAGGCACCATTTGTATTATCCTGGACCATTTTACTTATGGTAACTGCATGACCAGTGTTGGCATTTGAGTTGATGTTGCCTGGTTCACCTTTGTCTATTCATCTACATAATGGGGACATTGATAATTCTTACCTTGGAAGTTTTCAAGGCAGACTAATTGAGACAGTTGCAAAGAGGTTGGCATATAGGAGGCTCACGTACTGTTTGCTTTTTCGTGGCTGCATAGTATTCCATCGCAGGGAGATAATTTGTAGTATTCCTCTAATAGTGGACATATAGGTAGACACCAGTCTTTCTCTCTTGCACACAAGACTTCAAAGGACATGTACTTATATGGCAGGCAAATTGTGTGGTATCTTTTTGCCTTCTATCCTCTTATGGTTGTGTTGAGAGGATAGGTTAAATGACCTCACACATCATTTGAAGATATGCTGGCAGTTTTGTCCACAGCAAGCCTGGAAAGTCACAGGTGGGTGCAGGGGAAGATGCAAGAGCTTCGAGGCCCTCCTGCAAATGTGAGCTAAAGGGGCCCTATCTCAGGATCTCCCCACCTTGGGGTGTGAAGCCAAAGGCCAACTCATTGCATCTAACAGACTGACAGCTGGGCTATCCGGGTGATGAGATAAGTGGGTGTCAGGCGGAGGGAGGGAGGTGTTAACCGCAGAGTAGAGGGAGGCAGAGCACAGTGGACTGAGTTGAGCTCGCCACCCACAACACTGTCTTCAGAGTCACATCCCACACAGCTACTTAACCCTTTTAACCAATGATTGTCCCAGACCTCCTGATCTGGACCCCGCAGTCAGTATCCTTCAAAAGTATCCATACAGTGGTGTTCCTGGACTTGTGCTGAGCTGCTCAGAAGCTTGGCCAGCTGGCCTCAAGAGTAGAAGTGGCCGTGGTTATGGATTGGAGACGTTTTTGAGGTTTTCAAAGAGGAAGTAGGGCTTCTGCCTGTGGTTCTTATTTACTCTTTCTTGCTTCTCTTTTTGAATGCATAAGCCAGTTGAACACCCTGACTCTCCTTTGTTTTCCAAACCTCTGCTCTGATAATAATAAGTCCTCATAGTTGCACACCACTTTCTGCTTCAGCAACACCCAGCCAGCCTTCTGACAACCAGATGGCAAATTTCAGTCTGGGTCACGTGCCTGTGAGCTGTATTCCCAGCAACTAGTTGAACGTCTGGCACAGAGTTGGCAATCGAAAAATACGTGGATGAATGAATGAGTTAATACACTGAATCCACATGTTCAGGATGCTCACAGAGTGCAGCTACTAAGCTCAGAACTCATTTCCCCGTTGGACTTTGCTCCATCTTGATTGTTCAGAGTAGGGGACCTTCTGGCTCCTGAAGGGCATGCAGACTTGACGGTGTCACATTTGCGGCATTTTGGCCTGTCCATAGGTGCCCCTCTCCAGCAATTCTTCCTTGAACTCTCCTTGCCCTCCTGGGTTTAGATCATGTGACCTTGAGCCACTCCCTGAGATTTTGCTGAGTGTCAGCTTTCTTGCCTGTAAAATAGGATTGATAGCATCATCTTGGAGGGTCATTGTGCTGATGGAGGGAAAGAGCAAGCTGATGATTTTGCAGGGCCTGGGTGCACAGTAAGGGTTCCAATCCCCAAAGCTTTAATTGTGGCTTTGTGACTCCAAAGTTGTGGAGGCTGGAATGGGCCAAGCTGCACTGGTCTCCAACAGTGATCTCAATTCATCAACAGTTGCACTGATGAATAAAGCAATGGAATTGAATAAGTTAACCTCTCCAAATATATTGCCCAAACTCTGGTCTTCTAGAGCAAGCAGGGAACATCCTTCAGAATTTTAACACCTTTAAGAAAGGTATTAAACTTGCCGACAATTGCTTAACTAGGCAGAAATTGACATACAATATTAACGACAGCGCACAGTTGGCACTGTTCTAATTTTACATGAGTTTCCTTGAGGCATCCTCAAAAAAACTATATTATTCCCATTTGACAGATGAGGAAAGAGATGCAGAGAAATTACGTGACTTGCCATAGGTCACACAGCTGGGATTAAATCCAGCAGAGTGTATATTCTTAACTACTCTGTTTATTACCTATGTATATAGGTCCTTTCCAGTCATTTAAAAAAAAAGATTTATTTATTTATGCATACAAAACTGGGGTACAGGCCAGAGGTGTGGGGGGTGGTGAGAAAATTCACCAGAGACAGCCTGGGAAGCAGAATCGACTGAAATATACTGCTGGGGGGAGCAGCGGGGAAACAGGAGAAGTATGCTGTACCTTGTGGATCACCTCAGTGGTTGGGGATCGAACTGGTGCTGCAGTGGCTGAGGATAGCTCTATATTGCTGTGCTATAACCTGTTGAACCACCATGGAGGGCCCCCTTCCCAGTCTTGTGTGGAACAGGAAAATAATTGGAGCCCATCAATAGAAGAATGCTACATATCTGTCCATCCCTGTAGTGGAACATTATACAGCCAGGAAAAAGGAGACAGGTGTGTATATTCTGGAATGAAATGATGACTACATTATTGGAAGGAAAAACCTCAGAACAATATTAATTGTACAATCCATGTGTATATAAAAACATTTTTAAGTCTGTTTACCTGTTCATAGGTTCATTGAGAAATGTCTGGAAGGACAAACACTAAACAGTTACATTATTAAGGAGGGGAAGGAAATTATTATTAATAATTAAGGCAATTATTAAGGAGGGGAGCTCCATGGATTCCCTATCACTTTAATGCTCACCATAAGCATGCATTTTTAGGTAATTAACAGACAGAAGAAAGTCAGTTCATAGTGAGCATAGGGGCTGGGGACCAGTCTATCCCTTCAGCTCTTGTCCCCTCTTCCAGATGCTGCTCCTTTTTAGAGTCCTCCCCAGTATCTTCCACTCACCCCAAAGCTGCCTCAGCCTGACTCACCCTCTTGAGCATTTCCCAAGCCCCTTGGGCTTTCCTGAGATCAGGTCTGTCATCTGGATCGAGACATCTGCAAAGGCTCTCAGTTACGAGGTCTTGGTCCTACCCTTGTGCCACGCCTGAGGGTGACAGCACAGTTAGGCCAATGACACAGTGGACCTGGTAGGCCAGAGGCTGGCAGGTCACCAGGCATAGAGCAGGGAAGGGCTGGCTGGGTGGGAACTTGAGGGACTGGGCCCTCAGCTTTCCTGAGAATCCCTGGCCAAGCCTTCCAGGGGCTAGAGGTGCAAAATCTGCAAGGCCACTTCCATTTTCGGTTCTAAGCAAGGACTTTTATAGACTTTTCTGAGAGTTGGGGAGAGTGTGAAGCCCAGAAGGGATGGAGTTGGCAGATGAAAGCCGAAGGTGTATGTGAATCTTCCCTGGTGAGGTGGCTACACCCTCACTCCCCTGTGACTCCCAAGAGGCTGTAGGGGGCAGGCTTGTGGCCCTGGAGGGTGGGAGCACTCTACCCTTGGGGGAGGGGAGTCTGGATGGACCAAGACTGAAAGGGGTGCCATACCCTGGGAGACCCCTCCAGAAAGCCTGGGGAGTGTGGTCTGGACACTGGGCACAGAACACGGAAAGAGAGTGCGGGCAGAGAGGAAGCAGGGAGGGGGTGGGGAGGGCTGGCACTGAAGACCTTCTAGCTGTGGGAGGCTTGCTTCTGAGCATCTCGCCCTAGGTCTTGGGGATACAGAAATCAGTCATCTAGACTTAGTGTGAAGATTCAACGAGACAGAGATGCTAGCACAGCACCAGGATGGTGCGTGAAAGTAGCAGTCTACACACTCCTTGTGCACTCCATCTGCATCTGGTTGCGTGGACAATGTACAATACAGGATTCTTAGTTGTAAGCTGTGGAAACTGTTTCAGGAGGATCTAAGGAGAAAGGCAATTCATTTAAGAGATGTTGGGGAAAGGCCTCCCCGGTGGCAGAGTGGTTAAAGTCTCATCACTATCAAACTATTGCCAGCTACTGCAGCACAAGTTTGACCCCCACCAGGGAGCTGACCCACATGGCGCTGCAGACCTCTCCTGGCATGCCCGCTGCTCCCCTCAGCGGTGCATTTCAGCCAAACTGCCTGTTCTCCTCCCCACTCTGTCTCTGGTGAATCCTCTCACCACCACCCCCATACCTCTGGCCTGTATCCCAGCTCTTCTATGCATAAATAAATAAAAATATATCTTTTAAAAAAAAAAAAAAGTTGGGAGCCCTCCCTGGTGGCATAGGGGTTGGAGTGCTGCACTGCTAAGCCAAGCCGTGGCCACTTCAGTGCAAGTTCAATCCCCACCCAGGAGCTGACCCACGTGGCATGGTGGACTTCTCCTGTCTCACCCATTGCTCCCCTCAGCAGTGTACTTTGTCAGTACTGCCTGTTCTGCTCCCCACTCTGTCTCTGGTGAATCCTCTCACTGCCCTGCACCTCTGGCCTGTACCCCAGTTCTGTATGCATAAATAAATTAAAAAAAAAAGACATTGGGGAAGCTCATGAAGGCCTGAGAAGCTGCAGAATCAGGCTGAGAAGGCAGGTGGGAGCCCTGGACGCCACACCTAGGGAGAACTTTGCCACACCCTTTGAACCCCTTTCCCCTCTGCTGGCCCGGAAGCTGACATGACCTGCTACCTCAGTGCACTGGCATCAGGCCGACAGCCTGGGCTTCAGAGGGGCTCACCCTGTCTCACATTGCATTGTTTTGGTGGGCCAGGGAGGTGGGAGTGAAGAAGGTGCCCCTTTGGGCTATTAGAAGGGAAGGTACCTTCTCTCTCCTTCTATACCCATGAAGGAGAAATGTTCTAGAGGCTGGGCATCCAAAAAACCCTGACAAATGTCCACAAGGGAACCAAAAAATTAGTAGACAATGATTCCTGCCCTTAGACACAACCACGTGGAGGTCAGTTCTGTGGGCAAATCACTGTGACAGGAAGTGATGGCGGCCAGGGAGAGCAGCCCAAGGCTGAGGGCACAAAGAAACGCCAGTGATGGGCCTGTGCCCTCCGTGAGAGTCCCAGACCACCTGTGGCTCCAGACCACCTGGGTGGGGGGCTCGGCTGGAGCTGCGTGACTGTCTGGGCCTGGGTCACCCTGGCTGGACCCAGTGCCACATGGACACACCCTGGGCGGAAGGTGTACTGCTCCTGAGAATAGGCCTAGAGGTTGCTTCCTGGCCTCTGGGACCTCCCGTTGGTACCTGGTGACTTTGTTCAAGCATTTTCCAGTCCTTGAATTACCTCTTGCCCTGGGGGGGTCTTAGTTCTCCATCTGGAAGAAAGTTTCCCAGAGTGGGGAGACCAGAAGTGGGGGGAGGAGGAGGACAAGAGGGACGAGAGCAGTGGGAGGAGGAGGGGGTTTGGAGGGAGGAGGAAGAGGAGGCCACTTGTGCTGTAAGGTCGCACCCTGCTTTTCTCTGTCCCACCCCATCTCCCACGTTTCCTGCGCTTGTCCCTGCCTGTTCCTACCCTGTTGTCACGGTGGTGTCTTCCCTGCCATCATCATTAACCAGCTCTAGTTCAGCTTGCCCCCCCCCCCAGGGCTCCCCAGCCTCCCTCTGCCCCCTCCCTCCTCAGCCACCTGGGCTCCCTGAGACCACACCTGCCCCGCCCCCACCCTGAAGGCCTCACAGCTGCCTTCACAGCTGCAGTCCAGCAATCAGCGAGTTGCCCAATACAGCTGCCACAGGTAAGTAAAGTCAGGTGGGCGGGTCCATCAGGTCTAAAGGGACCCCGGCGGCCTGCCGGCCCCCCTCTTCCTATTTGTGGCAACTTCAAATGTCACACCTTCCTGTCATCTCTCACACCCACTGGGGCCTCAACCACAGGCAGCAGCTGCTGCCCGCTGCCCACCTCTCGCCTCCTGTCGGCTGGGACTGCTGCAGAGCCAGGTGAAGCACCTCTGGTGGCCAGGCGGCCACCGTGGGGACTTGAGCCTTGTGCTTTGAGACCTGGGGAGGATGGGAGGAGCTGGAAAAGGGGAGAGAGACAGGTTTTGGAGGGCTGAGACAGGTCTGATGGGTTGTTGCCAGGAGGGGCTGGCAGGGAGCGTGGGAGTGGGGAAGGGGTCCTGAGGCACGTGCTGAGCTGAGGGGATTTCTGTGCAGGGAGACCCTCGGTGGAGGATGGCCGAGGAGCAGACGCCACCTCAGCAGACGGCGGGACTCGCGGGCCAGCCACAGGCCCTGGGCGGCCGCTTGGCCTCTGCCTTCTGTCTTGGTGAGAGGGCTGAACCTGGGCAGTCAGTGGCAGGGACTGGGGCTTCCTCAGTCACCCCGAAATGCCGTATGAATGAGCTAGAACACTTCCCAGTGAGGGGAGCCATGGTTGATGGTTCCATTGTGAAAGGGACCCAGTTCCCAATTCCCTGAGGTCCTGAGGAAGTCTGGGGTGTTTCGCAAATCTCCTCGAGGTCATTTCCCTCTCTTCCCCAGGGAAGGAGGTCAGGCCAGCTCTGCTCCTCACTCTGACTGGCCGGTCCCCTCTCAATCCTCATCCTCTACCACCAGGAAGGCACCAGCAGCTTCTAAATGTCCTCACACACCTGCTATCCCACTTTCCCATCTTGCAGATAAGGAAACTGAGGCCAAGAAGGACCGTGACTGGCTCCTGGTCACACAGTGGGTCGGGGGGAGGGGGCGGGGCGGAGGTGACCTGGAAGCTGGACTCCTATCTGGAGGAGCTTCCGGTCACCTGTGACTGATATGTCTTCCCAGCAGGCAGAGTGGACATGAAGGGGGGGCCTGCTCTAGAACTGGATTGTTGCCATAAGACCAAGGCCCTGGGGAGCACAGGGGGCTCCCTGACCCCCAGCCTGAAGCTCAGCCCAGAGGACCAGGTAAGCTCAGCCCAGGGGACCAGGTAGCTTTGACCAGGTAGCTTTGACCAGGTAGCCTGTTGGGATGTCAGGAAGAAGTGGGGGGGGGGGGCTCAGATCCATCTGTGCGGATTAAAGTCTTCGATGAGGACTTTCTCCAAGTTCACTTTGGCGCCTTTCAAAACACACTAGATGATCTGAACACAGTGGAACCAGGGTGGTCAGGAAGGCCCGGAAGGAGGGGGCCCAGGGCTCGATGAGGGATCTAATTTGCAGGGGAGGGCAAACCTGGGGTAGATAACAAAACCCCTGGCGGAATAAATCTTTGGCTGAGGAGAGGGGAAGCCGTCAGACTTGGTAGTGGTGGGGTCTTATCCTCTATCCCTTTGAAAAGCAAGTTGGGATGGTCCCGTCCCAGGGACCCAGGAGTCCAGCTCCTGATTGCCAAGCCCCGTGCCTCGTCCCTCCAGGTCTTCCCAGCCTGCATGTCACTTCCAGACACAGAGGACACTTCTGGTCAGTCCCACGCCAGCTGGCTGTGCCCCATGTCACTGGTGCCAACCCGGTCCACCCTGCTGGCCTGCCCCCAGGGCCGGGACCTCTACCTGTGCACCCTACAGCCTGCGCACCTGAGCACAGCTCCACAGCGCCTGGGACAGGATATCTTGAGCACAAGTAAGGCCAGGGTATAGGGCTGCGCCGTGGTGGGGAGCACTGTTAGGTCAGGGTGGTGCGGGGCGGCCGAGGTCACTGGTGAGGACAGAGCTAAAGCACACGTTATTTCCCGCCACGTTTCGGGCTGGAGTTCTTACCTGGGGCACAGGGGACTTACAAGAGGGTAGCCCCTGAACCAAAGGGGTGGGGAGCGTAGGTGGGTGAGGGAGCTGGTGTAGGGGTAGCCAAAGTCCTGGGGAGCAGGAGGAGTGGCACTTTGCCTAGAACTAGAACATTTGAGCTGAAGGGGTCTTATAAGAACATGGCTGGGTGTCATGGAGTCTGGGGTGGGGTCTCGCTTCTCCCCTTTCCGCCCTGTGACCTTGACCCTATTGCTGAGGCTCCTGTCTCTTTCTCCTCAGTGCAGGCTCTAGCTTTCCCTGTGTTCGAACTCCTGCATCGCCATACACCGTTTCCTATGCCACGGTGGCTTTCTGGGCAGGAGAGCTGCAGTGTCCTTCATTTCTGGGACCCAGCACAGAGCCTGGCATGGAACAGCTCAATGGTTGGAGTGAATAAATGAGGGTCCAAGCAGAAACCTATTTTATAATATTTTTCTTTTTAGTATTTTACTTTCTTTCATTCCAAGCTTAACCTGACTGCACTGGCCCTTGCATCCCAGTCTCCCTGGATAACTCTTCTCTACTGACCTAAAACTCCCCATGTTCCAGTCAGCCCAGAGCCCTCTGCCCTCTGTCCCTTCCCTCCCTTTCTCCTCTCCTGTCTCCTTTATCTCAGTAGCCCTATTTGCTAGAACTTCCTGCCATTTGGGAAACTTTCTATGCTTGTATCTTTTCAAGGCTGCAAGTGTGAGTGAGGAACTGAAATTTTTATTGTATGTATTTTAATTAAATGTGGTCACAGGCACCCAGTTTGGGATACAACAGATCCAAAGTCAGGTTCACGGCCCCAGATTTACGATTCCAGCTCAGATCTTCCCTTTCAACCCCGAACCAGCTCATCCAACTGCCCATCTGATACCCACCTGGGTGTCTCACAGGCTTCTTGAAACATCTTCTCTTCCTAGAATTATCAGCACTGCACAATGCTGACGGCTTTTCTTGGTACGCAAGCGCAGACCAGGAAAGCAAGTTGCTGTGGGCTAGAGTTCCCTTCCAAACCTGACCCAGGCGGGTTAGACTGGGAACAAACCTACGCCCCTGGCTGAGGGACCCTGACAGTCTTCTCTTTCCTGCCCAGGGCGCCAGCCACCAAAGCTCAGTGCCAGCTCCACGGGTGACGAGAAACTCACAGCGAAGTATCCTCTGACCAGGGACAAGATGGGAAGCCAGCCAGAAAAAGCTGACGAGGGGGGCCCCGGCCCAGCCGCCTTTCCTCATAAAAGCTCTTCCCCAACTAGCCGGCAGAAGCGAAAGGGCCCCAGTCCCAGGGCACTCTGTGCCTGCCCCAGTCCCACTCCGGTCTTCAGAGCCCTCCCGGTCCACTTCCGCTCCCTCTGGCCCGCCCGTCCTCTTCCCCTGCCACCATCTTACCTGCTCACCTATGCGGCTCTACCTTCTGTCCAGTGTTCCCCCCTCTTCATGCTGCCCCACGATGCCTTCTACCCCACAATGGCTGTGCCCAGCTTGCTGAGGGGTGTCGATGAGCCTGGGCACTACAGTACCCAGGAGGGGACCCTGCTTCCCTACCTTGGGGTCTCCCAAGCCAATGAACATACCCAGCCCTCTCAGGCCCAGAATCCAGGCCCCAGCATTGCCAAGACCTACTCTCTAGGGTGGCAGAGGGCTCGCAGGGTGGCTTCGGCAAAACAGGTCTCTTCGGGGTCTCAGGCAGGCACTACAGCGCTGCCCTACCCGCTGAAGAAAGAGAACGGCAGGATCCTGTATGAGTGTAACGTGTGTGGCAAGAACTTCGGGCAGCTGTCCAACCTCAAGGTATCTGCCCCCTGGGGAGACCCCACTTCTCCCCTCAGCACCATTCAGTGATCCCCGTCCATCCTGCTTCTAGAATCAAGCCCCGTGAAGCCAGGAGGTAGGCCAGGGTAGCCTCTGGCCTGCAATCTTGGGTGGTTCCTGTGGCCTCTCCTGGTCACTTTTGTAGAAAGTCCTCTCCGCTCTAAAAGATTGTCTATGAGATCATCTGACTTAAGTTAAAAGTGGGGAAACCGAGTACCCCAATAGGAAGGTTACTTGAAATTACTCAATTAGGCCCTGATCTCAAACTCTCAACACTTAATACAAAGCCGTTTCCTGAACAACCATTCTTTCTGGATTCCCGGTTCTCCTTTTGCTTATCTGAAGTTCAGGTAAGGAAACGGGTAGATTCTAGAGTCTAGACCACAGACCTGACAACCAGCCTTTTTCAAGTGGGATCCCACAAATCTGGGCGCCACGCTGTTGGCGTCATCTTCCACCTTGTCCAGCAGGGGGCGACCGAGAGCGCACCGCTGTGCGCGCCGGAAGCACTCGCTGAATTTGAGGAAAAGTTATGGTTATTGGGGAAGAGACTTGCTCTTGATAGATGCTCTAGGGCCTGAGTTCTTAAACCTCAAAGAGCCTCAAAGCACCTGGTGACCTAGTGACCGTGCAGATTCCTAGAGCCCGCCCAAGAGCTCTTTGACACAGCTGGAGGGCAGTGGCGCCTGAGGTCCAGTTTCGCAGGCTCCCAGGGGTGCTGATACCCCGTGGGCGCACGGCACTCTGAAAAACACCTTTCTCGAGGGTCCCTTAGCTGGCCTCGGACCTCTGCTGTCTTCCCTACGCAACGCAGCAGGAGTGGAGTATACTGAGGACAGAAGCGAAGCCCTAGGGGTGATAGAGAAGCAAGGGGTTTGAGAGGTCTTGATGCCAACAAGGGTCCTGTGGGCATGTGGGTGGAGATTTGGAGAGGATCCCGACCCTGCTGGGCGCCGGGGCAGTTGGCAGCCTTTCCCCACACCTGGCTCAGGTTCACCTGCGCGTGCACAGCGGGGAGCGCCCGTTCCAGTGTGCCCTGTGCCAGAGGAGCTTCACCCAGTTGGCCCACCTGCAGAAGCACCAACTGGTGCATACTGGGGAGCGGCCCCACAAGTGTCCGGTGAGACCTCCCTCTGCCCCTCCCCCACTCCTGCAGGCTGCTGAGGCCTTTCTGCCGATGGCAGTCCCTTAGCCTCCATCCCCCACTAGGGAGCAAGTGGAGACAAGGCAGGAGGCCAGGGTAGCGCTGGGAAGGTGCAGGAGGGGTCCTGGAGGGCTCTGTGGGGCCAACCGAGAGCGCCTCTGTAGGGTGTGGGGGATGGGTACCCAATACCCACTTCTCAGGATTGCTGGAGGCATTCATGCCATAGGGTGTGCATGCGAAGAATACCAACACCCTGAGTAACATCAGCTCAGAGTTAGCGCCATCCTCCTTGGGGCCTCACACCTCCCTTGGGAGGTCAGAAAGACAGGGATTCTTTGGTTTACAAAGGCTGATAGGAAAGCAGTGGCATGATTAGGGGCCTGGGCCACCTGGGTTCAAATTCTACCCCTGTCTCCAAGGTGTGTCACCTTTGGCTAGTTACTTCACTCTGCCGAGCTCTGCTTTCTCACTGTAACATAGGAGTCGTGCTAATACTTAGTCATGCTTCTCCAGGCATGTGGCAGCTCCAGTAAATATTAATTACACTCAAGTTGCAGTGCCGTGCATAGTTCCATGTAGTGATGTCATACAGTCCACCATGCCTATGAAGTTAGATACCGTCACAGGTTACCAATAAGAGGGGACGGCTCAGAGAGGGGTTCACCTGTACAAGATCACTCAGAGTGTAAGAATCCAGATCTGCCTGGCTCCAGTGTGTGTGTGGGGGAAATAACGAAGGCGTGGGGAAGGAGGGAGGAAGGAGCTTCCAGGACTGCACTGACCAGGAGATGGTTGTGGGGTGGGGGTGGTTCCAAGATGAGGAGAGGGAGCAGAGATCCAGAGCCAGCCTGGAGGGCAGAGCTGACGCCAGTGCTCACTCCTGTCAGATGTGCCACAAGTGCTTCAGCAGCTCCAGCAACCTCAAGACCCACCTGCGTCTGCACTCAGGGGCCCGGCCCTTCCAGTGCCGTGTCTGCTCAAGTCGATTCACCCAGCACGCTCACCTGAAGCTGCACCATCGGCTGCACACTCCACAGCTCCGCAGCCTAGCGCACACCCACCTGCCCCTGGCGTCCCTCGCCTGCCTCGCCCGATGGCACCCGGGGGCACTAGATTTTGTGGCAGTGCCACCAGAGAGTCAGATGGGGTGGGACGTGGACAAGGTCAAGGTGTCTTCGTCACCCCAGGGAAAGCAAGGACAAGCAGCCTAAGAAGTGGGGCCAGCACTGCCCTGGGGAGGGGGCAGGGACAGCACAATTAAAGGATTTTCTCTGTGATGAACTAAGACCTTCTCAGTTTCAATAGTGGAGGGAGAAGCCTGTATGTATCTGCCAGACCACACTCTACAGCTCAGGAATGCTGCCTGTGCCTGGGGTGGGCACCTGCAGCCACCTACCTGCAGGGCTGGGTTGGGCTCTCCTCCCTCTCTGGCACCAGGCCCTCCATCTCAGCCCATCAGTGGACGGTCTAATCCCCTGGGACTCCACAGGGCTGCAGACTGTGCTAATGAGCCCAAGGCACCATTACCCTCTTTTCTGAACAGCTTCCAGTGCCTGTCATTGCTAGGTCACTATGCCTTCTCAGCACTCCTGCCCTGTCAGGTGGGGTGTGCCCCTCCCTCTGAATGTGCCAGAACCTGAGCCCCCATGGGGTGGAGGAACAGGGACAAAAGGATGGCAGTGTCCACTCATGACCTGGAAACATGATGGCCTCCATGTGCCAGGACTAGTCACCACAGAGGCAAACACTAAGGGGATGCCTGGCTCAGAAGAGGGGCAGGGACCCTACAAGCAGTCCAGGCAGGGCACAAGGGGCTGAGAGAGCCAGAGAACTGGAGCCTCCTGGCAGCCTTTCTCTCCCTGCAGTTCCAGAGGTTCCCTTAAATGGGGGTGTTTCCGGCACCCTTGGAGCATTAGGGAGGTGACATCAGTGGTGCAATCATAATAACCAATCGCTGTTATCAAATAATACACTGATAGAGAGTGGGGTTCCTGGGCCAACTTCCAGCAGGGGGCCCATAAGCATCTCTGGTTTCACACGCATGCCCACCTGTGCTGGGCAAGGGTCCCACTGTGTGGAAGCTTCTCCAGGATGAAGAGAATCCTCATAGCGAGTGAGGGCAGGGGGCAATGACAGGATCCCTTTCGACCCCACCAGTAATCAAGGTCTGGGTTCCACACTCACACCGCTAACTTCCTCTTAAATCCCAAGCCAGAAGCTATGTCCTCGGGCTCGGCCCCGCCCCGCCTGGAAGACCACGCCCACCCAGCCCGACCACGCCCCCGTGCGCTAGCCACTCCTCCTCACGGGGTGCAGACCCCGCGCTCAGCCCCGCCTCCAGCTCCCACTCGCCTCAGCCCCCTCTTTCCCTTCCCACCTGGCGCTGCCGGCCTTTGGGCCTAAAGAAGAAGCGCCGACCGGGCCAAGAGCAGGACCTCGGGACGAGGCCATCAAGTGGAACGGCCCGGGGTGGGGTGGTCCCCTCCAGAGCGCACCCCTTCCCGCGGGCATGGCCAGCCTCTGGGTGTCCTCTGCCCTCACGGGCTGTGGGCGGGGCCGCTGCTTGCATTGCTGGGCGGGCCGGAGAAGGCGTTTCTCGGTCCATGAGCGGTTCCGGGTGACCCCCGCGGCCGGGAGCTGTCAGGGCCCCAGACACCCCGAACCCGAGACCTTGCCCTCGCCATGGCCGAGCGGCGGGGCAGCCTGGCCTCCCGCCTGGCCCGACGCCTGGCCGGGCTGGGCGTCTGGAGGGAGCGCTTGGGGAAGCGGACCCGGGAGACCCAAGACCGGGATAGGTGAGGGGGCTGCAGGCCGCGCGGGGGCGCTCCTGCCTCCTGGAGCGCGTGGGGGTGTGTCTTCCAGCGTCGAGGATGTTCAAACGGGCGAGAGTGCGTGTCTCGGAGCGTAAAAACATACTTGACCATGCACCACCCCTGGGAACGGGAATGCGGAGCGCCCTTCATAAAGTCCCTGGGCGCTTCTCAAACTTGAAACTCTAGGACGGGCGGGCGTTTTGCGCACAGTGATTTCCTCTTCAGAGACACTTAAAGGTAAAGGTAGTAAGCCTTTACTGCCGGCGCCTGTGGACTTTGGCCCTCAGCTTGCCTCTGGTCCTCAAGTCCCTTGCTCGTGAGGGTGACAGGTTCCTGGGTTGACCCGGAGGCACTGCTCGCCTTCATGGCGGTTGCAGCAGCAACAGACGTGGCCAGTTGCTTCCGACTTGAGCTGGGTTCTCTCATTTCATCCTCACAGCAGCTCTGTGAGGCAGGTATTCCTTGTGATTCAGAATCAGAGATGAGGTTCAGAGAGGTGATATCACCTGCTCAGGGTCAGCTGGGGAGCACGTGACCCCAGCGCCCACCGGAAAGCAGTGTTGACTGGGTGACAGCAGACTGCAGGCCCCGGCACAGACCTCGGTCTCAACCCTCTCTGCCCCGGGCCAGGTGACCTTGAACAAATGTCTGCTTCTTCCCAAGCCCAGGGTTCACTGGCAGCTGATGTCTGAGTAGAAGGAGGAAAGGCTCCCAGGTGGCTGGGAGGGGACAGTGAAGAGGACCCAGGTAGCTCGTGGGCCTGGTGACTGGGAGCACATGAGGTGTGCTCTCAGGCACGAGGTGTTTGTGTGTCTGTGCAGTTAGTGGGCAATTTGTTCTGATCTTATCCTGACACAGCTGTCTTCAGCCTGCCCTGGGAGGGGCAGGGGTGTGGCAAGGGCAGTGTGAGCCCAAGGGATATTGCTCTCTCACCCCAAAGTGAGAGGGCCTAGACAACTTCCTCCTGGGAGCCTGGTGGGGGGTGCCCACAAATTGCCAGTGTCCTGGCCGCCCCGTCCAGAAGACATACTCTCCCTCTCCCTGTACCCTTTCTGGCAGGAATCTGCCTTATAGGCCCAGGGTACGGCCCCTCCCTTTCCCCACTTGAGAGGAGGTGGAGTTGGCCGGCAGGTGAGTCAGGGCCGGGAGGGCGCTGCAGGCTCCTGCGCCAGGCCAGCGTGATGACACATCCTGTGCGTGCCCTGTGTAGTCGTGGGAAGGGCACTCTAGTACTGAGGTTCAGGCCTGCAATCCCTGCTGACTGCCTTGGTGGCAGGAATGGAAGTGGGAGTCGCGGGGCCGGGGGCAGGGAGCACAGTGCAAAGAGGAGGAGACTGCTGAGACACTCCACTGTGTGCCCCTATTAGTGCAGTGATGTCCAACCAGCCGTTACAGTGGGGTGGCCCCCCACTAGCTGTGTGACTCCAGGCAAGCCACTTTATCTCTCTGGGCCTCAGTGTTCTAATCTGAAAAGTGGGAGCACTGATATTCTTTTAGTGTCACTGTGAGTCTTGAAGAATTTCATGTTCACACAACTCCTAGTGCTCAGCCTGGCGCAGGGAGAGCCTCGGCAAATGAAAGCTTTTGAATTATCGGGGCTCTGATCAGAAACAGGCTGAATTCCCATTTTTGTCCGAAAGGCACCCCTGTCTTTTTCTGTCTCTGGGGTGGAGTGGAGAGTGGGGGCAGTGAACAGAGAAGAAGCTGTTGATGCACCACCCCTTTCCCAGGTTTCAGGAGCTCATGCTGCCTGTGGGCCCCTGGCCCAATCTGGGGGGGCATGAAGAACAAAGTTACTTCATTTCTTCCTGTGCTTCCTCCTCAGGCCTTGGGGTGGCAGGAGCTGCCCTGATCTGGCAGGTGGCCAGGATAGCACCAGCAGTGTCAGCCTCAAGGTAGGAAAGAATACAAAGGGGAGGGAGGGGGGCAGGAGCCTGAGCTCTGGGAGGGGCTGTGCAGGCCCTGAGAACCTTGACTTCTGAGTCAGGCAGCCAGAGTTCCTTAGCTCTCCCTCTGCCACTGATCTGCTGTGTGACTCTGGCAGATCACTCCCCACCTCTGAAGCTCAGTTTCCCCGTCTGCGAAATAGGGACAGTGAAGTCTCTCGGGACTGTTGTGACAAAAGAGTGGCTGTAGGAGATAGAGCATGGTGCCTGGGTCCTCAGAAAGCGTGGGCCCTTGGCAGAGGCAGGTAGGACAGTGCCTCCTCCCAGGACCCCCTTTTCCACACCCCCGTCTTTAGCTTGACCTTCTCCTTCCATCTTTGACCCCTTTGCACTGCTTCCTGGTATGGCCTCCCAGGGGTGACGCTCTGCTTGTGGCCTACCCTCTGGTCAGTGTCAGGTCCACAGGGGCCGAGCCATGGCTTGGATGGGATGTCCGCGCCTTGGAGGGCCAGAGCGTCCCCTCTGGAAGTGGCTCAAGCAAGCCCATGCTTCTGCGTTGTCCTAAATACCATTCATAATTACTAGCGTTCACTGAGTGATCGTTGTGCGCTGGGTACGCTGCCTGGCTCCCAGGCCACCTGCACAGCACTCCCCGGAAGCAGGTACTGTTATTATCCCGCCCATTTCACACATGGGAAAACAGGCAGGAAGCATGGCAGCCGCTGAGTGGCAGAGCTGTACCTCCCTCCAGGTCCCTAGGGAACAGTAACTACTCTTTTCCCTGTTTCTTTCGGGGTTCATCCCAGGGGACATGAGAGGCTGCCTCTGTTTCACAGAGTACAAGAGGTGTGTGAGTCGAGGGCCCCTGCCAGGAGAACTTTGAGCCCAGGCTTGGCTCTTCTGTGGCCAACGACACAGCCCATCCCTAAAATGTGTGTGTTTGGCATGGTGACAGGGAGGGGGGCAGTGTCTACATGGGCTCAGGATCCTGAGCGCCCTCCCCTCAACCCCACAGCCATGTTGGGCCCCATGGAAAACATGGTAGACGTCGGGTCAAGTTGTCCACTTTTAGGGGAGCCCTCCCCCCATGCTCTCAGGTCTCTATGCCCAAGTACCTCCTCCCGGGCATGATTGGGGAAAGACTGGGAGGGTACTGGGGAGGTGCCTGCAGGCTCTGTGGAAGCCTGGAACTGGCAGAGGCATGGGTACTCAAGGCAGGCATGCCCACACCCCTAATCCTTACCGTAACCAGTGCCAAAGGGCCAGAGGCCAGTGGATGCCTGGGGGAGTAGCTGTGAGGAGGCCTGTGAGGAGGCTGACATTATCATCCTTCTGGAGCCTGGCTAGCCCTGAGTGCCTCTGTCAGCTGGGAGGCTGTGTGGCACCTGAGAGTTGGGCCCTCACTGTGTGGATCCAGTCATGTTAGTATCCTCTCTGGGTCCCGTCTCCTCCTGTGCAGGAGGGGGAGGAAAGAGTTAAGTGCTGAAGGGCTTTTCCAGAGCTCTACCTTTTGTCCAGCTCCCAAGGCCTCTCCTCAACCCAGGCTGGGTTGTCAGAGCTCTGCTCCACTGCTCCCATGCCAACAGGGCAGCCAGGAGAGTTTTGGGGGGTCTGGAGGACAGGAGAAGATCCTGTTACTGGACCCCTGCCTCTGCTTTGCCCCAGGCCCAAGCCCAGAGTCGTTCAGAATGGGATCTCCTGGGAGGAAGTCGTGGCTCCTGGCTTTGGAAGAGATGGCACAGCTCAGGGGCTCCATCTCAGCCCCTGGGGCGTCTACAGAGGCCAGCGGTGGGCAGTGCCTCTGACCTGGCCAACTATGCCTCCATCGGGCCAGAGAGCCCAGGACTAACCATGGACTCAACAGAGCCTGCTGACGATGGGTGCCACTCATGTCTGGTGCCGGCTGGTGGACGCTTGGAAGAGGGGTCCCTCTGTACCTGTCCCCCTGCCACAGCTCCAGAGGTCCCTCTGAGGCCCAAGCTACCCAGCAACCTGGAATTCACACCACCGCACCCAGTGAGCTGCCTCACAGAAGAGGGGACAAAGGGCGAGCCTGACACCCCAGGGCTGGCCCTGAACGTGCCAGCCCAGACCCTAGAAGAACGTCCCACTGTCCGGAGGACCCGCTACCAAATCACAGTCATCCTGCAGGAGCGCAGACAGGCATCTAGGGAGGACGGAGAGGAGCCCAAACCGGCCCAACCAGCTCCCCACCCCTGCGGCACTGAGGAATCCAGGGGCTGGCAGGAACCTCCCCAGGAGCCCCGCCCCATCACGGGGTACTCTACAGACCCGCCCCGGGAGCCCCGGCTAAGAGCCCCACCACATCTGGGGAGCACTGCCCAGAGAGAGGAGCTCCAGGCCAGCCAGACGCCTGGGTCCCCACACACACGGTGAGTAGAAGCCTGTCCCCACGCGGGACAACAGCGGGAGGGAAGACTGGCGGGGTGCCCCTCCTTGGGTCTCCGCCTTGTCTCCAGCCTTCTCCACCTCAAGGCCCATTCATTCAGTGCCCTGAGCATGACTCTGCCACCCCCCTTCCTGGCAGACTTTGCCCTCTTCTCCCTCCGCTCCAGGCTACCTCCTGGAACCTTCCTTTGCTCTCCTCCTTTGCCTACCTCCTTTGAGGTGGTGGTGGGGTTCTGTCAGGGAGAGAATGGGGGAGGGCCACCTTGTCAGCAGCACTCACCGCTCCTCAGCCCTGTTCAGGGGGCCACAGAGCCATCTTAGGATTAGGCATCCACCCAAAGTGCTGGGTGTCCTGGAGCAAGTTGCTTAACCTCTCTGGGTCTTGAGTTGTCTAGTTAGCAGGTTGCTGGGGATGAGGAAGGAGGAGGTGGTGACAGGGACGTGCTTTGAACTCCAGAGAGTCGGGCCGCCAAAATAGCAGGGATGCTTATTAATAAGCCTCAGTCGCAGCGATAATTACCCCGCCTGGCTGTGTTGGCGGCCACAGGCACAGGCACCCAGATTCCCAAGCCTCGGTTTTTATTTGTGTTGAAATGACCCTCCCAGCTCTGCCTGGTGGGCTCAGAGAGGTGGGTCCCTGAAAACACACTAAGAGGGCAGACATGGGACCCCCCAGGACCACCAGGAAGGGATCCCCAAGCTCTGAGCAGTTCTGAGTGAGCACAGTGGTGTCTGCCATGCATGGCTTGTTTGGGAAGCATAATTCTGTTTAATCCCTGCAACAACCCAAAGAAGCAGGACTAATCTTGCTCCCCACCCCTGATTACAATAGAGGATCTCAGGCTAGGAGAGGCTTCACCCCTTCATCCCTTGCCCAAAGCCAATGAGAAGGTGAAGGGGCCAGAATTTGAACGCCAGGCACCTGTGCCCTTACCACCTCTGTGCCCTGCCCTCCTGGGCAGCCCTGCGCAGGCAGGGCAGGGCCGAGCGTGGCTGCCGTGTGGACTCAGGGCTTCTCTGCCCTTGTGGAGGTAGATCTATGGTCCTCTGGCAGAGGGAGATGTGGGGCCTCCTTGGGTGTCCCAGTTGAGAGAAAGGCACAGAGAGGGAAGGTGGGCCCAGGAAGCTGGCCTTGGGGGGAGTGAGGGGAGAGGGAGCAGGTTTCCTGGAGGCACTGGGGTCCACCTGCCACTGGCTGGCTTTTGTGGGGGGCAGAAGGCTCAGGCTGCTGGCTTGGGCTCACTGGAGAGGGAGGAAGGGGACCTGCAGGGATACCGCTCTTCTGTGTCCCCTCTAGGGAGGAGTCTCTGGGTCATGGGGAGGAGGGACACAGAGGGATGGTGAGCAGGAATGTGTGGACGTGCATCGTGTGTCAGTCTAGGTGCAGGCGAATTCCAAGAGGGGGGACTTGGGCTGTGAAATGACCATGTGTGTGGACTGTGACCCACACACACGTGTGTGTCATCGGGTCTGGTGTTCCCAGGCGAGTGACGTGCATGTCTGTGTGTCTCTGGGTGTCTGTAGCTGTGGCTGTGTGTGTGCCTCTGCCTGTGTGAGTCTGGGTGCCTGGGTGTGTTTTTGTGCCTGTGGGACCTGCGGGCCTGTGTCTGTATGTGCCTGTGACACAGCATGCATTTGCGGGCCTCTGGGCCTGCGGACTGGTTTGGCCTAGTTTGGGGGTGACTCACAGGTAAGAGGGAGAATCCAGGACTTGTTGGGTTAGACAAGGCTCTTTCCCACACTCCCCCCGCCCCCTCCTCAGCCTCTCCCTTCCCAGTTTCACACACCTTATTTGGAGGTCATAGGTCACCCTGCTAACAAATCTACTCTGGTCTAGGGCCCAGGAGATGAGAGGGCTCTGGGACTGGGTACCTCTGCTGGCTGAGGACAGTCATCCTGGGTCATCAGGGTGTTGTCTTCAGAGCAGGGACAAAAAGGGGGAGCTATAGGCAGGCACAGTCTGAAGACAATTCTAGTGTCATGACTGTCCAAGAATGGGATAGATCAACTGTCAAATGGTGACCTCCCTGTCCCTGCAGGTATGCAAGTAGAAGCAGATGACCACATGCTTGTGGAATGAGTTCCTGTCAGGGTGTTGGCCCAGGGCTGGGTTGAGAAAGGCATTGGATTCTGATTGGTGGGCGATCATTGACAATATCTCATCTGATTACCAGTGGCTGCCTTTGAAACTACTCTTCTGTTGCTTTTCTAAAACCTATGTAGACTGAAGATGCCTGTTTATTTTCTTAAAGATTTATTTATTGGGCTCTCCCTGGTGACACAGTGGGATGGAGCGTTGCACAGCAAAGCTAAGCCAAACCGTGGCCACTTCAGTCTGAGTTCAATCCTTGAGCAGGGAGGTGACCCACATGGCACAGCAGACCTCTCCTATCTCACCCACTGATTCCCTCAGCAGTGTACTCTGTCGATCTGCCTCTTCTGCTCCCCACTCTGTTTCTGGTGAATCCTCTTGCCACCCTGCACCTCTGGCCTATACCCCATTTCTGTATGCATAAATAAATGAAATATTTTTTTAATTTGCAAAAACAATTTAATTAAAAAAGATTTGTTTTAATCCATACAGAACTGGGGTACAAGCCAGAGGTGCAGGGGATTCACCAGAGACAGACTATAATGGCAGAACAGGCAGATTGGCTGTACACTGCTAAGAGGAGCAGCAGTGAGACAGGAGACAGTGAGACAGCAGCTGTGCCATGTGGGTCACCCCCCCACCCTGGCCGGGGATCAAACTCATGCTGCAGCAGCTGTGGAGAGCTTCATAGAGCTGTGCTTGAACCCATTGAGCCACCAGAGAGGGCCCAGATGTCTGTTTTCGTGTCCAGGACTTTGACCCCCGGTGGTTCTAAGACACCACTTTTGATGGGAAAGTTGGCTGTGTATCAGCCTAGCCAGGGCCGAGCACATCACCCAACACCATTAGCAGAGTGAGTGAATGAATGACTTAAATCCAGGCACTGCCCAGTACTCTCAGGGACAGGGCCTCTCAGTGAATGGTAGCAGCTATAATTGTCATTCAGAACTGGAGAGGAGACTCGGTGAGGGGATCAGCAAGGGGGTGACATTTCATGGGTGTGAGTCCCACAAGGCAGACAGGGTTTCTATACAAGAAAGAGGCTCCTTAGTGAGGACAGTGCATCTGGTCAGAGCTTAGCAAGGAGCTCCAACCCATTGCCTGAGGTGTCAGTCCTGCTCTCAGTAATTCTGGCCTGGGGAAAGGATTAGGAATCCATTTTGGTCACCAGCCCCCCCCCCCCCCGAAGCCCCCAACTCAGACCCTGTGCGAGGCCAGGCCACTCGCTGCCACCACCAGCAGTGGTCCTGGAGTCAGGTCAGGCTTCACTGAGCCTCAGCCCTTTTCATCTCTGCCCTTCATAAAACTTGAGTCACTGCTGGGGCCACGGGGTAGGGTCAAAGTTCTGGATTCTACCAGCTCTTTGGGAGGGAGGAAGATAGAGGTAGGGGAGGAGTTTGGGGGCAGTGAGGCCATTTCTGGCCTGAATTTCCCTTATGATGCTCTGGGGGTGCCCCCTGGCGAAGAGGAGCAGAAGGGAAGATAGGCTGCCCTGAGGCTGACACTAGGGGTGGGCAGTGGCCCCCCCCGGGGTCCCTGGTGCAGCCTGGAAGTCAGAGTGGAGGCTGGATCTCTGGATGGCCCCACTGCTGGGGCCACCTTTAAAAATAACTCCGGATGAATACATTAGGGAGTTTGGTATGGTGGTTAAGCTGGGGGCTGGGGTATAAGTATCTACTGTTACTGTGTGACTCTGGACAAGTTTCTTAACCTCTCTGAGCCTTTTTTTCTTCCCTCATCTGCAAAATGGGAAGGTTAGTAATGAATACTTTATTCTTTATGAGGTATCAAATGGATGGGTTTCTTTTGCTGATTCAGCAGCATGATGGATGGAAAGGTGTTTGGCACAGACTAAGCCTTCAGTGCATATGGCTGCTGCCAGCTGCTGTTGTCATTGTTTTATTATTACTATTAAAACAGAAAGTCACTGGGGAGTTTCTGGCAGCCTAGAGGTCTCCCTAAGCAGCTGTATTATTAGTCCCCATTTGGTAGAGGAGGTAGGGTGGCCCAGAGAGATCACAGGAGGCTCAGAAAGCAATCAGATGCCTTCCCCTCCGAGGGGTGAAGTTGGGTGCTGGAGCGATCACAGAATAGAAGGATGTGTCCAGAGGCTTGGCTGAGGGAGCAGGTGAGAAGACACCTGGACAGGGGTTCAGATGCGAATTCAACCTGCAGTGTGGCCGCTTAGCAATTCAGTCACCCTGGGTCAGTCATTGCTCTCAGCCCTCAGTTTCTTCATCTGTACAGTGGGGAAGAGGAGGTGTGCTCAGGTCCATTGCACTGTGTCCTGACAGGGGGCTCCTTTGAGGCCCACTGGTGGGTACACGTATGCTCAACAGAAGCATTGCTTGCTCACGTTAGCACACATGAGCCAGCAGCCAGGGACAGGCACAGTTCTTGAAGGCCCTGTGGGAATTCTGAGCCAGCATTTGAATTTTTAAAGCAAATTTTCATTTTCTCTCTTATTGGACCCTGACAGTAATCCTCGGAAGCACATACTCCTGTTAGCCCCGTTTCATGGCTGGGGGCCCTGAGCTTCAAGGGAAGAAGTGGCCTGCCCGTGAATGGCTGGCTAGTGAGTGAGTGGCAGGGCCAGAGGGCGCCCCGCTCTGCTTGAGGCCGAGGCCCGCCTTTCCTTCCCTTCCCTCCTGTGGGCCAGTGTCAGAGGGTGCTGGTTTTCTGTTCCTGGGGACTAGATCCAGGGCTCCTTGGGCAGTCCCGTCCACAGGCCGAGATCAGAGCCCTCAGCCTTCCTGCGCTCTCCTTTCCTCTTCTTCCAGGCTCGGGCCTCAGCTTCACTGCCTGAAGGATACTGCCATGGGCCACTTGAAAGTGAGGAGAGGGTGGGAGAGCAGTGTCAGGCCCATTTTACAGGAAGCAGACATCTACAAGAGCGAGTGACTTATCTGAGGTCTGCCCTCTGGCCGTGGCAGGGGCAGCCACTGATTGTGGAGAGCTACCCTCAGACCTCCCCCCCACTTTGTTCTCTTCTTCCTGATACTTCTGCAGGGAGCTGGAACACAGCGAGCCAAGGACACCTCAGGACAGCTCGCCGGGGCCCGACATGGAGGAGGCAGGTGGGCCCCTGGCTCGGGCTGAGGCCCGAGTGGTGAGCGCCACATTAATGTGGCGACAGCGGCCCCCTGCTCAGGAAGAGACCAGACATCAGTTTCATAAGGTGTCCCTGGTGTCAGCGGCCCGGATGGAAGCCGACCGGGAGGACCTGTACAGCTACCGTCGAGAGGAAATCAATGGCTTCGATGTATGGGAAGAAGAAACTGTGAAGAACCAGGGCCCCCAGGATGGGCCTGGCTCCAGGAGCTTTGAGAGTCATACACCCGTCTACTCCAGGAAGTACTCACCGCCCACTAAGGAGAAAAGGCCAGTGGGGAAGCCCAAGGAGGCCATGGGTCAGAGTGACGGCAGCTCCCCGGACCCCAGGACTCAGGCCCCGAGCCTGGGAGCCATGGCCAAGACTGAGCTTCTGGTGCCCCTGCATGGGCCCCGTGAGCCCAGCCCCCACCCAGGTGTGAGTCTCCTCAGTGGGAGCCGCCATGAGGTGCGGCAAGTGACACGCACTGTGCGGACCACCACAGTGGTGGGGGGGCAGGTGGACCGGCGGGTGAGCAGCTCTGTGACTGTGGGGTCCACACCAGGAGAGGCCCTGCCAAGGGGTCGCAACACTGTCCGCACGGTGCGGACAGTGGTCGTGAGCCCCCGGGCGGAGGGCTCGCCCAGCCACAGTCAGGCCATAGAGCTGCTAAGTAGCCTGGTGCCTGCTGAGCGTGGCTCCCCTGCCAGCCGGCTTCCCCGGCCCACGGCTGTCGTGCCAAGGAGCCCGGGTCTGAGCAGCACAGCAGGAGCCATCCTGGGGCAGCTGGATGAGACAGGGACAGCAGAGCCAAAAGACAGATCTGCCCTGGCCCCTGTGGGGATCCTGGAGGGTGGCCACCTGCCTCAGGACCAGGATCTCCTTACAGCCCACCCAGATCAAGGCCAGGGCAGAGCCCTGGATGCCAGGGCCCATGAGACCCCAAGGGTGCAGGGAGGGTCCTGCTCCAAGCTGCTCCCTCACTATTCCTCCCAGGGCCACACACCCATACCCTCCTCACCCAGACTTAAAAGCCGTCACTCTTCCCTGGAACCGGTTCCCCTCCCAGAGCAGCCTGTGGTGCCCACTCATCCCAGGACCCTGTTGACTGTTGAACCCAGGGGACTCCAGACCCTACCCTCTATTAAAAGGGAAGGGCTCACAGAGCCCCCTGCTACCACCATCCTGCCCAGGGTGAAGATCGAGGTTGTTACAGTTCCTGAACAACCTCTTGCTCCATCCTCTGTAAGAAAGAAGGCTGTCTCCAGCGTAAGGGGTCTCTCTGATCCATCTTCCCCACAGAATAAGGTTTTTCAGGACTCTGAAAATGTCTCTGTCTTCTCTAACCAGAAAGAGATAGTACAGGGCCCTACTGACCTAACCCCCTCCCGGAAAGAGGTTGTCCAGGATCCTGCTGTTCTCCCTGCCCCTGCCTCCTTAATGGACAAGGTATCCCCCAGCCCAGAAGGCTCCTCTGCCACTTTGCTGATGGGTGCAGAGAGCAGCCTAGGGCCCCAACTTGTCCCCGACTCCACTGATGACAAGATGCCCCCTGGGTCACTGAGGGAGAAGGACGCGGTGGTCCTGACCCCTGCCCTGGAGAATTTCTTGGATACCAGGCCTGATGCTCCTACTGCCTCATCCCCCAAGCCGACCAAGGTCGTCCAATGCCCAGAGGGCAGCCCTAGCTCTCCCGAAGAGGTTATCCAGGATTTTGAAGGGCGCCTGGCCACTTCCCTGACTGAGGAAGAGACTGTTCAAGATCTGCCTGATTCTGTTATCCCATCTCCCAAACAGGATAAGGTTGATCGGGGCTCTGAAGGGAGCCCCACCTCATCTCCCACTCAAAAAGAGGATGTCCAGGGTCCTGCTGTTCTCCTTGTTCCCCCCTCTGTGGACAAGATGCCTCCCAGCCCAGGGGATGCCTCTGCCCCCGTGTCAGTGAGAACAGAGACCAACCTGAGGTCCCAGCTTGTCGCTGACTCCACTGAGGGCAAGACTCTTTCAGAGCCATCAATGGAGGAGGAGGAGGTGGCTCTGACCAGTGACTTGGAGATGTTCCTGGATACCCTTCGGAACATGGACACCCCAGAGATCCTTCGCACTCATCGACTGCCACGGGCTCCACGCTCCTCCTACCTAGCCATGTATGCCACGCTGCCCGCCATTGAGGAGGATCAGTCTGTGCCGTGGGTGTTGGGACCCGGTCCTCAACTGGACGTGCCAGCACTGGAAGAGAAGGAGGAGGAGGAAGTGGAAGAGAAGGAGGAAGAAATAGAGAACCCCTATCTAAGCAGTGAGGAGAAGCTGCAGCACAAGCAGGAGAAAGCTGAGCCCAGCCTCCCCTGGGAGTCCCGCTCTGCCAGGTCCCCCCAGGTCTTTTGCTCCCCCCTGGAAATGATGAAGAAGCATGTAGCAGGCGCCAAAGGCCCCCACCCAGAGCTGGGGCCAGATTGGCAAGCCAGCAGCAGGCCCATGTCCCGCCTTGGAGGCAGCCTTCTCTTTAGCAGTCTGATGTCTACCAGCAAGGAGACATCTGCCTTGGAGCCCCTGGGCATAAAACTCTCCGCTCTGCCACCCCACAAGCCACCGGGGCTCAAGAAGGCACCAGGACAGCTGACTCTGCTCTGCAACGACAGGCCACCAGCGGAGGAGACTGAATGTCCCCAGCCCCTGGAGGGGTGGGTGAGTGAGGCCTTGGGGGAGCAAGGGAGGGTGCCTGCCTCTTGGGTGTGAGGACCATGGTACTGGAAGGAGAACCTCAGGCCAGGGGCTTGGGCCGAGGCCTTGTGCAGTGTGACTTGTGCCAGGGCACCTCTCCAGGCCTGTCTTCTACCCAGACAGCAGATTTGCACGATGGAGTCTCCAGGGCTTGGTGGCTGTGAACTGGGGAGGCTGGGGAAGAGGGACAACACACCCAGCTTCTGGGCCAGGGCGCTGAGGCCCCTGTGGACTGGGAACAAGTACCGCGTCCTCTGTGGGCCAGCTCTGGGGTGGAAGCCCATAGGAGGTTGAGATCCTTGCTATGGCAGGTGTGGGGAGGCAGTAAGAAGACCATCTCTAGATTTCTTATCCACACCCTCTACTCCAGAGCCCAGCATTGAAGACCCAGACCAAGCTGAACACCAGGCCTGGCAAGGTAGGAGGGTGGGGCAAGAGAATGGGACGGCAGGGAGGGTGGATGGGGGTGCGGCATCAGGGCTGAGGGCCTCCCTGTGCCTTGTCCAGATGGTCCTCTTCTCAGAGCCCGGTTGCCGAGGCAGCAGCAGGGAGGTCTGGGAAGACGTTACTGATGCCTCCGCCTGGGCCCGTGTAGCTTCTGTAAAGGTCATTCGCGGCTGGTGAGTGTGCCATGTCCTGCTTTTGAACCCAGGGAAGGGTGGGCACTGGGAAGTGGCCTGGTCAGCCTGGCAGAATCCCCCTCACAAGCCAGAGTCCGCCTTATGCTGCACACTCTGCTTGCCTAGTGACCGTGGGTCTCTGTGCCCACAGCTGGATACTCTATAAAGACCCAGAGTTCCAAGGTCAGAAGCTGGTCTTGCCTGAAGGAGATGCAGAACTCGGAGCCAGTGGGTCAGCGTGGAGCACCCAAGGCATCGGGTCCCTGAGGAGGGTTGTCCGGGTGAGTGGCTGGGGATGGGAGCCAGATATAGCCTGGCCGGGCCAGGGCCGGGCCCCGAGCAGAGAGACGGCCTCTATACCTGGAGTTGGGATCTCTGAGAGAGCGATCATGGGGCTGGGGAGGACAGACCGGTGGACCGAGCTCCCCGATGAACTCATATGGACTGTCTTCTGGGTTCCTGACCCCTGAGCCAACTGGGGGCAGAAAGGGTCCTGGTGGGTACTCAGCTTGGCTTGGGGAGGCAGGGGCCAGGCAGAGGCCAAGCCCCACTTTGGGAAAACATCTTGGGAGAGTGAGCTGGTGCTGGAGAAGATTCTGGTAGCACTAAAGAAATGGGTGGAAGTGGGCACGTATCCCCCGCCCCAGGGGCCCAGGTTCTCAGGCCCACAGTCAGACCCAAGGGACCAAGGGTATCTCTTCATCCCTTTGCTCATGGGTACTTTTTAATATAGGCTGTGCCAGGCATTGTGCCAGGCAATGGGTAGATAAGGGAGACCTGCTCTCTGCCCTATAGGACTCGTGCTCAAGCTGGGGTAAGGGTTGGGTTTAAAGTGGGAAGGGCACATAGCCAGATTAAGGATTTATGAACATCTGGCTGCCAAGAGAAAAGACTAGATAGGGATCCTGGAGACAGACCTGCGAGAGCTGTGGTTTCCAGCTGAGAGCACCTCTGAATTTTGAAGGAGGAGGCGTAGCTTGAAAAGGCTAATATATATACATACGTATACTGTATATGTTAATATTGCTTATTATTTTTATTATCAGTAATACACAAACCTATTATGTAATGGTCTAACATATCACCCTTCTATGTAAAGGTGATATTGTAGTGTCAGATCTGTAAAGTAGGAGCCAAACAATATTGCTCATGACACCGATTTACAAATGACTGAAATCAAGGTGACAAAACCGCCTAGCCACCAGAGACCCAGGAGAGAAAGCAGTAGCACTGAGGGCAGGATCTGTTAGGCATTTTGAGTTGTTGTTTTCGGCAGTGAAAGGCTGAACAACTTCAGAGCTGTTGCAACCTTCCTGGTAAGAAAGGACAAGGGTTGATGAGTCTTAACTAGGGCAGCGGCCCACCGGGCAGAGGGGACCAGAGTTTTCAAAGCCTCTCCAGGGAAACACTCAGATGTTTGTGGACAATTTATTGTGAGCTTCTCCCAATAAATTTATCTTCGTGTGGGAGGTAATGAGGTAGGAAAGAAAAACAAGGGCTTTGAAGTCAGGCGGCCCTGGATTCATCTGATTCACCCCCATTGATTGGGTCCCGATCAGGCTTGCGTCTGGGCCCGGGCCTGGGGGAGGCGCGGGGCAGAGCAGTGAACGGCCTGCTGCTCTAGCCTGCCGCTCAGTCCTCGGCCCTGCCTGCCACTGTGTGCCTGCAGGCGGGCGCTTGGCTGAGCCCACGCTCCTCTGCGAATGAGGTAATAACTCCCATTGGGAGCGCTCAGTGAGACGGGGCCGGGCATGCCCTGAGCACAGCCTTGGTTCAGTACATGCTTCATAGACACTGGCGCAGGGGTGAGCAACTCGGTCCTGTGAGAAAGGACCAGCCTGCCGAGGGTGTGGCTTCGTGGGGTGAGGGGCCGTGCAGGTCGGTCTGGACAGGGCAGCACCTGCACAGAGAGGAGACTGTCTCTCCTGCCCGACCCTCCACCGCCTGGGAGTCAGGCCTGCCAGAGACCAGGCAAAGGGCACTGTTGCTTGGCAAGCACCTTTGGCTGGGAACTTTGGTTTCAGGCCTCAAAGGTCTAGTGTGGGACAGGGAAGGACTTTTGTTTCAGGCTGGTCTAGAGAAAACACCCCAGCTAGCCTCCTGGCTTCTGGGGATACAGCCACAGAGGTTTCCAGAAGCCCGCTAGAGCCTTGGCTGGACAGACTTGGGGACAAGTGCTAGTGGTTACAGTCTTGGAGGCACTGACGTTTCACTGTCCTGTTCCTTTCTTCTGCAGGACTATGCTACCCCACAGATCACCCTGTACTCTGAGGAGGGCCTCAAGGGGGAGCAAGTGAAGCTCACTGAAGCCTTGGAGGATCCCCAGTGCCTGGAGGGGGCCCTGCAGGTGGCGTCTGCCACTGTCTCTGCAGGACTGTGAGTCTGGGCAGGGAAGCCTTTCACTGAACACTGACTGTGCTGGGTTTGGGGACACAGAGGTGACAGCATATAATCCTTGCCCTTAAGTGTCTAGTTGACTGTAGGGAGAAGCAAATAAACAGGAGCAATGCAGAGTTTTGGGATGAGAGAGCACAGGTTTGTGGGGGTACAGGGATGCATCACACTAGTGGGAGGTCAGAGCAGCCTTCCTGGAGGAGGAGATGTCTCCACTGAGATGAGTTGGCCCTAGAAGAATCTAAGCTTCTTGAGGATAAGGATTTTGTATGTTGTGCTTACTGCTGTATCCCTGATGCCTACAGCAGTGCCTGGCATGGGGTAGATATCCCCACATATTCCATAAATTGAACAGGAAACCGCATCTGCAAAGGCACAGAGGTGGGAGAGCTAAGCTTCAGAAGTTCAGTCTGGGCAATGAGGTTATAAATGGGGGGCTGTGAGGCCCAGGAGGAGGGCAGAACCTCCTCTTTGTGCAGTTGGGCTGTAGCGTGAGGCTAGGGGAGCTGTTGAGTGCAGGGGTCTGTGAGCAGGTACATGCGCTTGAAAGAACTCTCCAGCTGCTGTGTGAATTAGAGGCGAGAGGAGTGAAGGCCAGAGGAGGGGAGTGGCCACTGCAGATCATGGCGCTTTAAATGTTTGAGTCCCCTTGATGGGGTCTCTTGCCCCAAACTCCCTTTTCCCCTCAAAATATTCCCTTTCATCCACCAATCTGTGTCCCTAGGCATCTTGGGTACAACTGCTTCTCTGCCATCCCCCAGGTGGCTGCTGTACCCCAAGCCCTTCTTTGAAGGCACCCCCTGCATCCTGGAGCCTGGAGAATACCCCTCCTCAGAGGTCTGGGGTATTCCAGACCCCAGCATGGGCTCACTGAAGCCCATGAAACTGGTAAGAAGCAGGTGGTCCTGCAGTTTTATCCCTTCCTTGGGGGAGAGGCAGGGCCTGGGAGTTCCTACGGGAAGTGGGATAATGGACAAAGGGAATTAGACTAAGGGGTGGGGGAGAAGGAAGACATGGGATCCACCATCTTCCCCCTAATGCCCCAGGTTGGGGTCTCAGCTTTATCTCTTCTTCAGGGTTGCCCAAGTGTGGAGAAGCCAGGGGAGCCCAAGGTAAGTCTCGGTTTCAGGGCTAAGGAAGGCCGTTGGGTGGTAGGGGGCTGGGGGGCTACTGTGGCCTGGTCTAGGAGACAGGAGAGGCGTGCTCTGGGTCCAGAAGCTGAGTGTGGGAAGGTAGGACTCTATGGGCTCAGTGGGTCTGGGGTGAGTGAAGAGACAGAAGTGAGGTGAGGGCTAGGGGCCCAGTGAGGGTGAGAGAGGGCTAAGTTTGGGCTGACGCTAAGCAGAGCCTGCCTGGGCTATCTGGGAATGTTTGGGTCCAGATCACTCCCTCCAGTCTGATACCCACCCCGCTTCTTCCAGGCCGTGGTATATGAGTCTCCAGGCTTTCAGGGCCGCAGCTGGGAAGTGAGCAGAGACATCTACAACCTTCAGCAGCCAGAGGACAGCCAGAGCCCCCACCTGGACTCAGTGGGGTCCCTTCGAGTTCTGGGAGGCTGGTGAGGACTCCAGGCCTTTCCTCCTACCTCATCGGCCCCACTGGCCTCTGACCTCAGGGGTGAGCTGGGCTGCCTGGCATGAGGGCAGCTGTCTTACCCAGCTCCCCATTTCCCCAGCTGGGTGGGCTACGAGAAGGAGGGCTTCCGAGGACACCAGTATCTGCTGGAAGAAGGGGAATACGCTGACTGGTCACACTGGGGAGGCTATGACGAGGTGCTGACTTCCCTAAGGGTCATCCGGACGGTAAGCAAGGACAAGTGGGACACCCCTCTGCCCCTGGCCACAGCCAGACTTGCCGCTGGTAGGATGCGTTGGGGGAAGGCTCCTGACCCCCGCCTCCCGGCTCCTGACCCCCACCGCCCATTCCTCAGAGCACCTGGAGTGTTTCCCGAGGTCTAGTCGCTCTCCCTCCAGCTGCTCTTTCCCAAGCCACACCGAGGGCCTCACCCCCAAACCCTCAGATTTGCAGTGTCCCAGGGGTCTGGGCACCCCCGGGGGTTTCCTTCAGTGGGTGATAAAGACCTGACTGTCCCTGGGACCCAGGACTTTGGGGACCCGGCTGTGGTGCTATTTGAGGCCATGGACTTCGAGGGGCACCACGTGGAGGTGAGCGAGGCCGTACCGGACGTGGAGCTGGCGCGCTACGGCCCCCACACACAGGCCATCCACGTGCTCAGCGGCGTGTGAGTGAGCCCCCTCCCCCCACCTGGGGAACTGGGTAGGCGGGTGGGGATGGTGCCCGAGGAACTGAGGGCTACTCCTACTGACCCGCGCCCTGCCCTTCCTGCAGGTGGGTGGCCTATCAAGAGGTGGGCTTCTGCGGGGAGCAGTACGTACTGGAGAAGGGGGTGTACCGCAACTGCGACGACTGGGGCGCGGGCAACAGCGCCCTCGCCTCGCTGCAGCCGGTCCTGCAGGTGCGTGCGTGCCAGCTGCGGGGCGGGGCCTCCGCGGGGCGGGGCCAGCCCCGGGGGCGGGGCCAGCGCCCAGGCTCAGTAATTGAAACCTGAAGCCCTGAGGTGTCTCTTGAAGTCTGAAAACGTTGGTTCCTCTCTTCAGGTCGGGGAGCACAATCTGCGCTTTGTTTCAAAGGTAAGGAGCTGGTGATGGCCTGTGTCTCCTCTTCCCTCGGTCCAAACCTACCGCCAGTCTCCGGGTTCTCCAGACCTACTCCATGGCCCTCCTTCACTCTCCTCTCTTCCCTTCGCTCCTCAGATTCAGCTTTTCAATGGCCCCGACTTCTTGGGTGAGCACATCTCCTTCGAGGATGACCAGACCTCTCTGCCTCTCTCCTTCCAACCCCAGTCCTGCCGCGTTCACGGTGGCAGGTGAGCTCGCGGGGGCACGGAGCTGGGGAGGGGAGCGTGCTCCAAGGGCTTAACTCAGTTTGGAAATCCGGGCTGCAGGACCAGGGTCTAGCTTTCCAATGATTTCCTTCCTCCTGCCTCCTTGAGATTAGTTATTTCTGTCCCTAGCCATTAAGTCTTAAAAGAAAGCAAGATAAATTTTTAATGGAAAAAGTAAGGCTTGTAGGTTGCATAGTATAAAGCACCCCAATCTTGTTTCACTTATTCCTCTACTTTTTTTTTCCCCTTTAGTGTAGTATTTAAAATCCCCAACCCAACATGAAATATCACATTTAAATATTTTGATACCTATCTCTAGTAAGAAAGGACTTGTTTCTCCTCAAGTATGTACAGGTATTATCACAGCTAATAAAATTCATTTATTAATATTACCTAATTACCAGTTCATGTTCAGATTTCTGCTGCAACTAAAGCTTGTGAAGTTGTTTTCCTCAAGATCCAAACACACCCATGCGTTTTATTTGGTCAAATTGGTTACTGATAACTGTCTCCCTCCCTTTCTCTTTGTTTCACACCATTTATTTGCTTGAAGAAAATAATTTGTCCCATTAAGTTTTATATCTTCTACATGGGGCTGGCTCCTTCCTGCTGCTGTCTTTTTAACTTGTTCCTCTGTCCCCAGCATTTCCTGCAAACTGAGAGCTCTAGACACAAAGTTTTGAAAGCTTTGTAGAGGTGGTGCAAGCATTTCCCAGCGAATCACGCCACGATGTGTGTGTCTGGTTGTCCCTCATGTGATGATGTTAAGAGTCCTCCATTGTAAGAGTCCCATTTGCCTTTCACCTAATGGTGTTCAGGCACCCATTGATGATAATTGCCTAGAACATTATTTTTTTATAGGTTACAAATGATCATCTTCTAATTATTGTTATTCCTGCTATATATATTAGCTGAAATATTTCTATGAAGGAAAAATGAAAGATAGAGCTTTCAGAAAATGGAAGATAGACCTTTTGGTTCTGTTAAATAGCTTCTATAGAAAAAATAATTTGATTCTTTACTAAGGATCAATGTTTGCACCTTTCTCTCTTTCTCAGATTTCAGAATAGTTTCTCAGTTGGTCCTTAGAACCCTCCAAAGCTGATCAGTGAAGACTTTTTTAACTATAGTTATGAACTCATGGATTTTTTTGTCGTTGAAATGCTCTAATACTGACCCTGGGATTTGAATTCTTTAGGATTCCCACTCCCCCCTCCCCCCCGCCCCGGTCCCAGGGCTTCAAAATGAGGTTAGCCCACTAGAGCTGTATTAGAGTCATTATTCTTTTGTGCTGATATTGTTTCATCTTTGGCAAATGGGACCCTTCAAATGGGCTCCTGGGTCTTTTTGATGTAACCCCAATTATTTTAAAATAACTTCCTTGATTTTTCTGATATAATAAATGCTCTATTATCATTTTGTACATTTTCCCTCAAACCTAGAGTCGTCATTTCCTAAGCAACCCCAGGAAATGCTACTTATGTAGAGACCAAAACTAAAACCTTCATGCTAGTTATTTCAGAATTATAATACTAATGTTACTATAAGCAGTAGAGAAAGACCGAATGCTGTTGGGACTTCTGTGTGATTCTTTTTGCCCTCAGAACAGTCATCTATATCCCATTAGGTATGTTTTAAAGACATTTGAAATAGTACTTTTTTTCTGTATACTTATGCCACAGGTCAGTTAGGTTTATTTGTTTTAATTTTTAGGAATAACTTTTTCATTTTTACTCAATTCTAACTTTCTAATTACATAAAATGTTTGCAGTGTTAGTCACCTTGGGTTACATAAAAAAACACCAGAGATTAAATGACTTAAACAACAGGAGTTTATTTTCTCATGCTTTTGAAGGCTGGGAAGTCCAAGGCCAATTCTTTTCTTTTTTTTTTTTTAATGCATACAAAGAACTGGGGTATAGGCCAGAGGTGAGAGAAGGACATGAGAAGATTTATTAGAGACAGAGCAGGGAGTAGAACAGGTGGATCTACTGATATACACAGCCAAGGGGCCGTGTATATCAATGGGTGAGACAGGAGAGGTCTGCTGCACCATGTGGGTCAGCTCCCTGGCCAGGGAGGTCCAATGTGCTGGCCAATTCTGCTCACTGGTGAAGGCTCTCTTCCTGGCTAACAAGAACTCCTGTCTCTTCCTCTTCTTATTAGGACACTAATCCTGCCTTGGGGGCACCCCCTCATGACCTCATCTATACCTACTACCTCCCCAAGGCCATTGTGGTTAGGAATTTTGAGGTGACACAAGCATTTGTTCCATAGTCACTCCAAAGTCAAGACTTAAAACAATGGCCTGGTGGCACAAGGGGTTAAAGCACAACACTATAAAGCTACCACAGCCACTGCAGCACAAGTTTGATCCCCGGCCAGGGAGGCGACCCACATGGCATGGGGCAGCAGACCTTTCCTGTCTTGCCTGCTGCTCCCCTCAGCAGTATATGTCAGTAGATCTGCCTGTTCTGTTCCCCACTCTGTCTCTGGTGAATCCTCTACCTCTTGTATCTATGGCCTGTACCCCAGTTCCTGTACGTATATATAAATAAATCTTTAAAAAAAGACTTAAAACAAATAGCTTACCTCCCTCCCCCATAATTACTCACTTTTTTAACATTTTATTTGTCCACCATTTCTTTTCTTTTTAAAGATTTATTCATTTATGTACACAGAACTGGGGTACAGGCCAGAAGTTCAGAGGCAGTGAGAAGATTCACCAGAGACAGTGGGAAGCAGAACAGGCAGACAGATGACGTGCACTGCTGAGGGGAGCAGCGGGCGGGTCATGAGAGGTCTGCCGCGCCATGTAGGTTACTTCTGGGGCACAGATTGAACTCATGCTGAAGTGGCTTTAGATGTTTAGTGCTGTGCTTTAACCCACTGTGCTACCAGGGAGGGCCCGCTTTTCTTTTCTTTTTTTTTTTTTTTAAAGATTTATTTATTTGTGCATACAGAACTGGGTATAGGCCAGAGGCTTAGGGGCAGCGAGAGGCTTCACCAGAGACAGAGTGGGGAGCAGAAGAGGCAGACCGATGAGGTACACTGCTGAGGGGAGCAGCGGGCGGGTCAGGAGAGGTCTGCCGCGCCATGTGGTCACCTCCGGGGCAGGTGGGAATCGAACTCATGCTGAAGTGGCTTTAGCTTCTTAGTGCTGTGCTTTAACCCACTGTGCCACCAGGGAGCGCCCCCTCTTTTTTTTAAAAAAGATTTATTTCTTCAGTGCACAGCAGACTCTCCTGACCTGCCCACTCTCCCCTCAGCAGTGTATTTCAGTGGATTCACTTGTTCTGCTCCCCACTTGGTCTCTGATGAATCTTCTTACACCCTGTACCACTGGCCTGCACCACACGCTGGTCTTCTATACACACACACACACACACACACACACACACACACACACACACAATAGAATCCAAGTCAGTAAAGAAAAGGCAATGTTTAAAAATATATATTTATTTATGCATAGAAGAACTGGGGTATAGGCCAGGGGTGTAGGAGGTGAGAAGACTCACCAGAGACACAATGGGGAACAGATGTCCACCATTGATTTTTGAAGAAATATACTCATATCTAAAATGACATATAACTTTGGAAATCAAAGGTCTTTTATTTCCCTCATCCCCCCATTTCCTTACACAAAAAGCATATTATAACCTGGTGAATGTGCTACAGGTCCATTAAACTGTATGTAACCTTTAAAATAGTAAATTTTATCATGTACAAATTATATATCAATTTTTAAAAAGGAAGCATACTACGAGCACTGTTATATGCCTCATTTTTTTCACTAACTAATTTGGAGGTCTTTTTATATCCCTTTAACTCTCTTTCTCATTCCTACTTACTGCTATATTATACCCCAGATTCTTAGTCAACCAATCACTTATTGAGGGATGTTTGAGCTGTATGTGTCATTTCATGTTTCTGAAGGATGTTCTTGAGATAGATTCCAAAAAATGGGATTGCTGAATGATTGTGCATGAAGATTTTCTTGTGTTGCCAGATTTTTCTCCATACGCACAACTCGTTTAGTCCTGTCTTAAGTCTGCCCTTGGTCTCTGCTGCTGCAGAGCCTGTTCCTCCTTGACCCCTGACTGGGGGATCACATCAAGTCTGGTTCTACTCTTCTGGTACCTCAGGGGACCTAAGAAAGCCAAGGACAAGACAGGCTGAGACACCCACTCACCTCCCCTTACTCTTCCCCTTCCTAGTTGGATCCTGTTTGATGAGCAGAATTTTGAGGGTAACCAGCACATTCTCTCTGAGGGCGAGTTCCCCACTCTCACGGCCATGGGCTGTCTGACCTCCACAGTCCTGGGCTCTCTCCGGAAGGTGCCCCTGGTAAGTGCCCCCGTCCGGTTCCATTCAATCTCTGAACCTCTGGGCGGTGCTGCTGGGGATGTCCCGGATACAGAGCCTCTTGTCGTTGAAAAGGGGCTGCTGGGGTCGAATTCCCTAGGGCCACCCCCATCCCCTCAAAGGCTTCAAAGCCAGTTCAGCCCCTTCAGCTGTATCGAGTACCTGCTGAGAGAGGACCTGCAGACACTGACAGAAACCAGACACCTTCAGGGATCCCTGGGTCACGCGAACAGGAAGGGTACAGTGTGACATGGTGTGTCTAGATGCAGAAGTGGTGCAGGGACAGGAGGGACTGGCTCTCCGGGTCAGCTGGGGACTGGCCGGGTTGCCCAGGTGGAGGTTCGGGAGTGGAGGGCAGGGCCCAGCAGTGTGGCCGCAGCCACAGCCCCCACAGCAGGCGTGATGACTGGGGCTGTGATGCAGCGGGGAGGTGACACAGCCTCGTGGAGGAACCAGGGCTGGTGGGATGTGGTGACTGGCTGGCCGGGCCAGTGGCAGGGGTACGTAAGCACAGTAGCTGGGGGGTGCTTCAGGCCGTGTGACAGGCTGCTCAAGGGCTCAACGAATAAATAAATAAATCTTAAAAAAAAAAAAAAAAAACACCTTTTTGCATAAGTTATTTTTGGACAAAGGTTGATCCAGGTCACTGAGAGGACAGTATAACTACTGTCATCTCTTTTTCCCAGAGATAGAAACTGAGGCACCCAGGAGCTGGTACAGGCAGAGCCAGGTTTTCCCTGAGGCAGCTCCCGAGTCCAAACTACAGCAGAGCTAGTTCCTAGTTCTGCACCAGCTCTGGGGCCTCGAGCACATGGGTCTTCTCCAGCCTCAGTTTCCTGTCTGTTCAGCAGGGTTTAGAATAGCAGCTACCTTACAGGGTTGTTGAGAAGTTACGAGATCAGGTCGAGGGCTCAGCACAGAATCTGGCTTGTAGTAAGCCCTGAATTAATGAGAACTGCTATAGTTAACAGTATTATGATCACCATTCTTAGCAGGGCTGTTTACTAGGAAGGAACTTTAAGGGGCGAGTGGGGGGCCCAGCACAGGTTGTGACTGAAGATCTGGGGGCCACCTAGCTGGCATTATCCAGAGTCAGAGGCCCTGTGGCAGGGCAGGAGGGATGGCTTGGGAATCAGGGTGTCCACCTGGATGTCTGAGTAACGTCACCCCTTCCTGCTGTATCCGAACCCCCAGCACTTTTCAGAGCCCTCCATTTTCCTGTATGGTCTGGAGTGCTTCGAGGGGAAGGAGATTGAGCTCCACGGCGAGGCCCGGAGTCTGCAAGCAGAAGGCTTCAATGACCATGTGCTGTCTGTGCGCATCAAGGGCGGCAGGTGGGTATGTGGTGGGGGCGCCCAGGCATGCGGGCTGCTAGTGAGTGAGCTAAGGCCCATGGCCTCCGCCCTCTTATATCCTGCCCCAAGGGGGAGGGCAGATGCACACTGAGAGGGGCTCTGGGCTTCCAGGGCTTGGACCCAGCTGGGGCCCCATAAGCCCCAAATTTATTTCCCAGCCTCCCCCTCCCGGCTGGGGACTCTGACCCTGGCGGAGGGAAGAGAAGGTGGAGAATTTGCTGACATCCACACCTCCTCTTCCTCCCCCTGCCTGTCTGTCCTCCTGTGTCCCTGGGCCTGCTGGGCCCAGCTGGGTGCTGTGTGAGCACAGTGACTTCCGGGGGCGCCAGTGGCTGGTGGGCAGCTGCGAGATCACCAACTGGCTGACCTACAGCGGGACCCAGCGCGTGGGGTCCCTCTACCCCATCAAGCAGGTAGGTGACATGTAGCCTGGGAGTCTGTCTGTGTTTCCCAAACTCAGCATTTATGCACTTTTGTTATCGTTTTTTGCCACGTCGTTATTCCTCTACTTAATATTTTCCTCATGGAGTCTTTGTCACCTTCCTTTTTAAAATTTTACTTCCTCCTTATCCCAGAAATCATGTGTGTTCTTTATGCATCGTTTTCCCTTAATTTTTTTTTTAAAGATTTATTTATTTGTGCAAACAGAACTGGGGTACAGGCCAGAGGCTCAGGGGCGGTGAGAGGCTTCACTAGAGACAGAGTGGGGAGCAGAACAGGCAGATCGACGAAGTACACTGCTGAGGGGAGCAGAGGGCGGGTCAGGAGAGGTCTGCCGTGCCATGTGGTCACCTCCTGGGCAGGCTGGGATCGAACTCATGAGCAGAAGTGACTTTAACTTCTCAATGCTGTGCTTTAACCCGCTGCGCCACCAGGGAGGGCCTCCTTTAATATTTTAATAAAAACATTACCGTTCAATTTTTTTTTTTTAGTTCATAATTATTTTTTTTTTTAAAGTTTATTTTTACTACCGTTCAATTTTTAAAAAGTAAGTGTGTGTTCACAGGATTGAGAACGTCCCTCGTGGGTCAGCACCCTGCTGGTAGTCCCGCTCGGGACAGTTTCTGCACGTGCACATTTGTGCGCAGGCGCGTGGCGGGGGCTGCCAGCGGGCGCGGGGGAGGCTTTCTGTGCCCGTGACATCGAGTGCCCGCGTGTCTGTGTTCTGGAGCTGTCTCGTGGACGTGTATGTACACAGCTCTGAGTGTGTTTATGACTACGCTTGCTGTATCTGTGATACGGGGCGGGGGAGCAGGGTTCTTTGCATGAGGCTGTTTGTGGGGGTCCCGACTGTTACTGCTAGGGGAATCTTGGAGAGTTTTTGAAGCCTCACATTTGACAGATGGGGAAATAAAAGCCCAGAAGTAGACAGGATTTGCTCTGCAATCATGGGCAAGGGCTATCTCCACCGACCTCAGTTTTATCATCTGTAAAATGAGCTAATGTATATGATGCAGTTGTTTTGAGGTTGAAGACAAATACTGTGTGTACAGTTCTTTGATGGTGCTTGAGTGGTCAAGTACTCATCAAACACTAGCTGTGATTATTATTACTTTAAATTTGTTTATGCATAGAATAACCCGGGTGTTGGACAGAGGTGTGGGGGAGGGGTCGTTGAAAGGATTCACCAGAGAGAGTGGGGAACAGAACAGGCTGAGCTACTGAAATGTACTGCTGAGGGGAGCAGCCAGCGGACAGGAGAGGTCTGCTGTGCCCTGGGGGTCAGGATTGAACTCAGGCGGCAGCTGGGACAGCATGATAGTGCTGAGACTCAACCCCTGGGCCACCATGGAGGCCTGTGACTATGACCATTATTATTATCATCATCACCCCCGCCCAGCCCTCCAGCTGATGTGTGGCAGAGCCAGATGTGTCAGTTTCCAGCCCGACTTCAGAGCTCTCCCCACTGGGGACCGCGTCAACCTGAATGTATGTGGAGTCCTGTGTGCTTCCACCCTTTTAGCAAACAAGTGTCTGGTGCCTGGCTGGGTGCGTGTCTGCGTGTGTGTCTCGGTGTCTCCATGTGTTCCTACCTGCAGCAGACAGACTTCTGGGAAAGCAGTTGGACTTTGGGTATATCTTCCAGTGTGTCCCTTATATATGTCTGTGGATTTCTCTGTGGACACGGCACTGTGTGGTGTGGGTGTGTGCTATGTATGTGCTCTTGGTGTATGTGTGTGAAGGAAGGAGTGACTTAGAAGCTGGCCAAGGAACACTTGTGGACAGGAAGGAGGACGTGAATGGCAGACCAAGAGTTGAGGGTATGGAGGGTCCAGGTCAGAGAACCCCTGCCTAAGGAGCCCTGACTCTTGCTCCCCATCCTCTAGCGCAGGGTTTATTTCCGCCTCTGGAATGCAGCCCTGGGGGGATTCCTGGCAGTGCCGGACCACGTGGAGGACATGAAGGCGGGCCGTGTGGTGGTCTCTGAGCCTCAAGCCGGAGGTAGCTGCATTTGGTACTATGAAGATGGGCTGCTGAAGAACCAGGTACCAGTTCGGGGTTGGGGCAGGGACTCTAGGGCCCGGGCAATCACAGCCCCATCAGGGACCGGCCCCAATCTTGACCAGAGAGACAGAGAGGTGCACACAGATACCAGGATCCTGGGGAAGTGCGGAAAGCAGGCTGAATACCCCTGGCCGGTTTTTGCTCTTCTCTGGGCCCCATCTGCAAGAAGGTTGATTTCCCAGCTCTGAGAGCATGTGACAGTACTAGGATCCTATCACTAATCCTATTCACTCCACAAGCATTTCCTGAGCACCTACTATGTGCCAAATCCTGTTCTGGGTGTTGGGAATGCAACAATGAGAAGACTAAAATGACACCTGCTCTCCTGAACCACATCCCAGTGGCGGGTGGCAGAAACCTTGCAAAGGAGTGAAATACTTTAGGAACTTAGGAGCTAAAGAGGAAAATAAAGCAAGAAATGAGAAGCGGGAATAGCCATAGTCTGACAAGAGAAGGTGACCTTGGAGGTTGGCAGCCATGCAGGTGAAGGGTGAGTCCCAGGCAGAGGGATCTGCGTGGGCAAAGGCCCCGGGCATGTGGCCACCTGAATGGCTGGCAGAGTAAGGGAGGGAGAATGTGGCAGGAGACGCACAAGGTGGTGGTGGTCTGGGTCTTTGAAGGCCTTTGGAGGGGTCTTGCTTTTCACTTGGAATGAGAGTTAACGGTGGCTGTGTGCCAGCCCTGCGCCAAGGCCTTCCCCTGAATGCCTCATAAAACCCCAGAGTGCCCTGTGGGGCAGATTCTTTTGTACTTTTGAAATGAACGGCAATTTAGACAGCCAACAAGTATGCAGCACCCCATCTGGCGCTAAAGCCTGTGCTTTGGGAGTCAGACATGGCAGCCTTCCTAGAAGAGCTGATCTCTTCCCAGCCCTTTTCTGGTTCCTCATATTGAGCCCTCACAATAACCAGAACTTGGAGTTCCCATCCCCAAGGATCCCAGAACTCAGACGGGCTGAGATATTTGCCCAGGTCATGGTGTGTAGGAGCCAGACTCAAAGCTGGGCATGTCTTGGTTTAATGGGGTACTCATGGAGAGGAACAATGCCTGACAACCTCCTGGGGCCTCAGATGGCCCCCACCATGAGCCTACAGGTGATTGGGCCCCCCAGCATGGGCTCCAAGGTGGTCCTGTGGGCTGAGAGCCGCCTGCCACGCCAGACCTGGAGCATCAGTGAACTGGGCCACATCTGCAGTCAGATGTTCGAAGGCCAGGTCCTCGACGTGAAGGGTAAGGTGGGATTATTTGTGGTGAGGGGGGTAGGGGCGGTGGTGTTCCCAGCCCTGACCATTCCCCCCCTCTTCCCTTTCCTCCTCAGGTGGCCGTGGCTATGACCGGGACCACGCTGTGCTGTGGGAGCTGGCCAAGGACAGGGAGTCCCAAATCTGGACTGTCCATGTGCTTTGAACTTTCCTCCAAACCCCCAGCCCTGGAGGCTTTCCCTGGGGTGAAATGTTTTTATAAATTTTTTTGTTGTAATATAAGATATTTTCTAATATCTCTCCAGGTATTCTCCTTTCTGCTTACCTTGTTATGTGGGGTGGGGTAAGGATTTGGTCCCCCTTACAGTCAGTCAGGTGCCTTCTTCCCTCCTAGTTCTACTTCTGGGGCTGAGTGTAAGGCCTCCCTCTGCCACCAGAGGGCGCCCCGGGACCAGACTAACTGGTGGGCAGTTCTCGCAGTCACCCTAAGGAGATGTTCTGAGAGCCGGCTAGTCCTGGGCTTTGGGGACACAAACATGAACCAGCCCCTAGGGCCCCGCCTTCAGGGAATGCATAGTTCACTGGAGGGTCACGCCAGGTAGGGTGATACAGTCAGTGACAGGGTAAGAGTGGAAGGGGAAGAGGCTCAGCCTAACCTATTTAGGTACAGTGCAGGCTGCCTGGGGGAGGGAGCCCTTGACTGAGATGTGGAAGGTGGCCAAGGGCCAGTGGGGTGAGAGGGCAGCAGAGAAGTGCTCCAGGTGTGTAGACAGTTCAGGGGTGAGAGCTTGCAGGTTTGCTGCGATGGGGCCAGAGTGGGTGTGGGGTGGGGGACGGCATGTCCTGAAGGGCTTACCCACCAGAGTGCCTCTCAGTTTCCCCCAACTATCTGGCAGAGAGTCTGGATCCCTTAAGGACTCAAAGAGAGCAGAGCAGGAGAGAGCCAGCACCACCATCCCAAATGCAGGAGGGTTGGGAGTGGCCAGAGCTTCCTTTGCCCTTCAAACAGGCTGGGGGTTGGGGGCCGGAACTTCATCCTTCTCAGGCCTCTATGGTTGGATGGGGGCTTGCAAGGCTGGGGCTCCATAGAAATGGAGGGAATCCCTTTGCATCTGTCATTCTCAAGATTCTTAGCGACTGAAGTGGGGCCTCTCTGAGCCTCTGCATCTAGAGATGTCTGTGATCCGGGGGCATGGGGTGTCTTCTGGGGCCATCCTTCCCAAGCCCTGGAGATGGGGAAGTGAATGCTGCTGGAGGGATGGGAGGGCGGCAGGAGCTGGACTTGTCCTTGCAAGGTGACGCCATGGGCTCCGGGGCCCCTCTCCGGATGTGGGTTTAGTGGGCACATTGGTGCACTGCAAACCTGGCCCTGGGGACTGGAGCTGTCCAATGACCACATAGGACCCCACTGCCAGGACAGATCATTTTATTGCCGCCCAGGGGGAAGGGGTGTGCATCCGCACATTCTTGTGGGTGTTGCCTCCAAGCTCTGCATGTCAATTCCACAGCCCGGTCATCTCTGGCACGCATCCCTCCCAGAGATCCCTCTCTTGCTAGTGGTGGATGGTGGCAGCTGTCTCAGGGGGCACAGGGCTGGGGCTGGGGCGTGCCACCTCAGCTGAGGTAGAAGAGGTGGAGGAAGGAGTTGGCTAAGAGAAGAAGGCTGCCCCAACCCAGGCTGTTGAGTGCTGCGGCCTCATTGGTGCTGGGGCCCTTAGAGGCGGTGGAGTTGTTTGGATTTGAACTTCCTAAGACGCCAGTTTGCATCTGCAAGAGCAAAAGTAGGACAAGCTCAGGGGCCTTTGAGTCTTCTGTGTGTTAGTTACATACACAGTTTACTTGTCCCGATACCAGATCACCCACTTCCCTGTCCCCTGTGACCAAGGTGGGGACACTGGCCGGTTCTTGCCTACACACAGAAAGGTCAGAGGTGGTCCCCGACCTTCACAGAACCTTCCTTTCGCCTCCGCCAGGCCACCAGCTTCTCCAGGGGAGTCTGTGACCTGATGGGCTGGGCCATGGCGTAGCTGCTCTGAGCCTCAGTTTCCTCCTCACATGGGGCGGGGCTGGTACCAGCTACAGTGTGGGCAGCTGGAGGAGCAGGTGGGGAGGGTGTAACTTCCTCCCCAAGGAAATGGCAGGTGGTGCTCAAACTGCTCAACGCTCCATCAGGCTGTGACTGAAGCTGCTGTTGCCGCAGGTTGAGACATTTTCTGTGAACAGGCTGTTCTTGACCAAGAGTGGGTGGCTCCTGCCTATCTTGACTAGACCTCGGGGCACTCAGGGTGCTCCGAAGTGCTGCCTCCTGAGCAGTTGACTTTGAGGCTGCAGTTGTTTTGGGGTGGGAGATTTCTATTGGGGTTCTGCCCCAAGGGGGTGGTGGCCATGTCCTGAGCCAGAGCAGGCTGCACTGGCCGCTCCCCACAGGACTGTCCTCCCAGTTCCCAAGAGGGTGGAGGCCGCCCTCACTCATGGCTGTTACCCCTATTCTCTGCAGTGCCCTGAGGTGCCTCCCCAGGCCCAGCTCTCTGTTAAGTGCTCCCCAGCCTTGGGCTTGGGCATGTGCTCAGGCAGCCATCAAGCAGTCTGATCCCACCCAGAGGGGCCGCAAAACTAGGATCCAGCCTCCCTCCCCCCAGTCCTCCTTTGGTACCCCTGCCAAAGCCGGGCTCCCAGGGAGAAGGCCGGTCTGTGGATCCTGGACGGGGTGCGGGGCCCTCTGGGGGCTGCTCTTACCTGAACCAGAAGCAGGAGGCTGATGGAGAGGAGGAGGAGGAAGATGCCCTTCATCTCTGCAGACCTGGACAGCGCGGGATAGCAGCCGGATAGCAGCCGTTGGAGAGAAGCTGGCGTTTGCCGCCCTCTGCAGCCTTGGCTGCTTTTGAACCAGGAGGCGGGGTGGAAGGGGGAGGAAGGAGGACCTTTGCAGGGTGGGGTGTGGCTGGCTTCCTTTTTACTGTACTCTGTGGGGTGAGTTTACAAGTGCTAGGATCTGTAGGGAAGCATGTTGACACCCCAACATGTCTCTTTGGCATAAGGATTATTTTAGGTTAATTATTTTTAAGAAACAGCAGATACAGGGGAAGTTCTGAAATAAGTAGAATTTACTTTTGCATAAGAGACGTTTTAATTTATAAGGGAACTCTCCATTTGGAGGGGTCTTCCCTCCCGGAAGAGGAAGATGACCCTCTAGGAGGCCAGCTGTGAGGAGGCAGGGAATTAAATCTGCCAGGTCAACTGTGCCCTTCCTGTGACCTCCTGCAGGGCCTTCCCCTCCCCCCATGTTGGTCTTTCACTGTTTTCCAGCTGGGCCATTTCAGAGTGACTCCATTTCCCTGGGCCTCCCATGTATACAGGAGGTAGACTGCTATTAAACGTCTGTTTTTTCTCCTCTTAATCTTGTTTCTGTTATAGGGGGTGTCACTGCCAGGAACCTAGAAGGGTAGTGGGAAAATTATTTTCTCCTATAGTTTTAAGGCCCTGCCAGGCGATGGCTTCTGGAAAGGGCCTGAGGCAAATCCCAGGGGACAGCTGTGGGGCAGTAAATGAGGCCCTGGGTTTGCAGCTATGCAGGATGGAACTGAATCACCTGTGCACTCTGAGGCCCAGGACCAGAAATGACCTCTCATCCTCTAACGAGCTGCTGGAGGATTAAAGTCAATGTAATTAAAAGAAACGAGGGGGGTGCAGTTGCTGAAGGAGAAGAGACTGGGGTAGATTTAGGTCTCAGGAAGCAGCGGAGGATGTTTGTGAAAGGCAGGGGCCCCCCCCCCCCCCCCCGCATTTTGGGAATGGGGAGGCCTAGCTTCTGGGGAGGCTCCTCCAGCTTTGTCATTTCAAGTGAGAAGGCTGACTTGGATCATTAAGTTTCTTAAGTCCCAGCTAGCATTTTGTGCTTTGGGTGGAGAAAATAGCAGATGGATTGTTTGAGATCTCAGAGGGGGCGGGGTGGGGGGGATGCAGTGGAAGAGCAGGTGAGTCAACCAAAGTGGAAAGGGGTTGGGGCAGTGATGGCTGTGAAGACAGTCCCAGCGAGGGGTGGGACTCTGAGGTGAATCTGGAGCTCACTGCTTACCCTCTCACCAGCGAGGCTGTGCAGTGGGTTGTATAATGATCCCTGTTTTCCCGGTGAAGAAACGGGGCTAGATATTGAGTCCAAGCTAGTAAGTGGTGGAGCCTGTGTCACTTGAACTTGAATCTCAATCAGAGTGCACAGCCAGGTATGTAACCTTGGTGGGGTGTGGGGGAAGGGAGTGCCCTGATTTCTGTTCCCCCAACCTACCCCAGGACCTGGGGCTGCAGCTCCCTTCTCCCCCTTCCTTCCTTGTCCAGTTCATGCCGCATTTGCATGAGAAATAGTGAAAGAAAAGTCCCTTTCACTTCCCTTCTACCCCTCTGGTACTTGTATTGCAAGCATAAAAAAAATTTCAGGGGGCTGATGGCCTCTAACAATGACGAAGAAAAACAGTAACAAAGAACTGAAAGAGCAGAGGGTGAGAGAAAGTCAGGAAGTGAAGAGGAAGGGGGGGGGCAGGAGTTTAGAGGCCCCTTGAAAGGATGAGAGATGAGAGGAAATCAGAGGAACCCTCCAAGGCCTCCTCTTCCAGAAGAGCTCCCCTGACCATTGACTCAAAGCTCAGTTGTCTTGCTGGTCCTATGGGAGATGCTTCTAGGGGTTCATGCGAGTTGTGGAGGCAGCAGTTTCTGGGGAGCTCTGAGGCAGGAGACAGGAAACCTAAATTGAAGTCCACGGTTGCTTGACTTAGAGTTGGCTCCATCACCCTGGGCTGCCTCTGTCCTCTTCCCAAGAGGCAACTGGACAAGCTGAGTCCTGAGGGGGCAGGGTTCTGGGGGTGCATGTGAAGGCACTCAGTACCTGACTTGTATTTGCAAAGATTGTCTTACGAAGATCAGAAATTTCATTTCTACATCCTGAACCTCTGCTCCGGAGTAAGCCGAAATTATGAGGGGGGCAGGGATGCTGGGAGGTTTTTTTTTTAAAGATTGATTTATGTGGGCCCTCCCTAGTGCACTAAGAAGCTAAAGCCACTTCTGCATGAGTTCGATCCCCGCCTGCTCCAGAAGTGACCACATGGCGCGGCAGACCTCTCCTGACCCTCCAGCTGCTCCCTTGCAGTGCTGAGTCCTAACCTGTTGGGCCACCAGAGAGGGACCTGCCCGATGCTGGGAGGCTTTTAAAGCCTTTAGGACTTGGGGGATGTAGAGGGAAGTCTGGAATCTGGAAGTAGGAGTTTCACACCTTTTCTTCTCTTGCACCCTGAGCAATTTTCATTCTGTCTTGACAACGTCTGGACAGACCAAAGCTGGTCGGAATGAACACCCAGGGAAACTCCCATTTGACAGATGGGAAAACCGAGGGCTCAAGTAGGGCAGGTTAATGGCAGAACCTCATCTCTAGCTTAGTATCTGTGTCCTAGTTTCCTTGTCCAAACCTGGCTTCTGGGGAGTCTCTGTCCACACCCTCTAACCCTCCCAGGGAGAGCCCAAGGACAGACTCCTTAGTGTCACACCAGGCCCCTGCCTTCCCTGCTCTCACATTTTGGGGCCCATAACATCACACCCTCCCTTGCCCATCCACACCACACCCTAGCCCTCAGCCACCTCCAGTTTGCTCCTCCCCGACTGCCCAAGGCTTTCTTATGCCCCATGAACTTTCTCTGCAAGGAAACTCCTCCAATTATTGTACCTAGTAAACTCTTATTTGTGCTTCAAGCCTTAGCTCAGAAGCATTCTACTTCCCTAGGGGACGCCTTCAAAGAAAAGGAATTCTTTGGTGTTCCAAGAATCCCTTCTCTTGACCTCCGCTCTTGAGCGAGTGTGCCTGCTGAGAATGTGGCGTGATCCTTTGCCACCTCTCAGTTTCAGCACAGCACCGACGGTGACGCAGAGTGTCAGCACAGCACCGACGGTGACGCAGCTGAGTGAGCGAAGGCCAGGTGAATGCCCCTGCACTTCGCATGTCTGTGCTCATTCAGTTGTCCTTCCTGGGGGGTGACAGCAGACTCAGTGTCAGCGGGTTAACTTTGCAGAAAAGAAGTAAGAAAGGTGAGCTCTTTTGAGGTTGCCACTTCCAAAAGAGAGAACTGAGAAGTGAAACAGAATGTTCGAAAAATTTATGGGACTAGAATGACAAAAACTGTAGTTCATATCTCACTAAGAAAGAGAGGTCTGGCAAACGCCCCCTGTTTCACACTAGGCTCTGTTGAGAACTGTAAAAGTTTACACCTGAGGAGGAAGAATGAACAACAACACAGCTCTCACAGAAGTAAGGACGCCACCAAACCCACAAGAGCAACATGTAATGAAAATAGTTATCTAGAGGATCCAGAGAGTGGAGTTACCAGCCAAACTTAAATAACCATGCTTACTTAGTAGATTCTGAGACATACAGCACAAGAGCAAACACTGGATATTATAATTACAAAACCCACAAAATTCCAGTGCTCAAAGCAGCAATAATAGGGCTTCCCTGGTGGCACAGTGGTTAATGTCTGAACGTTATCAAGCTAGCAGCAGTCACTGTAGGATGAGTTCGATCCCCAGCCAGGGAGGTGACCCACATGGCACAGCAGACCTCGCCTGTATCGCCCACTGCTCCCCTCAGTGGATGCTCCTATTATACGTGTTATACGCCATATTCTGTCTCTGGTGAATCTCACCCCCTACCCCTCAGGCCTGTACCCCAGTTCTTGTCCACAAAAATAAATAAGTAAAAACAAATCTTTAAAAATAAGAAACAGGGCCCTCCTGGTAGCACAATGGTTTAGGATGCAGCACTGCAAGCCAGCACAGCCACTTCAGTGTGAGTTCGATCCCTGGAAGAGATCCACATGGCGCGGCAGACCTCTCCTGTCTTCCCCACTGCTCCCCTCAGCAGTGTACTTCATGGATCTGCCTGTTCTGCCCCCCACCCCCTCTGGGAATCCTCTCACTGCCCCTGCACCTCTGGTCTGTACTCCAGTTCTGTAGTTCTGTATGCATAAATAAATAAATCTTAAAAAAAAAAACAAACCAGAAACAATCCTTCAGCATTTGAGAGAAGTTCGTAGCTGCTGAAGGTCACTACATCTAGGATCCTGAAGCAGAAAACACTGATGCAGGAACAAGGGGGGGTTTGCATATAGCTGTTCTGAATGAGAAGAAGCAGCCCCCAAAGGAAACCTCAAAAAAAATTATGATGATGGAGCAGGAACCACAGAACTTCCATTCTCTGCTGTGTGCAGGGCAGCAGGCCAGAGGGAGCAGCCGGAGGAGATTTCCAGGTAAAGGAATGGCTTCTCCAGGGTTTGGAGAAAGAGCAGGGACGAGAACTTGCTGCAATGGGGGCCCCAGCTCTGCAGGAGCATTGTGCTGTTGTGGAAGAACTAAACCCCGCAAGGGCGACTTGGGAGCTATTATTCAAACTAGAGCAAAGAACAACAGCTGACCGAGGAGGAGAAGGCGCAGCGTGGGAACGTCTCATGGCTGATGTGCTAGAGAAGCTCCCAGTGTGTTATCTGCTCAGAATGTGTCACTCAAGCTGTCCCCGGAGCTGTGCCCAGCTTCTTCTCCTGCTGTTACAGTGAATGAACGAAGCAGAAGATAGAATGCCCCATTTGTCCAGAACCCATTCCTGATTCTGGACAGTTGCGTGAATAAAATGGTAGATTAGCTCAGAAGTAAAAAAGTCAACTTGTTCTCATTAGGGAATGAAGATTCAGGTGTCTTTCCTGAAGACCACACTGCAGGCTGGTCAGGCTGACAGCCTCAGCAGTTAGGCTGAACTAGGGGCGGTGCTGGCGGGGGGAAGAGGGGAGAGGTGTGGAACCTTTTTTGGTGGTGCTGTGGGTGGGGAAGAGGCGAGAGGCATGAGACGAAGGCTCTAAGCAATGGCAGCCTGGGGTGGCCTGGAGGATTCTCCCTGGGGCAGCACAGTGGTGCACTTGGGGCCGACGGGCTCGGAAGCCCCCTTGGCTGGCAGCCACTGGCCGAGGCATCTTGGGAACTTGCCACGCTAACTGCTTCGGAGGCTCAAGTGCACCTCACTCTATGTTGAATGGGGGTACCTAGCTTGGTTCTGCCTTGTAATTTCTGGGGGTGGTTTTGCTCTTCAGGAACAGCTGTTAGCACTGGTCGTGGCCAGGTTGGCCCGGTTCTGTTTTGGGGACAGGGTGGCTGCCCCTGGAAGCTAAGGCAGCCTGTTTGAAAGGACGCCATCTTTTGTAAAAACAAGTAAAATGTGTAACCTAAAATGAACAGACAACTAAATACTGTTATTATAGCATCATCTATTGAGTGCCTGTTATGGGCAAGGAACTATTCTAGGCGCTGGGAGTACAAAAGTGAAAAGACATGGCCTCAGATCTTATGGACTTGATATTTGAATGGGAGGAGACAAAAATAATTACGGGGCCTCCCTGGTGGCACAAGGGGTTAAGTCTCAGCACTAAGAAGCTTTCAGCAGCCACTTCAGCACAATTCCATGCCCAGCCAGGAAGCTGACCCATAGGGCGCAGCAGACCTCTTCTGTCTTGCCTGCTGCTCCCCTCAGCAATGTATCTCAGTAGATCTGCCTGTTCTGCTCCCCACTCTGTCTCTGGTGAATCCTCTTACCTCCTCTACCTCTCACCCACACCCCAATTCTTGTATGCATAAAAATAATATTTAAATAAAACACAGGGTTGTTAGAACATTGAGTGTGGTCTGCTTGCAGAGAGTGGGGGCAGACATTTGAGCAGGTACTTGAAGTATCAAAAGGGATTTTCCTGGTGGTATGGGCAAGGGGAGAAAGGAAGATGTTTTACTGAAAGAGAGGTCTGAACTAAGAACATGAAAGCTTGAGAAGGGCAGAGCTGGGGCTCGGCCATCACATGAAGGCCACAAAAGTTAGGTGAAACCACAGATGATAGACCCCCAGGGGGGAAGGCCGATGGGTGGGAAAGAGTGGGAGATGGGAAGCAGAAATAGCTTTTTATTCCAGGAGGATGAGCGGGCTGAGAGGCCCTCCTCTTGTCTTTAGTATTGATTTCTCCAGCTGAGCTGCAAGGACTCAAAGTCTTTAGTCCTAAAGGGGTCCTAGTTGATGAATCTTTCAAGAAATGACCTAAATGCAAAGTGAACTTTGTTCATTCTTAATAGTAGAGACCATCTAACTCCAGGTCTGATGTCCACCTCCTCATCCCACAGGTGAGGAAAACAGACCCAACAAGAGCCTCACTCAGGACTTCCCTCCTCTCTGCCCAGGTCTTCCCTGCATGAGCATGCCGTGGCCATGACCCCCAGGGCGTGTCAAGCAGAGACCAATGTCCTCCTAACACTCAAGCATTTCATAAACTTGGAGGCCTCCGATGTCCAGAAACGTCTAAGATACTGAGAAAGACGTCAGAAAAATAACAACTACGTGAAATTAGACTCATATTTTGTCCATTGTTTCTGGACAACACCTTCTAAAAACAACATAACAATCTTATGAGAAATTTAACTTGCACAATAATTCTATTAGGTAGGATCTATTAATATCTCTGTTTTGTGGATGAGACAACTGAGGCTTAGCTCTGTGAAGTAGCTTACGCGGGAAGAGCCGGTTAATAAGTAATAAAGCCTGCTCTCAGAGGCCTGTCATTTATATGGCTGTTACTTTCCAAGTTTCAAGGATGAAAATTATACTTTTATTCAAATGTATTTTTTTTTATTTCTGCATACAAGAACTGGGGCACAGGCCAGAGGTGCAAGGGGTGAGGAGAGCAGAACAGGCAGATCCACCGAAATCCACTGCTGAGGGGAGCAGCAGGTGGCACAGGAGAGGTGGGTCAACTCCCTGGCCTGGGATTGAATTCATGCCAATGACTGGCAATAGCTTGATCGCGCTGAGACTTTAACTCCTGAGCCACCAGGGAGGCCCTGAACATGTATACTTTTTTTTAAATATAATAGTTTATTTTTACATCATTTTGTGTGAACATGTATACTTTTATAATAACACTGATATCCCCAATATATGTTGTTAATAAGTACAACAAAATGGCCTAGGCAGAATCTGGATGAGGATTCCTACCGCAAGTTCCCACTTGGCTTTTCCTGGGGCAGCTTTTCCCATTGCCCTAGGTATGAGCGCAAGAAAATGCTAAGTAACCGGGCCAGCTACCCCGCCCTTGTCCGGGGACCTGGGGCTCTAGAGCTCTGTCCTTCCCCGGGCTTCTCTCCCTGTTCCGCAGGTTTGAAAGTAAATATTGCGACTTCCTATGTGTGAGAGTATTGCCATCAAGCCTTTCGTTAAAAATAGGACCCTGAGGGCTTTCACTTCCCCCAAGTAGACGCCTGCTGGGGGTCACTTGGCATGCATGTCTCATGCCTCTTTTTTTTTTTAAACAAGTTCTGCTTTGCTTTATGAACAGGCTTTGTGGGTATTATTTCAGAGTCAATATTCAGCACAAGGAAACAGGGTAGTCCTCAAAGCCCCAGAGTCTCTTCCTCAAAGTCTCCATGATGAGTCTTTTTCCATCTGTATTAAAAAAAAAAACTTTATATATTCTTTACATCTTTCTTTATTTTGTACATGTTTTTATCTCCGCTGTAATCCCCGTGGGCTTCCCACCACTTCACCCTGTGCCATCGCCATAGTCCCTGTGCTCTTCCCACCCTAGTTCTGATCTTGTTCCCCTTTCCTCCCCCAGTCTATAGTTGTTAGTTGATGTTCTTTTTACTGTATTACAATTACTATATATATAAGATATATCTATCTATCTATAGATAGATAGATATAAGATACATATAATATCTGTATTATATATATAATATATCTATACCTATATCTATATACATATATATTTTTATTTCCCTTGATCCCTTACACGCTAATACACCAGCTTCCTGCCCATGGCGGTAAATCCTGATGCTTGGGTTACGCGCTCTCTCAGCTCCGCAGTCAGCTGAGGCAGGGCAGGGGCAGACTGCTCAGGGTTTCTGAGGCAGAGCTCCCTGGCCCCCAGGCTGTGGGTCCTTTCTTATCTTCAAGAGCAGGAGGAACACTGGTAAGGTGATAGTGTGAGATTGCAACATCATTGAGCTTGGCTCCAAACCAAAAGCAAAACAAAACGCATGTGGTGCCATATGACCTCAGACGTTTTTTTATCTCATAGATACCTCAAGCCTCAAGCTTTCGTGGAAATAGCTCTGTGTCAAAGCACTCTTCCACTTCAACTCCAGCCACACTATCCACGCAAACCCTGCTGTTGACAGTGGGCTCTACCACCTTCACGTTGGTTTGTCCTATTAAAGTGTGGCTTCTAGGAAGAACATGGAAGTCTAGAGACAGTTCTGGGTTTGGGTCCACTTCTGAGCTTTCTATCTCTGAGGTCTTAAGCTGGTCCCTGCCCTTCTCTGGGCTTCAGTTTTTTCTCATCTATAAGCTTCATGAGGTTGGCACCAGGCACCTGGAAGGCACTCAGTGGTTGGTAGCCTTGTCCAGTCTTAAATTTGTAACAAATGCCTCAAGGAACCTGCTTTTGCAAGGGCAGTAGGTTAGAAAGTCAAATGGAAAACAGTAAAAAGCACAGTCCGAAGCTGCCAGAAAGGGCTTTGGTGCTTGAGCCCGGACACAAAGAAGTAGATACCTGAGTCGATTCCTGGACCATCCTATCCGTGAGGCGGAGAAATAAGAACAATTAAAAACAGGACATGTTTTGAAAATTATTTCAGCCCTGGTATTGCAATAGATATTTTTTGTGTATGTCAGGTATTTTAATCTTCACAGCCACAGTGCAGTGGCTGTTCGGCTGTTCCCATTTTACAGATGAAAAACTAAGGTGAGTGACTTGCTCAAGGACACACATCAGGAGCCTGGACTCCTGTAGTCAAGTTCATGCTTTGAACTAAATTCCTGCAGTTGCTCTCATATAACTTCTTAATCTAATTTTACAAAGTTCAGGGAGGGAAATGCCTTATCTAAAGGCAGAGGGACACAAAGTAACTAGAATTTGAGCCTTCCTTCTGGGTACACACCCATCTATGTGGTCAAGAAGTTAGCAGAGAAACTCAGATGTTAAGAAGCATTTAGTTCTTGCACCATTTGTAGCCAGATGCCCAACATTTTCCAACAACAACAAAAACCTCCCCTAGACTGAAAATTTGGGAATAAGCGGAAATAAATTCTGATTATTGAGTTGCATTTCCCCTCTAGGGTTAACTGTTAACTCACTAAATTGCATCACCTCATTCCCTTTTTATAGTTAACCATTAATTTATTACAACTGCATTTCTGGAAGATTTAGAGAAAACTGATAACCCCAGTAGAAAGTAGAGGGGGCCCTGCCTGGTGGTGCAATGGGTTAAAGCACAGCACTATGAAGCTAGCCAGCCACTTCAGCTCCAGTTGGAGCCCTGGCCAGGGAGGTGACCAACATGGCCCCCCGCTGCTCAACTCAGCAGTGTACTTTGTCCATCTGTCTGTTCTGCTCCTCACTCTGGCTCTGGTGAATCCTCTCACCCTGCACCTCTGGCCTGTTCTCCAGTTCTGTATGCATAAATAAATAATTTTTTTAAAATTAGAGACAGAAATTATAACCTCTGCTTCTCTTAGTTAAAAGTAACATGAGAAACAAGTACCTGATGATTGCTGAGACAATTCCCTGCTGGGAAAATCAAACACCTTGACTGGTGCCCCTGTTGGGATTCAGATGATGAGATCTAGGGTATGGAGTTCTTGGGTCCCCATTCATCAGCACATGGAATTGTTAACAGGGTGGTTCCCAGGAAAAGGGGAGGTTCCAAATTTCCCGCCCCACCCAAAAGGAGGGTGGAGCTGAGCAGAGAGAAGAATCTAGAGAGGAGATTGAGGAGGAAACAGGATTGACGCCAGAAGGTGACCTGAGGGAGGCAGAAGGCGCAGAGAGAGACATGTGAAGAAGTGGCTCTTGTTTCTTGGCCTTGGACTGGTTGAAACAGATGTGGGTGAGAGACCCGTGGGGAGGTTCACTATGGCAGCCTTTATCTTGATTTTGATTTTGCTCTTTTCCTTCCAGACTTGTCTGGCCATGTCTGATCCTTTTCTTTGGGTCCCTGCTGGAAGGTGCTTTGGACTTGTGGTGGGCTTTTAGGCCTTGCTTTGGGCTTTCAGGCCTTGCTTTGGGCCCATCCCTTTGGGGTGGACTTTTACTCACGAGGGGATAGGTCACTTCAGGTGTTTGATTTAGAAACTATATTCTTTATCTTTTTTGTATTGCACACTAATTGTATTAAAGTTCCTTTCCATTAAAGGTCTTGTTTTGTCTTGATGTGGCGGATAGCAGAACCTAGTTAGAGTGGGCAGGTTTGGGGGTTTAGGGGTGCCCCTCTCTCACTACCTGTAACAGAATGTTTACTGAGGTAAGGCAAAAATATGAGCGCAATCTGCATAGACAGCAGCAGGCATTCTTAAAAGACAGGAACTGTATTTTGCCAGATAAGGGGTGTTCTTGGATGGAATTATTGTGGAATTTATTGCCTTGGTTCCAGTTGAGCTGGTCTTCTGTGATTAATAACCTTTTCTGCCCCCACTTCTTCTGGCTGATAATCTTTTCTGACCCCACCTAGATTTCTGGAAACTTTTTTTTTTTTTTTTAATTTATTTATTTGTGCAATACAGAACTGGGGTACAGGCCAGAGGCTCAGGGG
>NW_004567109.1:12201221-12223526 GCF_000260355.1 Condylura cristata | reverse complement strand
GGGGTGAGAGGATTCACCAGAGACAGAGCGGGGAGCAGAACAGGCAGATCAACGAAGTACACTGCTGAGAGGAGCAGTAGGCGGGTCAGGAGAGGTCTGCCTCGCCATGTGGAGCTCCTCAGGGGCAGGCAGGGATCGAACTCATGCGGAAGTGGCTTTAGCTTCTTAGTGCAGTGCTTTAACTGGCTGCGCCACCAGGGAGGGCCCGATTTCTGGAAACTTTTATAGGCAGTTTTCAGATTCATTCATCCTCCTTACCCCATCTCTGGTGTTTGCCCTTGGGAGAACTTCCATCCCAAGTTTTTCCGTTCTCAGCTTCCATCACTCCCTAGACTGCTCAGCACCTTGGACCAGGAAATCCTAATCCCCAAATTTCCCACGCTTCTCCCCTCCCTATAAAACCCCAGCACTCCTGCCATTCAGGGAGCTGGCGGTTTTTGGGGTACCTACCCCCACCAATTCTCTTGATGGCCATCTAGTACACAAAACTCACTGTAAAGACAGTTCTCATGTTCCAGAGTTTCGCTGTCTGGGGTAGGGGGAAAGAGACCCTTTTGGGCCGGTTACAATTTCAAATGCTCGCAAATTACTGTACGGACCGATCAAATGGGGAGACAGTAGAGAGGAAAGTATTTTTCTCTAAAATAAATTAAGCAAAACAGTGGCATTGTTAAATTTACAGATTCAGGTCCATAGAATTCTAGCAGCTTCATGAATCTAACTCTGGGTTCTCCATTTTCTACGCTGGAGGTCGAGAGAAACAGCTTGAACGAACCCTCCATTTCCTCAGACCCGAGTCCGCTCGAAGTGGGGAATTCTGGGATTTGCGTACACGCAAGGAAGTTCAGGCTCTACGAACCAATAGCATTCGAATATAGACGGCTGTGCCCGCCTCCTGTGCCTGCGGGTTGCTCAAAGAAGCCAATGAAAAGTACACGGCCTGGTCGCCTGGGAAACAGCGTGACAACAAGATGGCGGCGCCGCGGGACGGCTCTGTGGCCCTGCTTGGTAAGTCCAGCTCCAAGACCTTTTTGAACCCAACGTCATTCCCGCAGGCCGGGAGCCCTGAGGACTCACGAGCAGGGCCCTAGGCCCTGCTCCCTCAGCAAACGCCCGCATCCTGGCTGCGGATTCTGGTCCGCTTACCCGAGCTCTGTGTGGAGGCGGGAGGAGGAGACGCGGCTCCGGGGCGGGGTTATGTGGTAACAGATGTTGCACCCCGGGCTCTACCAACTAACTGGGCATTTAGGGAGGGAAGTCGTGACGCGGGCTGGGCCCTCTGGGCCCCAGAGAGTTCTGGGGCTCGGGGCGGGGTTATGTGGTAACAGATGTTGCACCCCGGGCTCTACCAACTGGGCATTTAGGGAGGGAAGTCGTGACGCGGGCTGGGCCCTCTGGGCCCCAGAGAGTTCTGGGGCTCGGGGTGGGGTACGAATTGGCCAAGCAGGTGTGATAAGGATGTTGTCAGTCAAGCACCGTACTCACTTGGTTCGTGAAGATAGAGAAAAATGAAACAGTCTTGTCTCAAAGCCCTGGTCTGAGGGGAAGACAGTCCAACCTTACGGAGATTCCTGCCCAAGAGGCAAGACACTGTTCGCCCTCGGAAGTCTCTGAAGTCAGAGGAGTAAATTTGGCTTGTCCTTTGGCTTTTCCTCAGTCTGCCCGATCACCATTCTCTACCTGGGGTCCCACTCCCCAGCCCAGCCCCAGTCCGGCCCCAGACTGATGGGGAGATGCAGTCATCGCCCTTCCATGGAGCGTTAATCTGGAGCCAGTGTGCTGGACTGGTCTGGAGTGAGAAAGCAAGTCTGTTGGTGGCCAGTCTGACAGTCTCAAAGTAGGGCAGTGAGAGCCTCACTTTGGCCAAGAGAGGTCATGGGCAGTAGGAGCTATGTATGAGAAACACTGAAGAGTTTAACCTGCAGGATTTGGCACCGGGTGGAATTCAGAACTAAAACTTTTGTGGTTGGATGAGGGACCCCAAAAAGAAGGCCGTGTGAGGAGCTTATTTGAGGGAAGGTTGGTTTGGGAATTCCCGCCCCTCCCCTGTGATAGTCTTATTGAGATAGAATTCACATACTATATACTTAACCCTTTTAAAACGTATATTTTAATAATTTCTAGTATGTTCATTGACTTGTGCATCCTTCACCACAATCAATTTTATTATTATTATTATTAAGATTTACTTATTTATGCATACAAGAACTGGGGTACAGGCCAGAGGTGTGGGGTGAAAGGATTCACCAGAGACAGAGTGGGGAGCAGAACAGGCAGATTGACTGAAATACACTGCTGAGGAGGGCATCAGGGGAGACAGGAGAGGTCTGTTGCTCCATGTGGGTCAGTTCCCTGGCCAGGCATGCTGCAGTGGCTGTGGATAGCGTCATAGTGCTGCGCTTTAACCCCTTGTGCCCCTAGGGAGGCCCCTGTTCATTTCTTTTTGACCAGTTTCTTTTGCAGGGTACTTGCTTTGGTGAGAACTTGGGGAGAGGGCAGAGATCCATCCACTGGTGTGTCAGAGTTCATGTAAGGCAGTTTTAGCCAGTAAAGGAGTATGTTCTAAAATTGATTGTGATGTTTTCACAACTTAATATACTTAAAAACAGTGAACTATACACCTTAAGAGAGTCAAGTATGTGAACAATATCTCAATAAAGCTGTCGTTTAAAACAATCACAAGAGGCTGCGTCTAGGCAGCTGGGTCCCCTTGCTGCACAGCTTGAGGGCCTACGTGAAGGCCAGGCCACACGTTTTCAAGAACAGAAGCCTTGATTCAAGCCTTGATGGACGTGCGTGCATTCTAGGATTTCTAGCTGTTAGTCACATCAGATTCGTAGCTCACTAGATGGAGCAGTGACCTTTAATTATGTTCCTGATGTGCCGTTGTCTTTCCAGAAGGGAGAGGGAAGGAAGGGAATCCAGTATTTATGGTGCCCTCTATGTGCCAGTAGCAATAACAGCCACCTAGCTACAATTCACATCTGTAGGTGCTTCCTTTGAGAGTGGCACTGGGCTGGGTGCTTTGTGTGCGAAATGCCTGAGTCCCTCGGCAGCTCCTTGGCTGGTACTCTCCCTGCCCCATTTTATACCAGAGGCTGTGGAGGGAGAACCTGTCCAGAACCTGGGCTCTTGACTGCTAGTGTGTGGACTCTGTCTTGCTTGGTTCTTGCCTTTGAGTTGTCCTCTCTGACTAGGAGATGTTGGGGGTGGCACCTGGGTTCCAGAAAGAGGAGAGCAACACCCAGGCTTTGTGCTCTTAGATGGACAGAAACCCCAGTCTTCCTGGATAGGCTTGTGCCTGGGATTTTAGTTTGGGGGTGCCCCAGGCTTGGGGCTCACCCCACCCTACCACCTTTCCCAAGCATGTCCAGGCCTGAGGCCTCCAGTATGGGGCAGAGACACTCAAAGACGTAGGTAGATCTCAGGTCCAGGGATCCTGAGGCCTGGTGCCTCCAGAAACCTCTGCACCAGCAGTGGAAGAAGGTGCTGCTTCCTGGGGAAGTAACTATGGAAGAGGAAGTTTCGGGATACCCCCGGATGCTGAAGCCTTGAAGTCTCCAAAGACCGACCGACTTCTGTTTTACTTCTCAGGGAGTTCCTGACAACCAGAATCTAGAAGTAGAAGTATGAGCTCACCTTTGGCTTCCCTTGGCAAGACCCGGAGAGTGCCTCTGCAGTCGGAGCCTGTGAACCCAGGGTCGAGAGCCCACCTCAGCTGTAGTGTCCATGCCCCGCCTCCCTTAGAGGATGACTTCTGCGGCTTTGCACCCCTGGGAGGCTCTGTGTTGTGTCTGAACATGCCGGACCGAGGCTCGGCCTGGGTGCTGGAGGGGCCAGGCACCCACTGACGCACTATTTCCCTAGTGGGCCTACAAACCCACCGTATCAACTCCAGGCCACCATGTGTTGGGCTCAGTAAAGGCTCCCCTTTCCTTCTGGGTAGCACTCCCATCTTTTCATGGTATTTTCACCTCTCTCCTTGGCGTTCTGAATACCCCTATGACTCAAAAGCCAAGGGGGTCCAGAGAGGTGAGGGTTCAGGCTTGCCTGGGGCCCTACAGTCATGTCAAGGCAGAGCTGGGTCTGGGCTCCTGGGCTGGAGACCTCTTGCCATTGTCCTCCCCAGACTGCTTTTAGGCCTTCTGGATCCTTCTCCATGGGGGCATTCATTCGGACTCTTCCAAGCCTTAGCTCCCCCAGTGCCAGGAGATGGGTGTGCTCAGGAGGCAGAGACCCAGCTGGGGGCCTGGTATCCAGAGCCTGACCCCTGATGCCACAGGGGGTCCTGACTTTGTCTTCCTTCCCTTCCTGCTGGGCTCCCAGGAGACGAAATTTAAAAGTCTATGGAGATGGTAAGTGTAGGCTGTGCCCTCTTGTCTCCCAGCTCCTGCCTGCCTGGTCTCCTGTGGTCAGGCAGGGGGAGATGATGCCTGGGAGCCAGAGCAGCCTACTCCTTTCAGGGCCAGGGCTTCCTTCTGGCAGCTCTCAGATTAGGACACCCCATGCCCTGAGTAGCAATGCCATTGCCAACGGTTGAACCGCACCCCCACACTTTGCCACTCCCCCCTGCAGCCTGGCTGGTGTGTCCTGAGAGTTAGCCAGCCCAGCCGGCAGACCCGCCCCCTCCCCGACAGGCTCTCAAGGCCTGTCCACATCACTGCCCTGGCTCCTGCAGTCTCAGACACACCCCTCCTACTCCCTCTGTGGCCCTGGAATTGGCCACCCAGGGCCCTGGGGAGCCAGGCTGGGAGAACTCCACAAAGAATTTGGGCGGCACCTATCCTCATACTCCTTGGGGGAGAGAGTACAGGTCATTTCACTGTGACCAGGGCCCTGGGGCCCAGTGCCCTCTGGCCTTGACCCCAGAGCAGTGACCTGGGCATTCCTGTTTGCAGAAGATGAGGTGGACGTGCTGAGTGATGGACACGAGTCAGAAGAAAAGATCGTTGTTCCTGCCTGCTATGGACGCATAGGTGCCCCTGTGAGTAGGCAAGGTGAGAGGAGCTGAGGGCTTTGGGTCCCCAGCAGCAGAAGGCCCAGAGGAGGGGCACATGCCCTCCCCTGCTGGGCCTATGAGAGACCCTCTCACTCCTGGCTGGCTGTGGCCCTGTGCCTGTGCCCTCCACCTGTCCACAACCAGGTTGGGCATAAATCCATGTAGGCCCGCTCTTAGCCCAGGAGATCTGGAGTGGACCTGGCTGGGGTCGCTACCAGGTGTCATGTCAGTGGGTCTAGGATTCAGGGTGTGGGGTGAAGCCTGGGGTGAATCTTGGGTCAGAGTCTGAGCTGGGAGTCCAGAGAAATTGGGGGTGCAGTGAGACTTTCCATTGGCCAAAGTATCTTGGGTAAGCAACTTCTGGTTCGGGCTCCGTCTGCTCTGGCATGGTGGGAATGGGAAGCTCCATGAAGATTCGATGAGGCAGCCCGCCACCAAGTACCCCTCCTCGCTTTTACAGGTGGAGGAATTGGGGTGGAAAAACAATGGCTGGTCCATCCCACAGCCACTCAGTTCACAAAGCCAGGCTCTCCTTGCCCTCTGCAGGTGGGGGGGTTTAGCAGTTACCACAACCACCTGCTGTTCCCTTTGAAGACCACCACATGCTCCCTCTCATTCCTTCGCCTTCACCTTCCGTTCCTTCACCTTCCGTTCCTCACCCGTGTGCAGCCTGCATCCGTCCCCACCAAGGTCCCGCCTGTCCTGCTGCTGCTCTCTGCACAGTCCACCCTGCTCTCCTCAGAAGTGCCATGTGCTTGGCCTCCATGACACTCGCTCCTGATGTCTTCAGCCTCCCAGGCGCTTTCTCCTCAGCTCTTGGCTTGCTCCTCCTTGCCCCCGCTTGTCAGTGAGGTATTCCTCTTGCCTGGGTTCTCTGCTCTCGCTCCACGCTGCCTGTGAGCTTCTCCTCACTCCCTGCGCTGACAGTTCTCAATATTTCCTCTAAGAAGCTTTCAACTATAAGTCAACAAAAGCCTCTACCAGAGTAGCATGGATATTAAGGGGGAGTCCTCATCCCACATTCCAAGAAGCCAGGAGGAGGCAGCTCCAGGGTTGTTCAACCAGCCACTCAAAAAGACATCACTGGAAGTTTGGGTCTCTCCAGGTTCTCAGCGAGTCATTCTTGGCCTGTCAGCTGTGTGGTCACACAGTGAAGAGCACCATATACGGGTGCAGAGGGCATTTCTCCATGTGTCTTTCTCTTCCTTACTTTCATTTCCTCAAACTTTCATTTGAAAAAGTCCCAGCATGAGCCCTCCCTGGTGGTGCAGTAGGCTAGGACAGTGCAGCACTGCAAGCTGGCCACAGCTGCCTCAGTGCGAGTTCGGCCCCGCCCTGGAGCTGACCCACATGGCGCGGCAGAGCTCTCCTGACCCGCCCGCTGCTCCCCTCAGCAGTGTACTTTGCTGATCTACCTCTTCTGCCCCCTCCTCTGTCTGGTGAATCCTCTTGCCGCCCCTGCATCTCTGACCTGTACCCCAATTCCCAATTTGTGTACATAAATAAATAAATCTTTAAAAAAAAAAAGAGAAAAGAAAATTCCCAGCATGCAGAAGATCGCAGTGTGCTGAAAATAAGCGTCCAGCGAACGCCCTGTGGCATCCTTGACCCTGTGCCACATTTGCTTGCTTGCTCCGCACACACAGGTATAAATATAAATGTTTACTGTTGGGTGAGCCCTCTAGAAGTCACAGGTATCGTGACGTCCGAACACTCCAGTGCGCATCTCCTAGGATAGGCCACCCAGAGCCACAGGTGACGGTCATGTCGGTGACTGAGTGACTTTCCCACAGCTCTTCTGCAGCCACGTCTGCCCAGTGTCCAAGCTCCTCCAGGTTCTCATCCTGGGCCTGAGCTCTCGGGGACGGCCGTGCCTCATACTTGCCTTTAAAAACAGGACATTGACTCTTTGGGGCGTCCAGGCCACCTATGTCACAGCATGACCTCCGCCCTTTTTAATGATTGACTTATTTATGCACACAAGAGCTAGGTTGCAGGCCAGAGGTGTGGGAGGTGAGAGGATTCACCAGAGACGGTGGGGAGCAGGACAGGTGGAGAAATCTTAGGGATTATGCACTCTGTAGTGCTATGTAACTTTCCATGAGTGATCTCTAACAACTTTTATTTCAGGAAGGATGAAGTAGTCTTATATTGAAGCACTTGCTTACATACATAGAATTGGTGAGGAGTTTAAGGAGAACCAGTGATAGAATCTAGAACCAGTGAAAGGATGAGGGGAGAAACCCTTGATTTGGGCTATACAGACCCAGAATTCTTTTTATTTATTTATTTATTTATGCTTACAGAACTGGGGTACAGGCCAGAGGCGTGGTGGGTGAGAAAATTCACCAGAGACAGAGTGGGGAGCAGAACAGGCAGATTGATAAGTACCCTGCTGAGGGGAGCAGTAGGCGGGACAGGAGAGGTCTGCCGCGCCTGTGGGTCAGCTGCCTGGCCGGGGCACGCTGCATTGGCTGTGGGCAGACTCAGTGCTATGACTTAAACCATTGCACCACCAGAGAGGCGTCTGCTTGCTCACCTGGGATGAGGTTTGACTGCTCCTGTGTCTGCTGTTTCCTTTACACCAGGGGTGAGGTTGGGGTGATGCTTCCTTTGATGGAGAGTGACCTTTTGCTATTTCCTGGGTAGTCCCTGTTTTACACGACTCAGAGCTGACAACCAGCCTGATGAGCAACATGAAGGACCTGGAGCGGCAGGTGAAGGCCCAGACTGACGAGATGCTGACCAAGGTGGGGCCCGAGGAGGGAAAGGGTCAGGATCTGAGCCATAAGTTTGAGTTAGGGGGTCCAGACTGGGGAGGTCGTGAGACTTCCTGTACCATAGGCCAAGGTGAAGGGATGCTAGAACAGTCTTCCCTACAGAACTGCCCAGATCGGGGGCCAGGGTCCCTGGGACCTGAGTGGGGAGGCTCGGGGGCTTCTGTACCCTAGCAAGGCACATTGACCTCAGGCTGGCTGCCGAGTGCTGGGGTGCTTTACACCATCCCCCATTTCAGTGGAAGCTGAGGGCTGTCCGAGGTACAGGAATGGTTGCTGTGCCAAAGTGGGGGGAAGGGTGAGGACTTTAAGCTCCCCTTGCCCATAGACACAAAAATGCTGGATTCTCCCATCCAGAAGGGGATCTCTCAGGCCCTGGGAACCATGAGGCCTGCCCCACCCCACCCCTCATCCCCTCTCATCTTCTTGCTGCAGGATCGGAAGATCCAGGCCCTGGAGGAGTTGGTGCAGACTCTGCAGGAGCACCAGGGTGAGCGCCCTGCGTCTCCCGGGTACCAGCGCTCCCAAGTCCTTCGAGCTGAGCCCCATGGTGGGGTCCAGACAGCTGAGGCCAGAGAGGGGCAACGGCACCCTCTCGGGGGGCCTCCTGTGGGGCTGAGGGCCCTGAGTGCACCCAGTTCTGGCAAGGGCATGCCAGAAGGGCAAGGGACAGCCCCCGCAGAAGCCTCTCCAGGTGGGAGGTGTGGGGCAGGATGTCCCTTTCAAGGCCAGGAAGAAGCCAAGAAGCAGTTCTCAGGGATTCCTCAAGTTCTCAAGGGACCACCGCTCCAGATGACCCCAGGGCAGAGTGCAGGTCCAAGCCTGCACTGGCAGGCTCCACTCCACATCTCTTCCTGAAGGCAAGGCCACCGAAAAGCGGCAGAAGGAGCTGGAGAGCCTGTGTGCGAGCCTGCAGCGGCAGGTCGGGGAGATGGAGGTGAGACCAAAGGCCCAGACTGCCCCGTATTTGCGGGTGAGCTCCCGCTCTCTGGGCGCCCCCACCCCTAGCCCTCACAGGTCCTGCCCTGGGTCTCCACTACTCATCAGAACAAGGGCCAGGGAGTGTGCCAGGCTTCTACCGCCTCCTCAGTCTCAGCTGGGGCTGCTCTCCCCTCCAGCCAGTCCTTGGGCCACATCTAGCTCTTTCGGGACCTTGGCTCATGCTCTTCCCTCTACCCAAAATGTTTTTTGCACCTTCTGGTGAGCGAGTTTTTGCTCAGCCTCAAGTGGAGGTGGGGGTTCTCCTTTCCTTCAGGGGCCCTCCTGACCTCTGGCTAGGGAAGGTTCTGGTCCTGTGCTTCTCAGTGGCTTCATATTCCTCCTGGGTGGAACTCCACAAGGGTGGGAAGGACCACTTGCCTCATGTCATTGCGGCACATCTGTGGCCTAGCACAGAGCCACAGGCTCTGTAGCACAGAGCCTGGCTGTGGCCCTGCCTCTGGACATGGTGCCACACCCACCCAGTGTCACCTTCCTGCCCCAGTTCATACAGCCAGGCTTGCACTGGAGGGACCCTAGCCATGGGGTGTGGGTCCTGGGTGCACGGACTTCCTTAGCCGTCCCCTGCTTCTTCATCAGCCCCACCACAAGCTCTGCGATCTAATCTCTCCTCCACCCAGAGTTGGTTTCCAAAGCCTGGACCTAATTTAAAAGACCACAGAAGCAAACCCTGAGCACCGCTGCAGCTGAGTCCCACCTGGGCCTGTTCCTACCTGGAGTTGTGCGTAGACACAGCTGCTACCTGCGTGGCTGCTAGAAATGCTGGCAGCCCACAGGACTTCTCTGAACAGGCTGTTTGGGGTGGGGGTTTGGGGGGAGAAGGGGAAGTGGGAGAGGTTTACAACAGGTTTACAACATTCACACAGGATTTCCTTCTTAACGTGAATCATTTCTCCTGTGTGCCAGACCTGCCGGGTCCTGAGATATAGGCATGGCCCCTGCCCTCCTCAGGCGGTTGGGGGGGGGGGGGGGGGCAGAATCAAACAAGATCACAGCAAGATACTCAAGGATGAGGAAATGTTTACATGGTGCTGCAACAAAGATACCCTGTGTTACAGGCCATGCTGTAACGCTGGGCAAGAAGGCCGGAGGGGGTAGCAAGACAGGCTGAAGAGGCCCTCCCCAGTGGTGCAAGGGGTTAGGGCACAGCACCATGAAGCTGTCTGCAGCCACTGCAGCACGAGTTAGATTCCCAGCCAGGGCGCTGACCCACAGGGCGCGGCAGACCTCTCCTGTCTCAGCTGCTACTCCCCTCAGCAGTGTACTTCATCGATCTGCCTGTTCTGCTCCCCACTCTGTCTCTGGGGAATCCTCTCTCCATCCCTGCACCTCTCTCCTGTGCCCCAGTTCTTGTATATGTAAATGGATAAATCTTTAAAAAAAAAAAAAAGATTTAAGCTGAAAAATACAAGCCTCCACTTCCTGCCAGATAAACTTGGTGTGTACTGAGGAGGCCAATGGGCCCACATCGTAGGGGCTTGCCTATCATCCAGGGCTATTTATTTTAAAGATTTATATTTATTTATGCATACAAGAACTGGGGTACAGGCCAGAGGTGCAGGGGTGGTGAGAGGAGTCACCAGAGACAGAGTGGGAAGCAGAACAGGCAGATTGACAAGTACATTGCTGAGGGAGCAGTGGGCGAGACAGGTGAGGTCTGCTGCACATCCAGGGCCAAATTCTGAGAACAGGAAACCATACCAGTTTCAGTTAGGGGGTTGCACAGGAAGGCAGAGCGAAGTGGGCCTGGGGGAGGTCTGGAGGGGAGGAGTTGGGAGCCATGACAGTTGGGGCCAGGTTCATGTTGAGATGCCCTTTAGTAGACATCCTGGGTAGATGGCTGAAAACAAGTCTGGGGTGCTGAGGGGGTGACACCTGCCTGTGATACAAATTTGGGTTCTGACCATAGCTCTCTGAGACTGGAGAGACGGGGGGATGAGCCCTGCGCCCCTCATGTGGCTGTTGGGTAGGACACGGGTAACCAGTGAAGGAAATTGAAAATGAATGACCTGTGTTGTAAGAGATGAAGACAGACTGGCTTTGGCAATGGGCAATTTGCTGGGGGCCGCATTTGAGCTGCTTTAGTGAGCTGTGAAGATGGAGGCCAGGTTGGAGAAGGCAAGGAGGGAAAGGGAGCTGAGGGTGCAGCAACAGGAATAGAGACAAGCCAATTGTCCTGAGGCAGAGGGAAGACGTAGCCCTAGGGAGGCATGTGTGGGTGACCTGCCCCTCCTCATGCTTAGGTCAGCCCCACACGGTCCTCCCCTCAGTGAGTTCTCGATGTGAACTGTCTTCTCGAGTCCTCCCAAGCTCTCCATTTTGACAAGGGTCAAGGCAGCGAAGCACTGTCCAAGGTCACAGCCCAGAAGTGGCCACCACTCCTGCCCTGGTGGTTCAGTCGCGAGGCCCGAGGCCAGCACTGTGCTGATAATGCCCTTTCTCTGCAAGAAGCTGAGCTGACTGTGCCCGGCACCTCCTCTCCTCTCCTCACAGAGGTTCCTTGGTGACTATGGCCTCAAGTGGGTGGGCGAGCCAGTGGACCAGGAAGACTCAGAGGACAGGACAGACTCAGAGGATGACGAGAGGGACTGGATGACCACCAAGAAGTTCTGGAAGCCAGGTAGAGTAGGGGTTCTGACCCCGGCTCCTCCTACAAAGGGAATTTTCCAACAGCAGCCAGAGGCCATGGCATTCATGCCCCTGGCTCCAAACACCAGGTGCCCCAATATAGCCCACACTTGACACGGGGCCAGGAAAATGCCCAGCTCCCCTCACAGACTACCTGACCAGCTGCCTCAAGCTGGTCTCTGTTCCCACTCATCTTTCGAAGACTTTAGAGACCCAGAGATAGAAGAGGCAGCAAGACCCCATTTGCTTCAGGCCCCATCGTTTACAGCGTCATCCGTCCCAAAGCTGTGGCCTTTACAAGCATTCCCTGGGAAGGCGCCTCTCAATCCCAGGGCTCACCCCCTCTCCTGACTCTCACCCCATTGAAACCTACTTGCTTCCATGGGGTTCACTTATTTGTGACTTGATTGCTAGTATCTAGAGAGAGGCAACCCATAGATTTGGGGTCACAGAATGGAACATTTCTGAAAGCCGGGCCCATTCTCTAGAGGGTGGGGGCTGCTGCCCAGCGGGTACTGCCCCAGGCTCGAGCTGGTCAAACGTGTGTCTTGTCTCCATACCACCTTTCAAAGTGTGGCTTAGGCATGGGTTTCTGTTTTCGGAGTCTCCCGTTCTTCTGTAAATGGGGGTGCACGCCTCCCCATGGAGTTACTGGGCACAGAGCACCTATCACTGACCTTGCGTTTCTCTGTCCTGACAAGTAGGAGCTTGTACTGGTTGCCAGGGTCAGAGGGCACTGGCAGTCTCCCAGGAGTGTGACATGTCTCCCTTGGGACTCTCAGGAGGTGGCAGCGCTCCATTTCCTCACTTTCCTGCTGGGTAGAAATTCAGACTCAAAAGCATGAGACTCCGGCTATGAGGCCTGACCTTTGGCCAGGTCCTCAGAAATCTCAGGGCTCAAGCCCCTCATTGCTTGTTCTAAAATCACCAGTCACCATTTGCAGCTTTCAAAGCAATTTCATAAACAGCCTTGCTGGACCAGGGGCGTTCTTGTTGACAGATGGGGAGCGGAGACTCTGAAGTCTGGACACCATTGAGGGCAAGACTTAAAAGCTCTCAGCCTGGAAGGTGGAGCCCAGAGCTGCGATGCTCTGGACTGAGGGTGTCACTGACAGGGTGCTGAGAAGCAGCAGAGAAGAGTTAGGGGTGACTGTACCAGAGGGACCAGATGGGAAGAGTCAGGGATGACCCCAGGGAGCACAGCTGTGGGTCTGAGGGGGAGGCTGTGCTTCCCGGGGCATTTGGGGCTCTGCAGAGCTGGGGAGCTGGGTGGCATCGGGCCATGCTGGGAGGCAGCTGGGTGGCATCAGGCCATGCTGGGAGGCAGCTGGGTGGCCCAGGACATGAGGCTCTGTTTGAACCTGGGCAGAATGCTGCTGTGGGGACAATTTCCGGGGTGACAGCCAGATGCTTTAGGAATGGCTGGCCCTGCCCACCGGCAGAGGCTTCCTCCCTGCGCCTCTAGGGAAAGGGTCAGCCCACTGTGCTGACTCCCCAGTCTGGCCCAGTGGGTTCCTCGCGTCCTTCCTCAAAAAGTGCAGCCGCCACCCCGCCCTGTGCTGTGCTGAGTACCCTGAGAGAGGTGGGCCCCAGGGCCCTGCCGCTGAGGGACCTGGAAGAAGGCACTGCCCACGCCCCTCTTAGCTGCCCTTGCTGCTTTAACAAGGAGGTGCCTGGATTTAGCACTTCTGCCAGGTGAACATGCTTTTAATTTCTAGCAGCCATTCCTCCTAGGTCCCCTCTCTCCAGGCTTCTTGTCTTGCCCAGGCCTAGCCCACTCCTGCCCCCAGGATGCTCAGATCCATGAGGCCAGCCTCTTGCTGGTGCAGTAGACAGTGTTGTCCTAGGCCCTCCTGGGGGGCACCACTCCCCATAGGCCCTGGGCTGCAGCCCAAGGGATGGGTGCCAGGGCACCTGCCTTGGAACAACCTGATTCATGTGCTCTGGAGCTTGGGCTTTAGTCCTGGGGGAGGATCAGTAAGGCCAAAAAGGGACCAACAGAACGGAAGCAGAGTAGGGGCTTCTCTTCTCCCCCAGGCCCCAGCAGGGTGAGCATCAAACTGGCGTAGTGCCAGGTACTCCAGGGTACTCAGTCCCGAAAGGGAGAGTCCTGCCCTGGTCGCCCACCCAGGTGTTGAACCTCAGATCCAGGGTTCTAGTCAACACTGGGCCCCTCTCCCTTCCCTCTTTCTGAATTCCTCTCCCCTTACCCCTCACTGAGTCCCTGCCCTCCCTGGAAACGCCCATGCCCTCTGCCATCTTCCCAGGCCCTAGGCGTTGGTCTCCTCCCTCCCCTGCATGGGAAGCCACTCTGCCTGGCTTGTTCTGGGCCTTGAGCCCCCAGGCAGGCTGGGCTTCTGTCACCCTGACCCCCACTCGGGCTTGTGATGTGCAACCCAGTTCATTTGAAGCTCAGCACAAACCCAACCTCCAGCAAATGGGCATGGAGTGTCTACTTGTGCCAAGTCAGGTCTGCTCTGGGAGGTGGTGACATGGGCAGGGGTTTTGTGGCAGAGGGGGATAAAAGGGCCTCACGCTGACCTCAGCTGGTATGGGCCACATGCCTCGCCTGAGTCTGCCCCCATCCGGAAGGAGGACAGTGTGAGTGACCTCGGGACCACAGAGCGCTGTGTGTGGGCCGTGTTCTCAGGGCTGCTGATAAACGGACAGTGACTGGAAGTTCTTGTTACTTAACCCTTTAGGCCTCGTGTGCCCCCAGGCCTGGGTGTGTTTACATACCCAGCGAGCTACTGGAACTCCTTTTGGGTTGGGAAAGTGAGGCCAAGCTCTGGGGGGAGGGGAGGGTGGTGTCCAGATCTACATCAGAGCAGGTGGGACTGCCCTGTGCCAGCTGGGGGGTGGGGTTGTGTGGAGTTGGGGGTGGGCTAAGGATTGTGGTGTGAAATGTAGAGAAGTCTCCAGAGCAAGACCTGGCTTTCAGTTGTGTGGAAACAGCAGTTCTGTTTCCTGTTCAGCTGCCTTTGCCTGAGCTGGGAACAGGGCAGCCAGGCACCTCAGACTCTAATGTGGTATTTCGCAGCACAGGGCCAGTCTGCCTGGGCCCATCACACACCTGGGCTCACGGCAGCAGGTCTGGTGCCACTCTCAGCTTTTGTCCCTGTCTCCTCTATGAGTGTGAGCCTGCAGAGGCCAGGACCCTGGTAGGGGCACAGCTGTGGTTTGCAGGGCCTGGCTGACACACCAGAGGGTGGCGGGGCTGACCAAGTTGACGTGTGTGCAACAGGCAGCCAGCCTGGCGGGCCCGCAGCTGGTTGCCCTTTCTGCCCACGAGTGTCTGTGGGTTGGGGAAGACAGCCTGCGGCAGGGCCGGGGAGTACAGGCAAAGGCTCCAGGAAGCCAGGAGGAGGGTGCTCAGCTCAGAGCAGGTGGCGAGAACCCCTGAACCCCTCAGCCTGCCTGAGCAGAGGGTGGAGTGTTAATGGTGACAGCCCCGTCACCTGCCAGCACTTCCTCTGCATTGCTCAGCAACTGTGTGTGGTGGGGTCATTACTGTCTTCATCTTAGAGAGGAAGCCCAGGCTTGGGGCAGCCATGCAGGTCAGCAGTGTGAGGTGGGGGGAGCGTTGAGGGGCCCTGCCAGCCCCTGCTGACCTCAGACCCAATCTCCATGCCTCCCCACTCTGAATAAAGTCACAGACTCCCAAAGGGCGAGGCCTTCTGGAGGGGCACCCTGTTCTGTGCTCCTTGCAAATGGACCTGGGTGAGCAGTGGCCAAAGCAGCAGCCCTGAGAGGCAGCCTGCATGGTCACTGAGGCCTTGGCCATGGGCCTGCCAGCTTCCTGACAGGGCCATGTCCCTTCCACGGCCTAGTTTCCTCAGCTGTCCAATGGGAGACCCACCTGCATTTGGTGCTTGTAACATCAGCATCTGCAGGGCTGGAGTCTGTGGGCAGAGGAGGGTTCCTGTTACCTTCCCACTTCATGGGAAGGAAACTGCTTGAAGAGGAAACAAAATGCCTCATTTACTTCTGACCCACCAACCCCTGATGATACTTGCCTGACCATCCCACTTTTACTTCTCTAGGCCTGCTGGCCAAGGGCCCTCGTGGGGATTTTCTCAGCTTATTTCCCTTTTCTCTCATAGCTTCTTAGCATCTGTCCAAGGGGATTTCCCTGTCCCTTTTTCCACCACTCCCTGCCCATAGTTTGCTAAAAGACCCTGCCCAGAAGACAGCTGTGCCACCTGCCAGCATATCTGAGGGGATGCCCTGGCACTGCTAAGCCAGGCCTCACTTTTCCTGCCTATGAGAATATATAGATGGGGCCAGGTGTTGAAAGAAATGAGCTTTCCTGTTGCTATTTTTAGGTTTACCAAAAGTGTGAAAGTGGTTTTTAAAGAAAACTAATGTCCTGATATCACTCTGACTCATATCAGGGCTGCTCCAGATGTTCTGTGAGTTTTTCTGGGTTATCTCGGGGACCCAGGGGATATGAAGGGGTTTGGGGCAGATGTGACCCTTCCTCAGTAGGAACTGAAAGGGAGAGGGAAGGCCAGCTGGGGCTATCGTTTGTGCAGCCACAAAGCAACGGAAACTGGCTGCCCACATCTGAGCTTCTCCAGCAGACACCATAACTCTGGGGACAGAAATCGGCATCTTATGGGTCCTGACCCACATCCTGCCACAGGATCCTGATCAAAACAGCTTCTAGGAAGGCCCAGATATACCCCAGAAAGTCACTGGGTTTCTGTGGGGCTACTCCCTGGAAGGTGCCTTTCCCAGGACCATGCCCCTGTGAGGATAGAGAGCCTGACCCCGCGGCAGCCCACTGCCCTCGGCCATGCTTGCCCTGACGTGCGTGGGGGCTGTCTTCCTGCCCCTCCCCGCCACTGCACTACCAGACGCTTAGGCACAGCTGTATGTACATTTTTCAGAAGAGGAGCCCAAGACTTCTGTCAGCTTCTCAAAGGGATCTGTGACCCAGAAGTAGTCGCACAATCCAAGGGCTGGCTCTTCTCTGTTCTGTCCACAGCTGTCCTGATGTCCTCCTAACAGCCATCTGTGTCTGCTCTGATTTCCTTCTCTGTGCACATGGGTGGGGAAAACAGACTAGAGCCAGCCCCTCTGACCGAGGGCCTCTTCCCTCATGCAAACTAGAGGCAACTCACCCATGCCCTACAGCCTCAGGGTGGCCTGAGGCCCACCTGTGTGTTACTCACTCATAGGGACAGCACTTGCTCTCTACCTCACTACCCGCCCTTCCACGGTCATCTTTGTGGACCTGTACAGCCACCTCAGGAGGCAGAGACCATTATCACCCCCTTCTAGAAGGCTCTGATGCAAATGGCTTGAGCCCCACAGAAGAGGAGGTGCTGGGACTTGAGCCCAGACAACCTGGGCCCAGAGCCTCCGCCTGCCTCACTCTGTGCCCCTGGCAGGCCCTTAGCCCTCCCTCACCCGCAGTGGCCGCATCTGAAAAGGGAGGCTTACAGCCTTGACAGCAGCATCAGTGTGGGGAGAGAGTGCGTTCATGGCTGTGCCCCCGCACAAGCCCGTTATCACCCTGTCCATGTCCTCCGGGTGCCCGCTGCCCCCACGGGGAGGGGCACACGGCAGCTGTGAAGAGCAGCTCTCCAGTGTTTCTGTCATTGTCAGGGGACTCGCTGGCACCCCCAGAGGTGGACTTTGACAGGCTGCTGGCCAGCCTGAAGGATCTCAGTGAGCTGGTGGTGGAGGGTGACACCCACGTGACGCCGGTTCCTGGGGGTGCGCGGCTCCGCACCCTGGAGCCCATCCCGGTGAAGCTCTACCAGAATGGCATCGTCATGTTTGAGGGGCCCTTCCGGCCCTTCTGTGATCCTGCCACACAGGTAAGGGGGAGGGGAGACAAGACTGGGGGGGTCACTCCCGGGCTGCTCTGGGGCCCCCTCCACCCCGTTAGTTGAAGATGGTGGTGCCTCCCCAGGCATCCAGGCCATGTGGAACTCACAGAGGCCCTGAGCCCAAGGCTCAGTGGTTGCAGAGTGTGATCCATGAGCCCGTCTGGAGCAGGGTGGGCAGCGCTGCGCAGGTCCAGCTGGGCCTCACCCTTCCTCTCCTCGCCGCAGCGCTGCCTCCGAGACATTTTCGACGGCTTCTTCCCCTCAGAGCTCCAGCGCCTGTACCCCGATGGGGTTCCCTTTAAGGTAACGGGCTGTTCCTCACTCAAACCACCCATTCTCCCAGCTGGGATGAACAATTGCCTCAGCCAACCCCATTCTGAGGCAGTGGCCACTGTCTCGCCTCAGGGGGCCCCAGTTGGATGACACCGCAAGAGGCTGAGCCTGAAGTTGGGCTGAGAAGGGAGAGGGAGAGCTGCCGTGGTGGGGTTACCACATCAGGGGTGTAGGCCTTTGGCAGAACAACAGGCAGTGCCCCCTGCTGGCACTCTGCAATCATAGCCTTTAGGGAAACTGCTCCTCCCCAGCACTCAGGGAGGCCTGAGGCAGTATGCAGAAGTGGCCTGGCTTCCCCCAGAGACTCCTGACACCATCCGGCTGGGTGGGAGGCAGCCCGGGGGACTACAGGACATGACGGAGCCGTCCCCGTGGGGGCAGCGTGTGGGGTGGAGGGTGTTGTGAAGGGAGTGGGAAGCAGCATCCCAGAGGGCTGTGCGCTGTTTCACAGCAGGGGCATGTGAGGGGGCATGTGCCACACAGCTTGTGTGCGTGACTCACGCGTGGGGGTGCTGGAGGCAGTCTGTGTCAAGACAGGCCGGAGGTGCGCTGAGAGCCAGTGAGACCATGTGTGGCGATGGGGTCTGGGGCCGGCTCTGGCCTGGCGTGCTCCTGAGCGGGCGCTCTGAGGAGGGTGTCAGGACTGGCTCCTGCTGGCAAGCCGAGGGCACTGAGAGGAAGAACGGTGCCCTCCTGCGCTCTCTGGACCTCGGTTTTCTCCTTGAGATGGCGTCAGATCATACCTCGGACCCATTCCTGGGGCCTGTTTGGGCAAGGGGGGCTAAAGGGGTGAAGTCCAGGGTTGAAGACCAGGGCCCCCTCTCTCTCCTTTCTTTCTTGCTAGGTGAGTGACCTACGCAATCAGGTCTACCCAGAGAATGGGCAAGACCTGTTCCCCGGAGAGGGGCGCACGGTGGGCCGGACCATTCGCAAGGCCTCAGACAAGATGGAGCACCCAGGTGAGCTCGGCCTTGAGAAGCAGGGGGCCTTCTCCCCTACCACCCACAGTCTTTCCCTGGGCCAAAGCCTCTCATGCCCTCCTACAGGCTCCGGGATGACCGCTGAGAAGTTTCTGAACAGGCTTCCCAAAATTGTGATCCGGGAAGGCAAGGTGGTTGATATCCGGGGCCCCATCCGTGACACCCTGCAGGTGAGGCCAGCTCTGCTCCCCTAGCCTTTTGGGGGGGGGTTTCCATTAAGCTTGGCCCGGCCTATTAGACCAGTGATTTGTGTAGAGGTCCGGGCTTGAGGCTGGGGGCCCTGAGGAGGACCTGGAAGGAGAGGTGAGTCCTTTCCACCGAAGCAGGAGAGGACTCTGGACTTGGCCCAGAGAGTAGCTGTGTTGGTGGGAGTGAGGCTGGAAGGGGGAAAGTGAGTCTAGGCCAGGGTGGGCCCCTTGAGGTGCAGAGCTAGATATCCAGCTCAGTCCAGGATGCACTTCCCTCAGACTCAGCTTCCTCTCCCATTTGGCTGCTCATAGCCACCACCTGTGGAAGGTACCAAACCTGTTCCCTAGGACTCCTGCTGACAGGCTGACCCCCAGAGCTTCTCCCAAGTTCACCCCTTCTCATTCCTGCTGCCCACCGTCCCGGTTCAGGCGCTGGTGTCTCTCGGGACCTCAGTAGTGGCCCATCACTGGCCTCCCGCCTCTAGTCCTGACCCAGCCAATCACCCATCCTTTGTATTCTTTTGAAAATCTGAATTGACTCTTGACTCTTCCCCATCGAAACCCTCCAGTGGGTCCCGACGCCGGTCCCCTTCCCACCTCCAGCCTTTCCTCCTCCCAGTCCCACCTGGCTCCCAGCGTCATCCACGCGAAATGCAGACACCCGCTAGTGCCTGGCTCTTCTCAGGAGACGTCTGGAATATCCTGCCCCTCTCGCCATTTCTAAGGACTCCGCCTCATCCTTCAGCCACAGCTTAGGTGTTGTCTCCCCTGGGCAGCCCTGGCTGACTGCTGGACGTCCAGCCGCGCGCTCTTCCAGGGCTTGGGCGGAATGATGAGGCTGCCTGCCAGAGCTCCCCTTCCTTTCCTCTCTGTGGGTCCCAGCAGCACAGAACACCGCTCCCATTAACTTGTTGGCCTCATCCATCCCTGCCAGGGATAAGACCCCTTTTGGGGTTGGGGGACGGGATGTGGCTCTGGTATGGCCCAGGGCTCCATCACTGCCTTGCAGAACTGCTGCCCTCTGCCTGCCCGGATCCAGGAGATTGTGGTGGAAACGCCTGCCTTGGTTGCTGAGCGAGAGAGGTGAGGACATTGCAGAGGTGAGGACCTTGGGGTTGCCTGCCAAGGCTCGCATCTCATCCCGTAGGGCGTTGTCCTGGGAGATGTCCACCAGCTGGTACTGGGATGCGCTTTCCATCCAGGATGCGGGTCACCTCGCTCTGCTGGGACTTGATCTGAGGGCAGAGGGCAGGCAGGAACTCAGCGTGGTTGCCCACCTGGGGCACTGACGGCCTGTGGGCCCCTGCAGGAGCCAGAAGGCGCGAGAGTTGCCCTCTCGCCCACTCTCCATGCTGCGAATCAAGTCTGAGAATGGAGAGCAGGTCTTCCTGCTGATGATGAGGCCGGAGGACACTGTTGGGGACGTGCGGACCCTGCTCGCACAGGCCAGGTGGGTGCAGGCAGAGGCCGGCGTCCGTGGGGGACTTGCTCTGAAACTCAGTCCAGGCCTGACCTGCCCTACCCTGTCCTCAGGGCTGTGGACGCTGCGGCCTTCGAGATCTTCAGCACATTCCCGCCCATGGTTTACCATGATGACGCGCTGACGCTGCAGGTGGCCGGCCTGGTCCCCAATGCAGTGCTGCTGCTGCGTCCACGCAGGAGCCAGCTGCCCGCCCCCAGCCCCAAATAAAGCGCCCAACACCAGCTGCTGCTCTGTGAGGCTCTCTGGCAGCCCAGCACCCGGGAAAACCCCAGGCCCAGCTGGGCCCAGCAGAGGTGGGCGGCGTCGGCCCGCCCCTTGGTAACTTGAGCCCCAGCTGGTGGGCCTGGCCGCTAGGTCTTTGTCTGAGAGTTTCCTCCTCCCGGGAAAGGCCAAGCTGGTCCAGTGGTGGAAAGGCCGGTCTCAGCTCAGTGGTGGCTCCAGCAGCACAGCCCCAGGGCTTGCACTCTGCTGTACACAGATTTTTCGGAACCACAAGCGCGTGGGATGCTGCATCAGCATGGCCCAGTGCTGCCCGGAAACTGGCGCTCCACAGCTGTGTGCACACCCCCACGGCACGCCCACTGGGCCGAGGAGCACAGGCCACCCCCGCAGAGCCCTGGTTACTGACAAGCATGCAAATGGGCAGGCCACCACAGGACACAGGTGTGCTGTGGACACCATCACACATGCATGTGAACGGGAGGCCGCCCATCACAATGTCCCCAGAAGCTGTTGGTCCACACAGGTCGTGTGCTGGGTATTTATCCAAACACATGCACTGTCACACACACAGGTGGACACCAGCCCACTAAACTGGCCTGCACACAGGAGCACAGCCTCGGCGCAACCACATCTACCAGTCTTGTCCAGAGCAGGGATCCAGGCCACTCGACCATATCAGACAGACACAGTGCCAATGGAATGGGGCATTTAATTGTCTCTGGGATGTTCCCGGGACAGGGATTGCGGGGCCTTTGGCAGAGCCCTGGCTAGTGGAGCCAACCAAGGGGTCCATCAGCCAGGGCCAGGTAGAGTGGCAGCCCCAGGGCCTGGCTGAGGGCAGCTAGCATTGGGGCTGTGAAAGTAATTTCTGAGAATAGGAGGTAAGGAATGTTGCTTATGAATGGGAAAGGGGGCTATGGTTAGAGGGGAGATGGGAACTGGGCCGGGGGGAGGACGCCCAGATCGGGATGTCAGGAATGACAGGGAAGTGGTCACAAGGTCCTTCATGGCCGGCAATGGCTGAGGGGAATGTGGTCCAATGAGCTGGCTTGGCTCAGGCCAGTTTCAGGAACTCCTGCAGTGTGTTCTGCTCCACCGCCTCCACGAAGAGCTCGTAGTCCTGGGGGAAAGGAGGGGAGAGGTGGTCACCTATGTGCTGGTGCTTTGTCCCAGGCCTCACTCTGGCTGGAGCCCACCTCCGACACGCCCCAGCCCCAGGACCATACCCCACAGTACTGGTCCCCGTTGACAATCTGGGGTGGAGTGGCCTTGGGGTTGCCTGCCAACGCTCGCATCTCATCCCGTAGGGCGTTGTCCTGGGAGATGTCCACCAGCTGGTACTGGATGCGCTTTCCATCCAGGATGCGGGTCACCTCGCTCTGCTGGGACTTGATCTGGGGGCAGAGGGCAGGCAGGAGTTAATGAACAAGTTAGAGGGTTGATGGAGGCAGATTGTGGTTGAAGCTTTTGTCCCCGTTTCCCTCCACACCCTGGGGAGGATTCTGGTCCCTGGGAGTTGGTAGAATGAGGCAGGCCTGCGGTGGTCGCGCATGAGAGGACCATCAACCGTGGGGAGGGGACAAAAGTGGGGGGAAGTGGACAAAGTTCAGGGTGGGTGGGGAGAGCCTGGAGCGCAGAGAGGGGAAGACATGGGCTTGGGTGGAAGCTGGCAAGGAGCCACCCCATCCCAGGTGCACAGAGTGGAGAGAAAGGGCAAGGTAAGGACAGCTGGTCAGCCTGGTAGTGGGGGGTGCAGAGGATGGGTGCCCGGGGGATGGGCGTGGGCAGTTGATGCTGGGGCGGCTGAGGACCCAGGGCTTCCAGTGAAGGGGCTCGGGCTGGAGCCGCGCGGAGCC
>NW_004567109.1:12155440-12200801 GCF_000260355.1 Condylura cristata | reverse complement strand
GGGCGCGAGCTGACCCTCCCGCAGCAGGGCCGCGCGCCCCCGAGGCTCCTCCCAGACCAGGGGCTCGCAGTGAGGTGTGGGGCTGGAAGCCCCCCGCAGGCGAGGCGGGGATTAAGACGAGGCCGCGCCTCCGCCCCGCTCAGCTGAGCAGGCTGCGCCCAACAGCCCACCCCTGGGACCTCGATAGTGCACCTCGGCTTGGCTGTTTTAAAACCCGACGCTCAGGGATCACCTCACCACACCCCCCCACCTCGGGGAATACCCACACCTCGGAAACCCCACGGGACAGGACGCGCACCAAAGCAAGACAACCCCTGCTTCGAGACTTCCCGCACCCGCAAAGTTGCTCTCAGATAGGCAGGTTCCGACAAGGAAGGGTGGTGGCAGGAGCCGACCACACCCTGGGGAGCCAGAAGGAGGCCCAGGTAAGAAGTTGTTAGCTCTGGAAAGGTGGAGGCGGAGGGTGTAGGACACTAGAGCCCGGGCCCAGGTCGAAGGTCCACAGCTGGTCCGGGTGGCCCCAGCTGGAGCCCACCCCACGCCGCAGAAGGCACTCCCAACGGCTCCTACTCCAGCAGACTTCAGGGGCTCAGAGGGCGCAGGCTAGCAAGCAGCCCAACTCTGTATGGAGCTAGACTTGATGTCCCTCAAAAGTGCTCCCAGGTCCAGGACTCCCCAAGTAGCTCAGGAAGACAACCCGGCCTTGCGGCCTTGCTCTAGGGAAACCACTTCCTCGCTGCAGCCCACAGCAGACTTCCTCGCAGAGGGTCACTAAACTTCCCAGTAACAAACTTGCGCTATGACTTAGGGCAGGGCAGCTTCACTCAACAGAAATTGGCAGAGATAGCAGCCTCATTTGCCCTAGAGAACAACGGGAGTGGAAACGGCAGGCTAGATCTGTCCAAGGTCTGTCTTTGCTGGCTAACCACCCAAGGCTTTGTGGCCAATAAGGCAGAAAGGGTGGAACAGGAGGTGGTGGTAATAGAAGGCAATGGGAAACTGATTGTTAAATATTTTATTTTGTAATCAAAATAGTCAATACAAACCAGTTGACATAACAAGGATTCATATAAATAACTGCTTATAAACTTTATGAGGAAAAATACCCGTGAGCATGGTGGCTGGGCTCCCAGCACAGGGTGGAGACCAACCAGGCGGCTCTGCTTTTAAGAGGCAGGAGCCCAGAGGCTGAGGGGCTGGCCGGGTGGAGCTGTTCTGAATGGAAGGGATAAGTCACTCCACAAATAAAACACAAACTTGTAAAAACACTTAAGGAGGAGTCTCATTCAAGTCTAGGAATGAGGTCCAGGATGCTGTCTAACTGCCTGAAGCTTTGCAAGAATCTGTGGCTGCCTCTGTGCTCCTGAACTGCTCCCAGGTCCACATTTGTAGCCCCTGCTTGGCCAGCACAAGATCAAGAGGAGCCCTGAGCCAGTCTAATGACCAGACACAAACAAATGGGTGTGAGATCCTCCTTAAACGAGGCAAGAGAGAACCAGAAAACAGGGCCCCCAAAGCCCCAGTGAAACAAACCCAAGAAAACACTGGAAGTCAATATATCCTAGGTACTCTGAACCCAGAGCAGGAAAGGGAAAGGACTCCAGCCCCCAAACCAGAGAGGCACAAATGAGGGGGCAGGGCACTGACCCAGCCCCAAGGGGAGGAGGTGAGAAGCTTAACAGCTGCCCTATAGCATTCTGAGGGAAATTCTGCATAAACCCAGAGCCATAGAAAGGGCTTTATACTCTTTGTCAAAGCTCAAGAAGGGGATACCTGGGAAGCCTGAGAGCAAAGGAGAAGGAGGTCCATGGGGGTGTTTTAATCACATGACCAGGACCCCAAAGACAAAGGGCAGCTGGAGAATAGGGAGCTTATAAAATGGCATGGTAGCACAGGTGAAGGAGCCCTGACTATAATCCCTAAGCTCCAATTTTAGTGGGTACTTTGTTGAGGCTTTTGTGAGAGTAAGATAATGTTGAGGAAGCAGCAATAGGACCGGGCCTAAGAAAACCCAGAAAGCCAGCATAGCTCCCAGGACATCTGACACAGGGCACCCGAGAGGTCTCAGCCGGTCATTATGACCAGTACTCGGTCTTCCCAGGTCCCTCTGATGAGCTCTGGGCATTAGCAAGTTCAAGGTACGGAGCGGGAATGAATGTGGATCCATCCCAGAGGACGGAGAAGGTTGATGACACGAACCTGAGGCTGGCAACAGTCTGCAAGAGGACTTATCAGTCAACCTGCAAAAGGTAATTAGTGACAAGCCCTCAAAGGGTGCATCAGGATGAGAGCACGGATGCAATCCACAGTGGCAAAGCCAGTGTGGAGGAGGGGCAGATAGTTCTCTAATTAGCCGGCGGCCCCAGGTGCGGGCTCTTATCTCCCCTTTGCCTCTTCTCTTTGGGAATAGCAGCAGACAGGAGGCAGGAGATTTATCAGGACAGGACACACCGGACTGGGCTCTCAGACCAAATCCTCCAGGGAGGGCTAGAGCCTGCCCCACTCCCAACATTCCTCACTGTGTGACACAGTTCTCCCCCATATCCTGAGCGTATCTGTCTGACATGGTGGTCCTTAAGTCCTCGATGTCACGGCGTAGTTGTTGAACCTCTTCTAGTTTTCTCCTGATCACGTCCGGCTTGTGCAAATCTAGCTGAGTGCCTGGGTGCTGCGCAGCTGTGGAGGAGAGCATTTCATGAGAAATTAGTAAGCCATTTAGGAGATGTGTTCATGTGGGGGCGGTAAGCAGACAGGCAGTCCCTTGAGGACCTAAGTCTTAGGATGACCACCACTCAGCAAAGCAGCAGACTGGTAGATTAGCTTGCAGTCTAAGGCTACTTTCTGTTTGTCCTGCACCTGGTACCCCAGAGGGAAGCCTACTTCCAAAACAGATTTACTTCCAAAACAGATTTACTGAACACCTACTCTGCAAGACACATGAACTTCAGAGGGGAGTAACCAGGCCTATGTGGCCCAGTTCACACACTACCGTAAGGATAGGAAAGTGGGATGGGGGGCGTGGAGCATGAAAGCTACTCTCTCAGACCCCAGGTTGGCCTGAGCACTCACAGTGGATGCCCAGGAGCAGAGAGAGGTTGGGATCATGGCCCTGGGCCCTCTGAGTTACGATGCTACAGACAGCTTGCAGATCTTGAAGGCAACTGGCCAATTCCTGGTGCAGCTCAAATACTAGCTGGGCTGTATCTGGTGAAGATGGAGACCCTGGCTGGGCCTGGCGCAGGTGTTCCTGGAGCGTCAAATTCTTCTCAATAAGGTCCTGGTTCTGCACTGAAAGCTGAGCAGATAAGACAGGGAAGCATGTTAATGGAAGTCTGGGAAGACACAGAATCCGCACAGGTGTAGATGTGTGTACATTTGTACCGAGGGGAGGCACTGAGTCACCCTCCCCACCCTACACCATGGGCTGGTTCCTGCTGCAGTTAGGCCAGGCCCACAGGGCTCCCGCGTTGGAGAGGAAACGCTCCCTGCAGACTCTGAGTCACCAGCCTCTGGGTTTCTGTTCAGGAACTAGAGAAGATACTCCCGCCCCTCAGAACTCTATCTGGAGCTGGTCCCTCCGCCAGCTCTGTTAGCCAGGCTATTAGAGAAGGCTTAACGTGAACTGAAATCTGAGTCGATGCTGGTTTCAATCTCTCCCTGCCACCCTGCCAAAAATGGCCACCAGCCAGTCTGATCAACGTGTGTCAGAAGAATAAAGGGGGCAAACAGACATGACAGCAACACTGGGCTGGAAAAGCCAGAACTGGAGGCAGTACTCTTCCGTCTTTACAAACCTTCACCTCAGTGGAATTTGGCTTCACTGACTAGACCAGCTATTCATGTGTATCTGTGTCATCTTCCCTCTCTCCCTGAACAGCTTAACCCTTCCTGCCTCAACTCTGTTCCTCCTCCAGTACTAGTCCTTTACCCACACTGGGCCATAGGACAATCCCAGCTCTAGGAGACTCCTTCCCAGGCACTTGGCCAGTGACTGCTACCCACTGACAGTTCTGCTTACCTTCAGGTGACCACCAAACCATCTGTCCTCTCTGCAACTGGACAAACTTGTGGCTGCAGGCAGGCAAAGGGAATTTCCAAGAACACTTCCAAGAACTATTTCTGGGTAATCATAGCCACCCTAAGACAGGCTAGAGATCTTAAGTAAAAGGTGATACAATGTCTTTCTATTTTGTCAAAGAAATCTCAGCGGGGGCCTCTCAAACCCAGGGGCTACTGAGGAACAGGGAAAGGGAAGGCACACAGGGGTCTCGTCGAGGCGGCTCACCTCGTCGAGGCGGCTCACCTCTTTCACAGCTGTGCGCAGTTGCTGCAGTGCGGTCTCTCTCCGTTGGGCTTCCTCTTTCAGGGCCTGGCTGGTTCCTTCTTCTTGAGCCACTTCCTGTTCTAGGCTCTGACTCCATGGCAAGGAGTGGTGGAAGAACATACCACAAGTAACAAGCTAGCATCATACCATATTGCTTCTGGCTGGGACTATACAGTAAAGTCCACTCTGCCCATACCCTACTGCTAAGAGATTATTTTAGAGCAGCCTTGATCTGTGACTTCCCATTTTAAACCCTTCTACAGGGTATTCCAGGCCAGTCTGGCCCTTTACTTCACTTACTCTTCTCACCCTATCTCTTTAACTCTCTGCACAGCCAAGGTTTTCAGGTTTCCATTTGTCCAGACTAAATTCTGCTTTCCAAGGCCCACCTGAGCCTTCTTCAGTCTGTGTATCAGATCCAATTAGTCCTAACTCCTTCCTGCTACTCATACCTCCATCATGGCTCATGTTGAGTATGTGTGTGGCTCTTTCCTCCCCTAAACCATGTTTTTTTTAAAGATATATATATATATTTTTTTTTTTTAAAGATTTATTTATTTGTGCATACAGAACTGGGGTACAGACCAGAGGCTCAGGGGCGGCGAGAGGCTTCACCAGAGACAGAGTGGGGAGCAGAACAGGCAGATCTACAAAGTACACTGCTTAGGGGAGCAGCGGGTGGGTCAGGAGAGGTCTGCCACACCATGTGGTCACCTCCGGGGCAGGCAGGGATCGAACTTATGCGGAAGTGGCTTTAGCTTCTCAGTGTTGTGCTTTAACCCGCTGCGCCACCAGGGAGGGCCTTAAAGATATATTTTTATTTATGCATATAAGAACTAGGGTGTAGGCCAGAGACTTGGGCGGTGAGAGGATTCACCAGAGACAGAGTTGGGAGCAGAACAGGCAGATTGACTGAAATACACTATTGAGGGGAGCAGCAGGCAAGACAGAAGAGGTCTGCTGCGCCATGTGGGTCAGCTCCCTGGCCAGGAATCGAACTCAATCTGCAGTGGCTGGCGACAGCGTCATAGCAGTGAGACTTTAACCCTTGCACCATCAGGGAGGCCCAAAATATTGGGCTTTTTCAAACTATATGGAACTCAGGGTCCCAGAAAACCTACTCTGAGATCATCTGAAAACTCTACCAAAGACTTGGAATTTTAAACAGTTAAACACATGCTAGGCTCGACAACTTAACAGGACTTGAAATTGGTGAACTAGATAGATACAGCCCAACTCACATAATGGCAAAGGCAGGACTACGGCTTACAGCTACCCCTGTGAGTGCATTTCATCTATTTTGCTGTGAAAACCTCTTATGAAGTCCAGAGAGAACCTGAGTGAACCTGCTTTACCTAAGATTTCTTGGAGAACTCAAGGAGACTCCCACCCACTCTGACTCAAAAGAGCAGCTCAGAGTCACCTTTGATTTTTCCTTATCCTCAACCACTGATTTCTCTCAATTTAATCTCCTAAGTTTCTCTTAAAGCTGTCCCTTCACATCTCCTTGCTCTGCTGTCTTCATTCTCTCTCACTAGGATCTCTGCCATTTGTCCACTGTGTTCTAGCCTTGCATCTTTCCACGTGGCACTTCGAGCCTGAGTTGCAAACCTGACAACATCACACCTCACTTAAATGCTGCCCTAGGTCCTATCACTTACTTAGAGAATAAAAGCTAATTTAGCTGGAGAGACAAAATCTTCTCATAACTCATTTCTCCACTTAGCATCTTTCTTCAGATAAACTGCTTGCAGCTCCATGTTTAAACCATGTTTCCTGTTTCCGTGTTCCTATCTGTGCCGTTCTCCTACCTGCAATTCTCACACTGTTCTACCTAGTGGCTCTTCTTTGCCTGGCTAACTCTTCCTCCTCCTCCTTTAGAGCTCATGATCTTTGTAAGTCCTTGAATGCCTCTCCCTCTGAGAATTCTATATTCCCCCAAGGAAATATGACAGTTACGGTGCTGAAATCCTTTCCCAGTAAGAACAGGTTAAAATTACTGACTGGCGCCTCCCTGGTGGCACAGCGGTTAAGTCTCAGCACTATCAAGCTATTGCCAGTCACTGCAGCACGAGTTCCATTCCTGGCCAGGGAGCTGACCCACATGGCACAGCAGACCTCTTCCGTCCTGTCCACTGCTCCCCTCAGCAGTGTATTTCAATAGATCTGCCTGTTCTGCTCCCTCTTTGTCTCTGTTAAATCTCCTCAACCACTTGCAGTTCTGGCCTACACCCCAGTTCCTATATGCATAAAATAAATCTTAAAAAAAAAAAATCTTAAGGAAATAAAAAATGGCCGGGCTCTCATTGTTGTTTTAACATTGAGCAAACTGCATGGCAGAGAATAAAAAAGTATTGGCTCAATTCCAGGGATTCCATCATTAAATCCTTCCCCCATGATCTTAAAGACTCTAGCTCACCTCTACTTGTGAACGTAACTGATCCATCTTCTGCTGTTGCTTTTCCACAATCTACAAAGCAAAATTATCAAGGAAGATTGTTGGTGAGGTTAGAGGGCAAGAGGCTGCTCTAGGTTCTGCAATTAGCCCCAGCAGCAATAGCTAGACAATAGTGAGACCAGGGGGACATTAGCTCTACCTACAGAACTGTAACCCAGACTCCCTATTCTGGTTAACTAAGCTTCACACTCCGATGCTCAGTCACAGGTTTAGACAAGAATATAGTGTGGATCATGACCAATCCTGGGAGAGTGAGGGACATACCCTCACCCTGATAACTACTTTGTATAGCCAGGATACATTCTGGTTTTCAGTAAATGACATTACTAAAAATTCAGGATAAGAAGCCCTATCTTAGGGCAGCCCTAAAGCTTTGGTCATATTGACTATCCAACACGAAAACTGAACAGGCTCGTTTCCTGTCACTTAAGGCTTCATGCATTGAATGAACCATTTCTGGGTCTTTTGTTGTTGTTGACCTGTGATCAGTCTCATTATAGGCCCTGGCTGCTGCTTTAGTGAATTAGAGCCACCTCATTGGTCAGAAGCAGTGAATGAAGTGCACCAACGTTCAGTACACCATTCTGGATATCTACTTTAGATGTTCAGAGGGCTGTCCCCCTAACTTTCTTTGCCTGTCACAGAGATGAATATGTAAAATACAAGCTTAGTATGGAGGGGTGACTTCTCAGAAGAGAAAGTAAGTTCTGGGTAGCAGATCATAAGTGGCCCAGGGCCAGAAATTTATGGCCCATCCCAATACTCAATCATGGCCTTTCACCCTACCCCCACTGCAACCAGTCACCTTTCGGAGGGAATCACATTCTTTCTGCCAGGACTCTATTTCCACTCCTGGACCTTCTTGTGAACCTTCTCCACTGGCTGCCTCCACACACTGCTTGTCTTCCAAGCTGAAAGACAGTGGCCTCTTCAAGAACTCTGAATTCAGGGAGATAGGGCTTTGACTCCTGATTCTGCTACTTACAGTATGTTTTAGGGCAAACATCTTAAGCTGTGCACAGTTGGGGATAATGTCTTAAGTCTGTCGTAACACAGGGCGTGTCACACAGAAGCTGTTTAGTATATGCTAGTTTCCTTCCCTAGAGACTGGTATCTATATGATGTGTCACCAACTATCTGCCCACGTTCATTTACCCTTTCATATTTAACAATAGGCATTCATCACATGCATTCAGAATATGGAAGTCATACATTTTGGAGAGTAGACATTTTGGAAAATACCAAATGAAAGTTCCTTTTTCTGCCTTGGCACACATAGTTTGTCCCCTAATGTCATTTCTGGTGCCAACCAATGGTCTCCTTCAGTAGATTCCCACAATCACTTTCATCATGGCCCATTTGCAGGTATAAACAAGTGGGTCAATGTAATTGAATTCAGGATGAAAAATCAAATTCATCTCAGTAGACACTGGATTTGGTCCAAGAGGCTGATGAAACACAATTCTAACACTTTCAGAAACTGCTATTAATATGGAGGCAGTTCCCAAGACACCTAGAGAATACATTCTTGCATCTTGTTTTGTTCTCAGAACCTGTTGTGGCAATTGAGAGCAATCCCTAGCGTGGAGGAGGAACAGATGCTCCTGGTAGCCTCTGTTTACAATGCTCAAAATGTGGATAACTTCCAAGTCCTCAGCACCAGGATCCGGTTTTCCAGATACACAGTAACATTTCCCAATTTATAAAGTGCTTTCATTCAATCCACACAAGCATACCCAAGGATTATCATCCTGGATTATTACGCCTGGTACTGGGTTAGATCCCTCCAAAGGATATAATGACAGGCCCCCACTATGGCTCCCATACTACATCTCAAAGAGCTGACTCCTTACGCCCTGCCTTCCTATTACTCACAAGCCAAAGGAAATAAAATTCAGAGAGGTAGTGAGTGGGGGGCAAGAACCACACCCTGGCTTTCACTCTAAACCCGCAGGGCTGTTTACCTGTGTTTAATGGAGGAGAGGTCTGTGTCCCCATGTCTAAGGCTTCCCAGTTGAACTTCCTTCTCTCTGCAGGCTGTCTGGGTCTCCTCCAGCAAACTCTCCAGCTCGGTCACTCTCTCCTGCAGCTCTGCGCTCTTCAACTCAGAATCCTTAAGCTGAGAGACAGGATCCCACACTTAGGTCAACAAGTCATAGAAGACTGTGTAGGTATATCAAAAAAATTTGCAGCCCAGTTGCAAATCTGACAGGTGTGAGTCTGGACATGAGTCCTTTGGGATGTTCCTTTCAGGAGGCCAGAGGGTAACTGCACACAGCAGAGGCTGAGAAAGTCCCCCTGCCTGGCCTTTCCCCGCTTGCCCCAGGTATGCCCACACATTGCTGCTACCTGCTGGCTCTGCTTCTGATGGTCTTCTAGAGTGGGCAGGTCAGCCAGGTAGCGCTCCAAGGTTTCAATACGCTGCTGCTTCTCCCGGTTCTGCTCTGACTCCTTTTGACATTTCTTTTTCAAATTATTGATATGTTTATCACGACCCCTGACCTAGAGAAAGAAATGGAAGAATCTGTCTCCATTCACTACTCTGGATATCTAAACATTGACTTTTTTTCCCTTACTTCCTTTTTAAACATTAGCTTTTTTCCCAAGTGACTAACTTCTGTTTTTAGGGCTAGTGAAGCTCATTAAATTTTACTATCTGTGATGGCATAAACTGCAGAGTAAAAACACAGTTGAAATTTTCAGTCAGTATCTGGGAAGAAAGACTCTTTGGGTGGTTTTTAAAAACAGGTAGAGCTTCTGTACAATAAAGAATTTGGTCTGTGTCCTAGGTTTCTAGGAGGTAGCCTCTAAATGCTTAAAATTTCATGCTACTGAGATAATTCAAAATAGGGGCAACTAGGACGTGAAAATAAAGCTGAGGAGTGGAGTGGGGCAGGAGACTGAGTTCCATTATACCTGCAAAGTAAGCCCCAGTAAAAGCTCTGAACACGAGCTTCCTGGGTGAGCACGTGGGTACAGTGGGAGGGTGACATGCCTTGATTTCATGGGGTGAAGCCAGAAGGCAGGCTCACTACCTAGACCTCACCCTATGTGTCTCTTTGTTTGCCTCGTCCTGATCGGTATCCTTTATGAAAGGTAATCACAAGATAGCACTTGACTGAGTTCTGAGTTACTCTGATGAATTACTGAACTTGAAGGGGTCACGACTGATGAATAATATGGGTGGCCCAGGGAACCCAGAGCTTGCCATTGGTATGTGCAGCAAAGTGCAGTCCTGTTGCAGGCTGCAGGGTCTGACCCTAACCTCTGGGCGGTATGCATTACAACTGAACTGCAGCATATACACCTCTCCCTGTGGCCAGCAAACCAGTCTGGTGAGTAGGTGATGCAGTCTCCCTTAAACATCACACCTGATGCGCAAAGCTAAACAGTAGTTGAGCAGAGCGAAGGAGGAAGAGCCGAGTGTGTTTTGTTCACTTCATGTCCCCAGTACATAGCACAATGCCTGGCACAGAGCAGGCACTCACTCAAGATCTGCTGAATGGAAACTTTCTTTACTGTTCTGGCTTTTTCTCTGGCTTATGAGAAAGAAAGCAAGAGAAATAAGAGGAAAAAGTAATACAAATTTATTGATGTCAAAGAGGAGGCATAGGTCTATTTTAATCCAAAAATAGTGCCTAGAGCTTTCTGAAAATTGGCCAAAAGCTTCACACTACTTATGATCTGTACTCTAAGTTCTGAAGCAGTGATTTTCACACTTTGCTACAAATTGCAGTACCCCGAGAAGTTTACTGACCATGCTGAAAAAAACACTAAAAAAATGGTGACTTGATTACAGATGTTTCTCTTCTTTCAAAACAGCTCTACAACGATAGTATGAAAATAACTGCAATTACAATAAAATAGGGCAGGAAAAAGTCTCCATAGAAAACACAAATTTAGTGTTAAAACGATCTGTCTGCTTCTTGGACTGTTGAACCAAACTGCTAACATTAAAAAATAATTTACAAAAATGAGAATGACTTGTTTGAAGGAACAGACAGAGAACTGTTACTTTGTGAGTCCCTGCACCTGACCATTTTATCCCATGACTCCTCCAGTTGACCATTACCTCATCCTCCTTTACTTCATCACTCTTGTTCTCTCTAAAAGAAAAAGAAAACAACCCTGACTTTTGTTGCACCTGTGGACATGTTTGGATTTTTACTTATTATCTGTAGATCTCAGATTGCAATTCTCCACTATTCCCAAGTAAATACATGTCCGCTTGCCTGTTGATCTTGCGCTCTCTTATTGAAAGTTAACATTTATAGTGCCAGAAGTCAGACTGGAAGACAATAAACCCTGGTGGCTATTTGTCACCCCAGCCAGGTTGAAGGTGTCACTCTCAAAACACAGCTCATGAGCACCTTACAGTCACTCCAGGTTGGAAGTCTGCTCTGGATTCCAAGTCTGTGAGGAACAAGTTTTACACCTTTGCTTGGGTGGCACCTTTGTTTGGCATTTGTTTCAAAGGCCTAGTCTCTGCTGGGGATTTTCCCTTTGGTGAGTACTCTTCAAATCTTTTGTCATGGAATTCAAGCTTCTGACTACAAGTATGCTAGCATTTGGTATAATTAGGTATAAAGGCTGTGGCCTTTCTGCAAACAATTCTAGTAAGAGTTTTTTAGCTCCCATTCTGGAACTACAGTTAGTTATAACCTGATAATTTTGGTCTGTCTTTTAGCCATTTCTGCTTAAATTGAACAGAATAACTAAAGAAAATTTAGGTCGCCCTGGTAGCACAGGGGTTAACGTCTCAGCACTAAACAGCTATCTGCCGCCTGAGTTCAATCTCCTGCCAGGGAGCTGACCCACGTGGTGCAGCAGACTTCTCTTGTCTCCCCGCTGCTCCCCTCAGCAGTGTATTTCAGTCTGTCTGCCTGTTCTGCTCCCAACTCTGTCTCTGGTGAATCCTCTCACCACTCCCCCTCCCTCCCAACCCTCTGCACCTCTGGCCGATACCCCAGCTCTTGTGTGCATAAATAAATCTTTAAAAAAAAGTAACTAAAAATAATCTAGAATTACAATAGTCATCTTGGGATCCCTGAGACCTCTCAAAATTGGAAAAGCACGGATCGAAAACAAAGCAAACGGAATAGGATGCTTATTATCTGGTGTTTAGATAGCCTTCAAGAGATAGACTCTAAAATTATGTCCCTCAAAATCTATCACAAATCTAAGGGCAATACACAACTAAAGATGATGAAGCTCTGCAATCTCACACCTCTGCTGTCCTTCTCCTGCTCTGCTAGCCACTACCTGGATTCTGAGTCCAATGGAGCTGTCTAATATTACCAGAAATGTTTATTTTTTTGTTTGATCCAGCAAGAACCTTTTAAGATATTTAAAGGGATCTGTCTACAAAATAATTAACTCCATAAGAAATTTTATTTGGCCAAACTGGAAGCGTCTGATAGCAATCTATTTTTACAATCCTTTGCAAAATCTGATTGCAAAGTTTCATTCCCAGAGTTTTGTATCCCAGGTATTATTTTATCTGGACTATTGTTCTAAGACACAAACCTCAGGAAGATAATAGAAGAGGAAAAAAAGAGATAAGAGAGGTAGCCCTTTTAAAAATAAAAGTGGTATATGAAGGTTTAGCCAAAATTCAAAATTTAGCCCACTGAAATTATGTACCCAATTCATGGCCAAAAATTTAAAGCCATAGGTCAATGTTTACATCTGTTTATGCTGTATGTTACAGATACGTAATTTTTTTCTTACCTCTGGATGGTATTACTAAAGTTAATTTAAGTGACTTACAAGTACCTTTATATGTTATTTCTAAAACTTAGGGAAAAAAATAGAAACTAACTCAAGTGGTTTTTCAAGTTAATATGACCCCAGATAATTTTTGGTAAATGGAGGTTAGCTCAAATTTTGGTTTGATTAAATAGGCATGTCTTTAAGTTATCAGTAATGATAATGCCTTTATTCTACCTGGGCTTATTAACTTAAATAAGCTCCTGTATACGCTAAACATAATTTTTTGTACTTTTGTGTAGAACTGGGGTATAGGCCAGTGATGTAGGGTGGGAGTGAAGGGCTTAACTCCAGAGACAAGTGTGTGGAGCAGAACAGGTGGATCTACTGAAATACACCACTGAGGAGAGCAGCGGAGGAGACAGGAGTGGTCTATTGCAATATGTGGGTCAGCTCCCTGGCCTGGGATCGAACTTATGCTGTAGCAGTGATAGTGCTGAGACTTAACCCCATGGCCGTTTAGATTTATTTATTTATGCATATAGTACTGGGGTACAAGCCAGAAGTGCAGGGGCAGTGAGAGGATTCACCAGAGACAGAGTGGGGAGCAGAACAGTCCGAATGAGGAAGTACACTGCTGAGGGGAGCAGCGGGGCGGGTCAGGAGAGGTCTGCTGCGCCATGTGGGTGTCACCTCTGGGGAGGGGATCCAAAACACTGAAGCAGCTGAGGCTAGCTTGCAGTGCTGCATTTTAACCTGTTATGACACCAGGGAGGGCCCATCCCCTAGGCCATTTTTATAGTTACCTTTAAACCAGATCTAACTCTTGGTCTGGATCAAACTGGCAACATTCCAAGAAGCCTACAAGAATGAGAATATCCTGTTTGACAGGACTGATAAGAGCATTTACCTATTTTTTTGACCCCTTCATCTGACCATTTTACCTTGCAACACCTACCTCTGACCATTACACTTCAGCCTTCTTTCCCCCTATTAAACAAAAAACAACTTTTGTCTCTCCTTGGAACATACTTTAGGTTTTTACCTAAATCTGTATACCCCAAATTGAAATTCTCTGCTAATCCCAAATTAACACATTTTGGCTTGTCTGCTATACTTGATGTTCCCTTATTGAGGGTTAACAACAGGAAAGAAATAGCCAGTAAAGGAAGGAACAAATGTCTATGAAGAAATTTCAATGTGTTTTTACAGTGGAGTTAAAATCTACAGTGGGAGTTAAAGTTTTGAAAGAATGTATTCTTTTTAACAGCCAAGCACTTCTGAAGGACTCAGAAGTATTGTGATGCCTCTGAGACAGGTATTAGCCACAGACTGAAAGTAGGAAATTCACCACAAATCTATACACAGGTTAGCTGGATACCATCCTCACTCTTAATTCCCCCAACAGGTCTCAAGGCTAGAAACTTAAGTCTCTGGAGAAATCAAGTGAGACCCAAGTCTTAATGATCTCAATCCGGCAGAGAGGTAAAGTACTAGGCTGAAAATAAGTATAAGTAAAAATCTATGTACAAAATTGTGGGACTCTAAACCTAATCTCATTTTCAGTGATAAGAACCTAAAGGCCAAAAGCATACTGACCCCTCCTCTCCTGGGTATTGGGCAAAGATTCATTTCTAGACAGAGTAAGATAAGACACTCAGATGGTGATGTTTGAATGTTCCATATGAAAAAGACAATCTAAACCTGACAATCCTAGTGTCAAGGCCGGCAGGCAATTAGAACAAACAAATACTTCTATCAGCATTTAAATACTTCATTCTTAAATAGGAGAGCCCACCTATGCAAGGATGGCTGTCTTTAACATGAAAGACACTAAAGCAAAAGGACATCAGAAAAACAAGAAATTCTATAAGCAAGTATAAACGTCCTCAACAGCTATCATTATCATCAGAGAGGTAAGATATCACATTTATTGCACAAAAATAGCAAAATATGCATTTACTATTCAGAAATATAAAGGAGAAAAAAAAGAAAAGGATGAATTCCTTTGTGAAGTGGGGCTGGGACACAAACTAACTTTATTATAAGCATTAATATTTGATATTTAACTTACTACATGTATTATTCTGATTGAAAATTTCTTTTCTGCTGTACCATGACGGAGACCATGGGTGTTTATTGGCAATGCAGGATCTCAAGTCCCCACCCCTCCCAGAACCATGACTCTGGGCTAGCATATTTCAGCAAGCTCTCCAAGTGACTCTTAAGCTCATTAAAACTGATTTGATGCAAGTGGCCCAGAACTAAACATTACTACTCTGGTACCCCAAAATAATCTCCAATGGAGCAAGTTATAAAGAGAACCAAGAGATTTTAAACCACCTCTTTCTAGGATGACCAATCTTACCCTGAAGCAATTCTAAGAGCACACAAACTAACAAACAAAACCTTCTGCAAACTTCATGCATGCAGGAAATGCTTATCCACTTTAAATTTATTTTGAAAAAGATTTGTTTATACATATAAGACCTGGGGTGTAGGCCTGGGGTTGGGACGGAGGGGCGGTGTGTAAGAGGATTCAGAGACAGAGTAGGAAGCAGAACAGGAAGATCAGAGCCACTGAAGTACACTGCTGGGGGAGCAGGGGGTGAGAGAAAAGAGGTCCACCGAGCTCCCTGGCCAAGGATCAAATTCACCTTGCAGTGGCTGGTGACCGCCTGATAGTGCTGTCTTTAACCCCTGCACCACCAAGGAGGCCCCTCTTAACTACTATTTAATGTGGGGTTTCATAAGGAAAAAACAGCCCGGGGCCTCCCTGCTGGGTCACTGGTTAAGTCTCAGCTCTATCAAGCTATCTACAGCCACTGCAGCATGGTTGCAGTGGCCAGGGAGCTGACCCGCATGGCACAGGAGACCTCTCCTGCCTCACCCGCTGCTCCCCTCCACAGTTTATGTCAGTCCATCTGCCTGTTCTGCTCCCCACTCTGTCTCTGGTGAAGCCTCTCACCACCCGAACCTCTGGCCTGCACCCCATTCTTGTACGCATAAATAAATAAATCATAAAAAAAAATACGAAGAAATAGCTAAGTGATGTGAATTTACTACATTGTTTACACATACATCTTGCAACCCAGCCATCAGGCATGACTGCACAGGCAGGTTTGTGCTCAGTTCAGCTAGTGGCATATCCCCACTTGGAGCAGAAGGCACACAGTTTTACCTCTCGACAGTAATTCTGTGGGTGAAACAGAAAGGAGAGGTTCTATTTCTAGTAAATGTCCTACACGAGAAGAAAAATCTAGTTTCTCACCTGAATGGTTCTTTCTGGTTCCAATAATGGGGGCCAGTAACAGCTTAGGCTTTTAGCAAAAAATGACAGATTACTAAATCTTGTGACTTATAGCACTATCACTTCTCAGACTCACCCTTTCCTCCTGTTTCTTCCCCTCCTCTGAATGCTTCTGCAACGCCACTTTGAGTGACTCTCTGATGAGCTGAATTTCAACTTCTGAAGCAGAGAGTTTCTTTTCAAGCTCCATTTTTTCTTTGCTCAAGGCTTCAGTCTTCTGTGCAAATTGAGCACGTAAGAAAGTGTTCTCTCGCTGCAATTCCTGCCAGAAAGAGTATTCAATACATAACTATTCCTTACCCTACAGTCCTAAGGACTTTAATTATCCCCAGCAACTTTGTGATCAATTAGCATTTCCAAATAGCATCTCTCAGAGTGGTTCTAGGACTAACAGCATTAGCAGCACCTGGGAGTTTGTTAGCAATGAACTCTTGTGGGCCCTCCCTGGTGGCACAGCAGGTTAAAGCATAGCACTACGAAGCTAGCTGCAGCCACTGCAGCACGAGTTCAATTCCCAGCCAGGGAGGTGACCCAAATGGTGTGGCAGACCTCTCCTGACCCTGACCAGCCCGCTGCTCCCCTCAGCAGTGTATTTCAGTCAATCTGCCTGTTCTGCTCCTCGGTCTCTGGTGAAGTCTCACCCCACCCTCCACCTCTAGCCTGTATCACAGTTCTTGTATGTATGTATAAAGAAAGAAAGAAAGAAAGAAATGAATTCTGAAATCTACTCCAAGGCCCACTGAATCAGAATCACTGGAGAGAGGCCCCCAAAGTCAGGAGTTCTAAGCTCCAGGTGATTCTGATGCAGCACTAAGGAGCTGTACCATATGGGAGGCACACATCACAAGGGAGGACAAGACATCAGAAGACCTGGGCTCAACAATTCTCCACTCATTCTCTATATAACCTTAATAGATACTCTAAATCTAACTTATTTCTTAGACCTCAACTTTTTTTTTTAATCAGTAAATTAAAGCACTAAATTAGAGTGTTTCTAAGGACTACTTTCAAATATACCGTACAAGACAGAACACTATCTTAACAGGCACACCAGAGAGAAAAGCAAGTACGACCATCTATTACCCATTACTCAAAAACCGAAACTGCAGAAGAAACTTGTTCAACAAAACAGGTTCCTTTCAGAACTACTGAATTCAGTGAGACTATGGTTTCCCCTTCAGCAGCTCCTAGACATGCAGAATAAAAAGAAGCATGGTTCCAAGCCCTGCCACTACTGTTTCTCACTTCATTTGGCCAGGGTTGATGGATTAGAACTTCTCAAAGTATCACCCGACTCTAGAACCTTGCCCTATGCACTGTGTCCCTTGCTCTGCCTTCCTGTTCTCCCTGACACGAAGGAACCCAGCCTTCTATCTGCTCCAACTCTCAAGACTTTTCTACCCCCACAGGGACAGAAGATGGGATGCTTTATAACGAGGGTGTTTATTCTTTGAGAGCAGCTGTGCTTACATCAGTTGGTCTTTTTTCTATCTTCTGGTGCCAAGCACAGGAGTTGTGACAAGCACAATGCCATCTTGACTAGCAAAGCTTACCTGCAGCCTCAGCAGACAGACATCCCCGAAGGGGGCGGGGCGGCCCAAAAGGGCACTGTGGACTTGTAGTTCACTCTCTCGCACTTTCTGCTCCAGCTGAGAGATGTGTTTCCTCTGCCTGCAAATGCAAACAGAATAAAGTCCAGGGGTCCTGACACTATACCATTTGCAATATAAACCCCCACTTTCCTCAGATGGGTATAATCTATAAGCAAAAAGATGCTGTATCCTGAGCAGGAATATTCTGCTGAAGGAGGAAGAGCAAATGAGAAAGCTGATTGAGGGAAAATAAGGACAGATCAGTCACAAAGAACCAGTGCTCCCAGCGCCCTTGCAGAACTACAAGACTTACTGTATTAGTCAGATACAGGTCTTGGCTGCTTATCAGCCTAGTTCTATCATGGGCAAGGCATGAGCCTGAACAGGAGGGGTATGCTGCACCTGGGAGGAACCTCACTAGGGCGAGGAAAGCAGAGGCTGGCTTATGTTACCACTTGTCCTCTTACTTGTCGATAAGGAGCTCCTTTTCCTTCAGAAGATGCTCATTGCTGTTCAAGATGCTGATCCACTGTGCTGGCTCTAAGGTGGGCAGTGAAGAAGCAAAAGCAGCAGGATGGTGGCAGATGGCTCCATTCTGAAGCTGGAAAAGACAAGCAGGCCGAGAGGGCTTGATGACCCACTGGCACCTGAGAACACCTGAGCAGTCCCAGCTCGGTCTGTAAGCAAAGCCCACTTTGGCTCAGTCTGAGAAGGCCCAGTGTTTCTGAAATAATTTTAGCTCTGATGCATGACTACAAAGAACCTGCCAGGGAGACTTCTGCCAACTGAACACTCCCTGCTCAGAAGGGCTCCAGTTTCTAAGAAAAGGTCAGTTATCTTTCACTATATGGCAGCAGAGGCAGACCAGGAGTTAAAATGTCCTCAGCAACCAGGAAAGGAGAATATGCCATTTCTTTCCTTCCTTAAGCAGAAAAAGGATTTTTTTTTCCTTTTTTAATACAAAAACGGTACAGTGGAAGAACAGGATTCAAAGGAGACTTTTAAGGACCAATTCAGCCACTTACCAGTTTTCTTTTTTCTTGAACAGGCTGCTTATTCTAAGAATCTGGTCAATTTCTACATTGACTTCATCAGGGTTCTACAGGGATTAAGTAAGGCTCTGTATGTCAAAGTACCTAGCATAATGACAAGTCACAAGTACAGAAATACCCTGTTTGTGTGGCTAGGAGGTCCCTTTGCTTTGGACTCTCTCTGGTATTTAATTAGATGGCCAACAGAAGCAGTGGCATTCTTTCTAACAATCATTTTCTTTAGAGTCAAAACTTCTAAGACAAAACATATACAATCCCAAGATCTGCACAAAACCTGCAAAATTCAAGGAATGAAGATTCTTTACCTGCATTTGCTCCATCTGCAAACGGATCAACTCCAGCTGCTGTCGACAAGTGCTGAGCTCACAAGCTCTTTCCCGGGGATGCCAAGGATCAGAACTAGGCTGCCATACCGGAGAGGGTAGAGGCTTTGAGAGCCCAGGAGCGGGTTGGAGTCCCAAAGGGAGCACCCCGTTGCTGCGTGGGTGTGGTCCACTCCGCTCACACACTGCCCCACTGCCTGGTGCCTTCTTGGTCTCAGGCAACACTTTGTACAACTCCTTGTTTGTGTCAGTTCTTTGGTTGTGGAAGTGGACTCGGTAGTGGGGATCTGAATAAAGTGTCTCCATCATTGCTGACTGATTGAAGGTAGACTCCATACTGGGAATATCAAATTTCCTCACCTCCTCTTCTCTTTCATGGCCCACTGCTGGAAACCAGGACTGCTCAATGCCATTTTCTCCAGCAGCACCACAAAGGTACATGAAGTCTCTAGATAGGCCTGGAGAACGTTTCATTGCACCAAGGTCTCCATTTCTTGTCATTCCTACACTTTCAGGCAACCCTGACAAATGAAGTTTGGAGGATGAGGGTACAGCAGGTGAAGAATTTGGCTTGGCAGAAGAGGTCCCCAAAGTAGAAGGCATCACATGGGCTGTTGGAATGGTTACATGGCTTTTGATGGGCTGGAAAGATGGGCTGCTATTTGAGCTGCAAAAATCTGCGAAGAGAATAGTCATCCATAAGTCAAAAGTGAAGCAGCAAGTTTTCTTGATTTTGGCACTCTGTCAGACATCCTGTGTCTGTCTGGAAACCAAGCAGGCTGGGCATTATGATCAGAAGCTCAGGCAGACAGAGCAGAGCCTAAGCGGGAGTAAATAGGCTAAATCAAATGCCATTCAAGGTAAACCAATAAAAGGCAACATTTCACTTTTAACTTATAATCTGTCCTTTGAATTTGAAATTTAAAAATCTTAACAATCAACCAAAGCTAAAAATTGAACTTAAAAAAAAAAATCACTTACTTAAGGGAAATGGACTAGGTCCCACTCTTCTGGAATCTGAGTAACACTGAACTATAATCCAGTCTAATAAATATGTCCTTTCCAAGCGCTGCCAGAGTCCTCTGTGACCTTCAAAAGCTCCCCCGTGGAGGTGAGCATGGAATCTAAACTCTCCAAAGAATAAAGCAAGCTGGACAGTGCTCTCTGTGTTCAAGGCTGGGAGTGCAGCGTCTGAATCAGAGTCTGTTCTCTCCCCCACAGGCCAGATCTGACTGCATAGATATATGAAGCTATTTTTAGTGACTCTCAGGTTTCACCCCAGCACAGTGAGCACTCTTCTGTAGACACACTGAAATCCTCTATTTTATACTTTGCCTTTCACTCATTTATATACAACTATGTCTTTTCACTTTTCTTTCTGCCTGGATTTATGCTTTCTTTAGTTCTTGCTTAGTCCTGGCAGAAAACTTCCTGATTAACCCTACTATAGAAGTTTCATTATTTCTTCATATCACCAAATTTTTAACACTATCCCGAGGATTTTAAGATCACAGAACTAAGGTATGTGCTATGGCAGTGGGCTGCAAGCAAATAAGCCAGGAATGTGAGGAAACTGAGTAATGGGACAGGACTGTAAGCTTTCCTTTTTCATCTATATCCAGTACTTTTTCCAAACCAAGCACATCTACCATAGAGAAGGATGGAGTACCAATTTGTTTCTTTTTTTCTTTCCAACAATCAACACAAAACACAAAGAAACCTTTACTGTTCTGTTTCCTTAACTTCCCTAGCCTCAGGCAACCATGTCTATTTCCTGTGTATACACTGGATTGGCCTATTCTGGACATTTCATATAAATGGGATCATATAATATATGGCCTTTTGTATCTGTTTTTTTTTTTTTTCATTTAGTATAAGTAATTAAGTACCAAAGTGCTTAGTTTGAAGTAAACATTGAAGTAAACATTGGTTTACAACATTAGATAGGATTTACATGTATAGGATCACACCCTACAGGTGTATGTCACCATCACACCCCCCACCAAGGCACTAAAAGTCCTCTACCATAGTCCTCTCCCCACAAAGTGACTATTTGTGTGACTTGAACCAACTCATTTAACATTTTGAAAATCATTTTTCTCATCTGTAAAATGGAAACAATAACACAGTCCATAATTCTTAGACATTAATAAAAGAATGTAAAAAAATAAGCATAGCAGCCATCATAAAATATTTAATAGCAGATATTATGCTAGGTCTTGTCTTCCAAATCATTTAAATTAAAAACAAAACAAACCATTTTTGTAAAATAATACCCAGTCATTCTTTTAATTCTAAGAGCAAAAACTAATGGCAAAAACAGTAAGATACACGCTTGCAAAAAACAGCAGTCAGTAGAGGGTGGAAGGGGTGGGAAGTTTCGAGAGACAAATTTTTTTTATTTCAATAGATCCTGAAAAGTAAGATTAGCACAAGTGAGAGGGGCAAGATGAGGTGCTTTTACAGTAAAACAACAGACCTGGAATAGTAAGAAAGATGCTTGAATAGGTCCAGATATGAGGCCTTTGAACTTCATCTTTCAACTAGAGCATTTGGAGAAAAGTAAAACTGTGAATCAGGTTTTTATAGATTCATAATCTGTCAATAGAGGGAAAAACTTGAGGCCAAGAGATCTGCTAGGAACTCATTTCCGATGTAACAGCAGAAATTGAGAGGATGAGAGCAGCTATGTGAAGCACGGGGTAAGGAGAGTGGAGCAGATTCCTATGCTAAATATTCTGACTTAAGAACTTCCTGGAAGACATAATGGACTTGGAACACAATTGGAAAATGGCAACACACACTGGTAGTCAAACTATTAACCCAAGCTTACCCTCCGCAATGTCTGAGCACGACGTGCCGATGGCTGTGTCTCCACTGTCAGCTACACTTGAACAGCGGCTGAAGCGGCTCCGAAAGGCCTCTGAGATAACTGGGGTCTGCCATTCAGTCCCCAGGGAGCTGACCTTCTGAATCACACTGGAACCTGAAACAAGTGGCATTTCCCACATTTAGTATAAACCAGCTGATATAACTCCATTATAAGACTTATTTTTTAATCACTTAAAACAATAAAATAAAATAGCAACAATTCGCCCTTTCTCTCTCCTGTGCCTATTTCAGTTACTCTGAGTCAGTTAATTTTAAATGGAAATGCAGCATGAGATGCGAATGTCCAAAGACAAAAACAAGACCTACCGAGAATCTCTGAGTGCTGGCACAGAAAACAATGTTTGACAGCAGTTGCCATTTTTGAAACCTTGAAGTCACAGCACATTACAAACATGATTTACCTACTTAATGTAAAGTACTATTATCCCAATTTTGCACAAGACAATGCTAAGATTTGAACAGTTTGTTTTGATTCCAACATCCACATTTTCTCCTCTTACAAAGTTTCATAAAGGTGATTTTGGCATTCTGGGCATGCCAATTCTTCAGTGTGCAGGATGGCATCTTTGGTCCCCAGAAGCAGTCCTCATCTTACCATCACTATGAAACTCCTAAATACCCCATGTTTTCAGATGCTCTCTAGGTTATAAACAATCTAGGCCTCTGTTGAAACCATGTTTATTGAACAAGGGCAGGTGTCATGGGCATGGTGAATTCAGATCAAACTGAGTCATGAAGTTCTAGCTGAAGAGTTTAAGGCTGAAGGCAATAAAAAGGAACCATTAAAGTGTCTGAGCTAATAAGGCAAAACCAAGACTGATGAGATTTATTTGACTGTTTGAAGGTTGATAAGTAGATAGGATTCAATAGAAACAATCTAACATCCTAGTAAAGACTTAAATTCAATTTTTTTAAAAAAGCACTGTAATTTTTCTAAATTGCATCTGATGATCCATGTAAACAAATAAGCCTAATGGTAATGACAGCTACTTCTCCATTTAAAGTGTCAGAGTTTGAGTTGAATTAATAATGGTTTTACAGACTCCAATTTGGTAAAAGCAGATGACATCTGAACACAAATCACCTTATTTGCTTTCCAAATTTGGTGCTTTTCCCATCTTTTAAAATTTACTTTCTTCTACTTTTTTTGGCTAGCCTTCTACTTTCTATTGCAGGCAACCTAACTTCCCCCAAGGGTTCCTTTTATTCTTTGGGTCACAGTGGACTGCTTGATTTGCAATAATCACACACAATAATCTGTGATAATCTTTTAACAGAAAACATAGCCAACAATTGGAGCTTCTGACCAGCATAATAACCACTATACTAAGTAAGTGTAATTCTAGCCAGAAGCAAAGAAATTTGACCTCTTGGTGAATCTGTATAGTGTTCTCTGCTAGTCAGTGACAGCCTGCCAGGATTGAGGACCTTTTTTACCATGTTCTTGGCCTCCTACCAGAAACCTCTCCTTGCTAACACTACTTACCTTTATTCTTCACCATAACCATCACTATTCCATCCACCCATTCCATACATCATTTTCTAGAGATGGTACAAGCAGGCTTTGGTAGCCACCAATATTAAAGCCACTTTAATCTGAATGAGTGACTACTGAAGAGAGTCATCAGAAAACAGTTGAAATTACTACATTGCAAATACTTGCAATATATACCTAAGTGTCCTAAGAACTGTAAATATGTCCTGCGACGGTCAGTCTAGCACGTAACGAGTATTCAATAAATTAGTACTTGCTAAATGGATCATGAATTGATCAAAAATGCTTATCACATACTATACTACATGCACATACTATATGCAAGGCAGCCTGTCTAGAATATAACAAATATCTACCAAATGTTTGCTATTAAGGCCCTGTGAAATTTTAAAGTTATTTTTTTAAAAAACGATTGCAAAGTATTTTTTAAAAGATTTATTTATTTTCTTACAGAAGAACTGGGGTATAGGCCAGAGGCTGGGTCGTGGGGGGTGAAAGGACTTACCAGAGTAGAGAGCAGAACAGGCAAAACTACCAAAATACACTGCTGAGGAGAGCAGTGGGCAAGACAGGAGAGGTCTGCTGTGCCATGTAGATTAGCTCCCTGGCTGAGAATAAGTCAGGGTGTAAATTCTGAAGCTTAACCCTTAGGCCACCAGAAAACCCTTTAAAGTTGAATAAAATGTGTCCTTTCCTTTATAAATACCACAGAATTCAAAGTTTTTAAAAAATATACCTTATCTACTTAATATGTATACTGAGATTGTATATATTTGTCAATCCATTTTGAAGGTAAATTTCTAGCTCTCCAATATAAGTAAGCCAACATGTTGGCACTGAAGAAAAAGTTCAATTTCTGTGGTGAGATGACTAACCCACCCCCCCAGGAGTACAAAGACAACATAGAATACAATAATTTATGCTGTGTTTTGCTGGTTTCAAATAGAACTATGTTCCACAGTCATTCTGTGCCAATCTGTGTCCTCCCCTCCCAACCCATCACATGGTCTTGTTGGAAGTCATGTTGGACCAGAAATAAATAGTTGCTGTCTTAGACAGACCTGTTTTTCCATTCAATGTGGTCCCCTATTATTTTTTGTTATTTTAGTACAAGCATTTCAGTGAATGCTTGTTTGCTCAGTATTTCCTTTAAAGGAAATTTGTTATGAAATAACAAAGTGAAGGTCAGAATTTAACCCAGAACACTTTGATTACTCACCTGGTGAAGAGACATGAGTGTTCCTCTCACTTGGGTATTTCTCCTGCATCGCCATCAACAGAGTTATTTGAGCCACTTGTATAATGAAGAAAAAACTAGAGTAAGAGCTCTCCAATATCTTTAATTTTCTGTACTTTGGCTCCCACTTAACTAAAACTGTATAAACCAGAGTAGTCTTTCACATTTTACTCCTAGGAATATTTTTTTTTTTTTTAAAGATTTATTTATTTGTACATACAGAACTGGGGTATAGGCCAGAGACTCAGGGGCAGTGAGAGACTTCACCAGAGACAGAGTGGGGAGCAGAACAGGCAGATCGAGGAAGTATACTGCTGAGGGGAGCAGCGGGCGGGTCAGGAGAGGTCTGCCACACCATGTGGTCTCCTCCGGGGTAGGCGGGAATCGAACTCATGCGGAAGTGGCTTTAGCTTCTCAGTGCAGTGCTTTAACCCGCTGCGCCACCAGGGAGGGCCCTCCTAGGAATATTTTTAAGGTAAAGCAACTCCCAACACTCCACCCTACACTCTTTTTTTTTAAAGATTTATTTGTGCATACAGAACTGGGGTACAGGACAGAGGTGCAGGGACGGTGAGAGGATTCATCAGAGACAGAGTGGGGAGCAGTACACTATTGAGGATAGCAGTGGGCGCGCTAGGAGAGGTCTGCCGTGCCATGTGGTCACCTCCAGGGCAGGCAGGGATCAAACTCATGCGGAAGTGGTTTTAGTTTCTTAGTGCTGTGCTTTAACCTGCTGTGCTTTATACCTGCTGCGCCACCAGGGAGGGCCCCCTACACTCTCTTTCTTTTTAAGAGAATTTATTTATGCATACAAGAGCTAGGGTACAGGCCAGAGGTGCGGGGGTGAGAGGCTTCACCAGAGACAGATTGGGGAGCAGAGCAGGCAGATCTACTGAAATACACTGCTGAGGGGAGCAATGGGCAAGACAGGAGAGGTCTGCTGCGCCATGTGGGTCAGCTCCCTGGCAGGGGATCGAACTCATGCTGCTGTGGCTGCAGACAGCTTCATAGTGCTGTGACCTAATGCCTTGTGCTACTGGGGAGATCCAAGAAAATCAACTTTGAAGGGGAAAAAGTTCTGTACATACTCTTTCTCTAGTGTACTTTACTGACCTCTGTAGTTTTATCTCAGTAACAACAACCAAAATCCTCACTAATTCTACATCAGCAATAGAAATGGCACCATTCCCTTGAATCCCAAGTTTTCACACACTGGGTAACTGTTGACTGTTCAGTTTGGGGCTAGTATCATTCAGTGTTAATGGTGACACAAAGATCATACTACCTATATATCAGTGATTTCAAATAGTCATGTCAAAATCCTTTTCTTCATCCCTTTCTTTAAAGTGTAAGAAATGGCTGGGCCACTGTATTCTGAGACCTTTATAAATTCAGATGAATAGAAAACATGATGACAAAATATCTAGCAGTAATACATAGTTATCCTATCCTCCGGAGTTCTACTCTTAAATTAAGAAAAGAAAAGCATATGTCCACACAAAAACTTGTACATTAATAACAGCATTATTTATAATTGCTAGAAAATTTAAAGATTTCAAAATTCAATAACTAACAAGTGAATGCAGTGTATCAATATAATAGAATATTCTATTGATAATAAAATGAATGAAGTACTGATATGTGCTATAGGGATGAATGTTGAAAATATTAAGCTAAGAGAAAGAAGCCAAATATTAAGAGGCCACATACTGCATGATTCCATTTCTATGAAATATTCAGAATCAGCAGATCCTTAGCGACAGTAATTACTGGCTTTCAGGAACTAAGGAGAGTGGTGGAGAGCTGTGGAATGAATGCTAGTGGATATGGTGTTTCTTCCTTTCCAGGATGTGCAAATGTTCTGAGATTTGGGCCCTCCCTGGTGGCACAGTGGGTTAAAGCGCAGCACTAAGAAGCTATCTGCAGCCACTGCAGCACGAGTTTGATTCCCCGCCAGGGAGATGGCATGGCAGACATCTCGTCTTGCCCACTGCTCCCCTCAGCAGTATACTTCATCAATCTGCCTGTTCTGCTCCCCACTCTGTTTCTGGTGAATCCTCCCACTCTACACAACCCCCAACCTCCACAACTCTGGCCTGTATCCCAGTTCTATAAGCATAAATAATCTTTAAAATAATGTTCTGAGATTATAGAGTGGACAGCTGCACAGCCTTGTGAATATTCTAAGTCCACTGAACTACACACACACAGAACTGAACTTTATGGTATATGAATTGCATCTCTTTTTAAAGAACTACAAGGGATACAATGGTAAAGAATAGTTAGTTACTGACTTTTTTCTAAATTCAGAAATAGATATGCTACTACTAGTGAAAAATTTTTGGACCATTTGAAGATAACAGATTTCCTGAGATAAAAGCTAGAAAAATGAGTATGCAAGAAATTACAGATAACCTATTATATAGCCAAGAAATGTAGGAGAATGGAGGAAAACAGGAAAAAAAAAGCATTCAATATGGAATGTTTCTATCTTCAAACTACATGTTTGTCTTTAAATTACAAAAATACAAAAATATCTATTCAACAAATTTGAGGTGTATTCAGTAATTACTGCCCATCCAGCACTGTGCTGCACTCTAGGCATCATGCCTGCTGTTTAAAGCACACATCAGAGTAGCTACTGTTATCATCCTCATTTAACAGATGACAACATAGAAGTGACAGTCATAGCTAGGAAGAGGCTTCAAACCCAGACTGTGCTCTAATGCTATAGGAGTCTGAACAGCATTCTTTCTATGCAATGAAGGTACTGAGACAACACAAAGTGGAATTTCTGTCTCAGGCAAAGCTGGAGTTGCAATTCCCAAAGCTGTTAGGAGCAGAGAACCAAGTTTTCATTTTGCACTTGCTCACCACCACCCAGGTTTTATTTCACCCACACTGCTACCCAAGAATTAGACTTTGACTGAAGAATTATCATCTGAATGCAACATCACTCTTGGCAGCTGTTGCATCAAGGCAGGAGAGGATCTGAAGGGATACACAGACAAGACATTAAGAATCTCACACCATCACACAATTTTCATGGCACTGGGCCACTCTTAAACCAGAACTAAAGAAAGGGATGCCAAGTCGTTGCCAAGAAGTTGCCTTCTCAAAGAACAAGCTTCAAGAAATACACCATCACCAATCCATTATAAAGCAGCCAGGTCAAAGGGCAGGCAATGAATGTGGCTAGCTTATTCATCCTTGTTCATCGCTCTTCCCCACCTACCATACAGTAGTCGCCCACCAGAATTTACTGGGTGCCTACCATATGCCTGGCTCTGTGCCATGCGGTGCAAATAGGTCGGTGTACAAGACAAACAGGGTTTTGACTGTGGTTTACTGCGCAGTGCTGAGCACTCTCTACTGGCCAAGTAAGCTCTAACACACGAAACTTCAGGTTCATCCTAAGCACCAGCTCCCCGTGTAGAGCAGGCTTCCTCGATCTCCATCCTTGCGACGTTAGGTTGCAGAAATCTTCGTGGAGGGGACTGTTCTGCACACTGGAGGGTGTTTAGCAGCGTCCCTGACTCCAGCACTAGCTGCAGGAGCAAACCCCGAGTGGTGACTGCCAAAAATGTCTCCAGGCGGAGTGAAGCATCCCGCGGGGCTCACAAACTCTAGTCTGGGTGCGTGGTGTCTCCCAGTCTTCATTCTGCTGCCCCTTCAAATCTCAGCTCCAACCTCACTTGCTCCAGGTCAGCTCCCTGACCTCGCAAAACACATCCGCGCCTTCCTTTCCGTGCGCTCTTCCTACTTTTCCACCCTCCGATTCATCGCTCCCCCTCTGCGGGGACGGCGCGCCCCGGGAAGACGAGCACCGTGCACCCGCCACCCCTGGCGACTGGCACTGGGCCCGGCAACAGGGAAAGCAACTCGGGGAGACCGCCGAGCCGAGGCGGCGAGTGGAGCCCTTCGCTCGGCCAAAGACCAGTCGGGACAGCGAGGGGGGCGGCTCGGTCGCTCTGCGCACGCGCCTCGCCCTCCCCCCACTACGGAGGTAGGGCGTCAGTGGTCCCCTCCTGGCGGGGCAGGCCCTACTGGGGGCTCCGAAGGGGACAGGACTTACGTGATCCTGGAAGCGGGTGGCGAAATCGCTCCCTTTGGGGCCCAGACGCAAGCTACCACGCCCGCTCAGGGCCGCAGTTGGGTCGTTCGGCTCCACTAACGGCCGTTACCACCTCTCCAGGCCGCGCGCCTCACCGCGCGCGCCGCCCCAGCTCCGCCCCTTTCTGCCGCCTACGACCAATCGGGAGTCGGGCCTTGTCGGTGTCCCGCCCCTGCACGCTGCCCTCCGCGCCGGGAGCTGGCGGAACTTTCTGCGCATGACCCGGTGCCTTCCCGACCTTCACCCTCCAGCTCCCGCTGGGTCGCGCCAGGGGCGGAGTCCTGCCCAACCTGGCCAGCCATGGCCTGCCTGGCTTGGCCAGGTGGAGCTGCAGGCGGCCAGGCGAATCTTTAGGGAACCCCATCCAACCCGTGCCACCTCCGATCGACACTCCCACCTGAAGCAGGGGGTCAGGTTGTGACCTGGGGGCCGGGAAGCGTGGCCGTTGCTGGCAAGCCTCAGGACTCAATCTGTGCCTGGGGTCAGGTCTGGCTTAGTCCCTGGTCAAGTGTGTGACCAGGCTTAGGTTGAAGGATTACGAATCAATCTTGCCTCCCTACCCAGACTCAGTGCCGGGGAAAGAAATTACGTTAATTTGCATTTATGCATACTTGAACAATCAACTTGGGAAATTGTTTAAAAGGAGGAACGAAACCATCAGCCACAAGATAGTGGCATTCCAGGTCTCTGGAAACCTAACTTGGAAGAGGAAATTGTGTGACTTAACTTGGAAGTATCGGGCATAAAGTTAATTACTAAAACTTTTCTCAAGAGGATGGATTTGGGAGATGTTTTCTGAAGTTTTATCCCCTGCCTTCTTTTACAACATTGTAAGGTAATATATAGGTGGCATAGAATAGGTTTAATGGATAATGTATGATATGAGAGATGAATTTAGAGGTATAGTTTTATTAAATATAAATGGTGAGGATCAGTGTCTAAATGAATATGCTTGTGTGCTAGGGGGTACGAAATACCCACTTGATGACTTTTGTTTTGTGAGAAGTATCAATGAGAAAGGAGGAATGCATGTAGAAGATTGGGAAGAATGGGGAAATTTTGAAGAGTTGATTGGAATGAAAGAGAAAACAGACTGGAAACACAGTAAGATGCTGAGGTTTAAATTTACAGACGGTACATTTGTATAATTTTCTCCCATGGATGTCTGTATTTTAAAAATAACTTCATTATACTATCAATTTTCAAATTTGAATGACTCCTTGTCTAAAGACTTGTGCTAACTGAAGAGAATATTCAGTTTTTAGATCTAAGGTATTCTTAAATATTTGTTGTTATTAAATTTTTAAGGCTTTGCTTTTTTTTTTATAATATAATAGTTTACTTTTACATCATTTTGTGTCTTTTTCCATCTTGGTTGTAATCCCCGTGGGCTTCCCACCACCAATTCACCCGGGTGCTATCATCATAGTCCAGTGCACTCCCCCCATTTTTTATCCCATTCCCCACTCCACCCCCATAAAATGTAAAGACTAGCATATTTTAATAAAATAATCAACAACTATTCCGTCGACTGGAGCTGGTCAAGCTCCAGGAACTTGGAGCTTGAAATGAGAGTCATAAGAGTCTCCATGTTGAAGTAGAGATTAACTAGTTAAGCTGTTTCATTTTACATTCAGGGAACTGAGGCCCATAGAGAATAAGGTGACTTCACACACACATTTCTCATAAAATGCTGAAGCTTTCTGGTCAGGTTACGGAGAAAAGGAGTCAGTAGAATTCCTTGCTGTTTACACCAAACCTCTCGGTACTGCCCCCTACCATACTGAATGGCCGAACCCCCTCTTTGTAAGAATTAGAGATGGGAAGAGAAAGTAGGATGACGCACAGCCACAGGCTCAGAGACCATGTGCCTTACCAGTTGGGGTGCACATGGGTTCTAGCTTTACCCCCAACCTCAGCAGTACAATTCTCTCATGCACTGCTGGGAGGTGAGAGGCAGAGAGGGTGGCTGACTTCGTTTACGTCACACAGAGTTGAGCTGAGCCAGAATCCAAGACCAGCACGTGGCAGTGCGTGTACTCCCGGCCCCCTGGGTACCAACCTGCCGGACTCCTGTTGCTGGATTCTGAAACCACATGGAGACAAAGACTGAACAAAACAGAGGGAGGGCGCGTCGGGAGCTCGGCTCTCCAGGCGCTCACGACCTGGGACCTCCCTAGCTCGAGTCCTCCCAGGCGGACTCTTGACAAGTCTATGGGAGACACAAACTTAAAAGTTGCGCCCTCTCCCACCCAGCCAGGCTTTGCCAGAGACCACAGAAGGGCCCAAAGGCGGATCACCAAAAACCCGCCCTTTAAACCAATCACAGGCCCCGCCCCCCCGACCCCGCCCCTGGCAGGGCGGACCAATCCCTTTGCACCTCAGTCTCCCGCCTCTTTAACCCCGCCCCCGGCGGCCGCCCGGCCGGGATCCCAGTCCCGCGCTGGCTGCCGCGACTTGCCCGGAGCGCTGAGGCAAAGCCCGGGAGCCGGTCCCGGGCGCTCCCGCTCACCGGCTTGCAGGGACGTCCCGCCTTCTTGTGGCACGGGGCCACTCGACAGCAAAGGTAGAGCGTATCGCTCGTCAAGAAGCGAATCAGACTGAAGGCTGAAGTTGGCTGCTGGCCGGCAGCTGTGGGGAGAGGCTGGTCCTCGAGTGTTAGGAGTCCCGGCCCGGGGGCCGCGGTGCGAACGACAGACACTGATTTCTCCCGTTTTACTTACCCCTCCGGTGTGGACGCTGGCTCTCATGCCGAAAACCTTACCACCGTGTTTCTTTCATCCTTCTATCCGTCCTGGGAGGAAGAACTTCCTCTCCCCTCTCCTCCCTTCCTTTCCTGCCCCACTCCCCTCTTCGCCCTCCCCACTCCTCTCCCCTCCCCCTCTGTCTTTTTCCTTTCTTCTCCTTCTCCAGTTCCCCGTCAATTATCATTTTGCTGACGTGACAGTAGCAGTTCATGGCCAGGTGACCTTTTATTTTTCTTTATACTTTTGTAGTGTTTGGGTTTTCCTCTAAGGTTCTCTATTTTAAAAAACTTTGCTTCTGTCATCTTCGACACAGATTCTCCTGGGCCTTCACAAAGTTATGGTGTCCACTCTGGCCTCGGCCTCGTCTTAGCTGTACTGATAAGCCCCTCAGACTCACCAGTGGGTATACTAGCTGCCATGGCAGGTACAGACCCCACTGCCAGCTGGGTAATTACCCAAAGCACAGACTCTGAGTGCTTTGAGGGGAAACTTGACTGGTCCTAGGCAGGGAAGAGGGTCTTGTCGTCCTCGAGGAGCTGGAGATTAGGGCTGTTGAATGAGCACTGTTGTCTCAGGTGACTGGGCTGTTGCAGTGCAGCACTGGGGCCGAGACTGCTCTGTGCAAAGATGTCTGTACCGCGCTGTGCTGTGGAATCCTGAGAGTCAGTGGTTCTCATGGGCCTGGCGATGTCATCACGGCTGAGTGTGTTTGAGGCTGATACTGCTGTCATGGTGGATGGCTCAGAGCTGCTGCGCTCTTAGTTGTCTGTGAGCTCATGCGTTCACCTGTAGAGAAGCCCTTGTTTCTACTGTTGAAGGAGAGACCTGAAGTTGCGGATGAACACACCTTAGTCTTCTGTGGAGGCTGTTGTTTTTGACACTGTTTGATTTTTACCTCATCTGAATAAGGTGCTTCTCTAATGCCCAGGCATTGAGGTGTGCTGAATCCCACAATGAAACTAAGGTCAGGACTATAATTCCTACTTGTCAGATGAAGAAATGAGGCTCAGACAAGTGAAGACATCTGCCCGAAGTCACGTAGCTGGGAAGTGGTGGCATTGCACTTGGAAGTGGGACCCTAGAGCCCGATATCGTCCAGTGGCATTGCCTCACAAAGCGTCACTGTCATGGCTGAAATAGCCACTTTGGGGAAAATTGATGTCAACATAGAAGGTGCGTGTGCTGACCCTGGACACCTGAGCAGATGCGTGTGCACGTGTGCACCTGAGCCTAGGAGGAAGGGGCTGAAGGGCAGCGTCATGCTGGGGAAAGGGGCTCCGGTTGCTGTCTCCCTGCTGGCTTGTCCCCCTGCTGACCACTAAACCCTGTTAAATGACACCAAGGACTCCAAAAGCTGTTTCACACTGCGAGAACTGCTAGCAGAGAACCTACCAGGCCTGGGGTGGTGGCAGAACAGTGAGGCAGGGGGCTGCTCTTTGCTGGACAAGGGCAGAGGAAGGCAGCAGGGGTTCGAGCCCCTAGGCCTCAGGACTGGGCCAGTGTAGGAGGAAACTAGAGCTGCAGAAACTCCAAACTAGTGGCCTGACCCACCTGGGAAAGATCTCAGAGAGGAGGAGGCAGCTCTAGATAAAACGGGGGGACTAAACAAAGAAAGCTCCCTGGAACAGATGAGGAAGCAAAGCCAGAAGCCCCCTGGACATCCACCATGTTCCTGCCTCCAAATTCTGCCAAATGCCCCAAGGTGTTCAGATAATTTTAGGGGTTCTCAACTGTAAGGAGCACACTTTGCCCCTCAAAACTTGGGGCACTAAGGACAGGGATTATGTCTTTAAGCCAGAAATTTTCAGGGTGTGGATTATCCCATTAGACTGGATGTTCTGCAGGGCAGTCAGTGACTCATCTATCAGGCAAACAAGCGTTGAGGGGCAAGATCTATCTTGCCCATCAGACCTGGGGCAGGGTTCCCTAAAATGTAAGGGATGTACCTGCCAGACACTTGATCCCAAAACAAAACTTTATTGTTAACATGCAGGTGCCTGGCCCCACTGGCCTCACCTTTCTCCTCTCGGTGCTTGGGCACATCTAGTCCATATCTAGCTCTTGCCAAGAGCAAAGGATCAGGGATGCCCATTCTCAGACCAAGGCCTGGCTGTCTTGGTCAGCACCCTCTTCTTCACTTAGGCTCCGACTCTCATCCAGCACTCTTCTCCATCCTGGCTTCTCTGGACCTGGTATTCCAGGCTTCTGCCCAGGTGTAAGAGCATGGGCTCAGGCCAGGCTGTGCCAAGTCATGCTAGTGATGCAGGAAGTTGCAGCGGCTAGACGCGTGCGTGCAGGCCCCTTGGCATCCTCCTGCCTCTCAGCGGCTGGCCTTACGTTTATTAAGGAGCATATTTGTTGTAGATTCCTGAACCTGCAAACAAGAGGTCTTGTCAATTCCCCCATCCTGACATGCCAACTCTACCTTACCCTCCCCGCTCCAGCTTCACCAGCTGCCCAGCCAGGCCTCCCAGTGAAATTCTTTAAATCTCGCCAAGTGTTCCCTCAGAACTTGGGCACCTAGATGGTGGACATTCACAAGGCTCCAGGTCACCCTGGCCCGATCAGATGGTGTGGGAAGCAGAGAAAGAGACTAATGTGGGTAAGGCTCTTTCGCACTCTAAACAAGACTCAGGGGTCCTCTTACCCCAGATCTACCACTAAGCAAGAGCTGAGTTGGCTCAAGCACTCCGAGCACAGGAAGCTAGGAATGGAAGCAGCTCCAGAGGGTGGAGCCTCTGGGTAAGGAGTGGCAGGGACCTAGCCAGGTTGGCAGTGACTACAGGTGTGATTGGGAGTTTAGGGGGCTGGATCATGGTGTAGACAGAAACTTTAGCTCATGGGGCAGGCCTGGGCCAGGTCAGGCAGGGGGTAAGCCCTCCTTGGGTGGCAGAGGGAAGCAGCACCTTGTCTCTTGTGATGAGCGCAGTGATCAAGTCCTGCTGGCGGGTCATTTCACGGATGTCTATGGAGGACCCGCTCTCCAGCGACAGGCTCAGCGACCAGTGCCTATGCATCAGCTCCTCCTCCTGCTCCTGGTTGAAGCGGATGGAGCGCACCTCGTCCACTATACTGGGGGCGGAGGGGTGAGGGTGTTCCACCAGTTGGGAATCGAGGGAGGGAGGAGGAAGAAAGGGGTAGTCCTCCCACCTCTTCCTTGACACCCCCCTTCTCACACTCCCCCCACCCTCCCTTTTCACGGCGTAGAGATCCAGGCCAAGCTGTATACTCCTGTGACACAGAACACTTAGGTCTGGATCCCGGCTCCTCTGCCTATAGGGACAAGTCACATAACTCCACTGGGCCCCAGGGTCTGCATTATAAACACCCAGGAGAATCTGGGGCACTGCTCGACAATGACTCAGGGACTCAGGGGCACCCCCAGTACCACCCCTACTCATTGAGCTCATCTCGAATCTCCTTGTACTGCTTCAAGTTCTCCTGTATTGCCTCCAGCACCAAGAAAAAGTTGTCACAGGTGTTTTCTGAGAGATTTGACAGGGGGGCCCCCGTAAGCGGTTCCTGGGGGAGGCCAGACTTCTCGGAACGGGCGACCACACAGTGCACCAGTGGCAGCTTATTACTCTTATCCTGATCCAGGTCACCCATCTGGGGAGAGGGAAAGGAGAAGATAGGGACAGCTCAGCAGGCCCCTCTCCAACCCTTCCTATCGGCTTCCGGTCAAATGAGCCTGTCTCTGGACACCAGGGTTCCAATGTCCCTCTCTCTAGCTCCAATCAATCTTTGCCTTCTTATCTTGCTATGGATGCTCAACTTCAAATGCACAATCCTTTCCCCACATCTTTGGAAATTCTCAACCCTTTAAAAAAATGTAGGGTCCTTCCCCTCACCATTTCACAACTGATAAACCCTATCGAGTAAACTTCTAAAGTCATATCTACTCTTAAATCACAGCCCAGAATCCTTGACACATTGGCAAGTTACCCTCCTTCCCATGCCCACCCTCTCGGAAAGTTATCCTTTAATCAATAATACTATTGCTAATGAACATCTTTTGAGTTCCTAATTTATTCCAAGTACCATTCATTTACCCAGATAATTTCCATCTTTCTCCTATGAGATAAATATCTATTGAAGAAATTAAAGCTTAGATTGGTTAAATGCCCTAAGATCACTGAGCTGCTCAGTTTTGAATTGCCAAAGAAACAAGACACCCTCAGAAGCCCCTTGAGTTGGCACTCAAGGATGGGGAATATTGCTCTTGGGGATAAGGTGTGGCTTTCCGCAGACCTCTCAGTGAAGGAACACACGTGCACACATGCATACACACACACACGCGCTCCGCTCACCGCTCATAGATACACACCCTTCTCCTTCCTGTCCTCCCACCCCATGTACCTTGCTGAAGTTCATTTGATGCAGTTGCCCCTGCTGCTCTCCCGCCTTCATCATTAACTCCAGATTGGTGGTTACCACAACAACCAACAGGTTGATGCCAATGAAGGCACCGATGGTGATGAAGATGGCAAAGTAGATGGCACCCCCAAACTCCACTGAATATTCCCTCTTTTCCATCCTGGAGGTGACAGGGAGGGATCCTGTCATCTCCCTGGACCTGTGAGCCTCAGTTTCCTCATTTATGAAGTGAGATTATTCAAGGCCTATTAGAATTCTGCTGCCTCCCTGCTACTTGTGTAAACATCCCAGGCCTCTCAGGTTTATGGCTGATTTGGGCAAATGAGAAAGGCATTGTGGAGGTTTAGACATACCTGACATGGCTTTTTAAAAAATTTTTTTAGATTTATTTTATTTATGCATACAGAACTGGGATACAGGCCAGAGGTGTAGGGGTGTAAGAGGATTCACCAAAGACAAAGTGGGGAGCAGAACAGTCAGATCTACTGAAATACACTGCTGAGGGGAGTAGCAGGCGAGACAGGAGAGGTCTGCTGCACCATGTGGGTCACCTCACTGGCTGGGTTGAACTCGTGCTGCAGTGGCTGCAGATAGCTCCATAGTGCTACTCTTTAACCCGGTGCACCACCAAGGAGGGCCCATCTGACATGGCTTTAAAGCTGAAGCAGGGGACCGGATACAGAAGCAGACAGAAACAGCAGCTGCACTGTAGCGAGCATGTGCTGCATGTCAGACAGTGCCAGACCTGCCCGATGGGGATTATACATCGTACTGTTAAATTTAATTGGTTGGTTATACCCTTTATTTATTACCTTCTTATTATAAAAAGTAATGTAAGTTTATGATAAAAAGATCAGAAGGAAATGATAAAGGAAGAAAATTCCTACTGTTCATGCCTTGTTGTAAATCTCCCATATAGTGTTGCCTCACTTCTCTCTTTCCTTCCTCCCATCTCTCCCCTGCCTGTCTGTCAGTCTGTCTCTCTCCCAGGCTCCATGCTAAGATAAGATATTACAGATTTTCTCTATGGCCCTCACAATAATCTGGGAATAGTTAATAACCCCCCTGGATAGATGGTGGAACAAAGACTCAAAAACCCTGTCCACCTTTATCATGCTTTCTGTGCTTTTCCCACTACTGGGTGGTAATTGGTAATTAACACAGAAGCCCTTTCCTAGGCAGGTGTTTACTCTCACATGAAGGAGATGAAAAGAAATCAGGGGGACCTACTTCCATGGTGAGGGGGAAACCAACAGGTTTAGAGGTAATGAGAAAGATGTCAAGCGTAGAATCCAGCATCCATCTATGGCCAAAGTGACTTTAGGCAGCATGCCCCAAGTCCCCTGGCAGGCAGGCAGCTTAGTGGGCTCTAGTGTGGGTTGCCAAGCTGTCCTGAAACCTCAGGTGAACCACAGCCCTGTTTCCTTGCCCAAGGCCTACTCAGCAGGATGAAAAAAGTCTCACTGAATAAGCCCCTGGCTGGATCTTTGAGTTTCCAGAGCAAGAGTGACAGGTTTCACAAGACCCCAGCCCCAGGGTCTACATTCCCCCATTTAAATTCCTGAGCACACTTCCTGCTTAACTAACCCCCTCCCCAGGCCTTCTCCCTCCTCAGGCAATTTTTTGGCACCCGCCTTTCCTATCTGGGTCCCAGGGACACTCACTGAAAATCATTGTAGATGTCCAGCCAGCCATCCTGGGTGATGCAGATGAAGAGAGTGTACAGGGCAACCTGCATGTTCTGGAAATGCATGGGCACGGATGCACCAAAGAGAGTGACCCCAAATACAGAGAACACCTGCCAGAGAGACCGAAGACCCGTCCTGACTTCACCCAGGGGCCTTGGAGACAGGACACGCAAATGCCACGCAAATGAGCTCTGCCAAGGGAATCACAGGGTTCAGACCCACAGGTCTCTCCTCTGCTCCAGACACCCTGTATCCCCAGGGACCCAGGGGCCCAGGTCAGGAAAGGGGAGGCCTGGGCTGGGGTGGGCACTGACCAGCATGAAGAAGAGGATGAGGGCCATGATGTTGGCCATGTCGGGCACCGACTGCAGGATGACGCGGATGATGCGGGCCAGGGGCTCCACTGCCATGCACACGTGCACCAGACGCAGCGTCCTGTGGCAGAGCCTCTCAGGGATGCCCCCAGGCCCTGCCCAGGTCCATCCCTCTGCACTGCCTCCCCCATCCAGAAAGGCAGCACTGACCCCTAGCTGCTAACCACCCCCCAGCTCTTTCCCAAGGCCCACAGGTGCTCCAGAGCTTCCAGCTCACCTGAGGGTGTAGGTGATAGCGATGACATTGAGTTCATTAATGAAGAACCCCAGGAGCAAGGTAAAGATGATAAGGAAGTTGAGGATGTTCCAGCCGTCCTGGGGGGGTGGGCCAACCCCCACGGGGTCTGTAAGGCCCAGCCCAAGGGCTTCCTGGGCCTTCCCTCCCCACATTCCTGGGATCTGGGGCTCAATGTTCTTTTCAGAGCAGGGCCAGTCAACTAGGGCCAATCACTTGCCCCTCACTCTGCTGCCCCCAAACACACAATGAACATGCAGACACTTACTGTCTCATACACGTATCAGCTGCCACGCCAAGCCTGAGACGCAGAGGAGGCTGGCACACACACAGCTAGCTCCTAAGCCAAGCCCCCAGTCTGGCCACACTCTGAAAACGGCCCTGCCGGCCAGGCCACCTGAGTGTGTTGCAGTGCTCCAGGCTTTGGGTGACACACACTCAATTTATCAAGGAAAACTGCTTCCGTAGCCAGTTCCAGAGACACAGGCATATTTTGCAAACCCTTTGTCCAATAAGGTACAAACTTATAGGAGTAGAGATGGGAGATGGAAGCTCACATACATGAAAACAGCCTGTGAGAGACAGGGAAACTGGCTGGGAGAAAAGACATCTGAGTGATGTGAGCTGACAGGAGCAGCACTCACCACTGCCTCACTAGCTCGTCCATGGTGGACGGGACCACTGCCTCACTAGCTCGTCCATGGTGGACGGGACCGTGCCTGCCTCATGCCTGTGTGTGTGTGTGTGTGTGTGAACCTGTGTGTATGCTGGGCAATGCATCATCCTATTTCACGTCTGTCCTTCCAAGTGCCACTTGCACCAAGCTGTCAAAAGATAGCCACACTTTATAGACATTTTGTTCTAGATTCTACATTCTGTGTTCCATAAGATGAGACTTCTAATTCCTAGAACACTTGTAACCCTAATGATGTGCAAATGATGCCTCCTTTAAAGATATATACACTTACAGGTTTTCTTTTTTTTTTTTTTAAAGCCTCTTCTCACACACATTCTGAGATAAAGCAGATCCCTGATTCCAGAAATCCCTTCACTCTAGCAGTCCTGTTCACAAAGGATCGGGATCTTTTCTCATTTAGAGTAAGGAGTCCCATTCCTATGCAGCCAGCATTCGGAACTGCAGAACTGAGGGTAGCAAACTACCACAGTGGGGCCAGATCTCATTGGCAGCCCTTTTGGTTTTTTGAATACCCTCTGGCTAGGGATGGTCTTTATATTTTCAGATGATTGGTGGGAGTTTTTTTACTAAGAATCATATTTTGTGATGTAACGTCAGTGTCCACCAGCAGCAGGGGCCCATGAGGGCCACAGATGCTGCCTGGCCAGAAGCCTAAAATTTTTATCTGGCGCTTTACAAAGAAAGTTGGCTGACTCCTGCTCTTGAGCCCTATAAATTAAGGTGGAGCCTCTCAATCGCATGTTTCAGATAAGGAAATCAAGGTTTTCCCACGATCACAAGACTGGGGAGCAGGGACAGGGGCCGGGGAGACTGGGCTTCTGGTACAAGCAACTTTCTGCTGCATCACAGACATGCCAGGCTGTCTCTTCGCACACACGTCCTGGGACACACATACACACAGGGCCAGAGCTCAGGGCTTGGGTTGGGACTGAGTGGCTGCACTTCCTAGGGAGGAGTAGGGGGATGTAAGGAGGGCCCAGGATCTCACCTTCCAGAAAATCCAGAAGCCGTTTAACCAGCCGAGAAGAACCTCACAGATAAGGATGGTCAGCACAATTTCATCTATGGTAGAGAACAACTCATAGTGTTTCTACATGGAAGACAGAGAAAAAGAGAGGGACAGAGAGGTCAGTGCAGCGGGGCCTGGGCAAGGCCAGGGGACATCTGCAGGGGAGGGAGGGCCCACGTTCCTGCTGCTCTTCAACCTCAGGCATTTGAAGCTCCCTAGAGCTCTCTTGCCATGTTCCTGCCAGGCACTGGGCAAAACCCACGTGCGTGTCACCCCAAGTCACCCATCAGCTACCTATCTTCCAGTGAGCAATCACAGAGGGACCACTGTGTGGTGACAAACCTGTGCTCCTTGCCTACAGAGTAGGCAAGGGGTGCCCCTTACCTGGAAAGGGGCGCAGAACAGGCTCCAGGACCGGGAGGGAAAGCCCGGGCCCCGGGGTGAGGGAGTCCGCCCTCTTCTCCCTTCTCTAGTCCCAACCACCCCTGCTGTTCCAGTACCACAAATGCCCCAGGCCACGTTGACCAAACTCCTGGGGATCCCCTCACTCACGAGTCCAGGACATGTACTCTGGGTGGATGGATTGATGGGTAGACGACTTTAATGATCGTGAGTTCTATCAAAAACTCAACACATTTCACCCAACCAAAATACTCCTTCAGCACCCATGAAGTTGTCACCTCACTAGAGTGGGTGACCCCGTTAACAGCTCCTACCCCCTTGATGCCACCCCAGCAGACACCAGTCAGTCACCTTGCACCCTTCCTTTCTATCCATCTCCATGGTTAATGGGCTGGGCACCCCAAGTATTGCTGCCACACAGAGAGGCCTCCTATCATCACCCCCATCCACTGGCCAGCAAGAGGAGGGAGGTTAGGGTGTGTGGATTCGTGCTTGTTCTGCTTTCCCAAATGGTGGTCAAGGGTGTCTGTCTAAGAACTCTTTCCCCTCAGCTGACCCTTGCCCCACCCTGAGGGCCATGGGCTGTTTTCACTATTTACTGAAAATGCTTCCTGGAGTCTACCTGCCCTCTGGGAGTCATGGTCATCTTTAGCTAAGTCAAAGTTCCCCTTCTATCCACAAGCTCTCTCTGGCTCTCTGGCTCTCTGTGGCCTGCAGCGAAAGGCTCAAGGTCCATTCACGGGCCTCTAGGACTTGACCTTCATGGACTTGCATTCTACACCAGGGCTTTCTGCATTTCTGACTGCGGCCTGCAGTAAGAAATAACACTGTGTTGCTGTAACACGTGCACACTTTCTCTCCTTCCCTTCTCTCTCCCTCCCCCTCTGCAATTCTATTTTCTTCTTTTTCATTCTGATTCAGTGAAATACTCCTACTCCGTGCCTTCTGTACCTACACCTGCATGGCTTCATGGCCCATCATGGGGTGTGATGTGCCCTCCTGTACCCTCCACAGTGTGGACTATGGCAGGGAAGGGCGAGGGTGGGGGGAGACAGCTCAGCCTGCAGACCTTGGCCATGGGGTCTGCCGCCACATAGGCAAAGTGATTCTCAGCAATGTCTCAAGACTACATCCAGGGGCCTGCCCCCTGGCCACCCCTGACCCGTGCCCTCTCCTTTGTGATCCACTCTCAATCCACTCCTCCTCAGGTCCCTTTGCGCACACACACCCCATTTACTTCTGCACTTGCAGATTTTCCTCAGAGCCCTGTGTGGGCCTCTTCTCATGCAACACTCTCCCTGTGGGCCAGCCCCCTCCATTTCTTCCACCTCGATGCCGCAACTCCAGTCACCTCCATGCTAGTGCTCTCAGCAGCCTTCAGAACTGCCTCCAGGCCCTCACTAGACAGTGCGCACTTCACACAGATGCTTCAAACATTACACAACTCAAGCTGACCTCAGCTGCCTCCCCAAACCTGGTGTCCTCCCACAACTGACTGGCCCAACAAACAGCACCATTCCACAGCTTGCTCAAGGCAGAAATGTAACTTCTTGTCCTCCCTCTCTACCTGCATGAGACATTTGACGAGGTAGTGCCTAGTAAGTGCTCGCTTGGTGATGGCTTGATGCCTATAAAGTCAATCAGGAAGCTCCATGAATTAGACAACGTGAAGCTGAAAGAGCTTCACGGGCACATGACTTCGCTTCACCCTCTGCCACTGAGCTGGTCCAAGCCCCACCATCTTTTCACCTGAGCATCTACAACAGCAGGCTGGCCTGTCAGCCTACCCCCTGCCCCTCCCTGCCTGCCCCTCCTCTCCACACTGGCAGTTAGTGTCAGTTTTCTAAACCGTTTGTCTAGTCATAATGCTTCCATGCTTTAAACTCGTCCCTAGTTTTCCCATGACACGGGGACTAAGGGTCACCCTCCTTAACATAACTGAAAGACCCTGTGTGATCTGGCCACCAATCAACTTCCTGGACCCATCCATCACCATTTTAAAAATATTAATATTTTAGGGCCCTCCCTGGTAGCACAAGGTGTTAAAGCTCAGCACTATGAAGGTATCAGCAGTCACTGCAGCACACGTTCAATCCCCAGCCAGGGAAGTGACCCACATGGTGCGGCAGACCTCTCCTGTCGTGCCGCTGCTCCCTCAGCAGTGTGTTTCAGTAGATCCATCCATTCTCCCTACTCCGTCTCTGGTGAATCCTCTCAGCCCTGCACCTCTGGCCTACATCCCAGTTCTTGTGTGCATAAATAAATAAATCTTTTAAAATAATATTGACCCTCAAGGGTCAAGCACATACAAGTATTTAGTCTATTCCATGCAAGAAATGAAAACATCAAGGATAAGGACAGTCTTTCTGAACTCCAAGTTGGACACACAGGGGAGGGAGACCAGCTCAGGGCGCAGCATCTGGCTGCACGCCAAGTTGGACACACAACTCACTTCTCTGCTGTTTCTTCTGCCCACGCTTTCTTCCCCACCTGCTTGGCCAACTCTGACTCACGCTCTACTCTCAGCTTAAGTATTGCTTTCTCCAAGAAGACTTCTCTGGCCCCAGAGTTAAGGTCAATGCCTTCTGGGGGCTCCCACATGTTCTGTGTGACACTCAGGCATTTGTCACACCCCGATTGTGTCTGTCTGAGGCAGAACTGGGAGCTGCGTTCACCCCTGGAACAGCACAGTGCTGGCTCAGAGTTTCTCCCTCAGTGACTATTGATTAACACGGATGCCCTTCCCTACAAAGTGCTTGTTTGCCCGCCTCTGCCCAGACCACTGTCACCTGCTCTTCCTGCACACATACCATAATGCCAAGTGAGGTCCCTTTACCATGGAGTCTTGATCTCTAGAGCGCTGCAAAGTCAGAGCTGACAGACCCTTGTAGAGCATCTCCCTCACCCAGCATGGACAGATAGGGAACCTGAGGCCCAATGCCCCTTGCCCAGCCCCTTGTTAGGTTAGTGGGGCAGAGGTCAGCTTGGTGCCCACCTGGTGAAGGGCGGAGTTGGTGCGGAGAGCGATGGTGATGGCGTTGATCACCAGCAGCACCGCCAGCAGCAGCTGGAAGACCGGGTGTCGGAGCAGCTGCTTGATGTACATGCGGGTGATGAACTCCTCCATGTCCCAGGCATCCTGGGGGAGGGCGGGACCTTCTTCAGGCAGGCATCACCGTTGCTATTTGCGCTCAGTGAATGAGGGTGGGGGATTTTCTAGGAGGGAGGCTGCTGACAGGGCATCATGGAATGGGGTTATAAGAGTGGAGAGGAAAATGGGTCACTTCAGGGGGGATCACCATGGGGGTCATGGCAAGGAAGACTCGGGGTTCTCGCTTGATGAGTGACTCAATATATTGGGGCTCATTATCTTGGAACCACTGTCAGGTGGCTCCTCACATCCTGGGGGGTTGCTACCCGGTTGCCTATTGAGGAGGATATTCTGGGGGCACATTTAGAAGGCAGAATGCATAGTTACTCTGAGAGCCCAGTACCTCCTGGGCACAGCTGCAGAAGGGTCAGCGTGGGGCGAGGATTGCTTCAGCCCGTCTCGTCCATACCTTTTTCCAAGTGATGTCGTGGCGGTTGATGAGCACTTGATCCTCCAGCTGGACATAGGGCTCCCGAGTGCTCCTCTGCAAGATGGGCCCTCCTCAGTGCAGCCGCTGGCCCGCTGACTCAGCACAGCCCGTGTGTCCCCCCGCCCCCCAGGATGGGGCATGAAGCCAGGCAGGGGCCACGTACCATGTATTTCAAATGTCTGACATTGGTGGTGTCGGTGTATTGCTGCCACCACATTCTCTGATTATCACCCATAGCTGTCAGGCTTCTCCAACACTTCAAAGAAACTTCACTCCAAGAGGCGTGGCGCCCCCTCGTGGTGATATCATAGAGGCCTCTGTGACCCCACCTGCTGTCTGCATTCCACCAAGGAATTCTAGCACTGAGCGAGGCTCCTCCCACTGGCCTTGCAGGGTACCCCACCAAGGGAGTCAGACATTAAAGGGCTGGGCTGGGGACAGAGGCCATGGGAGCAGGTCCCCATGCAGCCAGGAGGAGACAGAGATGGGGCCCTGCACCCTTGTGTTGGAGGTGACGCTGGGCCGAGGAGAGGAGAAAGGTATTTTGCCCCAGTGCTCGCATATGCAGACCCCAACCTGGACCCATTTCCCACGGGTCACCCCATCCCATCCCATTTCCAGGGTCACCCATCTGCCTTCCATGTGAGGTGCGTTTCCCCACCCAGAGAGGGAAAGACTGGTCTCTGTTTCTCACTCTGCCCCCTGCCCAGGGGATAGGGCAGGAGGGTACCCTCCAGTCTCTAAGGGCTGGAGAGACATCCAGTTGACAGCTCTTCACCCAGTCCCCTCTGGGAATGAATCAAATTCCTAATTCTGATAAGGAAGTCAAAGACACACTGATTCATTTCCGAGAAATTAACTTTACTTGGTACTTGTGGACAGAGAAGAACATGTGTGTACTGACTCATCTGGGGAGCAGGGAAGGGCAGGCTTGTGCTCCCGAGGTTGGGGACCAGGGGCGGGGGGAGAGGACTTGCAGCCAGACCTTCCTGCTCCTCTGGCAAGGGAGGGGTGGAGTGGCACAAAGCCCACTTCACTTCACCCCACTCTAGAGGAGAGAGGAGCAGAAACAACAGAAGCTGAGGCAAAGGGCATCAGCATGGAGTGAAGCTATGGCCCACGCTCCAGCCTTGAGCAGAATCCAGCACTCAGAGGCCGGGGAGGGAGGTGGCCCTCAGGGCCAGAGCCCAGGAACTAGGCTATTAGTGGGGGCCAGAGGTCAGGAGGTCGGAGGTGGCTCGCTGAGGTCAGGGGGCAGAAATGAGGCTGCTCCTTGGGGGCCAGAGGATAGGGGGTGGGAAGAATGTTCTCTGGAGTCAGAGGTAGGGACTCGGGAGCTGCCTTCCACCTGTACCACGCCCCAGGCCGCCAGGCCCTCGGAATAGAGGTCCTGGTTCCGCTCCTTCCACCTTCGGAACTTCTCCCCCGTCAGCTCAGGGTCACCTAGCACTTCCTCCAAGGCCTGCAGCTCCTGCATCTTTGCCTGTGAGGGCGATAGGAGCCAAGGAGCCATGACCACCCAGGGTGGGGCACAGGAGTCCGCCTCCCACTGGCCCGTTCCAGCCCGCATTCACACATGGAGAGCCTGGAGCTTGGCCCCTGCACAGCAGAGCCAGAGGAGCGCCAGGCCCCCGCCCGCCCTGCTGGCCCCCAAGGCCTGCAGCTCCTGCATCTTTGCCTGTGAGGGCGATAGGAGCCAAGGAGCCATGACCACCCAGGGTGGGGCACAGGAGTCCGCCTCCGAC
>NW_004567109.1:12138377-12155340 GCF_000260355.1 Condylura cristata | reverse complement strand
CCGCCCAGCCGGCCCCCACCCGCCCAGCCGGCCCCCAGCTGACCTTCAGTGTGCTCTGCAGCGCCCGCACGTGGTGTGCTCGCTCGTTGAGCTTGGGGTCTGGGTTGCGCCGCATGAACGAACTCCGCCACTGTTCTTGAGTGAGGGGTTGTGGCTGGCCCAGGAGGGACACCCCACCTTGCTTCAGCCCCCGTACCATTCCTTCCAGTGCCCCTTCACTGCTGTCTGTGGAGGTGAGTGGGCTGCCCTGCGTGGGGGTGGCTGCAGGGGCTGTGGCTCCGTGGGACGGACTCCAGGTTGCGGCCGGGCTGGGCTGCGGGGAGAGGGAAGGAGAGGAGGGCCTCAGTCTGAACCCCACACTCTACTGCGTATGCCCTTCTGCCCCTCACTCACTGAGGCTGAGCGGGAGCCGGTGTCGTCGTCATGGTCTTCTGCTTCCGTCTCACTGTAGCAGTCTGGGGTGGATGGGGCAGTTAGGGAACCCAGTAGGTTACATTGGGCCTGTTGAGGCCAGGGTGTGGGCTCGGGTATTTGAGATCCAGCCCCGTCCCAGGACAGGCAAAGGCTCAGGTGAGGCCTAGGAGACACCCACCTTCTTCTCGGGGCAGGGGGCACCGGCCTGGAGACTGGTACTTGGAAATGCAGGTAATAAGATGGCGCACCCACCTAGGAAGGGACAGAGGGGCCTTAGGGAGCTTCCACTGACCGTGTGCCAAGGACTTTGAGCCATCTCATCTTAATCCTAATCCTCAGAGCAACTCAGAGGTAGAAATGCTCATTAACCCATTTTATAGATGATGAAACTGAGGCTCAGAGAAGTGCGTGCCTTGACCAAGCATGATCAGAGAATTGGGCTTTGGGTCCAGGCTCCTGAGGAGCACCTGGGTGGGAGCAGGGACGCAGCTGTGGGAGTCGGGGGGTGGGCACTCACTTGCTCAGATCTGTCAGTGTGTCGGCAGCAAAGATGAAGGGCTTGTACACGTCGTGGGTGAGCTGGAACACGCTGCCAGGGAGAACAGAGGCTCTCACTCAGCCTGGGGGCCCCCAGTCAGAAACCAGAGAATCTGGGCCGGGAGTCCCCACCACTCACTGCCCCCCATCGCTCCTCCTGACACTGCTCCCTTTGTCCCCCACCCCCCAGCCAGTCACACCCCAGGACTTAACTATTTTTTCTTCTGATCGGATCCACTTTCCAGACTGTAGTTGGAGACATTGATGAGTCCCTCGGCCTTCGCATCCTGGGGGCATCGCAGGGTAAGGCTAGGCCTCCAACCCCCACACCCCCAAGGCCCTGAGTCAGGCAGGCGGGGCAGAGGGAGGGCATCTGCCAGGTTCTCTAGCCACAAGTCTCAGTCCCTGGAGCTCAGGACAGGAATCTGGGGCAGGGAGCGGGTGAGTGACCAAGGGGTGCGCTGAGCCAGGAAGGGGAGCCAAGTTCTCCAGATGCACAGCCAAGGAAGAGGAGACTGCTTGTGCATCTCTTCCATTAGCAGGTGAAGCGGCTCACACTGCTGTCCTCTGCGTATGACCAGCCGCAGGCACTGCCTTCTCAGGAAGCCTTTCCAGCTCCTCAAGCTGGACTGGACACCTCTGCTGGGCTCCCGCCCAGCCCTTGGGCTCTTCCCTTTCCACATGTTTCTGGGCCATGTTCGCACCCCTGAGTGTCTCCCCTGCCAGCCTGGAGGAGCAGGAATTATCCAATCCTATGCTGAGCCCCCAGTGTCCAGCCAAAGCTGGGTATCAGGGAGGCACTGAATGTTTCATGAATGAATAAAAAACAACCGAGTGAACGGCCCATTACAAGGATGCACAGAACAAGAGAAGAGGAAGGGAAGGCAGGCAGAATAAAAGTGCTTCTCTGCACACCTTTTTCCAGCTTTTAATACACATTAACTCGTTTTTCTCCGGAGTTTCCCTTCTCCCAGGTGAGAACAGTGGGGCCCAAAGGACCTGTGACCACAGGTGCAAGTGGGTAGAGGAAGAGGGGCAGAACCGTAGCCCCGGGTCTCACCTGGGGCTGGCGGTACCAGTAGAGCGTGTGTCCCTTGAGCACGAACCAGCAGCGACGCCAGCGGGGACCCATGAAGCCGCCCGGCACCTTGCGCAGCAGGAGCCAGCCATCACAGTCGGGCTGGCCCAGCTCCCGGCAGGACACCCGCCGCCGGCTCAGCTGCGTCGCCACGCCTGCAGGCACAGCGGCCAGGCAGCCAGGGGCAGGCAAGGCCACAGGGCCCCCTCCTGCTCTCCCCGTACCCTACGGACACCCCCAGACCGGATTTCTAATCCCATACTCTGTGCTTATAAAGTGACAGGTGTTGGCTCTGAGGTGGGGACCATGAGCCCATTTCTGAGACAGAAGTGACGTCAGAGGAGAAGCCAACTGCTGGGTTGCAGAGCTGGTGAGGGCCCAGGCGGGGGGCACAGTCTGTCTGAACCCAGAACAGGGTTGCTGCCAGGAGAGGCTGTGTGGGGAGTGGGGGGTGGTCTTGCCCTGCACTGCGGAGACTTCTAAGAGCCCTTCACATTGGGGCCCACTCCATTAGGTGCATTTCATACCTTTTGATTTCTTGCGACCAGGGAAAGGACTCTGAAAGGACCAAAAGAGGTCAGAGAAGGGTCTGGTGCCACCGCACGCCCCTCCTTAGCGAGTCCCTGATCTTACCTTGTCAGGAGGCTCCGGAGTCTCCGCGGCCCCTGCTGGGAGCCTGTCTGGGGGTGTAGGAGGGATGGGCAGGGGCTCAGAGTCAAGAGAGGTCTCGTCTGTCAGAGGGGAGAGATAGGGCCCATGAGCCCTGTCCGGGGACCAGCAGTAGGGAGGGGGTGTCAGAATCCCAGAGCAAAGGGCTGCCCAGGGCATCTGCCCCTGGTGGGGCTCTGACACTACCTGTCCAGGCAGAGCTGGGCACCGGGCTTGGGTCTGAAGGCAGATCAAAGGCAAAGACCTCTTCAGACAGGGCACTGGAGAGAGGGAGGAGGGGTTAAGTGAGGCCCTGGGTCCCCCACCAGAACATACCCAAGGCAGAGTCATTACCTGGGAGTTGGTGAGGCTGCCAGAACCCTCCGGTGTGGGGAGCTCAGGGTCTGAGGAGGCGTCTAGGGCACAACGAGAACAGGGTGAAGGAGCTGAGGGCAGGGGTCTGCAAGCAGGTGGGGAGTGGGGAGGTGGGGAGGGGAGGGGCAGGTACCTGCGGGGGCGGCCCTGGCACTGGGACCTTCTTCAGCACTAGGCTGGCCCCAGTTGGCTCCCGTAGCAGCTCCCTCACCACGTTCTTATAGGGCCAGCCCACCTAGGACAGGCAGGACAGGGGCTCTGGGGCAAATCAACCCCCTCAGCCTCAGTTTCCCCTCTCAGCCCTCCTCCTCCTCCTGGAGGCCTCCGTGGCCCCTTCTCTCATCTTCCCACTCGCCTTCCAGTCCTCACTCACCACAACCTGCTCATTGACCTGGACAATCTCGTCTCCAGGTAGGATCTGCAGCCACGAGTCAGTGGGGACCTGCTGTAGACGATAGGGCTCAAAGAGGGCGCTCTCTCCTGGGGCCTAAAGCCATTTGGCTGGCAGGGACCGGGACAGCTGAAGGCGTGGGGCGCTCACCTGGGTGTCCACTTGGGACACAAAGTGCAAGCAGTTGCCGGTGGTGTGGATTTCTAGGCCCTGCCAAGACAGAGGTCGCAGTCACCGAGGATGTGGGAGCAACAGGGCCAGTGGGCAGGACTCCCACTGGGCACCAGGATCCTTAGGTGCTTAGAACAGGGCAAGAGCTGGCCCCAAGCTGCACTGTCCCAACCTGCCGTGTGACTTTGATGTTGCCACTCTCCTCTGGGCCTCCACAGCCCCTTCTCATCCTCCCATAAAGGCCCAAGGGGGGCTGAGGTTGCTGACCCCTGAGGTATGAGATTCTCCTGAAGGGAGAAGCAGAGCCAGGCCAGGGCCAAGACAGCGGTGGGGGCTGGTTTTCCCAACAGGTTAAAGACTAAAGCAGAAAAGTTCAAGTCCTCTTCCCTCGTCTGCCTTGCCAGCTTTATGTCCCAGCACTAGAACGTGTCACCTGCGCCCAGGCCAGCAGTAGCCCCTCAGGGTTAAGGTGCTGAATGACAGTGGGAACTTGGGGAATTCTTCTGGGCCTTTAATTGTACAAAAAAAGGCCTCTCACTGTAACATACAGGCTCCTATGGGATTCGAGAGCCAGGTTCAAGCCCAGCTGCCGAGGGGACGGGAGAAGTGAGCGGTCAGGGCTCACCAGGGGATCGTCCAGCTGTACCCGCACGAGCACGGCCCTCTGCTCCAGCAGCTCCTGGGGACAGCAGCTCAGGATGTTGTGACAGATCCTCGCCACCTGACCGCACTGGGGGAAGAGGAGGAACAGGATGTCCAGTCTGAACCCCACCCTACCCTTATCCCCAGGACTCTGCCCTCCCACCCCAGACTCACAATGCTCAGGACTTTGCTCTCCTTCGTGGCTGCCGGACAGTCCTGCAAGCAGAGTAACAGAGCAGGGTCTACCAGAGTGGGGGCCCGCTTCTCTGGAGGGCAGGGTGGCATTCCTAGATCCTGACCCCTCTCCAGAACTACAAGGGCTCAAGTTTTGGCTCATGCCCTTGGTGCCAAACCCTCAGAAGTCACTACACATGTCCCCTCCCCATTCCTGAGAGTCAAACTTCCTGAGTTGCCCCTACCCTAGGAGACCCATGTCCCCAGTGTCCATACCCAGCGGCCGGGCCTTCTCTCTCGCTGCCCTCGCCTCACACCTGATCCTGTGCTGATTCACAGGTTATAAAAAGCTCTAGGCTGACTCGGTCTCTTTGGCCTGAGCCAAACCTCTCGCAGTTCTCCTACCTCCTGCAGGGTTTGGCCCAGCTTCCCGCACAGCTCCCCAATCTCCTGGCAGGCTGAGAAGTCATTTAAGTGGGAGAAGAGGTACCTGGCAGAGAGAAAGGACAGAGCACTGGTTAAGGACCTGTGCCTAAAGTCACAGAGCCATCCAGAGCTGCCCTGGGGATAATACCTGTTCTAATGGGTCTGCTTTGGGGTCAAGGAGATGCTTGGTCAAGAGCTCAGCACAGGGCCGATTGGTCAAATGCCTAGCATATGCCTAACGCCATTCTTGGCACCAGGAGATGGACACGAACACGTAATTACACCCAAAACAATTGCATTCCAACTGCTGTGAAGTGTAGGGAGTTCTGAGAGTGTATAAGGAGGAAGGATTCCCTGAGGGGGGACATCTGGGCTGGGAGCTACAGAGCAAGCAGCAGTCAGTGAGGGGGTGGGAAGAACTCTGTGTAAAATTGCTGCTGTGTCGGTTAGGAGTACAAGCTGGCGGACTGGATGGGAGCCTGGCACCCAGCACAGACCAACCTTCCCTTGTTCCACCATACTTGAACCAAAAAGAGGCAAGAGGAGAAGCCAAGGATAAGAAAGGGTCTCCTACGCAGTCATGCAGATCCTGGGAGGAGCCCAAGATACCTGTTGAGCCACAACAGGAGGGTCTGGGCCTCGTGCACCAACTCCACAGTTGCGCCGAGGACTTCGGCAGGGGGCTCGGCACAGTCCCCCAAGCGGCCTTGCACTAGGCTCTGGAAGGCCTGGGTCCCCTCCAGCAGCCTCTCCGTCAGGCTCTGTAAGTTCTCTGTCTGAAGTCCGGAGCTCTGTTCCAAAGAGGGAGCAGGTCACCTCCCAGGCAGCTGTCAGACCCCCTGGCCATCCCCAGGTGGGTGGAAGCTGCAGCTGGAGAGGCCAGAGCTACTCACCAGGGCCCGGAGCTGTTCTACTCCTTCCAGAATGAGCTCCTGGTGGCCCACAGGCCGCACAGTCAGAGCCTCAAGGCTTCGGGGGCAGAGTTGGAGGAGGTATTTGCCTGGCAGCTCCCAGTCCTCAAAGGGATAGTCCTGCAGGGAATCATCGAGGCCTGGAGGGAGAGCAGGGTCAGCACGAGAGGAGCCGGGAGTGTCCTGGCCTTTCTCGCCTGTTCTTCATTGTGAAAACCTTCTCCCTCCCATCTGTTCTTAATGTCAACCCTGAGGCCCAGGCCGTGAGCTGCCCATTTTCCCGACGACGAGGCTATGGAGATAAGCAGCATACGAGAGGGCAGTGGCTCCCAAGGGCTGGTCCCAGCAGTAGCTTCTACTTCATTGAAGAACTCGTTGGAAATACAAGTTGTTGAACCCCCAACACCCACTAAATCAGAACTCAGGGACAGGGTCCAGCAATTTGTTTTCATAAGTCCTCCAGGTGTTCAGATGCTTGCATAAGTCTGAGAACTCACAGAGATTAAGATCGTGGAGTCTAGAAGTTGGGCAGACCTGAGTACTACCACTTGAGCCAGGAGCTTAGTTTCTCTGTGCCTTAGTTTCCTCACCTGTAAAATGGGGATAATCATCCCTCTACTCAAGTGTATATTCACTGCCACAATACACAGAAGCCTTTCCTGCTTCCCGCAGACGGTCAATAGCCTGCACCCTGTTATCAGCCCCAGACTCTCCCATGGCCTCTTGTGGTCAGGGGGCCACCTGCCTCTCAGCAGAGCCCTCGAACCCAACATTTCAAATCCAGAGCACTAACTCCCAGTGACTTTTGGGACACTCTTTGCCTCGGGGTTCTTGCCTGTGCTATTCCTTCTGCCTGGCCCGCTCTTTCAGCTCCATTACAACCTTTTTCATCCGATTCCCCTCCAGGAAGGTTCTGGGTTGGGGGCCTCTCCTGTTTCCTCTGCTCACAGAGGCTTCACAAACCTCTGCACCTGAGCTCCCATTTTATCACAAGGTCTTCGAGGACCAGGCCTTCAGTGATTGAGTCTCTAACTCCATCCCATGTTTGATGCATAGCAGATATCTTAAAATATCTATGGATCATTTACTATGCGTTAGACAGAATGTTAACAGGCTTTACACATAATAACACGCTGGATGCTCTCAGCATCTAGGACATGGGGACTGTGGTTGTCCCCATTTTACAGAGGGGAAATACACAGAGGTGAGTAGCTCGCGTGTCATATAAAGGACACAACAAGCCGGGGTCCTTGGTGGGGGGTAAGTGTGTGTGAGCAACAGCCCTCATCCCCTGGGACATGAAGCACACTGCATTGGGGGTTCATGAACCTGTTTCTTCATGGCTGTGGCCGGGGCAACTCCATCCCACGTAGAGTGAAAGTACCACAGGCACCCGGCCTGCCTCCCGACAGGCCCCACACAAGGGACATGCCAAGTGGGCCTGGCCACCACTGTTCTACTTTGTCTGCTTCAAGACAGCAGTTTTGTCTCATTTTGTGGATGGGGAACCTGAGCCTCAGTCACAGGCTAGTGAGGGCAGGGGGGAGTCCAGACAATAGCCCCAAATCCCTGGTCCAGTGCGCCCCACCCCTCCCCCTACATTTAGCTCACTGCCCCAGAAGGGATGGTCCTGACTCCCCTTCCCTTCCCAGAAGCTCCTCTGATAGGTCCCCAGTCAGGGCTGCTCCCAACACCTGTCACTGAACCTGGGAGATCTCCCACCCCAGACCCCCCAGGCCCCTAGGATTGGGGCTGGGTCAGCTCCCTCAGTGTGGCTGGGAATTCTGCTTCTCCCATTAGGAACCTCCACACCAAGTCTGACTATATCATTTCCTGGCCCAGGGTCAGTTTCCCCTTGGCAAAACTGGGTTTAATAACAGGCCACTAGGCCCTGGGGGGAGGGGAGGTGAATCAGAGTGGGCTGGGCCGGCTGGGACCAGCCCCCCTGTTTTCATTACACAACCACTCCCTCCCCGTTGCCACCCTGGCAGCCTCTGGGGATGCTGGAGAGACCCGGGGCTCCCTCCTGTGTCCTTGGTCTCTCTCCTCAGGGGTCGTTTCTTCTACCCCTTCTAGCTCTGCCCTGGGTACTTGGCAGGCTAGTAAGTGCTTGCTGGTGACTGACCAACTGACAGGCTGGGCAGGCCCTTTCTCCTTTTCCTCTCCCTGTCCCAGTTCCCCTCAAGCCCAACTTTACCCGGCGCCACCCACCTCTCAGCCAAGCCGCCACCTTCTCGGGGGTCCAGGTCGATACAGGTTCCATGGCCGAAACCGGCCGCTGGGCTTTGCGCCCGCAGCGTCCCACTGGCTCAGGAATTTCCGCTCCCGGAGCTCGGGCTTGGGGCGGGTCCGGGCGAGGCTCTGGGTGGAGCCTCCAGCCTACCTGGGCTTACGTGATAGACTAGGTGAGGCGCGGTGACAGCCATTGGCCCACCACCTGTCTGCCTCCTGCCTCGCCCTTCTAAGCCTCCATGGGCCAGTGGGCGGCCTCACCGGGGGGGAGGTGCCAGTGGAGTGTGACCCTGGCAAATCAGGGCCAGCCCAGGGATCGCTCCCCAGAGGGCCCAAACGGCAGGGCTGGAACCAGACCTTCAAGTTTTCCCAAAAAAGGGCCAACAGGTGACCTGTGAGCACAGTAGGACAGGAACCTGACCTTCATATTCCCCAAAAAGGACCAAAAGGTGACTGTGAGCACAGTAGCCAGCAGAGATCAGGCTAGGGAGTTAAGAGCCCAGGGTGCAATTCCCAGCCCACATCCTGTTTGCAGTGTGACCAGAGCCAGCCCTCCCCACCAGCCTTGGTTTCCCTGTGTGCCCAGTGAATGTCACAGTCTGCTTCAGAGGCTGCTATGTGCAGGCCACGCTATAAAGCCTTTAGAACAGGGGTTTTGAGGCCCCTGTTCTTTCTGTACTGTGGATCCTTCAGGCAGTGTAGTGGAACCTATGAACCCTTCTCAGAATGCATTTTAAAACATTAAACAAAATGCTGGCAATGACAGAGAACACCTTATCCAAATGTAGTTTAAAACTAATGTAGGATAGAATGTGTTTATTAACATTAAATGAGGAGACTGGAAAAGTAAATTCTTTTCCAAGGATTTCAGGATTTTTCACTAGCTTGAATAAGCACATTAAACCCAGTGGATGGTCTTTGACTCACTTCTGACATATTGATCAGCAAATTAAAGATAAAGAGCAGGGATTGTAAGGGAGTAGTAGAGAAGACTGAGTGGTGGGTACAAGAACTGCAGTAGTTATGAGCATAAATAAATATGTCGACATCTGCAGTAATACAACTTGATATGAAAACATCTGTAATGTCTGTTGGTGACAAAGTCACAAGATACTGCTAATAGGGCCCTCCTGGTGGTGCAGGGGTGAAAGACAGCACTGTGGGGCCCAGTGGGTTAAAGCACAGCATTAAGAGGCTAAAGCCATTTCAGCATGAGTTCGATCCCCAGCCCCGGAGGTGACCCACATGACGCAGCAGACCTCTCCTGACCGGCCCGCTATTCCCCTCACCAGTGTGTTTCAGTCAATCTGCCTGTTTTGCTCCCCACTCTGTCTCTGGTGAATCCTCTCACTCCCTGCACCTCAGGCCTACACCCCAGTTCTTGTATGCATAAATAAACCAATCTTTTAAAAATGCAATCCATATAGAAGAAAATGGAAATTTTTGGTTAGAGGTAATACAAGGCTGGGACAGTTTTGCTCCCAGCCACATGTATGCACCCCCTACACCTCTTAAAAGCCTCAGGCCTAGAACAATGCCTAACATGTACCACCCATGCAGCCATCATCCGAGGCCAGCGGGAGCAAGTGGGGTCAGTTTCACTTGCCGTGTGGCGGAGTCTAACTCCTGTGCCTCCCACAGGGGGACACCTACACGTTAGTGCTTTGAGCTTTTAGGAGTCTGCATGTGCAGCATTGGGTAGACCTGAGTTATTACTGCTTGAGTTTTGTGGGGAGAGGGTTGGGTCTGGCCCTCGACTGCGCGGTCTGCTGCGTGATCTACCTGCGTTCTGATGGCCCAGCCTGCGGGGCCGTTGTTTTCTTACCTGCAACCTGGACACTCCAGAGCTGAACTTAGTCCACCAATGCCCATGCGGTACCTGTATTTTAATTGTCATCAGGAAATTCTACAAAGTTAGTTCTCTGGACTCTACCACGCCTTCACATGGGTGTCAAAGACGAGAGCTGATCGTCGGCTGCTGCTTTCAGGGGTAACCCCAGCTCACCAGGTCCCTGCACACCTTGCTCCCTGCCAGGAACTTGCAGTCCTCCACAACACAGGCCTCCCCTCAGGCTTTACCCCAGGTCCTCATGCCCAGCACTCTACCCCTCAAGACTCCTGCATGCTATGTCCTCTAACATTTTGTCTCTTTCTACAAAAGCCTTCCTGTGGCATTTGGGGAATAAACAGACCTGTCTCCCCCATCTGTATTCATCAAATATCTACCCGACCGGCATAAGATGTAGAGGTGAGGACCCAGCCAGTGTCTGCCAGCTCTGAACTCACAGCCCTGTAGGGGAGAAACAGACAAGACTCACCACTTGGCTCAACTACTCCCTGAGGACAGGAGGCCTAGCACCCACAGGGCTTCGCTCTGCCCCCAGCACCTGGCAGGGCCAGGCAGTTACAGGTATAGTAGATGGCACCTTCTATTTTATTTATAAAGATTTATTCATTTATGCATAGATTGGGAATGTAGGCCAGAGGTGTGGTAGGTGAGGGGGTGCATCAAAGGTAGAGTGGGGAACAGGACAGGGGGATTGAAACACACTGCTGAGGGGAGCAGCAGGCGAGACGAGAGGTCTGATGCGCCATGTGGGTCAGCTCCCTGACCTGGGATTGAACTCAGGCTGTAACAGTGTTGAGATTCAACTCCCAGGCTACCAGCGAGCCCTCAGCTTCTATTTTAAAAGTTTTTTTAAAATGAAATTATGCAAGTTCTTTTTATGTAGTTGCTGTAAAACTTCTGAAGGTAACAGTAGGTCATGACATGAGAAGAGGATGTGCCCGTCCCAGCACGTCCCTAGAAGTTCTGTGTGTAGATACCACATGCCTGTGCACAAACGTGCTCTTTTTGTTCCTTTCCATTTTATGAGGTAGAGTAAAGTGCTTAGGAAAGAGCTCAGCACAGTCAGCTATTGTTTTTCAGCTCATCAGTTTGATCAGTACAGGCACATCTTTTACTACTGTCCTGCACCAAGGGCAGGGAAGACCCTACGTACCTCCATCTTAGGGAGGGGTGTGAAATGTGCTTTCCCCTAGGACGGCAGTTGATGTAATAGAAACCACGCAAAAAGGACCATGGCTTGGAGGGCAGGGGCTGCGAGCTGACCGGTGACACCCAAGTATCTGGGTCAGGGCAGTGTGAGGAGGCCCCCAGTGCCTGGTCTAGGCCTTGCTCACCCATATGCAGCCGGCAAGGCCTCTCCTGTGGGTGGGGGAGGTGCTGCTCTGGCCTGATGCTGATCTCTCCTGACAGCTGCTCCTGAAGCTGGCAAGGCGGGTAGGAGGGAGGGGGAGCCCAGATTTAAAGGTCCAGTAGCCCCGCCCTCTGCCAGACCTGATGAGCATCCTCTGAGGCCACTGCGCTCATACAAATAAGAGGTCAGGCCCCTCTCTGCTCCTATCTTTACTTCTTGGTACCATGAATGCCACTAGCCTTCCATCCCTCTTCCATTCCACAGGCTGCCAGGGAGACTAGAGGCGAACACCATGCGATTTCGTCGCCTGACTCCTGGCTACTTCCGGGTGCTACAGGTAAGTACCCCTAACTCCTGGCTCCTGGCATCGATCCCCTTCCTCCCCCTATGGACCGTGGCTGAGGGCTGGGTTGACACCCCAACAGCCAGGCTGTCACGTTCCCTGCCGCCTGAGCTGCCAGGACCCAGATGGGCAATGAAGCGAAATGGATTCGGGTGGAATCTCCCCAGAGCACAATGGCGTCCATACCTCCTCCACCCAGCCTGTATCTTTCAGCAGTTCCAACTGACCCCTCAGGCACACCTTCTGTGAATCCCCAGATGCAGATTGCTGGGGAGCTGAAGGCAGAACCCCGGAGTATACTAGCTGGGGCTGTGGCAACATTGCTGGCTGTCCTCGGGCTGGGTGGCTCCTGCTATGCTGTCTGGAAGATGGTGAAGCAGCAGCCTCAGCAGCAGCAGCAGCAGCAGCAGCAGAAGCAGCAGGCCCAGGCTCCACGATGAGGGCAGCCTCTCCCTGGGCTGTAGGGGTAGGTGGCAAACTGGGGGATGCAATCTCAGGAACATACTTTTCTGGCGTCAGTCCCTGCCTTCATGGGTGTCTAAATCTGATCCCACACCCTAATTCTCATTGCCTCTGGTCTCCTCCATTTCAGATGCCAGGACTCTCGAAAGAAGGCAAGGATACAGGTTCTAGAGCTGGATCAAGTGGAGAGTAGACACCCTAGGCCCTGAACACAGCAGTAGTGGAGAAAATTTAAGGGACAGGAGTTTGGGGGGAGTAGCACAGAGGTTAGCAAGTCAGAGGCAAGCCCCCTTTATCCAGTTCTTTTATTGTGTGTGTGTGTGTGTAGCAGTAGGGAGGGTCATCCAGAAGTCAACCCACTCCCCAAACCCAGGGCTAAAGAAGTTGAAAGAGTCTCTCCCAGATTAACCCATGCAGCACTGTCCATGGGCAGCTCATCTGCAACGCAGGTCAGCTAGATGTGTCCATCTCAGGGATCTCAGTAGACACTTCTGTTGGCACTGCCAGCCGGTGTGGAGGCACATAGGAGCCCATACCTGCTGCCCTCTCGGCCTCTTTCTGACTGTAGGGCTCCACACTTAGTTGCTTAAGCCTGGGGGAAAAAAAGAATAGGAGCTCGGAGCTGACCAGATCCACGCCCTGTCTGTCAGCACCCACCCATCAACGCTCTCCTTAACTCCCTTATACCTTTTTTTATGGTCTTTGGTTCGTAAGTGTGTCTTTAGGTTGGCAGAATCCACGAAGTACCTCCTGTAGGGGTGGGGGGCGGGGTTAAGAAAGAGAGTTAAGGAAGTGATGATGCCTTTCGGGTACTCCCAGATCCTAGCTTTTCTGTCGCCAGGTCCCAGGCCTGAAGGGATGGAAGCAAAACCAGACCCCCGAGTCCCAAGAGTGCAGCCCTCGCGCCCCCGTCTTCCCACCCCTGGCCCGTACCGCTGACCCTTTCCTCCTCGGGCCAGGCCCGACCAGGACTCACGAGCAGGCCAAACAGCGATGCAGACCACCCCCTGGCAGGTCCGGATCGGGCTCGGTGCCCTGGTCTGGTCGGGGTCGTCCGGGAATCTGGGACCGCAACTCGCGGTGAATCTCGTCCAGGTCCGGCCGCCGCCGCTTTGCCTTCATCTGCCGGGCCAGGGAGTGCGCTCGGTGCGCGCCTGTCCGGCGAGAGCGACCCATGACTGGTGACAGCGGGGACCGGACCCAGAACCCAAACCTCAGCACACGTGTGGGCCCTTCCGGGCTGCTTCGTGACGTCACGCGACGGCCGGGGCGGAGCAGTTCTCCCGACCTCCTCTGATGACGTCACTGGCGCGGGCCGTTCCTTGAGCGCCCCCAGGCGGTCACGTACGGCAACGGCGGAGCTCCGGGTGAGGCCCCTTCCCTCAGAACTAACTGGTCCTAAGGCAACTGTGGGCGCTCCCGCAAGGCCCAAACTATCTCAACGCCACCCTCTGGCCCTCGCAGCCGTCCTGGTCCCTCTTAGTCTGCGGCGGGAGGGCCGGAGCGCACTGTGGCCATCTCTGGGAAGCACTGGAAACTGTGACATGAGTAAATTAAAGATGAATGAAAGAGTGAATGCGTTTGAAATGCCGGCCCCCCACAAGGCTCCCTGAGATACCACCAGTCCAAGACAAAGCCCTCACCGCTGCTCACTGCTCCCCAGTTACTCCTTCGGGTCCCCACCCTCCATCCACGGCCAGCCAAATCCACGAGGGAGAAGTGTTCTTGCGCAGAGAACCCAGCGTTCAGGGATTCCGTCAGATGGAAGAGGCTTCAGTTCCTCTGACAAGAAGAGTAGGTGTTCATAAAAGGACTCCCATCTTTGCGTCCTGGAGCCCTGGAGTTTAGGGGTTGCATGCTCACAGTGGGGAGAGGGTCAGGGGACCTTTCCCCATTCTCCAGAGATTGGCGCACTCTGGGCTGATTAAAGAGCTCAGCAATAATTCAGGGGTTCCAGCTCTTGGGAACCTGTTGCCAGGAAACAGGGGGGTAGGCACGTGCATCTCTGGGGAGAGGAATCAGTTTCCAGCCCAGACAAAGCAGTGAAATGTAAGCCCAAGGTGCACGCTGCGGACCTGGGGACCCTCCCACTCTAGTTTACAAGGCTGAGTGAGATGGGGTGGGCCCCTACTGAGAAGCTACAGCCACAGGGGCCCAAAGACTTTGTAAACGGACTTTATGAATGGAAGACGATTTTTCTGGAATCACTCCAAGGGTTCATATTCAAGTACTACTAGGCTCAGGAGGGAGATTTCTGTGGAGAGAGACGTCTTTATAATTCTTGGCTTATCTGGGTCAAGACAAGGGCCTGACGTGGCAGAGGCTGGCTTTGTCCCCCCACCCCCAGACTCTTTCGGATCAGGTTCACCTGTTGGGACTATGCCAACTGGGGAGTCTGGTGTATCATTAATGAAGTCACCTGAGCTCTGGACAGGCTCTGGGCCTCACCTAGTTCCTGGGGCCAGACCCACTGGGTGCCCACTCAGCTACCAACTTCCCGGACTTGGATGCCAGGCCCATTTCCTCTGAAGTCATGAACCAGGCTTTCTGGAAAACCTACAAGACCAAGGTGCTACAGACCCTGAGTGGGGAATCTGAGGAGGACCTGGCAGAGGAGGTAGATATGACCCATGCTTTCTGGGTGGGGCATGGACAGAGGGACAGCCGAGTGACAGGTACAAAGGGCAAGGGACAGGATCTGAGAGAGGGGACCACGTTTATGCAGAAGCAGATGGTACATTCTGGGATGCAAATGTCATGGTGTCACAGCAGAAAGCCAGGGCATTCAGGAAAGCTCAGAAAGGAGAAGACTTAGTAGGCACTGGAGGAGAGCTCTCTGGTTGCAAAGATCCAAGGGCTACTCAGTGCAAGCGACCCTGGAAGCACAGAAGGGCAGTAGCCACATGGGGCAAACTCAGCTTGACAACTTTTCTATGAGGCAGGGCTGAGCAGAAGTGGGACGGCTCGGCTTGAAGGAGGTGAACCGCCGGTACTGGAGGTGGGCCACTGCAGCCGTATCAGCCCAGAGCTATCTTTGTGCCCTATTTGTACTGACATGAAAGCCACAGAAAAGGGCCCAAAGCTGGGAAGAGTCAGACCTGGACAGGCTGTGATAAATGGAGTTACCCAAACAGATGTGGCAAGGGCCGTTCTGTGGGTGCTGGTGCATGTGTGTGAACCGTGTGGACTAAACAGATTGATGTCCACGGGTGAGCTTGCATAGCTGTATCTGTGGCTTGAGTGGACTCCCCAGGAAAGGTGTGAACTGGGTGGGTATTTTCAGGTGTGTACATTTGGGGCGGAGGCCTGTGCCTGCATGGCTCTGTGTGCACTTTTGCACGTTAGGCTTGTAAGGTGTGTGTGGACAGCTGCGTCCTGCTGTCTGGATGAGCGAAGAGGTTTTGTGCGCTGCGCTGTGGTCCACAGTGGTTTACATGCACCAGGGTCAGCGGTATCTTGGGAACGTGCCGCTGTACAGGTGCCTGCCAGCACATGCATCTATGTACAGGTGAAGAGCTGGAGCCCTGTGGAGGCAGGTGCACATACAGGTGTCTACATCAGCATGCCCTTGCCCACACGGTCCCGGGCATGTGTGGGTAGGCAGCATGTGCGTGGGGCTTTCTCACACAGGCCGTGTATGTGACTGAGGTACCTGAATGCAGTTGGTGGATGTGAGGTGACAGGGTGTGTGTTTAGTTCTGTGGGGCTTGGGGTGCCTGGTTGTGTGTTCCAAAGTAGCTGAGAGAGGGGAAGAACCCATTCTTCTGGGACCTCTGTCCTATGTGTGTCCCAGAGAGAGAACCCGGTGTTAGTGGCATCTGAGACGGCAGAACCCACTGAAGAGGCCTCCAATCCCATGTCACAGCTGGCCCGCCGGGTGAGTTCTTGTCAAAGGCTGATGTGGAACCTTGGGAGGTGGTTATGGGTGCTTCTCTGACTCTTAGCCCCTTCTTCCCAGGTTCAGGGGGTTGGGGTGAAAGGTTGGCTGACAATGTCATCTCTGTTTAACAAAGAAGACGAGGACAAGCTGCTGCCACCGGAGTCCTGTGCTGACCAGTATGTGTGTGTGTGGCGGGGTATTCTAGGACAGGTCTGGGCACCCCCCTTTCCCCACGTCCCTTCCATCTGGCCTGTGGCCTCTCTTTCTGATGCAGGAGTGGGGCCAGGGTGCTGGCTATTTCTGTTTCTCAGCAGGAAAGAGGCCAAATCAGCCTACCTGGGAGATTAGGCTGTATCCCAGGAGGAATTTTCCAGCTGCAGGGGTTGGGGGGCTAGAAGGTATTACAGGTGGCAATCTCTCCCCACCTACCTGGGAGGGATGGTCTCTCTAGAACCAGGAACAGAGGAGAGAGCCTTTAGGTGTGGATGAGAGGGGGTTCAGCTCAGTGATTCCCAAATACACACCTAAACCCTCATGCTGCAGGGGATTTGTCAAACACAGTTCACAGACTCTCCTCAAGGGCTGATTAAGAGATGGCCTGAGGTCTGGAACCCCATTTTCAGCAAGTTCCCTGAGGACCGAGGCACACTAGTTCAGGAAGCCCTATCTTAGGTCTTTGATGTTGGTGGGTCTGAGCGTGGGCCTGAGTCATCCTCCTGACACCATCTCTGTCCCTGCACAGACACCCCCAGTCTTTCCTCTCCCCTGGAGGGGTGCTCACTCTTGCCCAAGGGTATCCTCATTCCCAGCTCTCTCCCTGAGGACCCCACCTCAAGCTTCGTTGCCCCTTTTTGATGGCTCTTCCCGGCACAAGTCCTAACTCTGGAATCTCCTCTCCCCTAAATCTCAGACCTAGATCTTTGTCCTTTCCTGGGGTCGCACCACCCCTTCTTCTTCCCAGTGTTCCCTCATTCCACTTCATCCCAACACTTGACCCAGATTGGCCCCGCTCCCGCCTAAGGTGCTCTGCTTGGCTTTCGCAACCCCAGCCTGGCGCCCCGCTGCCCTCCCACCCCCCC
>NW_004567109.1:12136277-12138200 GCF_000260355.1 Condylura cristata | reverse complement strand
TAGCAAACTGGCTTCTCTCATCCAGCCTCGGGTCTCTCCTGTATCCCCAGGCCCCGCTCTCCAGCCAGGGGTTCCGATCCCGGCGCCCTGGTCAGCCTCGCCGCTGGGGCCTTTCCCGGTGGCTCTGAGCCCGCCCTGGCCCCCAGGCCCGGATCTGCCCCGTCTTGCGGGCATCAGGCGATCCGGCAGGATCTGCACGCGGCCGCTGACTTCTCCCCGGGAACTCCGGCCGGCGTCTCCCGCCGCCCCTGACCCCACCCCTCTCCCGCAGCCCTCTGGCGGCGCCGCCCCCCCAGCCGGGCTCGGCGGCGGCAGAGGCGGTGCCGCGCGGGCCGGGATTCTGGGGCGCCTTCGCCAGCAGGTGGCAGCAGCAGCAGGCGGCCGCGGCGTCCATACTGCGCGGCGCAGAAGCCACCTCGGAGCCGAGCGCTGAAGCCGGGGAGGAGGCTGTGGAGGACGCCGCCGAGCGCCCCGAGCCACGGGAGGCTGACCCCGCGGCCGGCTTCAAGTGGGGCTTCCTCACCCACAAACTGGCCGAAATGAGGGTGAAGGCCGCGCCCAAGGGCGACTAGCCGGTCCGCCGAACTGAGCACCTGCTCTTCCTCTCCCGTCCATAAACGCCCTGCGCGACGCCCGAGTGACCACGTGCTTTTGTTCAGACAGCGAAGGCTCTTTGGCGGGGGAGAGGGGCAGCCTTACGGTGGGGTACAGCTAGAGGGGTTTCACCTCCTTCCCCCACAAACAAAGGTAGAAAATGGCCAGAGACAATCCAGGATAGATGGTGTTTGATTTAGGGTACAAGTTTTCAAGGAGCAGGAAGCCCCAGAGGACGGGCCCTCTGGCCCTGGCCCTGTCCAGACTTTTAATTCAACAAAGGTGGCTGATGCCCTACTGTGCGTCCCGTGCACGAAGGTGAGTTACTAGGCGAGAACTCACTGTCAGTGGTTCCCACACACAGTGACGAACTGAGGAACAAATGTAGGGCTGTACTTGAGACTTCAGCGGGGGTGAGGCCACAGGAATGCTTGGACAAAAACGAATCTATGTAACTTAGCAGAATGCATGGGCAGGGGTAGATAACCCAGGTAAGGGGAGGCCGTGAACAAGACCTGCAGGAAAGACAGGTGCACTCGAGCGTCTTTGAGCGAAAAGAAGACCGAGGCGGAAGGTGAGGCCAAGAGTTGGCAACCAATTCTGGCTCAAAACAGTGACCCTTGGTCTCGGTTCTGGGTCCTCCACGTGTCAGCTACTCGTCTCTAGTAACCAATAGGGGGCAGCAGAACTCCAGGAACTGGGGTCTCTGAAGGGCGGTGGAGCCCAGATTTCCGGAGTGGACCTCCCCCGGAACGCGCAGTGGCCGGCTCCCGGCTGCAGTTTGGACACACGGGTGGAGACACCACAGTTTTGGTACCAACTCGGCGGTGGTCGCCGGCCATCTTCATTGTTCATGCGCCTACCGAGCACCTCCAGTACGCCGCGCGCGCTGCCCTGCGCTCCTGTGGCCATTTCAAAAACGCTTGATGACCAAGGCGGGCAGTTGCGGTCCGCAGAGGCGAAGGGCTCGCCCAGTCACAGGCTCAGCCTGGAACCACACTCCAAAGTCCCCGCGCGCGCGTAAGCAGACCACCGCCCCCTTCCGCGACAGTTTGCTAATCCAGCCCCACGGCCTGTTTGAACCACGTTGGCTTTATTCAGCAGGTTCTCCAATCTCCACCCCAGCTTTTACCCCTCACATCCGGGGCCACGAGGCCGCCCCTTCCCCTCGGAGCGGAGAAGGGCCTCGGGGACCTTTCTGACCCATCCCCAGGGTTCGCGTGGGGAACCCAGCCCCAGAGGGAAGGACGGGTTTGCCCGGCGGCCCCCTGCGCGTCCGTCCGAGGGAGGCGTCCGCCCCGCCCGGGTCCTGCCCGCGCGGCCCCTCCC
>NW_004567109.1:12110463-12135794 GCF_000260355.1 Condylura cristata | reverse complement strand
GCCGCCCACGCCCCAGCAGCCGCGGGGCGCTCGCCTGGTCCCGGGGCGGTCGAGGCGGCGTCTCGCGGGGAGCCCAGAAAGAGGCGCCGCACCAAGCCCTGGCCTTTGGCGTTCTCTTTGTTCACAGAAGCCTTACAGTCCCGCTTCTGGCGGTAGAAGATGAGCGAGTCAGGCCTGGGCAGCCGTCGCCCGCTGCTCCGCCGGGCAGATCTGGGTGTCCTGGGCGATGCAGGGGCCCCCAGCTCATTGCAGGGGTGCGGAGTGAGAGGCCCAGGACCCCCGCGTAGGGCTGGCTCCTGCCGTCGAGCGATCACTTGGTGCGTCTTGACATACTTGGCTTTGTCAGCCTCCAGCCTCTCCACTGCGCTGGGGGTCCGTCCCCTGGACAAACCGGAGGGAGAGGCCAGGAGCATCTTAGCAGGGCAGGGTAGGACTGTACCCCATAAGCCACTGGAAGTAGTCTGCTAGTTGAGCACAGGGCAATTGGCTGGACTCCCTGGAACCTGCAAGGAGAGAGGAATGGTCATGGGCAGTGGGCGCTGGCCTTGCCCCTTTCCTGCAGCCATTCCTGGGAACAGGATCCGACAGCCGCCCCTCCCCCACCAAGTTCGCAGATGCTTTGCCTGGGGTAGAGACTCAAGCTCTCCCTCCCCCCACCTCTCACAAAGTGGGCGGGAACTCCCCCGACCACTCTGAAACATTGGCCTCTTTGAGGGTGCCCCAATCTGGCCACAGGACCATGCCAAGCAGGCATCAGCGAGCAGGGCATTTGGAAAAGGAAACGGGGCTGGTCCCAGCTTAATTCCCGAAAGTAGCTTCAACCGGAAAAAATACCTCTTCCCAACCCAGCAACTTTAAGTCCAAGACAAGGAGGCTTTCCAGCCACAGACTGGCTCCAGCAGGGCCCACCCTTCCCGCCCCCAAGCATCGAGGTCAGGGATATAACCACTGGGTAGAACCTCCAGTATTTGGAGCCAACTGCCCTGCCCAGGCCCAGTAGGGCCATCAGGGAAGGAGAGGGAGGTGGTTCCCAGGTCATGCCCTGCCCAGGGATTTCTAGAAGGCTCAACCGTAAGCATCACATAGTCTGCATCTGCATTTCCACTTCATGGGAGAGGAAATGGACCCGGAGAGGAGACAGCTCACTCAGGAGAAGTTAGGGATTGGGACTGGAACCCAGGTCTCTCCCAGCTAGAGAGAGCTCCCTGTTTCCCTGTCACACTTCCCTTTGATGTTCTGCATCTGTTCCCACAGCTTCAGAAGCAAGCCGACTGAGAAGCTGCTTCCATGAATTCTTCCCAATGACCTCCATTCCCAGAAATCTGTCCTCAGGCCCTTGCCCCTTCCCCTGAGACCCTCTGACCCTTGTTCTCCTCCTCCCTTGTGCCAGGAAGGGGAGCAGGAGGGGCTGTAAATCAAGAGCTGACAGTTCTATTGGCAGTAACAGAATGGGCCACCCACAGGGCTCAGCACACCCTCCCACCTGGGCCTCCTGCTTCCCCCCCCCCCCATGAGGCTGAGAGTGATACATCAGGTCTGGGGGTAAAGGGACCTTGGATATGGAGGTGAAAAAGAAACAACACTCCAGGGATGGGGGAGGGCTGCCCAGCGGAGAGGCCTGGGGGCAGAGACCAGGCCAACTCCACTCTCCCCAGATTAACCTGTTCAGTGCGAGCACACACACACACACACACACCTAGTTTCTAGTAAGCCAGTGCATAGGTAGTTGGTGGTAGGCAACCCTGGTAGCAAGGGAGAGTCTGGAAGCACCTTCTCTCCCGTCTCCCCAGGACGATGCCAGGCAGCCATCAGATTCCAAGGTCCCAGGAGGGCACAGTGGTTGTCTGACCTCATAGGTATCTTTCTGTCCTCCTCATCCTAGCCCTGAGCAGAGAGGCTATAAAAAGTCCCTAAACACAGGGACCAAAATAGCCTGCCATCCACTGCCTCTTCCCTGCCCTGGGCTGCCTTGATGTCTGACCACAGACATTCCGCCCAGAAGTCTGGCGGCCATCCTTGTACCCTGTCCCTTTGTTCACCTTCTCCCACTCCTGGGCCAGTGGTCCTAGCCAGGCCCACTGCCCAAGGCCTCGGCTCAGACCCGGAGCAGACTGGGGGGCTCTCCTCCTTGGGCTGGCACCAGCCCCCTGCCCACAGGTCCCTGGGTGGCCACCCACCCCAGCCCTGGGCCGGGGTGCACTCACCTCTGTGTGGTGAAGCTGACCGCTGGGGTCCTTGCGCAGGGCCAGACTGAGGGCAGGAGGGACAGCAGGGACTGGAAGTAACTTTGGTGGCAGCCAAACCTCACTCTCCACAGGAAAAGCTGTGAGAGCCTCCACCCCCCAGATTAACCCTCGCCTTCCTGACCTGGAGCCTGGCCTCCATTAACTCCTTCCTGGTCAGTGTCATTGCTGGAGAGGACCTCTGGCCAGGTCCAGCCTCTTTCTTTTACAGATGGCCACACAGGCCCTGACAGGTAAAGTGATTTGCAAGGAGGCCCAGTGAGGTTGGGGCATAGCCAGGACCCCAAACAAGATCCCCTGAATCCCAGGCTTCCCTGAGGCCTGGAGTGGGCACCGCTGTAGATGTGGGGTCAGCCCCCTCTGCTAGGCCTTGGCAGACAGTCTTGGTTAGAATGGGCCGACAGAGCAGGGCTACTTGACAGTGGAGGCTTTCCTCTGCAGCAAGTTTAGACCTGTCCTGGTAGGGATGTAGGAAGGGTGCTGAGCCTGCTTTCAAGGGGTGAGGCCAAGAGTCTATAGCCTAAAGGGGGGGGCAGTGGTGCCGCAGATGTGCAGGGGGAGCCTGTCCCCACAAGCCTGGGCGTGAAAGTCACCCAGGAGCCCACTGGAGGTGCCTCTGCCCCAGGTCTTCTGACGGCAGATGGGACTGGCTGGCAAGAGGATGACAGGGCTGATTGTGGCTTCCAGACTGGGTGGGTTCCCCTTCCTCCTCTCTGGGGACTTCTAGAGTTGGTGCAGTTTCTTATTGTGACATCTCATGTCTCAAGGGGGAGCCTGGTCCCCGCCCCCCACCCCCGCACTGCTATCAGGAGGCTGCCTTCCTACCTGCAGAAACTCCCTACCGCCAAACTCCCCAGTACCCAGAGCTCCGAGGACACCCCCAGCTTCTCACGCCCCACAAATCCCTCTCCCTCCCTTACCTCTCTGTGTGCTTTTGGAACTCTGGGTTGTGATCTCTGATCTCCGTTGACTTCCCCAGGGACCCTAGATGGGACGCCACTGGATGGTGAGGAAACTGCCCAGAAAGGGGCCGAGACTTTCCAGATCCCAGCTGCAAGCCCCGGCCCTCTGCCTGTCAGTGAGGTAAAGCTTGGCCCCAGCAGCCCATCTCCGCGTGAGAGACTCTTGTGACCTAGTTAAAGGGAGATTTTTCTTTCCGTGATCACTCCATACTTTACTGTTATAAAACAATAACAATATAAAAGCCCTTTACAGATGCTTTTAGTACATGATCACAGCTCCTCCCAGGGCTCTCTTTGAGTGGGTTTGATTGTTTTCCATGTCCAAGAGGCTGAGGCTCAGAGAGGTGAAATGACTTATCCAAGTGCACGCAATTAGGAATAATTGCTAACTTTTATGATGTGATGAATATATGCTAGGTGCTGTCCTGAACACTTCACACAGGGATTAACATGTTTAATCCTCAAAAATAATCCTGTGAAACAAGTACTTTCATTCTCTTCATTTTACAAAGGAAGTTTGGGGGCACAATCATTGGCCCTGAGATCTGGTCATAAAAGGGTTAAGCATGGAGCTGGGCAGGGCCCAGCTGGGATGCTGTCAATGGCAGGAAACCTGGCCTGTGAAGGGGGAGGGCGGAGGGGAGGATGGGCTGTTGTGTCTGACTCCTGATACAACCCCATCCCTTTGGTCTTAAAGGAGCATCCGGGTTGGGTGGAAGGACAGGCAGGGCCCCTTCTCTTGCCTTTTCTAGAAACCAAGGCCAGATGCTGGGCTACAGAAATGGGGCTTCTGAGTGCAATGCAGGGGCTGTCCTGGGCAGAACTGGACTGAGAGGGGTCACCAGACGTGACCCCTAAGGAGCACTCTGTGGGGGAGACACAGCCTCAGCCCTGGAGCTCGCAGCCCACCCACGGGAGCCCTGCCCTCAGGACTCTTCTGAGAACCAGTGATGACAGAGCCTGGTTTTCAGAAGCTCCCAGCCTGAGGAGTGACAGGACTGTCCCAGGAGGCCAGTGGGCCTGACCATCCTGGCAGGGCTGAGGAAGGAGGGATAGTCAAATTGCCTACCCCTTGGCTGCATTTGCTGTCAACCAGATCATCTCTTTCTGGTCAAACGTTTCCAGGGAAAGGCTTAAAGTGGCTCCTTCCGACCGACCGACTAGAGCCAGGCAAAAGGAGAGGCCAAATCCGAGTGATGTTTCCTGCAGGTTTCCGAGCTCGTTCCGGGATCACCTTGGGCTGATTGGAATGGGCCTGAGTCAGAGCCCACTTCTTCCAGGAGACCGTGGGGAGAGATGGGAACAGTTCTGGGGATAATGAGACAGGCCGGAGGCACTTCAGATCCAGGCTCAGACCCTTGTCAGAGGAGAAATGCTTGTCACCGGAGGCAACCCCCACCCTGCCCCTGACTCTAATTCTGGCCATCCCTCACTGTGTGGCCTCTGCAAGACTGTGACCTCTCTGAATACCCTTCGGGGTGTCTTGGAGTGAGACCCTACTCTGAAGTGGCATGAGGTGGCTGAGAAGGCAGAGGTGCCGGCAGATGTCAACCAGCAGCAAACTGACACCGCTGAACCCTCCTTGTCTAACCCCACAGTAGCAGCTCTCAACTGTTGTCAACAAATCATGTTGAACAAGGCTGGGTGTGTGGGGTCGGATAGATTAAACATGGTTTTGCTGTCAGCCTGCAGGCAGGGGCGGGGAGCTTGGGGGAAGCATGGGTGGGGGGGGTCCTCGAGGCGGGGAAGGGGGGACAGACAGGGGGTGCATGAGGACATGAAGGACATTCAGATAGAGACAAGCCCAGAGCAGCTCTGTGATGGCCAAGGGACAAAGTGGGGGTGTGGGGGTGCATTTGTTCTGCCTGTGGGGCAGGAAGCTTCCAAGACTTCACGGAAGGGGTTTCTGAGGATGGTGGAGTGGGAGGTAGGTGTTTGGGAGGCTGGAGACTAAGAAGGGTTGCTCTGGGGCAGGGGAGAAGCTCAAAAGGGCTTATGGAAAAGGTGGGGTACAGAGAAAGGAGGGTTGTGTGAAGAGGTGGATTCAGTGAGGTGATGGGAACCCTGAAAAAAACCAGGCTGGACGTGAGAGAAGGGGCTCCAGGGGCTCCCCCGAGGGAAGGGCCCATGCAGCACTGTAAGTAAGGCCCAGCAACGGGGCAGGAGCCTCCTGGCTAACCATGTGTGAGCCCTCCCAGAGACAGGGCAGCTCTCCTGGCGGGCAGGGCTTTCCGTTGAGGAAAGAATCAGGCCACAACAATAGCCTGGCCCCAGCGCCCTCTCCCAGTGAGGGAGTGGCCTCTGCTCAGTGCTAGCCGCACCACTGCCCAGGCCCAACTGGGGGAAGGAGAGGAGTGGACAGTGGGGGTGTGGAGGGGAAGATGTCGTCAGGATTTTTCCTGAACACCTACATGTTGCTAATGAGCTTTACTAATGAGAGTCTGAGTAGAAAAGGGCTTCTCCTTTCAGAACTTGGCCTAGGGTGCGAGAACACCACCTGCCCAGTGCTCACACTGGGTGCTTTCTGCTGGGGGCTGTCTGCTCTGCGCCTCCGTTACTTCTCACAAAACCTCACGTGAAGCTGTAAGGGGAAGGCAGGCGCTCCAGCCCCTGTCACCACCAGGTGCCAACAAAGTCCAGGCAGGAATTGAATCTTTAAGGTGTGCTTTAGTCAAGACACCGGCGCCCTAAAGATGCTCGAACAAAGGTGGTTCAGTGGTGAGCAGGCCCTCATCGGGGCCAGGCACTGGACATTCCCAGCTCTGGAGCTCCTTTTCACCCTCTTGGACACCTGGCTTTGGGCTTGTCCCCCACCGTGAGAGGCTGGTCTTCAGATGGCTCCCACAGTCCTCCAGATGTGTCCTCAGCTGGAAAATTCAGTCAGAGTAGACAGGCTGTAAACAATGTGTGCCTGCAGATTTACTAAACCAGGAGAGCATCTGACCCCACCTCCTCCCCCTCCCCAGCTAGCGTGAAGTAACTCACCCGACACCCTCACCTGGCTGGCAGCTGCTCCTGTCCACCATCCACCTCCTCAGCTGACCTGACCCAACCTGCTGGCTGGCGGTTGCTGCCTCCTTACCTTGGTGGAACTTCAAACCCCTGGATGTGAGGAGGGCAGCCCCCTCCAGGCCTCACTCCCACAGGTCTCCCGGCAGATTCACCCACATCTCCACCAGCCCCATGCCAGCCTTCCTCAGGGCGTCTTCCTCAGCCCTGAGTGTTCCTCAGCCAGCCTTCCTCAGGGCGTCTTCCTCAGCCAGTCTTCCTCAGGGCGCCCCTGGTCACTGGGGAACAGAAACTCCCACCTAGAAGTCAAATGGGAGCACCCAGGAAAGGGGTTTCTGTGGCAGAATTCTGCCCCCTGCCTGGACAAATGTACCAGGATGAGGACGTTGAAAAATTTGTTTTGATTTTGTACCTAAAGTTGTCAAAACATCAAAGATGATGGAATTTAATTATTATTAAGCATGGTCCTTTGTGAATGGACCAACAAAGTGAGATGAGATAGAACATAAAGATGTGCGCATTTCATACATGTTTGTATCTTTCTTCCACAAGATCTACTTTTCTTGCCGTGGTGTCAGCACGGTGACTAATTTTGTTGCTGCAATTACAGTTTTATAATTTTTTATTCTACCAACAGTAATGCCTCACTCGGCAGTCCTCAGTCTGTTTTGGGGGGTTATTTTGAATTTAGTTTTTAGAAATTTCAATTGGGGGATACTTTGCTGAGCTAGTAGCAACCAAAATTGAAAATAAAATTCTTAAATCCATACTTAGGTTTAGAAATGACACATTATCACTTCTGTCTCATAGCACATCCTAGGGCATCATATAAATCCTGTCACACCACACCATCTCATGACAAAGTGTCTAGCAAAGAGTTGGCTCCAAGCTTCCTGCTATTGCACCTAGTCTTCACGTAAAAATGTGAGACACTTTGCTTGATGTCATAGAACGTTCCTCGGCCACCACACGCCATCACATGTCACTACTGCAAAGTCCCTCTACAAGCTGGAGCAGGAAAACGGACGCTCCATCTTTGCTGGGAACAATACTGTCTTCTGTAGGGCTCTGGCACACCTGCCCTCTGAGAGGAAGGATTTCTCAAGTTAATTAATTGGTCCTTCCTCTGAGCAAGTGCTTTTAGCTCTCAGTCTGCACCACACCCCACAGGGGCTGTCTGCCCTTTGGGGGCCGCACAGTCTGTCCAGTCCTGGCATTCGGTTGTAGAGAGCAGGTGTTTGTCCCCAGCGCTGAGATGGCAGAGTGTCCGGGAGCACGTGCTGAGGGTGGTGGTGGGCACTGTGCCCTCAGACACTGGGCCCCGAGTAACAAATGCCCCCCTGATCTTTGGTATGTGGCTTTTGATAATGGGACCCTTGCAAAGGGGAGTTAGAAGGTTGGCATTGAGCGGCCAGGAAGGGGCTGTGTCATGTTGGGCATGACCAAGGTGGGATCTACCCATTTTTTTTAAAAAAAGATTTATTTTTTTTAATTTATGCATGGGACAGCTGGGGTGTAGGCCAGGGGTACAGGGGCAAGGGTAGGAGAGAGGATTCACTAGAGACAGAGTGGGGAGCAGACCAGGTGGATCCACTGAAATACAATGGGAGGAGCAGCAGGTGAGACATGAGATTCTGCTGTGTCATGTGGGTCACCTCCCTGGCCGGGGATCGAACTTGTGCTGCAGTGGCTGCTGACAGCTTCAAAGTGCTGCAACTTTAACCCTTGTAACACCAGGGAGGCCCTGTCTACTCTTTATTTATTTGCTTTTAAGGTTTATGTATTTATGCATACAGAACTGGAGTACATTTTTACGTGAAGACTAGGTGCAATAGCAGGAAGCTTGGAGCCAACTCTTTGGGGTGAGAGGATTCATCAGAGACAGAGCAGGGAGCAGAACAGGCAGACTGACAAAGTGCACTGCTGAGGGGAGCAGTGGGTGAGGCAGGAGAGGTCTGTCTCACCGTGTGGGTCAGCTCCCTGGCTGAGGATTGAACTCATGCTGAGGCGGCTGCGGCCAGCTTCACAGCACTGTGCCCTAACCCACTGTGCCACCAGGAGGGGCCCCCATCTACCCTTTATATGTGAGCAAGGCAGTGTCAGAGAAGGTGGAGGCTGAACCCCGGGCAGACACCTGAAGGGGAGGTGCCTATCCACCACCCCTAGCACTTCAGCATGCCTGGCACTCTGAACAGCTGTGGCACTTGCTGTTCAGCTATGACTCATCTTTCTTCCTGTGATCCTACCCTGATCTTGGCCACCCCTCTCTCCCAGTCTGTGCTCCCAGCTGGGGTAACCTGACAGCACGGGGTACTTGACCTAGGCTGGTGTCAAAACACCTATCACATTTCTCTGGCCACGTACTTCATTTAAAGTGGACGTAAGTCAGTGACAGTTAAGGAGACTTTTGTCGAGACCAGGCCACTCTCTCTTCCCTGCTGTGCCAGAACCTGGGGAGACAGAGCCCCAGGGACCTGAGCCAGGAGAGTTGGGGCAAAACTTTGAGAGTGGGGTGGGGGTGGGTGAGAAAAGTAGTCTGCATGCATGGGGCCTCTGGATAGTCACCCTGAAGCCAACATCTACCTAGTCCTACAGCCAGTGAGCCAATACATTTCCTCCTGCCCTTGGAGGAAGGTCAGGAAGGTTTAATTGATTTTTATCCTCTTTGACACTAGGGTCACCTCCATCACAGTCCTGTTGCACTGAACACGTCTCGGTTGCTCACTATTCTGACTCACCTCCATGCAAATTCCCAGGTATGCTGGGCTGAGAGGTTCAGCAGTCCTGTGAGGCCAACATTCTGGGCCTGACTGTCCCTGAAGTTCACCTTCGGCTGGAGCAGCTCCCTTACACACCTAAGCTCGGAGTCTGACCTGCTAAAAGAAGAAAGGTGTCATTGGACCACTGGTTCGCAAATGCCTCTCCTATCCCACGTCTATTCCATCAGCGATGTGAGTTGGCTCCATCTTTAGGATACACCAGGGCTTTGCTCACTGCTCTCCCAGCCTCTGCTTCTCCCTGGTCTAAAACACCACCGTCTCCTGTCCAGATTACTGCAATCACCTCTCTATGTCTCTCTTCTCCTAACTGCATCTCCCAACAGTCATTCTCCACACAGCAATTACATCAGTCCTTTAAAATGTGTCCATCATGCTTCTCAGCTCAGAACCCTGGGAAAGTCTCCCCTTTTCACCAAGTCAAAGTCAAAGTTCTGAGTGGTTGGGAGGTTTGCCCTGACCTGGCTGGCTCGCTGGCCTTCCTGGCTACAGTCCTTCCTCTCATCCCTTGGCCCAGATATGTTTGCTTTCCAGGCCTGTTTCTTGGACTCTCAGCTATGCTTGCCTTAAGGTCTTTGATGCTCTACCTGGAAGGCCTCTCTTTGTCCTTTAAGGCTCTTCAGCCCCATGTCCACGTTATTTCTGCAGCTTTCCTGGTCTCCTTTACCCTGCCCTGCTATTTCTTTGTGTCTTCTTCTTTTTGTTTTTTTTTTTTTGGTAATTTATGACAGTGTAACATACTAAATAATGTCCTTATGCTCCTGAATGTCTCCCCACTAGATTGTTAAGTCCAGAGAAGGCAAGGACCGTGGTTCTCTTCACTGATGTACCCCAAGTACCTGTGGGTGTTCAAGAAATGTGTTTCACTGGTGAATTTTGAAGACTCCGTGGAGGCAGTGGAGGGACTTGAGAAAGTCTCTTGAAGGAGCCGGTTTTGGGACCAGAGTGATATAAACTTCAGATATCAGAGGTCTCCTCAAACTGTGCTGGGAAACTCAAACAGGGTGCTGGGAAAGTTCTGGCTCACGGACAGATGGGAAGAGATGGCCGTTTTCCTTCTCAGGAGGACGTGTGCGAGGTGATTTCTTGAAACGTGTTGGAGGCATGATGAGGACACAGGCAAGGAAAAAAAGGGGCGCAGCCTATGTGGAGAATCGGGGTCCTTTGCTCATGATGCACCCTCAAGGAAGGGCTTGCTGCCCCCATCTGTGGCTGTCACCTCCCTGGGGATCTGTGTCTACTGCTGAGAGGCCTTTTACCAAGGCTGCGCCCTTCCCAGAGTGGCCACACCTGGTGATGGAGGTACAAAGATCTGACCTTTTGGCCCAAGGCAGGAGGCTAATGGGCAGCACTTACTCCAAAGCACTGACTGACTGACTGAAGGCCTTTACATGGCTGTGTCCCCAGGAGAGGGACCGGATGTGGGGACCTTCAAGGAAGCCTGGCTGCCCAGCTGCAGCCAGCAGGTGGCCTTGGGCTGTCCCCTCCCTCAGGGTGGCCAGTTGCCCAGAGCCCCCCCGCCCACTTTCTCAGGGCAGCCCATCGGGGCCTGGAAGGAGCAGGGCTGCCAGCATGGGCAAGACCCTGTGGACAGGGCCTCTGGGCTCGTGCCGGTTGGTGGAGTGAGGTCCTGCGGTCTGCCTCAGAGCTCAGCCTCCCACCACCTCACTGGCTTGGCTCCTGCTGGGGTGTTCCCTCAGAAACATCTTGCTCCCCAGGCTCAGCATCTGTTTTTAATAAAAAAAAAAATAGGTATTTATTTATGCATACAGAACTGGGGTACGGGCCAGCGGTGTGGGGGGTCAGAGGATTCACCAGAAACAGAGCGGGGAGCAGAACAGGCAGACTGACGAAGTACACTGCTGAGGGGAGCAGCAGGCGAGACAGGAGAGGTCTGCTGTGCCTTGTGGGTCACCTTCCTCCCAGGGGATCAAACTCCTGCTGAAGGGCTCTGGCTAGCTTCAGCTGCGCTTTAACCCTTGCACCACCAGCGAGGGCCCCTCAGTTCCTGTTTAAGAGAACCCAGCCTGAGAGCAGCCTGCGCTGGCCCAGGGCTGGTCCAGACCCTCTCCAGGTTTCGTAGCCCCCAGCGCAGCCCCAGGGCCTTCGGGGCAGCTTCTCCAACACCTCTTTCTTCTTATTTGACTTCAGACCTCCCCACTCTGCTCTTCAACTTTGTCCTACAAACAAATACCAAACATCCTAGTCCCAGAGCCTTGATCTTTCCCAAATGTCTTGAGGAAAGAGGCAAGAATGAGTCTTTACCCAAAAGGGCCCAGAGCCTGAGCCGCCTGAGCCTGCGGCTCCAGCCACAGCCAGAGCCCACCCTTGCCAGCCCCACCCATCTACGGAAAAGGCATCAGGGGTGGAGCTAGGCCTGTTCAGCAGCTCACGCTTCAGTTCCACCGCTGACAAGACCTGGGGTTGGGTGAGCTTGGCCCAGTGTCCTGTCCTGCCTTACATGTCTACAGGAAGTGGGTTGGGGAATTGAGAAGTGGAGACTCAGACCCAGCGTTAGGCAGGGCCACCCAGAAGTGGCCCTGTGCTGGGGCCGGGTATTCTAGGCTCCTCCAGCAGAGGGCAGTCTTCACCCTCCAAGCAGGCGGACTCTCGCGGCGGGGCTGTGTACGCCCAGGCCCTGTCGCCCCGCTGCGCGCTCCCTGGACATCCTCGCTGCTGCTGTCCCACCTGGTGACCGCCCCATGGTCGTTTACCTTGACAGTTGACGCTTTGTAACACCAGCTACCTGGTAAGAGCTGCGGTTCCTCCATTTACGTTGTTCCTGTAGTTTATCAGATCTGATTCTCCTTTGTTCTGCAAAGCACCTTGGAAAAATATTATTTTGGTCACTGTTTGGAAGAAGTTAAGTGGCTCAACCAGAGTCACATATAAGTAACTGCTGCAGCTGCTACCACTACATCTGTTAAGCCTTTGCCTTGCGCCAAGGATGACAGTTTGTCTTACCCTATGATAAAGGAGGCAGTGAAGTACTGACATAGGAAGAGAGCCATTAGGCTATAGAGAGCTTCTTAATTGTGCAGTTCAAATTTCCCCTGTTGTGCGGTAAATGAAGACAGTCAGGATTTTACGCATTTGCCCCCGGGGCTGTCCCCTGCGGCCTTGATTGTGTTACATAGGAGGCTCGTGGGTACGTGTGCTGACCACGGACACCTGAGCATGGGTGCGCGCGTTGCAGGTGTGCACACCTGAGCCTAGGAGGGAGAGGGTGAAAGGGCCGCATTACTCAGAAAGGACCACGGCCCCGGGAGAGGGAGAAGCCATGGGAAAATGCCAGAGAAGATCAGAGAAAAGAGCAGCTGGGATTCGCAGGACTGTGGGTTGGCCGTCTCCCTGCTGGCCCCTTCCCCTGCGTTCTGTTAAAAAACCTGTGGGTTTGATGCCGGGAGCTTTCGGGTTCTCTTTTAAGCTGCCCAAACCTGTGATGAGCCTTCCTGGCCTGGGATGGTTGCAACGTACATCTCCTTACTGAAGGTTTTGTTTCCTTGTTTTGTTGAATACTGAGAGGTGTGTTACAAGGTTCTACAAAGGGATGATGGAGTTGTCACTTTCTGTACCATTCGCAGCTACATTATGAGTTGCACACTCGTTTATTTTTAAAGATTTAGTTTATTTATTTATGCATATAAAAACTGGGGTCTTGTCCAGAAGTGCAGGGGTGGAGGGTGAGAGGATTCAGTAAAGACAGAGCAAGGAGCAGAACAGGCAGATTGACAAGTACACTGCTGAGGGGAGCAGCCAGCTGCGGGGCAGGAGAGGTCTGCTGTGCCATGCGGGTCAGCTCCCTGACTGGGGATCAAACTCATGCTGTAGTGGCGGCGGAAAGCTTTATGGTATTGAGACTTAACCCTTTGGGCCACCAGGAAGGCCCCAGTTATGAATTCTTAATGGAATATTATTTCTCAATCTGCAAAGTCAGGTGGAAAGCTTCATTTCTCCTCTCTTCTGAGTGTTTTATGTTGTTCTTCCACTTCTGTACAACCTTTTGGGGTCTTCTATTGGAACCCATCTTGGAGAAGCCCTGGGGTTTATCTCCTGACTCCCACATATCCTGTGCTCTCAGGACAGGAGGATGTTATGTTATGCGAGGTATGGTGGCATCCTGAGGGTTAAAGACAATTTCCTCTCCCCACAGTTCCTGCTTTAACTTCATTTTGAGGCTTTGCATATTTTTTATATTCACAACAGTTCAGCAACATTGCTAAAAATAAATCCCTTATACAACATTTTACTATTTTTCATTGTGCCTCTCAGGTTGTAAGTTCATCATGTGGTGGAAAAAATTTAAAACATCGATTCCATCATCAGAACTCACACTTTTTGGGTGACCTTTGAAATCCTTTATATATTTTAATGTTATGAATTTTATATAGAACAACTTACGTATGCTTTATAATTATATTGTCAATTAATCAGAGATATGATTAATTAATTAACATTAAATTTCATAACTAACCCAGAGAGGTAGATTCCTCCATGGATCCTACAATGAGGACCCTGATTATGATAGTTCTGGGAGGTAGAACAAAAAGAAATCTGTTTTAGCTTTGACCACAGAGCTACTAAGGCCCTTCATAATCTGATCTCACTGTATTCATCCAACCTGTTTTCCATTTGTTTGCTTTTTTTAACTTGAAGTAACATTGCATGACAACAGTGTTTCAGGTGTTCATTCCTGAGACACAATCTCTTTCCTTTGACATGTGTCCCTTTAGTGCTCATCAGGCAACTCCACAGTCACTACTTGATTCTCTGCTTGCCGGTGCGGTGTAAGGATTATGTTCACAGTCTGAGATGTGGTCAGGACAGGATCCCACCTTGGTTCGCCCTGATTCAGAACCTGAAATTAACTGCAGACCTTGGGCAGATTATCTACCTTCTCTCCGCTTCTGTTTCTTTACCCTTCACCCCCAGCCCCCTCTCCTTGCCCCCCCGCAAGTAGTAAAGAACAGTCCTCCTAGGAGGGTTTTGGGGGTGCTGAGTCAGTCACCTTAAATACTGATGCTCCTTTGGAAAAGATTTAGAAGAACTAAGTGTCTTCTCCCATCACTGGAAATGACACAATCAGAGGATCCACTTGATCTCCTGTTGGTTTCCAGATTTCTTGTCTGCTAAACTGGAAAAAGATTGGTCCAAGTCAAGCCCCGGGGGCAGGCTGTTCAGTTTGAGCCAGCAGGAGACAGTTCAGAGCCCTGGCAAGCACTGAGCACTGTGTTCTGACCCAAGCCCTGGCCTAGAATGGTTGCTTCCCAGGAGACAACCACTCAACTCCAACCTGCTGAGGGCTTGTCTGTGGCTTAGCTTTCCAGTCCTCTGGTGTCCATTTTCCTTCTAATATCTACTCCATTTACCCTGCAATCAGAGTTCTCATGCCAATGGTTTTTGTATGCAACTAGCATTCTGGTTTTTAATCTTTTGGATTTCTTTAAGAATCTGTTTAAAGTTATCAAAAATATATATGTATGTGTTATAGATAATGTATATAAATGCATACACATTATATTTCTAGCAGGCCCACTGACAATACTGGAGTCTTTTTGGATTCCTGCTTGGGAAGCCCCGCCCTAAAGTAAATACCTGATAGCAATCTAATGCATGATCTTTCCTTGGAGAGCCCGTCATTCATTCACTGTATCATCAAAACCAGAATGAACGTGGTTACTACCTGAGAGCCTAATGTGCCAGGCACTGTGTGTGTAATATCTTGGACCCCTACCAAAACCCTGAAATGTAAATATCATCTCCATTTTGCAGATATAGGAATTCAGCCTCAGAATGCATTCTTGCCCAGTCACAAATACATTGTGTATCTTTGCAGAAGTTAATATTCAGTGAGTCTGCTACCAATTCTGGACTTCTGCAGCTAAACCACAGTGTCTCTGGTAATATCCAGTTTCCTATTTTCTGCTCATAACAAGCTAAACTTGAAATACCAGGAAATGAAAGCGTGAAGTTAAAAGCCCAGGCTTTTATTATTTTTAAAATTTAAACACAATTTCCTTGAACCAACGTAAAATCTTTGCTAAGGGGAAGTGCGTATTGCCTTTAAAAGTGCACTTTGCCCTCAAGAGGCGTGGCCTGTAGGTTTTCTCAAATGGGTCTTAGGTGTATTAGCTAACCACAAGCCAACCGTCAGTCATTACGCTGCACTTTGAGGACAGCTATGATTGGTAGATTATGAGAGCAACATTTGAATTTAAAGAAAGAACCAAACCACCAAGGGTCATTACTTCTGCAAAGATAAAGTTTTGTTGTTAGAGAAAACCCGGACTGGAGTGTGAGATTAGGAAAGGAAGCCTTGCTTTAGGGTAAAACCATTATCTCAGTAACTTGGTGTTACACCCGTAACCTTCTCTTTAAGAAATCAGCCCCTTCTTTGGAAAAATAAAATCTTAAAAAAAGAAACCAACTATTTTAAGTAACAGTCACTGAAAAGATGTTACGAGAGTGCTTTGTGAACTGCACAGGATACAAAAAGGCAAAAAATACAAATATTTATGATTCAGGGTTCAAATACAATTAACCTCTAAAGAGAAAGCAGGAATTGCCGGTCTTGAGCTGTCAGAGCAGAGTGCAAGCAGCCAAGTTCCTGACCTGCCCCTCGGAGAGATGTGGCTAGTGTTTTCTCTCCTCCCCACTAAGTGAATAGTGTCCTTAATACTTGACTTCAGAAAAGGCATATATAATGAAACCTATAAAAGAAAAATGTGGGCCAGGTAACTTTATAGAAAAGAAGCTATGTATAGATTGAAAAACTGCATTAAAATACATTTACTATACTTCATTCTGTGTCTGGCATGCACCTGTTCTAGAGTTCAATTATCTTTTCCTCTGCAGTAACTTACTAAAGAAGTTTTATTTAATAGGTAAGGGTGAAAATGACATTGTCTCAAATTTTATACCATCTCTGGCCCACTTTTTCCTTCTATATTCATGGAGTAAAATAGAACTCAGAGTAATCCAAAACAGCAATGTAGAATTTTCAGGGTTTTTTTGTTGAAACTCACTTTATTAAAAAAAAAAAAGTCATGAACAATAAATTACAATAATTTCCCCCTTTTATAAATTCTTCATAAAATATATTTGACAATTTTAAAAGAAAATTTCAAAAGTTGCTTTCAATTTTGAAGTGCTGATGACTTATTTTCTGACCATTTGTCATGCTGGTGAGTTATTTTGTAGCTGCTACAATAGTTTGATTGATAAACATTTTACAATTAAAAACAACAACAAAGAAAAAACAGACCAGCAGAAAGAACTATTCAGTGTGCTATTTATCTGACACTTAACACTTACTTCATCGTAATGATAAAGTATCCCTTAGCACCAAAAATCTACAAGAATCCCAACTTTCTAAGTGACAACTAGTGCAAAATAACGTTCTAGGAACTAACTGTACAACCCCCTATTTTAACCGGCCACAGCTGCCTATAAGCTTATTTGAAATATTTGGTCTTTTTTCAATTAAGACAAATTTCATAAACACTATAAACCATGGCAAGAGACCCTATGAGGAACAATTGTTTATTGAGTACCTATTATGGGCAAGGCACCACGCACACATTCTTATTTTCATTTTTCCTCTAGCAAGGATTCAGGAATTTCCAAGTGTCACCAATCTTATGTTATTTCTCATACTTGACTGGAAAAAGCCTATAGCTATATGCCTTTTTTTTTTTTTTCCTTAACAGACTTTTAGTGCTGAGCACACATTAGGTACTTAATAAATACCCTCTCACTGAAGAACAATAATGACAAAGATTTACTATCATTTTGCTTGGTATCATAGACTATTTGAAAATACAAGGACTTTGAGAAAATTCCAGAAGAAACAGCTTCATCACGTTCTCTCACGTCCTGCAAGAATTCTACCTCACAGGTAAAATCTTTCAAAATAAAGAATTACTAGCTATTGTAAAGGAGGCAGGGCCAAAAACGAGGAAACCATGGCACTAAGCACATGGACATTTGAAAGCCAGGTGAAGCGCTGGCATATTCCATTACCTGAATCATCACACACCTCTGAGGTGCCATAGCATTATGAGACATTATGATGCTTTTCTACTTCCAGTAATGCAATTTTTTAACCTGCTCTGTGTAGAACCAATTTGGTGATATGGATGGTCAATTACCAAGAGTTTCTGTGTATTTCCACCTCTATTTTCAAAATAATTCTTATATAAACTTGAAAGTGATGGTAAAAGTATGATTTTTTTTTTCAATTTAAGAGGATTTATCTCAACAAACCTTTCAGTACAAATTTTAAACTTCCAGACCAAGTAATGCATAGTACAAAAATTACACATATTCCAATTTTTGTGCTTTTTTTTTTAGTCCCCCTGAACACATTTTAAATAAAGACAAAATTATGTTAGTGTTCCGAAAGTTGTGGAAGTTCAAGAAAACTGGGGAGACTATGCAAACTATCAATGATTTCAATATTCTATCTTTTTGGCCAATGATTCTAGTGCTTTATAAAGACAAACCTAGATACAATGGTCTTAAGTCTATCAAACCTTAAAGGCTAATGTTTGTTTCTTTCTTTTCTTAGATTTTAACTATGCATATACAGGAAAATAAGCTGGAGAAATCATATAGAGCTAAAATTAAACTAACTTCAAGAAGAATAATGGTCTACTGGTTTTTAACTAGACCTTACCAAGTGATTGTATAAAATGGATAATTTTTTGTTTGAAAGGTAGTTTTATCCACTTGTTAAACTGTATAGGTATCACCTCCTATGTTAGAAAACAAGGTGATCCACACTTATGCAACCATATCACTACCATTACTATGTCAAATAAGACAAAATAACACTAGTGCCAAATGAAAGGAATTCCAGTGGTTAAACAAGAGATCCAATGTAAGGGTAGAGCTCTTTTGGCCTTTTCAACTTTATGCTGAGGTTTTAAGTCTTGAAATCAGAAATTAATATATCAAGTACTGTAGTTCATATATAAAACAGAAGGATCCTGTGTTCAAATTTATATCAGATTGCAGGTGTGCAAATGCGGACATGCCCTAAAGCTGTGGCTTGATTGGCTAAGGAATGCTTGCTTACCTAAAGAAGGTATGGCTGATTCACCAGTGTCCTTGCCAACATGACTGTGCAACTATTCCAGCTGCTACAGCTATCGGGCACTGGAGAGCTCAAACAGACTTCAGCAGCTTTGGCTCTTTCAATTTCATTTATGTTTAATCAGATAATTTTAGACCCTCCAAAATGATGTTGTTGTTGTTGTTGTTTTTTGTATAAAAAAAAACCAAATCTGTATTACAAAAATAAAAAACTTAGTATGAGTTCATTAGCAGGAGGGACAGGGTAGGAAGATGAAGGAAGGTTCTTTTATTTTTCATTACTGATTTCACCAGAAAAACCTCAAAAACCCAAACCTACATCAAATAATTTAAACAGAAGTGGCATTTTCTTCATATGGAATGCAAAATGCACACATTCACATACTTACATATACATAAATATATACATATATGTTTCCTTTACAAAGCTTTAAGGTTGCATTACCAGCATGCAAACCTCTTCTTCCATGGAAGTTCCTAATACTGACAAGGAATGTCTAAAATACTTAGAGACTTATTTCCAGAAAACTGGACTCTCTTGGCTCTTAGAGAATTTTCTCGCCAAACTTCTACCAATGATCATTCAAAAAAAAAAAATGTACACCCACATTGGTAATACACATGTAAAACATACTAACAAAAACAGTCAACTTGGACTTAGGAATAACAAGGAAAAAAACACCCCACGATAGACTCTAAACCCTTATAAGGTGTTTAGCCTTTTATATTCTTTTTCAGCCACATTATGTTGCATCACTGTTAAAACAGAAGCAGCATCTCATCCAAGGTATTTGCAAATAATATGTGTCACGTTTCCCAGCTGCTATCTTTAAATGCAATTTGTACTAATCTGAGTTCTAGTTCAAAAGCATCTGGACGATCCTGAGGGTTTGCAGCCAGCATTTCCTTAATCAGTTGTTTCATTCGCCCATTCATAGACTTTTTCTTCACAGGAATGAGAAGTTCCATCTTGGGATTTTCCAGAAGCGCCTCCCCAACAGGCACGATCTCCGTTCCTTGTTTAACATAACTCCCCAAGAGTTCCTTCTTTGTCTCTGTGTCTATGAATGTTATCCTTTCCAGCATTGCCCAGATGATAATCCCCAGAGCAAAGATGTCAGCTTTCGCTGTGTAATGTCCCTCCCACACTTCAGGAGCCATATAGAAATCTGTCCCACATGCTGTGGAAAGGAAACACTTGTTTACACTGACAGGTTCTTCTGGGTTTTGACCAGAGGCAGAGCAAACTTTACTTAGACCAAAATCGGCCACTTTTAGTGTGGGTTCCAAGTCACTAGTATCCAGCCTGCTTTGAGAAATCAGGATATTATCAGGCTTCAGATCGCGATGGATGATCTGGTTTTTATGCAAGAATGCCAGGGCACTGCTCAGCTGAAGCATAAAGCTGGTATTAGTCTTACGGTTAGGTTTCCTGGACAACAGATACTCATTCATATCTCCTCCGTCACAAAAATCCATCACAAACCACAAGTAATAGGCGCTTCTGGGATCAAAGGCAATTTCTCCTTTCAATGAAGTTTCTACAAGCTAGAGGAAAGAAAAAAAAAAAGGATTATAATCCCTGCACAGTTTATACAATTTTGTTATAGAAAGATCAACTGGTTAAAGTTAATTTTCAATTTTAAGTGGAAATTGGATGACCATTTTGGTCAGTGCCTTCATATGCATTTTATTTTAAATTTCAGTACTTCAAACTGTCACCTTATCCCTAATTAATATAGATCAGATTTCTAAGTCAAGTGATGACAATATTTATTTAAAGATAGCTTTATTTTGAAAAGTATCCAACTGGCTATACATTTCCTGTATGTGTCAACAGAGCTGAGCTCTACCCACCCAGTTAGGAACTTCATGAAAAGACCAGTTTTGGCATCTAGACCCGAGAGCATCAACCGGGGTATGAACATCAGGAAATTCATCCAATGAAACAGCCCAAAATAAACTTGCTCACTACATATACATTATCAGCATAATCTGTGAAATCCACAGAAAACTGATCAAAGAACTAGTTGTTACAGAAATAAATGCTCCTATAGTCACTAAGAATAGTGACACCATAAACTTCATAAACTTCTATAGGCAGGACACAAACAGGCTATCTCTATCAATGGATGGCTTCTAAAAACCAATGTATAAAAATTAAATTTGCATTTGTGGATTTCTTTGATACAAGCTGAAAACCTAAACTAAATCACTGCTTTATTTGTCATCATTATCTAATAATAACTTTACTACTTGAAAGTGTATTAATTACTTCACTGAACATGAGCTACAAGTTTAAAATACAGCGTAGTGCTTGAAATCATGTTATAAGGAGTCTTTTTCAGAGCCATGGATTGAACAAGCAACTCATGAGGGAAACAACAGTTGTTGCAGAGTGTGTGAACTGTTCATTTTACACTTAAATCCATTGATACTTCCTCTTGTTATTTTGGTTGGCAAAAGCAAAGAAACCTTTCCTAGTCATCTCTCTAGATGACAAAGAGTAGTAATTCAGTAGTCTGCAAATGTCTTTTTTTGCATACATTTTTTCTTATTGCATGTTGGCCATTATGACAGAGAACGTGAAAGACTAGAAAGGTACAGCTCACACAATTATTTATCAGGTATATGATGACTTGTGTTGAGACTAAAACCAGCAGCATCTCTCTTACTTCATTTCCTCTCTCTGTCCTTACACTCAAAACCAAACTTTCTAAATGTCTTTGAGCAATGCAGATCCCAGCATTCAAAGACTGGTTTACAGTAAAATCAGATAGTAAATATTTCATAAGCCACATAAGATCTCTATACCATATTCATCTTGCCATTCTTTTTTTTCTAGCAACTGTTTACAAGTGTTTAAACTGTCTTTAGCATTTGGGCCAAATAAAAAGAGGACCCTGGGTTGAGAGCTGTAGAAATACAGAGCCTAGACTGCTTATGTTTGTGTGTGGTGGGTGTTACTCATAGCTTCTCTTGCTTAAAGTCCTTCAATAGCTTCCCTGTTCTCTTTGGGATATAATCTAGCTCTTTAACGTGGGCTGTGGCTCTGACTAGGCTGATCTTTCTAACTTCAAGTAACTCTCCCTGCATGCTATAATCTTATTATCATATTTCAATTCTTAGGATGCTTTATGCTTCTTTTTTTTTAATGTACAATTCTTTTTGCTTGGGAAATTTTCTTACTTTCTTGTCTAACTTCTCTTCACTCTACAAGTTTCAGTTTAAACATTCATAATTCCTGAGTCCCAGGATTATGTCTGGTTCCCTATTCCATGGTCCTATACCATCATGTGCCTCTCATTCATGACACTCATCACAGTATATAGACTAATCACAAGTTCTTATGTATGAGATTATGTCTTTAATGATTTGTTTTATATTTTCATTAAATTGAGGATTTTTTTTATTTTTTATTTTATAACAGTTTATTTTTACATCATTTTGTACATTTTTTTTTTCCATCTCAATTGTAATCCCCGTGGGTTTCCCATCACCATGTCACCCGTGTGCCATCACCATAGTCCCGTGCACTTCCCCCCCCCCCTGGTTTTTGATCCCAAATTGAGGATTTTGCTATAAGAATTTAATTACTTCAACTGACAGCAAGGAAGATGTCTGGGCAAACATGAACACATACTAAAATTTGTGCAGAGAACTGGATAAGACCATGCATAAGGGACTCTGTAGTCACCCTAGTTATTGGTCTTTATCAAATGTAGATGTCAAAAATGTATTAATGCTAAAGGTGTTGAATATCTAGTTAGCTAAATATCTAGTTAATTAATTAAACATGTTGAATACATAGTTAATGATTTAAAGAAAACTTCAAGTTAAAAAGCTACCTATTACTAGATATTTCTTATGTGTCAAATATTTTATCTCTAATTTTGATAACTTCTATTAAAGGTAGAAATTATTATTGCTATTTTACATATGAAGAAATAGATGCTGAGGAAGTTGGATTATTTATCCAAGCTCATACTAGCAAAAAGTGCCACAAGTCAAACACATGTCTATTAGGCTTTAAAAGATTAAAGCAATTACTCAACAAAAAAGGATTTGAGTTCAAAAAAAAAAAAATCACTGAATCAGATCTGGACTTTACATCTCTAAGTCTTGAAAAACCATCTCACTCTGTTACCACGATGATTGCTGAATCTAGACTGAGGGATACCATCAACACTAAATTCTATTTTTATTTATTTATTTATTTGTTTTTAAAAGATTATTTATGCATAAAGGACTGGGTGCATGCCAGAGGTGTGGAGTAGGAGATGTGAGGATTCACCAGAGTGGGGAGCAGAACAGGCTGAGTCACCAAGTACACTGCTGAGGGGAGCAGCGGGTGGGTCAGGAGAGGTCTGCCGTGCCATGTGGGTCAGATCCCTGGCCAGGGATGGAACTCATGCTGCAGTGGCTGTGGAGTTTCTTAGTGTTGCGCTTTAACCTGTTGTGCCACTAGAGAGGCCCCTAAATTCTATTTTTAAATGTCTTTGCTTCTCTCCTCAGAGATTATGCATCTCACCTCCAAAATTCAGTGCAAATTCTCTATTTTTATGAGAGAATGTGGTAAAAATGTCACCAATATGTTCTACCAGTGCACCTAAAATAGTGCACACTTTTAGAAAAATAAACAATAAAATGAACAAAGGCCAAGTAATTGTGATTTACAGTCACCATTGTAAAAAGAGAAAACTTTAAGGCATTAGTATGCTAAATATCATAGTGTTTTTCGTTCATCACTCAGTGAAACTTGCAAGTTTCTAATTACAGATCAGTATGTCTGTGTTCTTTGTTGTTCCTAATCCAAAAGCTTTGTTGTTTTAAAAACTTATACTTCGATGGCAAATTCTGAATTTAGAGACAAACATGGAGGTATTTCTAAGAATAAACTGAACTTCAGAAATTTTGCTGTGGCTTTTACTAGCTATATCTTAGGTATTTTTTATCTCTTGAGAGTATAGAGCTACCAGAGATTTGGATCTATGGCAGAAGCCAACCCAAAAACATTAAAAAAACTTTTCTGTTTACCTATTTTAGTGCTTTCCCCAGGTCTCCAAGTGAGTAATATGGAGGCAAAAGAATAATTTGGAGGTTAAGACAATGTGTTAGCTGTCAGACAGTCCTAGATTCAGCTTCCAATTCTGTCACTTGCTAGCTATGTGAGTTTGGATAAATTCATCATCTATTCTAAGCTTCAATTTCTTAACATGTAATCATGACAATAATAGGACTTTCCTCATAGGATTGTTCTGAGCAACTGCCTTTAAAGAGCAGGGAAGTAAATAGGAATCCAAATGTTAGCTAGTAATAGTGTTACTAATAATCAGGCACTAAACCACAAATTTCATGAAATTTAACTGGAACTGCATGGTTAATAAACCACATAAACTCTCCAAAATAACAAAGTTTTGTTTTCATACCAGGGATTTATATATAAAGAAAGGCCCAATTACCTATGGTGCTGCTATTGATGGTGGAATTTTCCCTTTCTTCTGTCTGCAGTCCCCAAATAATTGATCTCAAGTAAGTGAACTTTTTAGAATCCTTTCCTGTTCACTTCGCTAGCTCCTATGTTGTACCATTCCTATGCAGACTGGCAAGTATCATAGCATAACAGGTGACTTAAGTTATTTTTAGGTATTTGCATCACAGGTTTAAATAAAACCTTGTTTTAAAGCAAACATCAACTCAATTCTTGGCAGACCCTTAGCTGTATAAACTGCTAACTATATAAACATCTGCCTTTAAAGGTAGCAGTTTATCTGACTCTTTTATTCCTCTTCTTGCTGACCAGTGTTACACGGAATCATTTCTATTTCCCATTCAAATCACACATACCTGTAAATAAAGGGAAGAATTAGAGCCATGGGACATCTTTTGCACCATGCCATCTTTTTGTAGGATGCATTCTTCCAAGTGAATCACATTTGGATGTTGGCTCTTGATACTGCTTAGTGCCCAGAACTCACGCAGGGCTAGTTCAACATTTTCAGGTGCATGGCATCGGATTTTCTTCACTGCCACCCGTGCAGAGGTCTTTCTGATGACTGCTTCATACACAACACCGTAACTGCCTCGGCCTACCTCCCGTATTAAATCGTACTTTGGCTGGCTACTCACCATCTTCAAGGTCAAGGTTTCTGGAAAAATCAACAAAGTGCTCTGTTGAAATTAAGTATACCTACTGGCTTGTATTTCTTCTTATGAATGATTTAGTTATCATCTGTCTCACTGTTGACAGAGCTTGAAAGATATTAGCTATACCTTGAGCAAATCTAAATAGTTTGAAAATGACGATGATAACAATGGTAATAATAAACACAATGATAATGATAATAATAATCATAAAGCAGCTAACACTTATGTAGGACTTACCAGGTATTGACTATTCCAATCACTTTTTAATATTAAATTCATTTAATCCTCATAGCAATGTAATAAGGTAGATACTATTATGGTCATCGTATACATGAGGAAATTAAAAAGCATGCAAAGGATAAGCAACATGCCCAAGGTCAAAAAACTAGTAACTGGTGGACTTGAGATTTGAAACCTGGCCATGTGCCTGTGACATCCATGATTATAACTACCACACCACCGGCCTTACACAGACTCCTCCAGAAAGTCATTGCTGATGTTAAGCCCCCATGAAAAAGCAAACAAAACCATAGCTTCTCCTTAAAACTGATACATACATAAAAGCTCATAAAAGCCAAAAACCCTCTCAGAAATATAAACACCTGGCTTATGCATAGCAACTCAAAGTGAAGCAGGTTGCATGTAACACAGAAAATGAGTAGTTTTTATTCTTTTAAAAAGTAAACAGCCAAAGTGTGTGTTCCTCTTTTCCTTGTTATGTTCTTTATTTTTTGAAATAAATGGAAATTAAGTTTGTGGAGAAAAAACGTTCCCTTAATAATAAAGCTTGGAATACAGTTACCTTTTTCTTGGGAAACAGTAACTATGTAGGTTTACTGCAATCAAATGCTGGCCTGTGCATCCAGGGACTCTGACTGATACATGTTTAAAGGCAGGTACAGAAGTCCTGCCTGGAAATGCTCCGGTGCTGACCAGGATGGTCTAAAGCCTGCCCCCCCCCCACCCATAAGCCTCAATGTTCTAACCATCCTCAGCAAGGAATCCTCACCTGCAGGTAGCCAGAAAGTGGCTGGAGTCAGTCTGGCCACAGTCCCTAGTGGGCAGTGTGGGGCATGAGAGGCCACTGTCCCTAGTGA
>NW_004567109.1:12085434-12109892 GCF_000260355.1 Condylura cristata | reverse complement strand
GTCCCTAGTGGGCAGTGTGGGGCATGAGAGGCCACTGTCCCTAGTGGGCAGTGTGGGGCATGAGAGGCCACTGTCCCTAGTGGGCAGTGTGGGGCATGAGAGAGAGGCCACTGTCCCTAGAGCCTAAGCAACTGGGAACAGCTGCCATAGGGCAGTTTAATAAAGAAAACGAAAGCTCTGGAGATTGCTCCTCAGCCCCACTTCCTCTAACTGGACTCCCACCCTTCCAGCCCTCCCCGCCTTTCCTTACTCCGGCTTCCTGCCCCAGGCGTCTGCCCCCCACTACAGACAGACCGCGTCTCCCGCTCGGCGGATGCCAGTTACTGCTCATGGAGAGGCTGGTCCTCGGAGGCAGCCCCATTCAGCGAGCACCCGGCTCACAGAGGGGGAGCGCGGCTGCTCAGGAGCCCTGAGGTGCTGGACCACAGCCCCGCGCGGCCCGCGGGGTGCAGCCCGTGGAACCGAAGTGTCTCGGCGGGAGGCATTTCTCGGGCGCTCCCGCGCGCGGGCGGATCCTGCCTGGAACGCGGCCCGCCGGCCGTCCACCTGCGGGGCTCGGAAGGGCCAGTCTTGGGTAGAGGTGTGACCCGACGCGGAGGCTCAGAGCCCCGCTCATTGGCCAAGTAGCAGGCCCTCCCCCTCCTTTGCAGGGACCAGATGACACCCGGAGGGGATCCTCCCGAGGCCCTGCACCCCGAACACCAGCCCGGCAGCCACTGCAGTTCCTCAGGCCCGGCGGCCAGGCCGGGGGCCCGAGCGGGAGGCCGCAGCCGGGGCCAGTGGCCTGAGGGCTGCGGGAGGGAGGCCTGAGGAGCACGGGGCCTTCCGCAGGATGACTCCGCTGACAGGTCTGTGACAGGCCTCTCGGGAGAGACGCACACGCAGGGCCCTGGTCTCCGCAGCAGGGCCTCTCTGCCCGGCCGCAGGGCCAGATTTACCTCAGGGTAGCCGCCGCCGCTTCTCCCTCTCACTGGCTCTGCAGGCCGCCATTATCGGGCAGCTCGCGCCTCCGCCGCCGCAGCCTCCAGTCAGAGGCCGGCGCGCGCCCCCGTGGTGCGCGCGGACACACCCCCTTACGCCTCGCGGCCCCGCCCCCCTCCGGCTTTCCGTAGCGCCGGCCGGGACGCCCCGCGCCTTCCCATTGGGCGCGCGCCCGGGCTCCGCGGCCGCTCCCCTCTCCGGTGGCTTCCAGGAGCCGGGAGTCGCGGAGGTGTGCGCGCCCCGGAGCGCACCACTCGCGCCGCCCCCCGCAGGGGTGGCGGGCCCGGGAGCGGGGAGGCCCCTCCACGCCCAGGGCTCCGTCGCCCTCCAGCCGCGGCGGACGCACGCGGCCCGAGACCGGAGCCGTGGTCTGAGGCAGCAGGTCCGAGCCTGGGGGTGCGCGCGCCCGGCGTGGTCTCCCCTCCCCCCGGGGTCCCCCTCCTACCTACCCTGCGGCGGGCAGGTGTGCGGAGGTCGTCGGGCTGGGACGCCGGGTGCATCTTCCTTGGCGCGGGCCTGGGGTGGCCGCGGCACGCCGAGCGGCTCGGCTGGCGGGCGGGGAGGCGGGGGCGGGGCTGGGGGGGCGGGGGGCCGCTCCGCCGCGGAGAAGGCTGCACCTTTTGTCACTGAGCCATGTTTGCGGGCGGCGCGGGTGCCCAGGCGGCGGCGGCGCGGGGCTGGGTGCGATCATCTGGGAAGACGCCGTCCCCTGCCCCGCCGCGCGGTGGTATCTCCCTTAAAGAAGCCGGCGCCGCTTTGTTCCCGGGCCTCGGCCGCGGGGAGTCGGCGGTCTCCAGCCCGCGCGGGGAAGAAGGGGCGGCGGCACCCGCGTGCGCTCTCCCGGCACCGCGGGCTCCTCGACGAGTTGGGGTCCAGCTCGGACGCTCCAGGCGGCAGGCCGAGCGGGGACTGACTGGAGACGTCGGGGCCACACGGTCAGCCGCGTCTTGTGTCTCCAGACACCCGCCAGTCAGTTCCCCGCACGCCGTCACCTGACAGCCGCGCCGGCCGCCAGTTACTCTGAGACCCGGCAACCGCGTGCTCAGTTACGCGGGTCTCTGAATTTCCGCTGGAAGCGCACAGCGCTTCGCTGATTTACTCTGCATCTACTGTTTTTCAGTGAAGGGTTGTTCCACCTCCCACTGCGGTGCACCACACGGTGTACAGACAATCCCTGGCATTGCTCTCCAGGGCCAAGATCAACCAGTTACCCTTTGTATTTATTATTATTAAAAAATATATATTTATGCATACAGAACTGGGTTCTGGCCAGAGGTGCGGGGGTGAGAGGGTTCACTAGAGACAGAGCCGGGAGCAGAAGAGGCAGATGGACTAAAATACACTGCTGAGGGGAGCAGTGGGCAGACCTCTCTTGCCATGTGGATCAGCTCCCCTGGTGCTTTAACCCTTTGCTGCCACCAGGGAGGGACCCCATTTTGTTTTTTGTCCTCCCTTTATGGATCTAATCTTTCGGTTAGAGTTTATATAAATTATCTCGCCTAATCCTAGCCATTCCCACCGCGACAGGCCTTTTTACTGACCCGGGCTTTGCAAGTGAGGAAGCAGACTGCTACCTTATTTGATGGAAACGTACCTGTTCTATGGGAAACCTGCCGTGAATACCCACTCCCCTGGAATTAATCTTTCCCACCATCACCACCAGAAGTCTTTCTCTGTAATCTGTTCAGGCCTTTGTCCTGAGTGCCACCTACCAGCCGGGCATACATACTGATGTCAGTATGATGCCCTTCGAAGTAGAGGGACTCTCCAGGGATGGCTCTGAGACAGAGGCCCACTCCTGTGAGTGATTGGTCAGATCAGAAGAGGGCTATTGCTATTTGTCTAAGGAGCTTTTTCTTTTTGTCTTTTTCAGCCATTAAATCTCCAGAATCCCTTTTCTCAAAACCAAGACTTGAACTCCACCTCTGCCCATCCCACACCTCCCCAAAGACTAACTATAAAGTCTGAAGTGCATGTTCATGTCTCCTGGAGCCTAAATCTTAAATAATTTGGGGTAACCTCTATATGGAAAAGATTGCAAAATGGTCCTGTGAACACATTGGAAAGAAGCTCCTGTGATACTCTGAATATAAACTCCTTTAACTTCAGGGTAAATCTGCCCCCTGCATATTATAGCATTATCATTATTGTTTGCCTATAGGCTTGTCCCACTGGACTAAGAGTCCCAGGAAGCCTGTCTGTGATTCATCTCTCCAGCCTCCTCAAGCTGATAAGGTATCCAAATACACCCTGGGGTAGCATTTTCATACATTGCTGGCAGATAGGCCAAATCATGGGACTTTATCACAAGGAAATTTGGCAGTATATAGCCATGTTATATATGTATTTTCACCCAGTAGTTGTAGGTCAAGTCCTATAGGAAACTGCTCACAACAAGAGAGAACTGGCTAAATTATAGTGCAAGTATAGGATGGAGTGCTATACAGCTGGAAGATATTAATTAATCTTCCATTAACAAGCATACATTAAGATGCAGTTGACAGCCATAAATATTGTTAAGTGAAATAAATAAGGTGCATTATAGTACTTAAGACTGCTGGCTTCTGTGTAAGTATTGGGGAGATGCAGATATACATTAACCACAAGCTATTTGGGTCATGTAAAGTTGACTGAGGACCAATACACAGGGACCCCACTGGCCAGAACTGATTTAGAAAAATAATGACTTCAATAGATTTTAACACCTAAAATGTATACAAATCCATTAATGACTAGAAAACACATTTATTACTAATGGGATTTTGTAGGGAATCAACTACACTGAACATTTTTATTTATTTTTAAAGATTATTTATGCATACAGAACTGGGATACAGGCCAGAGGTGCAGAACGGGATACAGAGAGGATTCACCAAAGATAGAGTGGGGAGCAGAACCCACAGACTGATGAAGTAACACTGCTGAGGGGAGCAGTGGGTGGGTCAGGAGAGGTCTGCTGTCCCATATGGGTCACCTCTGGGGCAGGGATTGAATTCACACTGAGGTGGCTGTTGCTAGCTTGCAGTGCTGTGTCCTAACCTGTTGCGCCACCAGGAAGGGCCCCCCTGAGCATTTTTAAATGAAAGGAAATAATCAAACGTTGTTAGGTTCTTAACCTTGATGAGTTATATTCCAGGTAACCACATATTAGATAAGAGTTTTTTGTTTGCAGAGGAAATGATAGAATGAGATAAGTATAATCTTGTAAATCCTAATGAAGTAATGAACATGAAACAAATTGTGAAAGTGGATGAAAAGTTGTTAGGGTGCTCTGTGGTGGACAACTAGGCTAACAGAAGAGTCTAAACCCACTGACCGAAGTCACTAAGTCACTTAGTCCTAAAGTCACTAAGAGGTCAAGACAGTGCTCTTAATGAGGTATTCTTACTTGAAAAAAAAAAGCCTAATCAAGCCAAGCTTTAATTGCCAATGTTCCATAAATAGGGGACTAGATAAACAGCACAATCAGCCAAAATAAAAATGTGGTACACTCTACAGACAAGTGACCTGGCACCTGCAATATAGAATGTGAAAATAAGGGAATTTAAAATGTGAAAGCGTAAAACTTAAGACACTTATCAAATTCAAAAGCCTCGTTAGGATTATATCAAGGAAATAGTGTTTTGTTTTGTTTTTGTTTTGCTATGAGTGATGATGATGTAGTGCATAGAAATAAAAACTTCTCAATGAGCTCTGCACACTGATGTATTATGAATAAAACAGTATGGGGCAGGACTATGCTTTAAAATATTCCACAAGCAGCGCACCAAAAAAAAAAGGAGAGAAAGAACGGCAAAATATTGAAACTTGCTGCTGGAAACATTAGCCTCATATTCTTAAGTTTTTGAGTTTTCCATAATAAAAACGTTATGCCAACCCCCCTCCAAAATGAGTCTTCTCGTAGGTGGAGTCTTAGGTGTGACGTTACTGCCGCCTGGTGGCAGGTTCTGTTAGTGCAACTGCTGCTCCTACGTGAGGCAGGTGTGAATTCTCAGACCTGTCTGTCTCTCTTTGGTTATAAATCACACAAGAACCCTACCAAGTGGATAGCACTAATATATTATTTTACAGTTTACAAGACTCAGAGGGACTCAGCAATTGAAGTTCCTAATAAATCAGAGGTAGAGCTAGGCTCCAGGTCCCAAGCCCCATAAATTGTTTTCTGAACCTTATTTTTCCTATCTAAACAGAAGGGCTATATGGGAAGAGGCCTCTAGCCAGAATGAGTCCACATGCAACAAATCAAGTAATTTCACCCATACGTAAATGTGAGCAGGTAGTATCAGTGTAAATAAACAATAGGTAATAGCCACCTAACCTCCTGCGCCAGGTTTTGTGCAAAGTGCTGTTTCTGCATATCTCATTTAATCTGCACAGTTATCTGAGACTAGTATTATACATACTGTTAGTCTAATGTATATTAGACTAATATTTAATAGCATGCTATTGCTCATGTCTGATAGTATACGGTTACACATACATTATACATATATCAATATGCGTACTATTATTACTTCCCATTTGTAACAGAGGACATGATGTTCTAGAAGGTGAGAGGCCTTGTGTAAAATCACCTAATTAGGAAATGTTTGTATTGAGACTTGAACATGGGCCTGATAACAGCATTTGTGGTTTTTTGACAGTTTACCTACAATGAAATGCTCACCATTCAAGTGTGTAATGCTGTGTTTTGACCTTTACTTATTATTGTTATAATGCTTGTGACACTTTCGTATAAATTCAGATGTTAATTTTCTTCCTGGATACTTGATTTGTTTTATTCTAAGTAGGCCTGGGAGCCATGAAAGAGAAGAAAATGGTGGTTGTGCAACCATCCCGGCTGGACAAGTTCACTGTGGATTAGGCAGACAGAAAGAGATTCTGGAGCCTTCGGTACCTCTTGCACATCTTTAATGCCAACTCAGGGCACCAGACACATAGGATGACCAGTCGGCAGGAGGCACACAGGCAGCAACCGAGCCTCTCAGCCCTGCGAGTCTCCCAGGGCGGTCAGCCTGCACTTCTCTGCCCATAATCACAGGCCCTCGTGCTGTGCTCAAGCTTCCGAGTGCCCTTGCAGTGGCATCTACCAGCAGGTACTGAGGTGTTGAGGCTTGGGCTACCTCTGATCTTTCTCTCCTCTTCTGGAAGCTTCACATTCCGAGGGCAGAAACCCAGCTCTAACTAACTTGGAGGGGCTGGTTGGCACATGTGCCAGAGGTAGAGGTGGGAGTGCCTTCAGAAGAGGTCTGAAGCAACTGGCATATTGGCATATCACCAAAGCCTCAGCTTCCCTGTCCTACCGTCACCCTGTGGACGTCATCTCAGTGCTGGTCCCTCTCCCGGGCCCAGCTCAGTACCAGCCTGGGGACTTAGCCTTACAAGTCTGTTTCGCACAGAAAGGTAGTTTCTGTTCCTCAAAGAACAGTCCTTGCATCGTTTTGGATCTGCTTCATTCAGCTGGGCTTACAGGCCCTTCCTTCACCTGGCTCCGTGTCCTAGAGAATAAGGTTTGCTGACTGAGTTAAATTTGGAAGTTGGGAGGCAATTAACTCCTGTCTTACTCATACCCCTCTTGAAGATCAGCTTACTCTGGCACATGGTGGGGCACTTGATTCATGAACTCAACAGCTGTTCAGTGAGTAGCTACTGTGTGCAAGAAGCTATACTAGATGCTAGTGAAAAGCAGCAGGCAGGACCTCCCTGGTGGTGCAGTGGGTTGGAGCACAGCATGATGAAACTGGCCCACAGCCAGTGCAGGGCGAGTTCAATCCCCAGCCAGGGAGGTAACCCACACAGTGCGGCAGACCTCTCCTGTCTCATCCACTCAGCAGTGTACTTCGTCAGTCTGCCTGTTCTGCTCCCCACTCTCTGGTGAATCCTCTCACTGCCCCTGAACCTCTGGCCTGTACCCCAGTTCAGTATGCATAAATAAATAAATCTTTTTAAAAAAGAAAGGCAGCAAAGACAGGCTCCTCCTGCAAGACTCCCTAGGCAGGGAGTACAGTATTATTAATGCTAGAAGGGAGTTACATCAGCCCAGAGAAGAGCACCCTAAATTGAAGATGGGGTGGGAGACCAGAAAACGCTTTTCAGAGGTAGTGGTATTTAAATTGAGACCCTTGAGCCCTCTACACCGATGTTCTTTGAATATCTGGGGGGCTGTGTGCTGTCGGAAAAGGCAGAGGAGGTAACTACTTCATATGGGTTCCTGAGCAGTTTGGGCCTGGGCAAACCTGCAGACCCCACATGGCAAAGCAAAAAGGCCAGCCACTCAGTGTGGCATCAAGGACCTGCCCTTTCCCCCCAGGGCTGTACTCATGCTTTCCTTCCAACAACATGTAGACTCTCCCTGGGAGCGGTGCTGGTGAAGAGAATTGTCTCCAGTGTGAGTGGGAGCCTGAGAGTGAGGCACCATGACAGACTCTGGGGATGTGGCCACACGCACAGGACTCTCACGGAGTTGGCCTTCTTACTTCGTCCCCCGTAACCTTGGGTGCACCAATACAGCCATGGAAAGGGCTATGAGAAGCAGCTCCAGGGGCCACGAGACGGGTTAGTAGGCCGGGACAGGAGGTAGCAGGGGACGTGGAAGGTGTTCAGAGCAGGGGACCTTTCTGCTAAGAATCGACCTGTGAGCAGTGGAGGGAAGATACGGAGGGAGGCAGTGCCTGCTGCTCCTCCAGATTGGGATGGAAGTTTCAGTCAGGACTTGGGGAAAGCAGCAAGGGCAGGAGCTCTCAGCTCTGGGGTGTGTGTGTTAGACTCAGCGTTTCCCTGTTGAGGTGTGATGATCAGACTTAAATTCCCAACACAAGGCAGGACTGGAGTGAGGGTTGTGTAGACCATGTGACTGATGTTGAGATAAAAGTTGCAAGTCATCAAACTTTTTAAAAATTGTGGTAAAATATAAAATTTAGCATAACATAAAAGATACCAGTTGTTTTAGACATTAACATCAACTAGTGGTTACCGGGAGAGGAAGGGGAAGGATGTAAACTGCCTCAAAGGGGTCAGTATCATGAAGGATGGGATTGGGCTCCCCAGTGGTGCACTTGATATAGAGTATACACAGGTGGATTTAAAAAAAAAAAATTATTGTTCAGCATCACTTGTAATAAGGGAGATGCAAATTAAAACCACAATGAGATACCACCTCACCCCAGTGAGAATGGCACATCCTAAAACAACTAGCAACAACAAATGTTGGCGAGGATGTGGAGAAAAGGGAACTCTCCTGCACTACTGGTGGGAATGCAAACTAGTACAACCACTATGGAAAACTTTGGAGGTTCCTCAAACTGCTAAACATGGAGCTTCCATATGACCCAGCAATCCCACTCCTAGGTATCTACCCAAAAGACACAAAAACACTGATTGAAAAAGATACCTTCACCCCCATCTTTACTGCTGCCTTATTCACAATCAGAAAGACATGAAACAGCCCAAATGCCCAAAAGTGAATGACTGGATTAAAAAGATGTGGTACATACACACAATGGAATATTACTCAGCAACCAAAAAAAACAACACATGCCTTTTGCAGCAACATGGATGGAGCTGGAGAAGATCATGCTTAGTGAAATAAGCCAGAAAAAAAAAGGAAAAATACAGGATGGTTTCACTCATAGCAGGAGTATAATGGACCAGGTGAGAAAATAATAATGATGATGATGAACAACTATATACTAGAGTCTTTTTATGGGGGTGGAGTGGGGAATGGGATCAAAAACAGTGAGGGGAGGGAAATGCACTGGACTATGGTGATGACACATGGGTGATTTGGTGATGGGAAGCCCACGGGGATTACAGCTGAGATGGAAAAATGCACAGAATGATGTAAAAACAAACTTATGTTATTTAAAAAAATATTTATTTATACATACAGAACTGGGGTCCAGGCCAGAGGTGCAGGAGGGTGAGAGGATTCACCAGAGAAAGAGTGGGGGAGCAGAACAGGCATACTGACTGAAATACATTGCTGAGGGGAGCAGCGGGCCAGTCAGGAGAGGGCTGCTGTACCATGTGGGTCAGCTCCCTGGTGGGGAATTGAACTCTTGCTGCAGTGTGAAGCAGTTTGCTTCACAGTGCTGCGCTTTAATCTGTTGCTTCAACAGGGTGGGCCATCACAGATGGATTCCTAATGGCACACACCCGGACCTTATAAAATGTTATTATGCAACTTTATTTTAAAAGAATACAGCTTTATCATTGTTAAGTATACACTGTATAGTGGCACGATGTTCTTTCATGTTGTATACAACCATCTTCAGAACTTTCTTATCTCAAACTGTAACTCTATACCCGTTAAACAATAACTCTGTGTTCCCTTCTCCACCACCCCGGCAACCGCCAGTCTATTTCTGTCTCTAGGAATTTAACTATTCTAGGCCCTCCTCTAAGCAGACGGAGGGTGTTTGTCCTCCCATGTCTGATGTCTTTCACTCAGCCTCAGGTCTGGAAGGCTCATCTACTGTTGAAAAAGGTGTCAGAAGTTCTTCATTTTTAAGGTTGAATGATCTTCCATTGTGTGCAAATACCACATTTGTTTATCCATTGTTTATCCATATTCTTCCACTACAAAGGAATAGAGATCTTAAACATGATCAGATTTCTAGGTTCAAGATTCACTTAGCTGCAAGGTGGGGATTCTACCGGGGTGGGAGTGGGACAGAGCGACCATTGCAAAGGTCCAGGTGAGGGAGGATGATGGGGGGCGGGGTAAGTCGAAGACAGAGGGGCAGATGGGAGATGGCACGGGACCCAGGGTTTGGGGAGTTTGGTTTGGAGACAACACGTCCTCAACGAAGGCTGGGCGGAAATCAGTTTTCCTCAAGGACTCAGAGTTGAGGGGTTTCGTTAAGCTGAAGATGCAGGGGCCTCTCTCCACATTTCAACAACTCGGCTCTCTGGAACCTAGACTGAGCCACCCAGAAGCTTTCTCCTTATCATGTGGCTCCCCTGTGGCCTTGACAGAGAGAGAACACCCTGTCTTCTTGATTAGGTTCTCTCTTCCTTAGCGGTTAAACCCATCGCAGTCAATTCCTAGGTTGGAATCTGCTTTGTGATGGACCCAGACTCCATGGCTCTGCGGAAAGGGTGAGCCCTTCAGGGAGAAAATCCTAAGGGAATGGGGTGAAATCCTTTTCTATATGTTGGGTGGTGGGCTTAGAACTATAGGAGGTAATTCTTCAAAGTTTCCTTGATGAATGTCTTACCATTCCATATGTAGGGGGTAGATGCTGACACGGGTGGCTGATAACAATTTTGCACCAGGCTTTACTTCTACACTTACAAAAATACATTATTAACTCCTTCTGGGTTTTTCTATTTTATGGAGTGGGGTTTTTCTATTTTACAGGTGAGGGAACTTGGGCACAGACTGCGTAAGGAGCTTTTAGCGCAGAGACACTGCCTGAAGTGGCAGACCCGGGAGGGAGGCCCAGTCGCTGCCTGTACCCAGAGGCTGCAAGCTTAACCACGAGGCCACACTGGCTGTCCCAGTGTCGGGAGCTAGATCAGGGCCTTTGTGACTGTGAGTCCTGGACAAATGAGTCCTTTGTCTCCTCTCCCTGTAACTGACCCTGTCTCTGGGAAAGCCCCGATAGTCAAGCAACTGGAAGGAGTGAAGAGGAGTGAGGGACTGAGAACCAGAGAAAGGAGAACTGGGGCTGAAGTGTGCTCAGAGCAGAGCCCTGCTTCCCAGGTAGGAACAGTGTAACCCAATGCCCTGCTTCAGAATTCCAGGAGGGCCCTTCGCCCAGGCTGGCCCTGGCTCGGCCCCCTGGGGCTGTATGAGCCTGGGCCAAGCAGCCTGGTCCTGCCCACCATGGGAAAAGTGGCTTCCTGGAAATGCACCTCCCCCAGGCCATCCTGGTCCATGCTGTTCCTGGAAGTTAAAGAAACTGGGCCACAGTGTTTACAGAGGGGCGGAGCTGGGTGCCCTGGGGGGTGGGCGGTGCTGCTGAGTAGGACGAGCGGTCTCCCTCCCCCCACCCACTCGCTTGCTGTGTGACCTGGGGCACATGAGCCTCAGTTTCCCTGTATATGAGATGGAGACGCTAAACGCACAGGACGCCATGGGGTTGCATTGGGCTCTGTGACCTGACACCCTCTAGCACTTAAAACAGTGCTGTTGCAGTCACAGTTACTGTCCTGCCACCTGCATCCTCTTCCCTGCGCAGCTGGGAGCCACCGAGAAGATGCTGCGCTGGAACAGGCTGCCAGGAGGATGCCCTTCCAACCAGCTGAGCGTCAGAGCCCAGCTATTAATACGTAGCTAGCCCCACCAGCTCCTGCTCAGCATTCCACAGATGAGGTGCAGAGGTGGGAGCATGGTGCTGGGGAACAGATGACTGGGGGCACCAGGGGCCCTCCCCCTCTGTGGGAGCAGCCCTTCCCAGCAGGCAGCACTCTGCCCTCTCCTGCCAGCACCTCCACCTGCAGTCTAGGTCTGGGAAGGTGTGAAATTCCTGCATGAGGTCCATCTCCAGGCTGTCAAATTCTCCAGCCTAAAGGGGCACAGTACTGTCCTTCCAGGGGCTCAAGGTCCAAGCCAGCAGGGCCCCCCAGTTGGGCTGCCAGTAGAAACAAATAAACTCATGACATCAAGCAATGCGGAAGGTAGAGGGAGCCTCAGGGACCCCTTACCTGCCCTCATGGCTTAGGGCTCAGTCAGTGTGCTTGGACAATCCTGGGTCACTAGAAAAATCTACACTCTGCAGACTCAGTTTCCCCTGCTGTCAACTGGGATAAACTAGGGCGTAGGTCAGAGGTGTGTGTGGGAGGGTATGAGAGGATTCACCAGAGACCGAGTGGATCTACTGAAATGAACTGCTAAGGGGAGCTGCAGGTGAGACAGGAGAGGTCTGCTGCGCCATGTGGGTCAGTTCCCTGGCCAGGAATCAAACTATTGCTGCAGTGGCTGGTGATAGCTTCATAGTGCTGTGCTTTAACCGGCTGAGCCACCAGGAAGGGCCAATGTTCACTACTCTTGATTCAAGGGTGAGTGGATTTCCCACAGGTGGTCCAGTTCAAGGTTGGCCTTGGACAGGGTTTGAATGGGCAGAGGTGAGAGGGCATCCCAAGTGGAGGCCCACAGCAAGGGAGAAGGAGAGTGTGATGGGGAACTCAGCCTCAACAGAGCAAATGCCACAGTGGCTGGCTATAGCTTGATAGTGAGACTTTAACCCCTGTGTTTTCTTATTGAATTTTTAAAAAAAGACTTTTTTTTTGTCTTTGCTCTTTTTTTTTATAATATAGTTTATTTTTACATCATTTTGTACATTTTTTTTTCATCTCAATTGTAATCCCCTTGGGTTTCCCATCACCAAGTCACCCATGTGCCATCACCATAGTCCAGTGCACTTCCCTCCCCCCACTATTTCTGACCCCATTCCCCACTCCGCCCCCATAAAATGTCTCTGGTATATGGCTGTTCTTTATTTTTATTATTTTCTCGCCCTGCCCATTATACTCCTGTTATGAGTGAAACCATCCGATATTTTTCTTTTTCTTTCTGGCTTATTCCACTAAGCATGATCTTTTCCAGCTCCATCCAAGTTGCTGCAAAAGACATATGTTTCTTTTTTTTGGTTGCTGAGTAATATTCCATTGTGTATATGTACCACATCTTTTTAATCCAGTCATCTACTTTTGGGCATTTGGGCTGCTTCCATGTTTTTCCAATTGTAAATAAAGCAGCAATAAACATGGGGGTGCAGGTATGTTTTTGAATCAGGGTTTTTGTATCTTTTAGGTAGATACCTAGGAGTGGGATTGCTGGGTGGTAGGAAAACTCCAGAAAAAAAAAAAAAAGACTTTTTTAAAGGGCATTTTGGATTCACAGCAAAGCTAAACAGAAAGTAGAGTCCCTGTACCTGCTGTCTTCACACACCACCAGCCCACCTCACGTCCCCCCCATTGACATCACACTGGAAGATTTCTTATGATTAATGAAGCAATGCTGACTGACACATCATTATCACCCCAAGCCCACAGTCTACATTAGGGTCATTCTAGGTGCTGTGCATTCTGTGAGTCTGGACAAGTATGTGGTGACACATAGTTACTGTTTTAGAATATTCCACTGCTAAACACTTCTTGGGCTTCATCTATTAATCTCTTCCTGCCCCCGAACACCTGGCAATCGCTGAACTTTTTGCTGTCTGAATAATTTGGCCTATTTCAGTTACCCTATGGTTGGAAACATACAGTAGAAGAAGAGTCTTTTCACCGTCTTTTTTGTTCACTTAGTGAAAGGCATTCACATTTTCTCCACGTCTTGGAGGCTCTTCTCTCTCTTCTTTGCTGAATACTATTCTGTTGTCTGGCTGTTCCACACCATTCACCCATAAAGGACATCTTGGTTGCTTCCACCTTTTGACTGTTATGAATAAAGCTATTATAAACATGCAGGTTTTTGTGTGGACATCATGTGGGTAAATACCACAGAGGGTGATTGTTGGATCATAGGTAAGGAGAGGCTTAGTTTTGTGCCTGGCAAAGTGGCAACACTGCTTGCATCCCCAGCAGCAGTGAATGAGCGTTCAGAGCGTTCTGTTACTCCTTACTGTTGCATCAGTGTTCTGGTTTGGGGCCATTCTAAGAGGTGTGCTGTGATCGCTTATGGTTTCAACTTGCAGTTTTTGAGTGCCATGATGTTGGGCATATTTCATATGCTGACATGCCATCTGTCTGTCTTCCCTGGTGATTTCTTCAGATCTTTGGCTCATGTTTTAATGGGTTGTTTATTTTCTTATTGTTGGGTTTTAGGAGTTCTTTGTAATGTTGTACAGCAGTTTTTGTATCAAATATGTTTTTTGAACATGTTCTCTCCTAGTCTGACTTGTCTCTATTACTGAGAACTGTATGTATCACATGAGGAGCAGAAAAGCTTGAGTTTGCCAGTGTCCTTGGATCAAAGGGGAGCCCCACTTTTGTCGGGAATACCAGGCAATGGGGCATTTTTCATGTTTGACTTTGTGGTCCAGAAAGGGACTGTGACTTGCTTGATACTACACAGCATGTTCAGGAAGATGGAACACCCACCCCCTGTGCTAACCTGAGAGAGAATTGTCTGGGTTCGTTTGCATGAGGCTACTGGAATGCTGCTCCTTTTTCCGTGAATTTTATTTTATTTTATTCTTTTACAAAATTTCAGATACAATAATGTGACAATAACAGGTGTTTTCTGAAAAGGAGAAAGTTTTAAAACCACCCATAGTGACACTACCTCAATAATTAGACTTTTATTTTTCTGAGAGTTTTGTCTCTCTGGCAGAGGCTGGGGTGAGGAGTACACTGTGTAAAAGCTGTTCTCTTAAGGAAGCTGATTTTTTTATTTTACCTTTTCCAAGACTTAGCCTGCAAATGATATTTTAGATATCATATTCTGTCATGCCAAGTTCATTGCTGTGCTGTCTGGAATGTTCTTTCCCCAGGTTACCACATCCTGGCTCCTCTGTATTATTCTAGTCCCCTTCCAGGGTGGGGTGCCTTGCTGAAATGCCTTATCTACGCAGTCCCCCTGAGGCAAGTCTCCTTCCATTCTATTCTTTTTTTTAAAGATTTATTTATTTATGCACACAGAACTGGAGTACAGACCAGAGGTGCAGGGATGGTAAGAGGCTTCACCAGCGACAGAGCAAGGAGCAGAACAGGCAGATTGATGAAGTACACTACCAAGGGGAGCAGCGGACGGGTCAGGAAGGGTCTGCTGTGCCATGTGGGTCACCTCCAGGGCTGGGGATCGAACTGGCAATGAAGCATCTACGGCCAGCTTGCAGTGCTGCATCCTAACCCGTTGTACCACCAGGGAGGGTCCCTATCCAATTCTTCTAACTATTGGATACTTTAATGATTAGATATTACCTTTTTATGTCTGTCTTCTTCCACCAAAACAAAAGCTCTATGAGGACAGGGATCTCTTCTCTCTTGCTTGCTCTGTACTCAACCACTTCTACAACAGTACTGGCACATAGTAGGTGTTCAAGAAACACAGTTAGGCCATATAATGAAGTTGCTGTACACCAGTGGCTCCAAGCTTCCTGTTGCCCAGTGTCGTGGCAGCCTCCTGATGTCACGGGTTTCATGTGGGCAGCAGCCCATGCATCTCATTTTCACTTTATCTCCATAGAAGAATGTCCCCTTGTGCGTGTTGTTTGTGCTCATCACAGCTCCCAAGAGTACAGAAGCCCCTGCTCATGTTACATTTGCACCATGAGCAAATTATTTAATGACTTACTCCTGAGAATTTATCCTTGACAACTCATCTTTGTCAAACTCAAGATTACCTTTAATCTTTAATATTTATTTAGTCGACCCAGTCATTTCAAGTTCACTGTTGACTCCCCATTTTTTGACTTATTAGTGAATGCTGGAATAGCTGTCTTGGGGTGTTGATGCTTATCAGAGAATTCAGGAGGAGGATTTTGATCAAAGATTCAGGTCCTTCCCTTATCTCTGTCACTTACTAATTTGGTGATATTGGCCCGTATATTTACTTCTCTGAATCTTGGTTTCCTTACTTGAAGTGAGGGTAATATTAGTGCCACTTTATAGGGTTACCGTCACGATGAATAGAAACAACACTTGTGAATTGCTTAGCACAATGCCTGCAAGACAGAGAAGTCACTGCATTTACAGTCCTGCTGTTTGCTCACACGTCTATGCTTATTTTGTGAACATTTATCAAGCTTGACACTTACTTATATTTATTTATTATATTAGGACTATACTCAAAATTTAGTTAGCAATAGTAACAGCCTTATGAGGTAGCAAACTTTGTCACCCCCACTGTACAGATGAAGAAACTGAGGCTTGGTGAGGTTTAGTCATTGACTGTGGATCACAGAGGGTAAATGGTAAGGCCAAGACCTGGATCCTGGGCTCTCAACCACAGTACTCAATGTCCTGCTCCTTCCTGACCAGTTCAAACACTCATTTAATAGTAATTGTTTTTGGTTTTGTTTTTTTTTAATTTACTTAACTGTTTTCTTGTTCTAACTTTTTTCTTCTGTTTTAAGTAAAGTTCCAGAATGCATATTTGGGCATTTGTGGTCTCTCTCTACTTTTGAATTATTTCCCTTAGGTACAATTCCAGGGATAGAAGAAACTGGGGAAGATGGAACTGGAGAGATGGTTAGACTTGTTTGAGATAATCTATCAGTGATGGTGCTTGGAGCAGGGCAGTCATGCACAGCCGTATAAGTTGTTCACTGTGTAAGGTTGTTTACTGTTCTTTTTGTTTTCCAAAGATTTATGTACTTATGCATAATGGGGTACAGGCCGAGATGTGGGGGGCGGGGGTGAGAGAATTCACCAGAGACAGAGTGGGAAGCAGAACAGGCAGATCTACTCAAATACACTGCTAAGGGGAGCAGTGGGTGAGACAGGAGAGGTCTGCTGCACCATATGGGTCTGCTCCCTGGCCAGGGATCAAGCTCATGCTGCAGTGGCTGGTGATAGCTTCATAGTGCTGTGCTTTAACCGGCTGAGCCACCAGGAAGGGCCAATGTTCACTACTCTTGATTCAAGGGTGAGTGGATTTCCCACAGGTGGTCCAGTTCAAGGTTGGCCTTGGACAAGGTTTGAATGGGCAGAGGTGAGAGGGCATCCCAAGTGGAGGCCCACAGCAAGGGAGAAGGAGAGTGTGATGGGGACTCAGCCTCAACAGAGCAAATGATTAGAAAAAGGGGCTAGCAAGAGACAGACAGGGCTGGACCATTGTGCATTCCACAAATATTTGCTAGGCTCCCACTCTATGCCAAGAGCTGTGACTGTACTAGTGAACAAGTCTATCTAATCCTTCTACTCATGGGTGAGTAATGAGAACAGACAATTGACACATTGAGTACAACAATTATAGATTGTAATAAATATTAAGAAAGAATTAGAAGGAGGGTAAGTCCAGGAGAGATGCCATTGAGACCTATCAAAATAGAGTGGTTAAGGAAGTAGTTGCCTTTTTGGAAAAGTGACATCTCAGCCGAGAGGGGTAGATTACTGTAGGCTGAGCACAAAGCATGTGCAAAGGCCCTGCGGTGAGACTGTAGACAAGGCGTTCAAAAACAGGCTAAAGAGGGCCTTGAGCAGTTACAAGTTCAGAAGTCATTTCAGATGGTCTGGAACACAGGCTTCTCCTCCCATCCCAGGTTTGATCTTTCTTTTGAGTTGAGCTTTACTTTTCCACCTGTCTGCTGGTTGAACCCACAGAGCAGTCACCTCAAAGTCCCCAACCAGCAGCCTATCTCCAGTTGTCCTGGTTCTCTCTGCCAGGTGGTTGCTAAGTTCCTTAATCCTTCCTCTTTCTTACATTTCTGTCCCTTCATCGGCCACTTCATTGGACCAGCGAGGCAGTCTGTGGTACTGAGTCACAGTGGACAATACACAGCAAGAACTTTGCAGGTACATAGACCTGGACCTGAAGTCCAGCTCTGTCTTTCGGTTAACTTTACTGGGCTTTGGCTCCCTATATTTAAAGGGGAGTTCTCTTTTGCCGATTGTTGGGGAGCAAATGAGGTGATGCAAGAGACAGCAACTGGCCCACAAGAGGTGTTTGATAGATGGCGAGCCTTGCCTGTTCCTGCCAACCTTGGGGAACTCTCGTTTTCTATCTTGTTTTTTCATAATTGGGTAGCAGAGACATGATAAAGACGTAGGGTAACAGATGGTTCCTTAAATATTTCTCTGGGGGAAACAAGAGCCCAAGTATCCCTTTGTAAAGGATTTTAAGCAGATACTTAATTTGTAATCATCATACTAGCCAGTAATTAAAGGCTTACTACATGGCAGTTATTGTGCCCTGTTTATGCTTTCCTCTTCCATCCTCATGACAATCCTAAGAAGTTTCTATTACTATTTTATAGTTTTCTAATTCAGGAAACAGATTCAGATAATGAAAAGACGAACTTAAAGTCACATAAGAAGTTAAGGCGTGAAACAGGGGTTGAGCCTGCGTATTTCTTGCACCAAAAACAGTGTGTCCAGCCACTAGGTCATCCTACTTCACAGCCCACCAGCCACCACTTTCCATGTCCTGGGTGACAGGAAACCCATTTTTCTCAGAGTCCCATAGTGGATTGGACAGTAAACCAAGCCATGCTGGGGTGGGCCCCAGAGCCCAGACTTGCCCCAGGAGAGCCAATCAGGAAGTCTAAGGTCTCGGGGTGGCCAGCTCTCCCTCCCTGGCTTGGAACACCTCCCCTAGCAGCCGAGCTGTAAACACAAGGGGCGCTTTCAACGGGACCCTGCACTAAGCCTGAGTCACTGAGTATTTATAGATGCCCCTCCTCTTTCCTTCTCTGCTTTGCCAGGATTTATCAGGTTCACTTGGGACTCAGAGGGTGACAACCTGTTTATCATCTAAGGTGCCCAAGCAGACTGTTGGAACAGCCTCTGAGAGCGAGGTCTGGAGGCCCGCCCAGGATTAGACCTGATCTGACCCCCCCATAGACTGAGGCGACTCGCTCTAGCTCAGTTTTTTTACACTTTCTCCCAAATAGCCCATGCTTCCACCTCACCACTCTTCCACTCCACATGCATCTCAGTTAAAATGAAACAGAAACATCCTCAGGAAGACCTCTTGGATCGAGCAAAAGGTGAAAACTCTCTCGCACCACTACTTTTAGGTGCAAGTAAACCCTCTCATTGGTCAGGTAATTGAATTACCTTCTGTGTACCTGATATGTTGACTTTTTTTTTAATTTAGGATTTTTTTAAAAAAGATTTATTTATTTACTCATACAGAACTGGGGTACAGGCCAGAGGTACAGGGGCGGTGAGAGGATTCACCAGAGACAGAGTGGGGAGCAGAACAGGCAGATGGATGAAGCACACTGCTGAGGGGAGCAGCGGGTGGGTCAGGAGAGGTCTGCCGCACCATGTGGGTCACCTCCGGGGCAGGCGGGGATTGAACTCATGCAGAAGTGGCTTTAGAGTCTCAGTGCTGTGCTTTAACCCTCTGAGCCACCAGGGAGGGCCTGATATGCTGACTTTTAACATTACCTTTTTAAATCCTCATAATACTTTTGTAAGCGGGATATTGATTCAATGGCATCATTATAATTGGTATACTGAGGCTCAAGAGGTAAAAATAGGGCCCTCCCTGGTGGCGCAGCGGGTTAGCACAACACTAAGAAGCTTAAGCCACTTCCGCATGAGTTCGATCCCCGCCTGCCCCGGAGGTGACCCACATGGCGTGGCAGACCTCTCCTGACCCGCCCACTGGTCCCCTCAGTGTGTACTTCATAGATCTGCCTGTTCAGCTCCCCACTCTGTCTCTGGTGGGTTCTCTCAGCCTCCGCATCTCTGGCCTGTACCCCAGTTCTGTATGAGTAAATAAATAAATCTTTAACAAAAAAAAAAAAGAAGTAAAAATAACTTGCCCAAGATCACATAGAAAAAGCATAAGAGGGTTAGGATAAAAATCAAAGTCCTCCTTGGATCCGGAGTCCAAGCTGTGGGTGACCTTGGGCAAGTTTCTTTCCTTCTGGGCCTCATTTTCTTTTTCTGTAAAACAGAAACCCCCTTCAAGTAGAAAGGCTGAATAAAACTCATAGTATGCTCCCAACCATGGATGGCTCCCCGCCCCTACCCCCAATACTAGGTGAATGTGTTTATTCTAAACTGTCATATCTGGCTCAAATGTCAGGGCCTTGAATCCAGGACCCAAGCTGTTCCAGCCACTGCAGCCCCACTGCCCCGCCCTTTTCTGAGTGACTCAGAACCCAGGGGCTGGGACAGTGACAGGTGGAAAAGGAATGAGGGGGTCAGGGGTGATCGTGGAGGCGCAGGAGACTGAGCAGGCTTTCACTCCTGAGATCTATTTTGGGTGTTGCCAGACTCCAGGTTGCCAACAGCTGGAGCTATCCTGAGGTGTCAGTGACCCTGGGGGCCAGACTTAGAGGCTGAGCTCTTAGAGGCGCCCAGCTGTGTGGATGGCTGAAGGCTCTGGGCAGAAGCTGCTTTTGCAGTTCTTGGTAGGTCGGGGACTTCTGAGGTTCTGAGCTTTGCAAAGATTCCTGCACTGGCTGTCTGAGTCTTTGCCTAGGGAAGCCTTCTCTTCTCTGTTGTCTTCACCCCCCTCTCCTGTTCAGGGCACATCTCCTAACTTGGAGTTCAGATAATTTTTAACTTGGGGTTCAAGATCTGGTGGTTCTGTTTACTTGTGACTTTGGGAAAATTACTTAATCTTGGGATCCTGATCTAGAGATGGAGATAATCATACCTACTTCATAGAGTTGTAAAATTAAATGAGGACCCCATATAGGGTTGTGTTCTCCTTTGGTGCACCACCCTGACTGGGATTCCTGAGCACAGGAATACTTGCCCTGGCTTCTCTCCTCCAGACCTTGACCTGGCTATTCTGAGGGGGGTGGGGGGGCTGATGCTGCTTACCTCTCACAGTGTTTCCAGAGACCCTGATCTTGAGTTTCCTCTCTGGCTTGTTGGCCAGGTCCAGCTCTGTTCATCTGTAGATCAAATTCCCTGCTGGTGTTAGGGAGCTAGGGAGGAAGAGCACCACACCTACTACAGGAATCTGCACATACATACCTAGCATAGACTGCACAGACACTATAGCTGATGACCTGTTTTCTTTTCTTTTTTTTTTTATTAAAAAGTTTATTTTTCCTGTTTTCTTTTTTTAAAGATTTATTTATGCATACAGAAGTGGGATACAGAGGTGCAGGGGTGATGAGAGGATTCACCAGAGACAGAGTGGGGAGCAGAACAGGCAGATGGACAAAATGCACTGTTGAGGGGAGAAGCAGGCGAGACAGGAGAGGTCTGCTGTGTCATGTGGGTCAGATCCTGGGCTGGGGATTGAACTTGCACTGAAGTGGCTGCAGATAGCTTGCAGTCTGCATCCTAAACCATTGCACCACCAGGGAGGGCCAAGTGGTTTTCTTTAAACTAAAACTCTTGCTTTGAATTGAGATTTCTACCCTGATAATGTTTGAATGAGTATTGACATTGATACTATCAGAAATTAACCAAGCTCACCAGGCCAGGATGTACCAAGGTCAAGATAACTGGGAGGCTGATAATAAACTCTAAGGACTGAATGTAACAAATACCAGAAACATCAACTATGACAAACTGTTCTAGTGGAAGACTTACTTGTAACTAACTGTTTAATTCATTATAAAAAAAGCCCAACTTGAGATAAGAAAGCAGAATAATTTCTTCAAAATGTTATGCCCACTGTTCTCTCAGATTGCTGGCGATATGAGAAATAAAGTGCTTCTTATAGATTAAATTCATGTCTCTGCTCATTAGCATTTGTAATGATAGGCAGCAGAATCTGGCTATTTCCATTAATAGTGGAAAGGCTTCAGTGAAGAGACCCAGCTCCTTGAGTTCTAATCCATGGAAACAATGACCTTTTTTAAAGGTCACTGCCATTTTCTGTGCTCGTATAACATTTTTGATAATAAGTTCCCAGACAAACACCATATACATTTGTCAATAGGAGAGGGTCAGATTACATATAAGTAGTGTGTAGTTTTCTGTTTGTTCCTAACAATCTACTATTCTTATCTCATGTTGGTACTCAAGGCGGAACGCTCAATGTTAGGTTTTTCAAATTGAAGGTGTGTTTATGTATATATTTTACTTGTGTGTGGCTAGCTGGAATGTTTATTGGAGTATGCTTTTGTTTCAGTAAACTTTTTTTTAAAAAAAGATTTATTTATTTGTGCATACAGAACTGGGGCACAGGCCAGAGGTGCAGGGGTGGTGAGAAGATTCACCAGAGACAGAGTCGGGAGCAGAACAGGCAGAGCGACGAAGTACACTGCTGAGGGGAGCAGCGGGCGGGTCAGGAGAGGTCTGCCGCACCATGTGGTCACCTCCGGGGCAGGCGGAAATCTAACTCGTGCGGAAGTGGCTTTAGCTTCTCAGTGCTGTGCTTTAACCCGCTGCGCCACCTGGGATGGCCTGTTTCAGTAAACTTTTAAAGTATAATATACATTCAGAGCAGTGCGCAATTCTAAGTGTAGAGTTTGAGGCATTTTCACAGAGTAAGCCTGCGCGGCCCACCCCAAGGCAAGAGCCAGGCCATTACCAAGGCCCCTCTCCAGGCCCCAGCCAGGGTCACTATCCTGACCTGGAACAGTTGAGATTAGTTTTGGACTTCCTATAGCTAGCATCATACAGTGTGTTCTTTTGCTCCACATTCTTTGTGAGGTTGATCACTGTTGTTGCTTATGGCAATATTTGTTTATTTTATTGCTGTATAGTATTCATTATGTGACCGAACTATTTATTCATTCCAGTGATGGACTTTGGGGTTGTTCTAAGGTGCTACTACAAATAATGCAAAAAAAAAAAAAAAATAGGTCTCTATCTGACCATATATTTTACTCTCAATTAGCTAACTATTTTTCCCCATCATCTGCCCAGCTTTTTGGTAAATTAGATTCCTTGGAATACAATTGAGTCACTTGTGTAAATATTTACATTTTGGTTTTGTCAAATTGTAACCTGGCCCCAGGTCAAGAGCAGTAGCAATGCCCATTGCTCTTCACATTTCCCAACCGTAGATATTATTTATCCTTAATGTTTTTGTCAGTCTGATACAAGGAAAATCAGATTTTATTCTGTGTGGAACGCAGCTAAGCAGTCGCCATTGCAAGATGGCGCCGAGTTCCGGCCCGCCGCACTCACAAACAACTTTGACTCAAGGCCACTCGCCGGAGTCTGCCCAGCAACATGCCACTGCCAATCCAAATCTGCCACATAGACCATGAGGGTTCACGCCCCTTGATTAGTGTATAAATATGCTCGCCGTTCTCCTTTCGGGGCCCTTCACCCTCAGATCATCTTCAAACCAAGCAGCGCTTCAATAAACTGTGATAGAAGAAGAATCCTGAGTTCGTGTTTCATTCCGCGCTGGACGCGGGTCGCAACAGCTGGTGCCGAAACCCGGGAACGCATCAGTAGGAACTCCAGTGGGGGGCCGTATTAAGAAGATTCAGAACTTCACACAGGAAGCGGTCGACGTCGGTAAGTATCTTCAGGTATGTGTAATTTGGATCAATTTTCTGTCTAAAGCTATTTTGGTGTGATAAAAACAGCCATACTGAAAATCACTTTGCTCCCGGTGGATCAGTCTCACGTAGATAAGTGTGCAACCATGGGCAACACTCAGGGAATTAGTTGTGAGCCTTTTATTGCCCCGGTTCAGGCGATCCTGAGGTCGAGGGACCTTAAAGTTAAAGATTCCACAGTCCGCAAAGTCCTCGAGGATGTTGATAGCCTTGCCCCGTGGTTCGCGGTTTCTGGGGACCTCACGATCCCGTGCTGGGACAAACTCGGTCGAGACCTAGATCGGGCTAAAGAGGAAGGAACAATAGGTAAAGGCACTTATCCCATGTGGAAATTGATCAGGTCGTGCCTCCGGGATGGGGCGAGTGTTGACGTGGTTCGCCAGGGACGCAGGGTGTTAGCCTCCTACCAAGATAGCCTTTCAGAAACAGAGAGATGTGAAGATACGGTAAAGAAAAAACAAGACCTAGGTACAAAGAAAAGGAAAGAAAAGACAAAAAGGGGACCGAGTGCCACTAAAGGAGAGCAGGCACTGTCGGCTCCTCTATATCCAACCTTAGATGAGTTCAATGCCCTTAGAATATCAGACTCAGAAGAAGACCAAGAATGGGCAAAGGATGATAGTGATTCAGAACAGGAAGTTGATACGCCGCGAGATGCGGCCGGACATCGGGCAGACAAGGCCCGTGAAAAGGAGGTGGCCCCAGGACTTAAGGCGCCTGAGTCCTGGGAGTCGAGTCCTCCGCCGTATAACACTCGGGCTCCGAGTGAAGTAGGTAGCTGTCATTTCATACAGGGAAAAACATGGTCGCGCTTAGCTGCGGCGTTTCCTGTTTTTCAGGACCCACAGACAAATAATAGATTTCATGAGCCTATCCCTTATAAGCAACTAAGGGATTTGGTGACTGCAGCGAAAACGTACGGAGCAGGAGCTGCATACACCCAAACCCTTTTGACTAGGTTAACTACACAGGCTATGACGCCTGCAGACTGGATGGAGGTTGCTAGAGCCTGCCTCTCCACAGGCCAGTATCTGGATTACAAATCTATTCTCACAGATCTGGCTCATGTCCAGGCTAGAATTAATATTCAACAACATCAACAGCCCACATGGAATGCCGATATGCTTTTAGGACAGGGTCAGTGGGCTGCTAATCAGACTGCATATCCATTACAAGTGTATACCCAAATAAATGAACTTAACCTCAAGGCTTGGAAAACCCTCCCAAAAAAGGGTGAAGTTTCCGGAAATTTAACTAAAATTATTCAGGGCACCACAGAGCCTTTCTCCGAATTCGTTGCACGGATGATAGAGGCGGCTGGAAAAATCTTTGGAACTGCGGAAGAAGCTATGCCATTAGTTCAGCAGTTAGTGTTTGAGCAAGCAACTAAGGAATGCCAGCGAGCTATTCTCCCTTGGAAATCCA